>NC_143022.1:52996250-53640000 GCF_057628025.1 Oncorhynchus mykiss | reverse complement strand
TTTGGGGGGGGGGGGTCTGCAGTGACATCAATGCGGCATCTTGATTCCACTTTTCCATGTTTTCTATAATGGCATTCAAATCCATGTTCATTATTATTGTGTTCCCGGTCCACCCGTACTGTATGTTTAGTACCGGGCTTTACCGATAGCTGTATGCCCAATGCAGATATGACTCCGTGTTATCTTTACTCCTCCATTCTGGTCCGTGGAACAACAAAAAAATGGGTATAAGATTAGCGAAGGATTGCAAGTTTACCGCATAGCACGTGGGATTTGTGTGTTCAGTTCCGGTAAATGGCTATGGACATGTTATTATTTGGTAGGATCCTGTTCAGCACCTACCGTTATTATTTACACAGAGGAAGATGATGATGCTCCTTGGGAGAAATTCAAAGAGAAATGCTTAGACACGTTACAGAACAACAGCAAGCAGCATGGACATAGCCCTGAGGTGAAAGCCTGTGGCAGAGGCCCTGAGCAACTGAACTTTTTTTTTTTACGGGGGAGGTGTGCAAATGCATGCATTTATTGCACTTCGTTGAGTTTCTCTGGTTAGTCAGTGAACAATGTATCTACATCATGTCAAATGAAGTGTATCTGTCACGTTCTGACCATAGTTCTGTTATTTTATCTTTGTTTTAGTATGGTCAGGGAGTGAGTTGAGTGGGCAGTCTATGTTTGTTTTTCTATGTCGGTTTTTGAGTTCGGCCTAGTATGGTTCTCAATCAGAGACAGCTGTCAATTGTTGTCCCTGATTGAGATTCATACTTAGGTAGCCTGAGTTTCAGTTTTGGGTTGTGGGTGTTTGTCTTCCGTGTCAGTGTTTGTTGCCACACGGGACTGTTTCGTTCATTTCAAGTTTATTATTTTGTATTTCGTAGTATTCAGTTTGTTTTATAATAAACATTATGGACACTTACCACGCTGCGTTTTGGTCCTCCGATCCTTCTTGCTTCTCCTCCTCAGAAGAGGAGGACGAGGTTTGTTACAATATTGCACTGTCAGTTTTTTACCAACAGAAAAACAAATGGATATGGACGGTAGGTAGCCTAGCGGTTAGAGCGTTGGGCCAGTAACTGAAAGGTTTCTGGTTTGTACCCTGAGCTGATAAGACTATGTTTATGTGCCTTTGAGCAAGCCACTTAACCCTACTTGCTCCTCTAAGTTGCTTGGATTGATGGGAAACTGGCAAGATGAACAAACTCCGAGCTAGGAACTTCATACAGTTTCTCGTGTCATGATCACTTTATTTGTTTGGAGGCATAGGCCTACCATTATCAGAACAGTCAGTCGTCCTATTAATAATGCCTAAATTGTAAGCAAGTCCTGAGTAGTATTATTGACTTCGATGTGATTATGACAGGCAAATGAACTTGCAGAGAAGGCTTCAGGATGATGCCCTTAGCTTTCCTTTCCTTTTTTATTTTCTTCACATTGTTTAATACGAGTTACTTATGACTCATAACCATTTTTTTCCTGTGTGTCATCAGGGGCCTGCATGTGGTGATATTTGGCCCTTCATCGAAAGGCCCTCGTCTCCGCCTGACCTCTGACCTGCGTTCTAAACACACTCTGGGAATCTACCTGTGGCCTCACTGTAGGCATCGAGACCATCTGCCTACTCATCTTCAATCTCGACCCCATTGTCAAGCTAAGAAACCCAAAACCTACTTCTGATGTGTAGATAGCTGTTGATGTGTAACCCCACGATTATGCTACCTTGGTCCCACATCTGCTTGTGCTGTCTTGTCAATGCCTATTTGTGTGACAATGACAGTAGGAGTTGGCAAGACAGTACAAACAGATCTGGGACCAGGCTAGGATCATACATTTCTCAATCAATTTCATAGTGTAGGAAGCAGGTCATCATACACAACCTTTTCACATGTTACTGTAAGGATGAGTAGCCTATTGTTTGGAAGTGATTCATCTTTCATGGAGTTATTGGGCGTGAGGAATTTTTGAAATAGCAAAATAGCTGATGGGCTACATTGTGGTCATCTCAGTGTCTGTCATTGACAGGACATTATCCCAGAACCAAGTCATATGTCTACTCTCTCCTCTGAAACCAAAACACATGGTTGATAATGTAATCATATTTTCTATGATGTTCTATTCTATATTGAGTCTACAAGACTGGGTGAGCTTGTTTCGTAATGTCCTTAGAACGCTCTGTCCCGATATCTCATCGTCATTTGTATTGTAGACTGTGAAAATGAGAACTTCTTCAGCCATTCTACCTCCTTCAAAGTTCATCATTGATGAAGAACACCTTGAAATGCATCAAGGGAACGCTATTGGAAATCACAAGGTACCAAAGCAACAGTTTACTCATTCCAAATCCTTTCTGTACATGTTCATGGAAGGCCATGGTTGCGCAACTCTGTACTAACACAGAAGTACATTCTTAGAAGAAAGGGTTCTTCAGCTGTCCACATAGGATAAACCGTTTTGGTTCCAGGTAAAAACCCTTTTGGGTTCCATGTTGAACTCTGTGTAGAAAAGGTTCTACATGGAACCCAAAAGGGTTCTAACTGGAATGAGTGCATTGTAGGTGCTCAGTAATGTTTTGCTCCTCTCTTCAGTGTGATCTTGCTAGTGGTTCTTCACCATGTTTGGCATGCTGCTCTTTCAAGGGGAGAGGTACAGTGAAATCACCTTTGTCAGTTCGCACTCAGCATATATTGTGGAGACTGGGATAAGGGATATGTTTTATAGCTTAGGCCCTTAAGCCTATTTGGAAAAGTTTTAGCTAGCTTATTTTAGTTGAATGGCAGCGACTGTCAGGATTTTCAGGAGATTTACCCGATTTTTTTATTTATTTCTATTTTATTTAAGCTTTGTTTAACCAGGAAGTTAGAGGTCACAAGAACACTTTCTCAAGGGAGAACTGCCCAAAAAGGGCAGCTCAGTAAAAACACCTAGATCATTCAAAACAAGGTCTGTGCATAGTGTGGGGGGCCGCAATGGCTCGTGGGTCTGTGTACCCACATCCATACCCACACATGTAGTCAGAGCTGGCCCCAGATCATCTGAACGGTGTACAGTACTTGCACTTTTGGTATTCCAAAACACACAGAGATTCTAAAAGTGTGAATTCTACTGTATGCGTGCCAGTCATACAGTGGCTACTTCCCCAGCGAGGCCTTCCAGAGAATGTTTGATTTGCTACACAAGGACAGGATCAACCAGGTATGTATTTAGATCTACAGTTAGAGATACTGTATTTATATGTACTATAGTATATGTCTAAAATAATCAAATATATATTTTACATCTCTACCACAATATGTATTTCTTACAATCTGTGCAGTGAAATGACTGTCAGTCTAACAGCAATCACACTTGCATCATTTGCCCTTGTGCTTGCACTTCCCGGAATAAATAATATTACTTATTATATGATAAACAAACAAACCTGAAAAGATACTTTAAAGTAAATGTCACAGCTTATTCAAATAATTTTTTTTTTGTAGCGTCCTCCATTGCCTGAATACCAATCTAAGTTCCTGCAGAAGGTTCAGCTTATCTTCAGTCAGCATTATGTCATTGTGGTGGGGAATGCCGTGGTCCTGGCCAACGATGTCAGCATCTGTGTGAGTTCACAATGTCACAAGTTCACAATGTTACAATACTGTCTCAAGTAGCCTTTACAATCTTACCCATATACGGGTCGAAAAGGGCAAATTTGGGCACTCATAAATGGCTAAATTGGAACGCAGAGGCATGTACAGTAACATGCAAAACATGGTGTCAGAGCTCTAGCTGAACGGTTCACATCCCTGTATGGGTTTTGACTGACAGCCGTTCTAAACTTGAGCTCCTCGCATGATAAGAAGTTGACCCCCCCCCCCCCCCCCCATCCCTTCCGCTAATTTTTTGATGTCTGAGTTCGTGAAATGTTATAAATTAAGAGGACTCTATGTATTTCGATAGACGAGACGTCAAGGATTATAATAAAATACCACTTTGATGTCGTACAAGCAAGCCAAACACCCGTCCAAATGTGCACTTGACATTTCCATCATAAAACTCGGGTCATATACAGTGTCAACATTTATGGTCACTATGTTTGCTGCACGTTTACATGATGGGTTGTTCTGAACAGAATGAACCCCTGTCTATTGTGAATTATACAACGGGTGGGTCTAATCCTGATTGCTGATTGGTTAAAACTGCATTCCAGCCAGTGTCTATTCCACAAGTTACCACCGGCTAAATCGTTGACGTTAAAATGCCTGTTAACTCTGTTCCATTTGACTACACAATCCACTGTCTCATCAGCCAAGTACTTTGTTTAACCAGGCAAGTCAGTTAAGAACAAATTCTGATTTACAATGACTGCCTAGGAACAGTGGGTTAACTGCCTTGTTCAGGGGCAGAACAACAGATTTTTACCTTGTCAACTCAGGGATTTGATCGAGCAACCTTTCAGTTACTGGCCCAACACTCTAACCACTAGGCTACCTGCCTAGTGGAAACTTGATCGCCACTATAAAAAGTATCTAGACATTATCTCACATTTCTTTTTGACTAACATTACATTTTCAACAGGGGAGATTTGTATAAACCTTGCTGTCTGTCTCTCTGACATTTGCAACATTGATTCTCCAGCTGTTATAATGCATGTGTTGGGAATCGGGATGAGATAGACAGGCGGGCAACGTTTCTCAGCCAGTTGAAATCATGGATCAGCTGACATTATTTGTGTGGATATATACAAAGAAATGTCCATTTAAAAAAGGTCAAATGAAACTAAGTGCAGCAAGTTTGCAGTCTTTCCAGCTTCAGTTTGAAGTTGTGTAGTTATGTTGTTGACCAGCTCCTCTGAACAACAGTGTCCTGATGATAGAGTACATGTTCTATGCCAGGCGAAATCGCACCTCATTGTTATGGATGTATCCAAATAAATGTCACTACAAAAACCGCTTATGCAAATGCAGCTACTGTTGTTATTCTGGCTGCACTGTTTGACGTGACTGTAAGTTAGCCGTAGTTGACTAGCTAGCAAGCAAGGGATAAGAACGTTGCCAGACAGTATGACAATAGAACATTTAGAATGAACGACTGGGTCGCGTCCATAGATACAGAACAAAAAGACTTAACGACTGGTTCGTGTCTCTGGCAACCGATTAGAACGATAGCAACCCTAGATTAGTGTCAGGACTATATTTTATGAAATAGTATGAATAAATTCATCACAGTTTTTAATTAGAATATGTAAATCATTATTTGAATGTGTTGGTAACCCGTTGTGTAAAAGTTATAATGCCCTCAAAGCCGGTGTTTGGAGGATATATTGGCACAGTTTGCCGGCCGGAGACGAACATCTGTGTCAATATATCCTCCACACCAGCTTTGAGGGCATTATCACTTAAAGAACATTTTCCACGGCACACGCGCCTGAATGCACTCGTGACTTTTTTTTTATTTTTTTAAACGCGTACCAAAATGATGGTCTGTTTCCTTGAATTGCATCGTGAAGAGCAACAAAAAAAACACCTTATAGTCAACCTCTTCTTTGAGTCATTAAAGTGTATTGAAATGAGTAGGAACTGTGCACTTTGAACAGGTGTGGCCTCTCACTCAAACCCTTGTAATTCTGTTGTCTTATGTTGCACATGCCTTGTAGGCCAATTCCCACAAGTGTAAAAGGTTAATTTCTTTGTTTGCGCTTCTGCTTGATCCTCACGGAATATTCACTAGTCTGTAATCCAAGGTGATATGCTCCATTTCACCATTGTTTGGAAACAAAGTTCATCAGTTTGGATTCCAGTCTACTTATTTACAGTAATATAGGTACTTGGGTGAATGCACAAATACTTTGTTCACTATGTATTTATACTGAGGGGCACAGGTAGCCTAGTGGTTAGAGCGTTGGGCCAGCAACCGAAAGATTGCTAGATCAAATCCCTGAGCTGACAAGGTAAAAATCTGTTCTGCCCCTGAACAAGACAGTTTAACCCACTGTCTGAGCTGTCATTGTAACTAGGCAAGTCAGTTAAGTTCTTAAAAGTAGGGACCTCTTGCACTTTAATCAAGAATCATACCCTTAAACCAACAACCTTATAATACGGTTTAACAACCAAGAGTTTAAATTCTACGGCCTGCCACATGTATTTGGAATTCTTCTTAGGTCATGCTCAGTAAAACCGCTCAGAGACGGCCATCTAGTGGTTCCTATAAGCACTGCACTGCACAAACATCGTCAGATATTGAAAAGGCCAGGTCACATTTCATGCATTTTGTTCAGCAAAGTGTCCCATGTTTAGATGTAGTTCAGATACCCCCAAAAAATAAGTACTCTACAGTATATTCATTTAACTTTCATCAGTATTCCTCAAGATTATCCTGGTGATTGACTGTGAGAAGACACTGAACGGAAGGACCACTAGGCAATTCAAGGACCATTTTATGTGGCACAAGGACAGTATTTACTTCACCTACTCCGTTTCTCACATAAGTGATACATTTCGGTGTAGCTGGTGTGGGGCCATGCATGTCTATGCCTCCATGAGATTGATAGATGTTATATGTCCCTCTGTTATCAAGCCGATCAACCGTTTCTTCATCCTCTACCACCTGCTGGAGATGGTGCTGAAGATGGTTCCATTTGGCTGGGAAGGGATTTGTGTCCTAATAGTGGAGGTAACACATTTTGACGGCCCTCTCACAGTTCTCCTTCTGGCAAGTTGCAGTTCATTTACAAAGTTAGTGAGGATAATACAGCTGAAGGTTCTATCTAAATGTATGTATATTACTGTCACACAAATCAAAGTCACTTGTTGACATTGTAAGTTATATTCCACACTCATTGGATATTGTTTAATCTCTTTTTTTATAAAAGGGTCTACAGGTATCCATACTTGCTACTTACAGAACACCATTTTATTTTAATGTTTTTTTTTGTATTCTTTTTGGTGGTAGGTCAGCTTTAATATTGCAGATAGACTGTAGCTTCCATAAATATAATTGTCAGCATAAGTTCCAATCCCATTATATATTTTTTTGTAAATATAAACTCAGCACGAAAAGAAACGTCCTCTCACTGTCAACTGCGTTGATTTTCAGCGAGCTTAACATGTGTAAATGTTTGTATGAACACAACAAGATTCAACAACTGAGACACAAACTGAACAAGTTCCACAGACAAGTTCCCTGAACAAAGGGGGGTTCAAAAGGAACAGTCAGTACCTGGTGTGGCCACCAGCTGCTTTAAGTACTGCAGTGCAGCTCCTCCTTGTGTACCACACCAGATGTGCCAGTTCTTGCTGTGAGTTGTTACCCCATTCTTCCACCAAGGCACCTGCAAGTTCATGGACATTTCTGGGGGGAATGGCCCTAGCCCTCACCCTCCAATCCAACAGGTCCCAGACGTGCTCAATGGGATTAAGATCCGGGCTCTTCGCTGGTCATGGCAGAACACTGACATTCCTGTCTTACAGGGATTATGCGTTCCTGGTGTAACTCGGGCATTTGTTATTGCCAACCTGTATCTGTCCCGCAGGTGTGATGTTTGGATGTACCGATCCTGTGCAGGTGTTGTTACACGTGGCCTGCAACAGCGAGGACAATCAGCTGTCCGTCTTGTCTCCCTGTCTTAGGCGTCTCACAGTACGGACATTGCAATTTATTGCCCTGGCCACATCTGCATGCCTCCTTGCAGCATGCCTAAGGCACGTTCACGCAGATGAGCAGTGACCCTGGGCATCTTTCTTTTGGTGTTTTTCAGAGTCAGTAGAAAGGCCTCTTTAGTGTCCTAAATTTTCATAACTGTGACCTCAATTACCTACCGTCTGTAAGCTGTTAGTGTCTTAATGACCGTTCCACAGGTGCATGTTCATTCATCACCCTTTACAATGAAGATCTGTGAAGTTATTTGGATTTTTTGAGTTTGTGTGTGTGTGTACAGTGCCTTGCGAAAGTATTCGGCCCCCTTGAACTTTGCGACCTTTTGCCACATTTCAGGCTTCAAACATAAAGATATAAAACTGTATTTTTTTTGTGAAGAATCAACAACAAGTGGGACACAATCATGAAGTGGAACGACATTTATTGGATATTTCAAACTTTATTAACAAATCAAAAACTGAAAAATTGGGCGTGCAAAATTATTCAGCCCCTTTACTTTCAGTGCAGCAAACTCTCTCCAGAAGTTCAGTGAGGATCTCTGAATGATCCAATGTTGACCTAAATGACTAATGATGATAAATACAATCCACCTGTGTGTAATCAAGTCTCCGTATAAATGCACCTGCACTGTGATAGTCTCAGAGGTCCGTTAAAAGCGCAGAGAGCATCATGAAGAACAAGGAACACACCAGGCAGGTCCGAGATACTGTTGTGAAGAAGTTTAAAGCCGGATTTGGATACAAAAAGATTTCCCAAGCTTTAAACATCCCAAGGAGCACTGTGCAAGCGATAATATTGAAATGGAAGGAGTATCAGACCACTGCAAATCTACCAAGACCTGGCCGTCCCTCTAAACTTTCAGCTCATACAAGGAGAAGACTGATCAGAGATGCAGCCAAGAGGCCCATGATCACTCTGGATGAACTGCAGAGATCTACAGCTGAGGTGGGAGACTCTGTCCATAGGACAACAATCAGTCGTATATTGCACATCTGGCCTTTATGGAAGAGTGGCAAGAAGAAAGCCATTTCTTAAAGATATCCATAGAAAGTGTCGTTTAAAGTTTGCCACAAGCCACCTGGGAGACACACCAAATATGTGGAAGAAGGTGCTCTGGTCAGATGAAACCAAAATTGAACTTTTTGGCAACAATGCAAAACGTTATGTTTGGCGTAAAAGCAACACAGCTGAACACACCATTCCCACTGTCAAACATGGTGGTGGCAGCATCATGGTTTGGGCCTGCTTTTCTTCAGCAGGGACTGGGAAGATGGTTAAAATTGATGGGAAGATGGATGGAGCCAAATACAGGACCATTCTGGAAGAACCTGATGGAGTCTGCAAAAGACCTGAGACTGGGACGGAGATTTGTCTTCCAACAAGACAATGATCCAAAACATAAAGCAAAATCTACAATGGAATGGTTCAAAAATAAACATATCCAGGTGTTAGAATGGCCAAGTCAAAGTCCAGACCTGAATCCAATCGAGAATCTGTGGAAAGAACTGAAAACTGCTGTTCACAAATGCTCTCCATCCAACCTCACTGAGCTCGAGCTGTTTTGCAAGGAGGAATGGGGAAAAAATGTCAGTCTCTCGATGTGCAAAACTGATAGAGACATACCCCAAGCGACTTACAGCTGTAATCGCAGCAAAAGGTGGCGCTACAAAGTATTAACTTAAGGGGGCTGAATAATTTTGCACGTCCAATTTTTCAGTTTTTGATTTGTTAAAAAAGTTTGAAATATCCAATAAATGTCGTTCCACTTCATGATTGTGTCCCACTTGTTGTTGATTCTTCACAAAAAAATACAGTTTTATATCTTTATGTTTGAAGCCTGAAATGTGGCAAAAGGTCGCAAAGTTCAAGGGGGCCGAATACTTTCGCAAGGCACTGTATATATGTGTGTGTGTGTGTGTGTGTGTATACACACCATATAAAATACATAAACCTCTTCCATTTATATCTGAAGACCTATTGTTTGCCATATATTTTAAACTTTGCTGTTTCACAAAAGTTATGAACCTGTGCATTCAGAAATTATTCAGACTCATTGACTTTTTCCACATTTTCATACACTACAGCCTTATTCTAAACTTTATTAAATACCAAAACATCAATCAGCACCCCATAATGCCAAAGCAAAAAACAGGTTTTTAGTAATGTTTGCAAAAACAAATACAGAAATACTTTATTTACATACGTATTCAGACCCTTTGTTATGAAACTCAAAATTGAGCTCAGCATCCTGTTTCCATTGATCATGATTTGGAAAGGCACACACCTGTCTATATAAGGTCCCACAGTTGACAATGCATTTCTGTGTATAAACCGAGCCATGAGGTCGAAGGAATTGTCCCTAGCGCTACAGGACAGGATTGTGTCGACGCACAGATCTGGGGAGGGTACTAAAACATTTCTGCTGCATTGAAGGTCCCCAAGAACACAGTGGCTCCATATTTTTTAAATGGAAGAAGTTTGGAACCACAAAGACTTCCTAGATCTAGCCACCCAGCCACTCTGAACATTTAGGGGAGAAGGGCCTTGATCAGGGAGGTGACCAAGAACCCGGTGGTCACTATGATAGAGCTCCAGAGTGCCTCTGTGGAGATGGGAGAACCTTCCAGAAGCATGACCATCTCTGCAGCACTCCACCAATTTTATTTCACCTTTATTTAACAGGTAGGCAAGTTGAGAACAAGTTCTTATTTACAATTGCGACCTGGCCAAGATAAAGCAAAGCAGTTCGACAAAACGGATGGCACTGTGATAGACTGCATCCAATTTGTTGAGTAAGGTATTGGAGGCTATTTTGCAAATGACATCGCCAAAGTCGAGGATTGGTAGGATGGTTAGTTTTACAAGGGTATGTTTGGCAGCATGAGTGTGAAGGATGCTTTGTTGCGAAATAGGAAGCTAATTCTAGATTTAACTTTGGATTGGAGATGTTTGATGTGGGTCTGGAAGGAGAGTTTACAGTCTAACCAGACACCTAGGTATTTGTAGTTGTCCAAGTATTCTAAGTCAGAGCCGTCCAGAGTAGTGATGGCGGGCAGGTGTAGGCAGCGATTGGTTGAAGAGCATGCATTTAGTTTTACTTGTATTTAACAGCAATCGGAGGCCACGGAAGGAGAGTTGTATGGCATTGAGGCTTGCCTGGAGGGTTGTTAACAGTGTCCAAAGAAGGGCCAGAAGTATACAGAATGGTGTCGTCTGCGTAGAGGTGGATCAGAGACTCACCAGCAGCAAGAGCGACATCGTTGATGTATACAGAGAAGAGAGTCGGTCCAAGAATTGAACCCTGTGGCACCCCCATAGAGACTGCCAGAGGTCCGGACAACAGACCCTCCGATTTGACTCACTGAACTCTATCAGAGAAGTAGTTGGTGAACCAGGCGAGGCAATCATTTGAGAAACCAAGGCTATCGAGTCTGCCGATGAGGATGTGGTGATTGACAGAGTCGAAAGCCTTGGCCAGGTCAATGAATACGGCTGCACAGTATTGTTTCTTATCGATGGCGGTTAAGATATCGTTTAGAACTTTGAGCGTGGCTGAGGTGCACCCATGACCAGCTCTGAAACCAGATTGCATAGCAGAGAGGATATGGTGAGATTCGAAATGGTCGGTGATCTGTTTGTTGACTTGGCTTTAGAAGAGCTTAGAAAGGCAGGGTAGGGTAGATACAGTATAGGTCTGTAGCAGTTTGGGTCAAGAGTGTCCCCCCCTTTGAAGAGGGGGATGACCGCAGCTGCTTTCCAATCTTTGGGAATCTCAGATGACACGAAAGAAAGGTTGAACAGGCTAGTAATATTGGTGGCAACAATTTCGGCAGATAATTTTATAAAGAAAGGGTCCAGATTGTCTAGCCCGGCTGATTTGTAGGGGTCCAGATTTTGCAGCTCTTTCAGAACATCAGCTGACTGGATTTGGGAGAAGGAGAAATGGGGAAGGCTTGGGCGAGTTGCTGTGGGGGGTGCAGTGCTGTTGACCGGGTGGAAAGCATGGCCAGCCGTAGAAAAATGCTTATTGAAATTCTCAATTATAGTGGATTTATCAGTGGTGACAGTGTTTCCTATCTTCAGTGCAGTGGGCAGCTGGGAGGAGGTGTTCTTATTCTCCATGGACTTTACAGTGTCCCAGAACTTTTTTGAGTTAGTGTTGCAAGAAGCAAATTTCTGCTTGAAAAATCTAGCCTTGGCTTTTCTAACTGCCTGTGCATATTGGTTTCTAGCTTCCCTGAAAAGCTGCATATCACGGGGGCTGTTCGATGCTAACGCAGAACACCATAGGATGTTTTTGTGTTGGTTAAGGGCAGTCAGGTCTGGGGAGAACCAAGGGCTATATATGTTCCTGGTTCTAAATTTCTTGAATGGGTCATGCTTATTTAAGATGGTTAGGAAGGCATTTAAAAAAATAACCAGGCATCCTGTACTGACGTGATGAGATCAATATCCTTCCAGGATACCCCAGCCAGGTCGATTAGAAAGGCCTGCTCGCTGAAGTGTTTCAGGGAGCGTTTGATAGTGATGAGTGCAGGTTGTTTGACCGCTGTCCCATTACGGATGCAGGCAATGAGGCAGTCATCACTGAGATCTTGGTTGAAGACAGCAGAGGTGTATTTAGAGGGCAAGTTGGTTAGGATGATATCCATGAGGGTGCCCGTGTTTACGGCTCTGGGGAGCTACCTGGTAGGTTCATTGATCATTTGTGTGAGATTGAGGGCATCAAGGTTAGATTGTAGGATGGCTGGGGTGTTAAGCATGTTCCAGTTTAGGTCGCCTATTAGCACGAGCTCTGAAGATAGATGGGGGGCAATCAGTTCACATATGGTGTCCAGAGCACAGCTGGGGGCAGAGGGCGGTCTATGGCAGGCGACAACGGTGAGAGAATTGTTTTTAGAGAGGTGGATTTTTAAAAGTAGAAGTTCAAATTGTTTGGGTACAGACCTGGATAGTAGGACACAACTTTGCAGGCTATCTTTGCAGTAGATTGCAACACCGCCCCCTTTGGCAGTTCTATCTTGTCTGAAAATGTTGTAGTTAGGGATGAACATTTCTGAATTTTTGGTGGTCTTCCTAAGCCAGGATTCAGACTCAGCTAGAACATCCGGGTTGGCAGAGTGTGCTAAAGCAGTGAATAAATCAAACTTAGGGAGGAGGCTTCTAATGTTAACATGCATGAAACCAAGGCTATTACGGTTACAGAAGTCATCAAAAGAGAGCGCCTGGGGAATAGGAGTGGAGCTAGGCACTGCAGGGCCTGGATTCACCTCTACATCACCAGAGGAAAAGAGGAGGAGTAGGATAAGGGTACGGCTAAAAGCAATGAGAATTGGTTGTCTAGAACGTCTGGAACAGAGAGTAAAAGGAGGTTTCTGGGGGCGATGACATAGCTTCAAAGTATAATGTACAGACAAAGGAATGGCAGGATGTGAATACAGTGGAGGTAAACCTAGGTATTGAGTGATGATGAGAGAGATAATGTCTCTAGAAACATCACTGGTGGAACTAATAGGTTGGATAAGGTATAGTGAGCAGGACTAGAGGCTCTACAGTGAAATAAGCCTATAAACACTAACCAGAACAGCAATGGACAAGGCATATTGACATTAAGGAGAGGCATGCTTAGTCAAGTGATCAAAAGGGTCCAGTGAGTAGTGAGATTGGTTGGGGTCAAGGCGATTCAGACAACTAGCCGGGCCATCGGTACCAAGCTAGCATAGGATGGAGGTCTGTTTTTAGCCACCTCGTGCGTTTCCGTCAGTAGGATTAGTGGGGTTCCGTGTGGTAGAGGGGATCAATCCAATTTGCAAAAAAATAGATATAGTTATAGAGGCCCAAGAAAAAAAAAAAGAAAAAAAATCAGATCTATTCAGATAGCAGCTGATAAGACAGCTAACGATTAGCGGGCCGCAGATGGACGTTCAGTTAACGTCGCGACGGAGGAGCCAGCTGGATAACTCCCTGGGGCAGATAACGTCGGTAGTCTAGTTGTGAAGGCCCGGTGGGCCTCCGCGTGTGCAGTAAAACGGGTCCGGATAGGTGATTGTAGCCCAGGAGTGGCTGATGGAACTCTTCAGCTGGCTAGCTTCGGAATAATTTATGTTTGCTCCGGGATCGACGTAAGCCGATAGTCACACCAATAGCAGCTAGCTGGCTGCGAGATCCAGGTGTAAATGTCCAGAGCTTGACTTTGAAATCTGGGGACATGGAGAGAAAAATAGGTCCGGTATGTTCCGGTCCGAGCCGCGCCGTACAAAACTGGCGATTAGATTTTTGAGCTAAAGGATAGCTGATGACCACAAACCGTGGTTAGCTGAATACTAATGATTAGCCAGTAAAGAAGCTAACTAGCTTCTGGCTATCTTCTGATTAGCTTCAGGCTAGCTTCTGGTTAGCTTCTGGTTAGCTTCAGGCTAGCTTCTGGCTGGCTTCTGGCTAGCTTCTGGTTAGCTTCTGGTTAGCTTCTGGCTAGCTTCTGGTTAGCTTCTGGCTAGCTTCTGGTTAGCTTCTATGGAGGATTTCAGATTTGAGGTAAATAATACTTTTTTTATATACATTTGTGAGGTGGGTTGCAGGAGAGTGTTTTGAAGTTGAGTTTATGGAAAATAAAAAAAGGAATGTGAAGAAAGTTGTAAATATATATATATATATATGGGACACGACAAGACGAGGACAAAGGATCAGTCAGGCCTTCATGGTAGAGTCACCAGATGGAAGCTACTCCTCAGTAGAAGGCACATGACAGCCCACTTGGAGTTTGCCGAAAAGCACCTAAAGGACAAGATTTTCTGGTCTGATGAAACCAAACTCTTTGGCCTGAATGCCAAGCGTCACGTCTGGAGGAAACCTAGCATCATCTCTACGGTGAAGCATGGTGGTGGCAGCATCATGTTGTGGGTGATGTTTTTCAGTGGCAGATGGCAGGAAAGATGAACAGAGCAAAGTAGAGAGAGATTCTTGATGAAAACCTGCTCCAGAGTAAAGGTTCATCTTCCAACAGGACTACGACCCTAATTACACAGCCAAGACAATGCATGAGTGGCTTTGGGATTTTTTATTTAATCCATTTTAGAATGAGGCTGTAACGTAACAAAATGTGGAAAAAGTCAAGGGGTCTGAATACTTTCCGAATGCACTATATATAACATTCTATTGGTCCTTAAATGGAAGTGGCATACTTTTTATTTATCACAATTTTCTCTAACCAATTCAGTCTTTAATGCAGGGCCGACAGACAAGTTCCTTACTTTTTCCACCTACCACTTGCCTCTTCTATTTTTGAGGTAATGCTGCAATTAGTTGGTTGTAATTTTGGGTTGAGCAGACATTTCCATATATTTTTGTTAGCTGCATGTGTGACAACTCCACCAGTCCTATTTATGATATAATTTACAAAGATTATACTTTTTTTTTTATTCCAAAAATAATGTATTTTTTTTGTCAATTGGTAGATTTGAATTTAACCACATTTGTTGTATTATTTGTTCTGTCTTCTCTGGTGGATTAAATGGAAGTTCCAACCAGCTTTCTATGACTTGTTTTAAAAATGGCAAACTGTTGTAGATTATTTCATTTTCATTCATTTCATGGTTTTCCACAAATGGACAATTATTTTCCTTTCTATGGTAGCAAGATCTTATCTATTTTTGCTAACTTTCTATTAAAATGTATTGTAGTGATATCATGTATTTATTTTGGGATATGTATACTGAGTATGTCCACATCCCCGTTAGACCATTTTATTGGTATACTACATGGTAATGTTACAGTTGTATTTTTTTGTGATCCAATACGTAATATAGTACACTTATCATAATTTGGTTGTAATCCAGAGAGGTTAGAAAAAGTCTCTAGATCCTCTATGAGGCCGTGGAGGGATCTAAGTTGTGGATTTAAAAGAAAGCATGAATCATCAGCGTACAATGACACTTTTGTTTTTAAGCCCTGGATTTCTAACTCCTTGATATTATTGTTGGATCTGATACTTACATTTCGATGGCCATAATAAATAGATATGCCGATAGTGGACAACCTTGTTTTACTCCTCTTGACCGTCTAATACTTTCTGGGAAGTAGCCATTATTTACTATTTTACACCTAGGGTTACTATACATAACTTTAACTCATTTTGTAAGAGATCCTCCAAAATTGAAATATTCCAGGCATTTATACATACATTTCAGTCGTACTTCATCAAAAGCCTTTTCGAAGTCAGCTATGAATACCAGGCCTGATTTCCCAGATTGTTCATAGTGTTCTATTGTTCCAGTACTTGTCTTATATTATCTCCAATGTGTCGTCTGATTAGGAAGAATAATATCCGACAATACCTTTTTGCATCACAACACTGGAGTGTAAGGGGCCTCCAATTTTTTAAATGGACTGGATCTTTATATTTACCACTTGAATCATGTTCTTGTTGACTATCTCATAATCTACTATTTTTATGGGAGTGGTTAAAACATGCTAATAAAGGTCCTCTGAGTACCTCCACTTGTATTCCATCTAGCCCTGGAGTTTTCCCGGACTTAATGGCTTTAATTGCATTAAGAAGCTCCTCCTCTGTAATTTGGCCTCCACATGAGTCTTTCTGTATAGCTGTTCAGTTTATATCATTAATAGAAGAAAGAAAGTCCATACAATTAACTTCGATTAGTGGAGATGGAGGAGACTGAAATGAAAACATATGCTTAAAATACTTTGCTTCCTATTTCAAAATATTGTTTGATGAATCATGGGTGACTCTCTAAAGGTGACTTCTATCACAAACTGAATTATGAATTCAATCCTAGAATTCAAGCATAGTATCACATCCACAGTGGAAAGCGGTTGGGAATCTGGACAAATCACCAAAATAGAATGTGAATTTCCTAAGATACAATGCTAAATTCCACAAACAAGTGTCTCCTCTCCTAGGTAGACCCATTGTAGCAGCAATTGACTCTAAGTTTGTGGACCACCACATTAAACCTATGGTTGAGAATCTCCCATCTTATGTCAAAGACACTAGTCACATGATCTGATTGATAAGAGGGCTTAGGAAGGATACCAGAGGGCACCCTGCTGGCCACCTTTGATGTGGAGAGCTTGTACACTAACATCCCACATACTGCTGCTCATTGCTCCATCCAATGATTGCATCTTGCAACTCACTGAGCTGGAATTATCCAAAAACGACTTAATCTTTGAGTCAGACTTTTTCCTTCAATTTTGGAGTGTAACTATGGGCTCCCCCTTTGCCCCCAACTATGCAAACCTGTATGTGGGACAATTTGAGGAAGCACTCATTCACAAACAGAGACACACCCCCTACTTTCTAAAATCCTCATATGGAATAGATAAATAGATTATGTCTTTGTGCTCTGGGAAGGAAGTCAGCAGGAATTAATTAATTCCAAACTCTGCTAAACGAGAGCTCTGAATATCTGAAAATCCCCAAACATACTGATGAGAGAAATTATCTACCTAGACTTTTGAATCATCAAAGAGAATGATGCATTACATACAGACTTAGACACTAAATGAGAGGCTACATGGACAAAACTGTTGATGCTGCAGTGATGCAAGTATCTAAAAAACCAAGAGAGGAATTATTAAAAAAACTAAACCAAAGAAGAAAAACAGTCTTTTGCACTAATCTCACCAAGTGTTCGGAGAAAATGAAAGAAATCTTGAAAAAGCACTGGCATATTCTTTAATCAGACAAAAAAATCGCACACCTCTTCAAGGAACCACCACTGGTGGTCTATGAGTGTGGTCGCAATATTGGAGATAGCTTAGTGAGATCTGATCTGCTCCCTGAACCCACTCAGACACTCTTGATGCCTGTTCCAAATGGAAACTACAAATATTGCTCATGCGCACAGTGCAATAGCATGACAAGAACATCCTTCTTCAGACACCCACATACAGGGATGTTTCTACCTGTTAGGGGTATCCTCTCATGCAAGACAAATGGAGTAAATCTATCTCATCACCTGTTCATGTGGGAAATCCTACGTAGGACAAACGAAAAGACAACGCATAGCTGTACACCGCTGCTCAATTGGGTGTAAGAACACTGACTATCCAGTAGCAGCTCACTTTGGAGGTAACATCAAGATTCTACTACTACAGAAGGAGGTCTACTGGATATCCTGTTTAAAAACATTGACCCCTAGTGGTCGGAATATTTACTTTTATGAACAACTATATTTTCTATGAACAAGTCTTAAGCTGTAGAAAGAATATATGCATTTTTATCAGCATACACCCAATATGTTCCCCCTGTTGATGATGCTTATTATGCATTACGGTTAAACCAAAATATTACTCCCCTAGAAGGCCAGCATCCCGGAGTCGCCTCTTCACTGTTGACACTGAGGCTGGTGTTTTGCGGGTACTATTTCATGAAGCTGCCAGTTGAGGACTTGTGAGGCGTCTGTTTCTCTAACTAGACACTCTAATGTACCTGTCCTCTTGCTCAGTTGTGCACGTGGGCCTCCCACTCCTCTTTCTATTCTGGTTAGGGCCAGTTTGCTCTGTTCTGTGAAGGGAGTAGTACACAGCGTTGTATGAGATTTTCAGTTTCTTGGCAATTTCTTGCATGGAATAGCCTTCATTTCTCAGAACAAGAATAGACAGGAGTTTCAGAAGAAAGTTCTTTGTTTCTGACCATTTTGAGCCTGTAATCAAACCCACAAATGCTGATGCTCCAGATATTCAACTCGTCTAAAGAAGGCCACTTTTAAGTGACTGCAAACTTTTCAACATATGTGTAAGTAAATTAAACAATAATGTATGTTGATGCTAATTTTATGCTAACAATTGCGTAATATATTCAATATGCTGTAAACGTTTGTCTTTTAACAGTTTCACTCAATTCATTCTAATCAACCTAATAATTATGACACACCCCTCACTATTGTCATTGGTTGCACTAATTGCACTGTTTTGTCTATCTAACCTGTTTCAAGTATTCATGACATTACCTTGAAGAAGGCACAGGGACGCCGAAACGTTGGTGTTTTACCCAATAAATGACGAAGTTTATACATATGGAGTGTGCGACTCTTTGTTTTTATGACTCTGTCATTGTAGCAAGTTTTAGTAAATTATTTTTGGTAGCATTTCTATGTTGAAGATTAAAAAATAAATTGCCGCATTTTCCCCCCATATTCCATCCAGTTTGCTTTATTTGTATAACATATTACACTTTATCTTTCTTTAATAAGTTCCTTTAGTTTCTTTTAGTTTTTCCTCAAACTTATTCTGTGCCTCTATGGTAAAGTTTCTATTGCTATCTATCTGTACAGTTAGTCCTTTCATTTCCTTTATTAATGTGGACTCTTTTGACCGAAATTGCTTCTGTTTTAGAGATGAGTACTGAATTGCATGTCCTTTACAGGCACGTTTAAAAATGGCCCCTACAATAAGGTGATCTGCTGGAACTGACCTAGAGGCCCTCTCCGGCCTCTAGGTCACCAGGCTGGCTGCTCGTTAGGGCATACACCTGTCACCAGCGGTACGTGCATAATGACACTCAACTGGACACCATCACCTCCTTGATTACCTGCCCTTAATATGTCACTCCCTTTGGTTTCTTCCCCGGTCGTCATTGTTCCTGTTTCATGTTGGTGCGCTGTTTGTGTTTCTTGTATTGTTCATTTATTTATTAAATGTATTCACTCCCTGCACCAAATACAACAGGTGTAGGTAGACCTTACAGTGAAATGTTTACTTACAAGCCCTTAACCAACAATGCTGTTGTAAGAAAATACCTAAATTGTTTCAAGAAATAACAAATAATTCAAGAGCAGCAGTGAATAACAATAGTGCGGTTATATACAGGGGGTACCGTTACAGAGTCAATGTGTCAATGTGTGGGGGCACCGGTGTCGAGTTAATTGAGGAAATTATGTACATGTAGGTAGAGTTATTAAAGTGGATTTGCATAGCTAATAACAGAGAGTTTCAGCAGCGTAAGGGGGGGGGGGGGGGGGGTGCAAAAGTCTGGGTAGCCATTTGATTAGCTGTTCAGGAGTCTTATGGCTTGGGGGCAGAAGCTGTTAAGAAGCCTCTTGGACCTAGACTTGGCGCTCCGGTACCGCTTGCCGTGCGGTTGCAGAGAGAACAGTCTATGACTAGGGTGGCTGGAGTCTTTGGCAATTTGTAGGGCCTTCCTCTGACACCGCCTGGTATAGAGGTCCTGGATGGCAGGAAGCTTGGATGGTGCCAGGTTTCCACCAGATGTTGACTTTCAGGCCAAAGAGTTCAATCTTGGTTTCATCAGACCAGAGAATCCTATTTCTTTAGGTGTTTTTTGGCAAACTCCAAATGGGCTTTCATGTGCCTTTTACTGAGGAGTGGCTTCTGTCTGGCCACTCTACCATAAAGGCCTGATTGTTGTAGTGTTGCAGAGATGATTGTCCTTCTGGAAGGTTCTCCCATCTCCCCCAATGATCTCTGGAGCTCTTTCAGAGTGACCGTCGGGTTCTTGGTCACATCCCTGACAGAAATGTAAAAAAAACAGTTTTTGCTTTGTTATTATGGGATATTGTGTGTAGATTAACGAGGAAAAAATACAATTGAATCAATTTTAGAATAAGGCTATAACGTAACAAAATGTGGAAAAAGTCAAGGTGTCTGAATACTTTCCGAATACACTGTTTATATACACAGTACCAATGAAAAGTTTGGACACACCTACACATTCCAGGGTTTTTCTTATTTTTTTATATTTTTAATACTTTTAGGAAAAGTAATTATGGTGTATAGTGTGTAGATTGATGAGGATGTTTTATTTATTCCATAAATTTTACAATAAGGCTGTAACATAACAAGATGTAGATAGTCAATGGGTCTGAATAGTTTCCGAATGCACTGTATGTTTGTAAACTTACCATTAAATAGTACCATAGTGATTGAGTGTCCATATAGCTGTTCCATGATATTTGCTTTGCTACCCCCCCCCCCCCACCACCATCCCATCCCAAGTTGGGTTGTCATCCTAGTGACCGGCAGGCCACCTCCATCCCCCGGGATTCCAGGGCCCCTGAGAGACCGGGACCCATCCTTGGAAAAGATCACCCAGTGCCACCCACAGAACAGAAGCAGATCAACTGCCAAAAGCATTTCCAATGCCCTCACCTCAATTTGTATTATATATAGTTATTTCAAAATATATATTTAAAAAATCTGCGTGTCATAATTTCCACAATTGACGAATACTATGCATAATAATGTAGGCAGTTCATGTGTACAATTGTTACCTTATAATCAGGATTGTTACCTCTAATCAGGATTGTTACCTATAATCAGGATTGCCATTACCAAAATTACATTTTTGGTAATCAATTATTATTATAGCTAACAATTATTGTGATTCATCCTATATTGTCCCTAAGTTCATTACCCCATAGCAACAGATGTGGGATACATACACACACACATACACACGCAACCACTTTCCCCCACAAACAACCACAAGGCCAGATGTTCACCAGTTGTTCCATCCCCGAGCCCATCTCAAGAAAGGACTTCATGTGCGAATGCATATACAGTTGCAACTGTTTGAGAAGGCATGCAAAAATTTTGCAACAATGGGGAGATTTTATTAACTGATGTCAAGTCCCAGCTGATGGAGCTCCGATACACCCCCTTCCCCTTAAACAGACACACACTGGTCCCCCTTTGTGACCATTTTCCCAAGCAGTCAGATGTTTGATTATTTTGTTCCACCAGGGCCACAATAATTTGACCCCTCTCTGATTGTTCGAGTGTTACCCCCTCCCCATGGGTTACTGTAGCAAGTGTTGCCGGAAAATCAAATCAAATGTATTTATATAGCCCTTCGTACATCAGCTGATATCTCAAAGTGCTGTACAGAAACACAGCCTAAACCCCCAAACAGCAAGCAATGCAGGTGTTAAAGCACGTTGACTAGGGAAAACTCCCTAGAAAGGCGAAAACCTAGGAAGAAACCTAGAGAGGAACCAGTCTATGAGGGGTGGCCAGTCCTCTTCTGGCTGTGCAGGGTGGAGATTATAACAGAACATGGCCAAGATGTTCAAATGTTCATAAATGACCAGCATGGTCAGATAATAGGTCTGGGACAGGTAGCACGTCCGATGAACAGGTCAGGATTGCATAGCCGCAGGCAGAACAGTTTAAACTGGAGCAGCAGCACGGCCAGGTGGACTGGGGACAGCAAGGAGTCATCATGCCAGGTAGTCCTGAGGCATGGTCCTAGGGCTCAGGTCCTCCGAAAGAGAGAAAGAGAATTAGAGAGAGCATACTTAAATTCACACAGGACACCGGATAAGACAGGAGAAGTACTCCAGATATAACAAACTGACCCTAGCCCCCCGACACATAAACTACTGCAGCATAAATACTGGAGGCTGAGACAGGAGGGGTCAGGAGACACTGTGGCCCCATCCGATGATACCACTGGACAGGGCCAAACAGGAAGGATATAATCCCACCCACTTTGCCAAAGCACAGCCCCCACACCACTAAAGGGATATCTTCAACCATAAACTTACCATCCTGAGACAAGGCCGAGTAGAGCCCACAAAGATCTCCGCCACGGCACAACCCAAGGGGGGCGCCAACCCAGACAGAAAGATCACATCAGTGACTCAACCCTTTCAAGTGAGGCACCCCTCCTAGGGACGGCATGAAAGAGCACCAGTAAGCCAGTGACTCAGCCCCTGTAATAGGGTTAGAGGCAGAGAATCCCAGTGGAAAGAGGGGAACCGGCCAGGCAGAGACAGCAAGGGCGGTTCGTTGCTCCAGAGCCCTTCCGTTCACCTTCACACTCCTGGGCCAGAATGCACTCAATCATACAGTGCCTTGCGAAAGTATTCGGCCCCCTTGAACTTTGCGACCTTTTGCCATATTTCAGGCTTCAAACATAAAGATATAAAACTGTATTTTTTTGTGAAGAATCAACAACAAGTGGGACACAATCATGAAGTGGAACGACATTTATTGGATATTTCTTTTTTAACAAATCAAAAACTGAAAAATTGGGTGTGCAAAATTATTCAGCCCCCTTAAGTTAATACTTTGTAGCGCCACCTTTTGCTGCGATTACAGCTGTAAGTCGCTTGGGGTATGTCTCTATCAGTTTTGCACATCGAGAGACTGACATTTTTTCCCATTCCTCCTTGCAAAACAGCTCAAGCTCAGTGAGGTTGGATGGAGAGCATTTGTGAACAGCAGTTTTCAGTTCTTTCCACAGATTCTCGATTGGATTGAGGTCTGGACTTTGACTTGGCCATTCTAACACCTGGATATGTTTATTTTTGAACCATTCCATTGTAGATTTTGCTTTATGTTTTGGATCATTGTCTTGTTGGAAGACAAATCTCTGTCCCAGTCTCAGGTCTTTTGCAGACTCCATCAGGTTTTCTTCCAGAATGGTCCTGTATTTGGCTCCATCCATCTTCCCATCAATTTTAACCATCTTCCCTGTCCCTGCTGAAGAAAAGCAGGCCCAAACCATGATGCTGCCACCACCATGTTTGACAGTGGGGATGGTGTGTTCAGCTGTGTTGCTTTTACGCCAAACATAACGTTTTGCATTGTTGCCAAAAAGTTCAATTTTGGTTTCATCTGACCAGAGCACCTTCTTCCACATGTTTGGTGTGTCTCCCAGGTGGCTTGTGGCAAACTTTAAACGACACTTTTTATGGATATCTTTAAGAAATTGCTTTCTTCTTGCCACTCTTCCATAAAGGCCAGATTTGTGCAATATACGACTGACTGATTGTTGTCCTATGGACAGAGTCTCCCACCTCAGCTGTAGATCTCTGCAGTTCATCCAGAGTGATCATGGGCCTCTTGGCTGCATCTCTGATCAGTCTTCTCCTTGTATGAGCTGAAAGTGTAGAGGGACGGCCAGGTCTTCTTAGATTTGCAGTGGTCTGATACTCCTTCCATTTCAATATTATCGCTTGCACAGTGCTCCTTGGGATGTTTAAAGCTTGGGAAATCTTTTTGTATCCAAATCTGGCTTTAAACTTCTTCACAACAGTATCTCGGACCTGCCTGGTGTGTTCCTTGTTCTTCATGATGCTCTCTGCGCTTTTAACGGACCTCTGAGACTATCACAGTGCAGGTGCATTTATACAGAGACTTGATTACACACAGGTGGATTGTATTTATCATCATTAGTCATTTAGGTCAACATTGGATCATTCAGAGATCCTCACTGAACTTCTGGAGAGAGTTTGCTGCACTGAAAGTAAAGGGGCTGAATAATTTTGCACGCCCAATTTTTCAGTTTTTGATTTGTTAAAAAAGTTTGAAATATCCAATAAATGTCGTTCCACTTCATGATTGTGTCCCACATTCTTCACAAAAAAATACAGTTTTATATCTTTATGTTTGAAGCCTGAAATGTGGCAAAAGGTCGCAAAGTTCAAGGGGGCCGAATACTTTCGCAAGGCACTGTATATAAAATACTCTGTGCTACAATGACAGATAAAGGGATTTAGATGTTCACTTAACGTTGACATCAACCCACTTACAGCTTCTCGTGGACCAGGAACGGGACCCCATTGACCAGGACCCCAAGGTCACAATGCGACCCCACTCTGGCACCCTGGTGGTGGACATCAGTGGAGAGAAGGTTGAGTCATATGAGGGGGTGTACCAGTGTACGGCCAGGAACGAACATGGGACTGCAGTATCAAACAATATCGTCATCAGACAGTCCAGTAAGCGTCTCTAAGATGTGTTATCGCTTTCACCTTTTCGACGTCATTTTCTGTCTGTCTCCCTCTCTCCCTCTCTCATTTTCTTCCCTCTCTCTCCAGCTCTCTCTTACTCTCTCTGGGCCTTTCACCATTCTGTCTCCGATATCTCACTCTATTCTCCACTGAGCTCATCTCTGATGTGTCTCTGATTTGTGACCCTTCAATCTTTCCTCTCTCTTTTCTTGACACAAATAAGATGTATTTTCCATCATCAATGCTCTCTTCATGGAAGGAAAAGGTAACATGTGGAAAGACAGCATGATAAGGCCTTTTTTTGCCTTTACCTCCCTTATCTCACCTCATTTGCTCACATCGTATATAGACTTGTTTATACTGTATTATTGACTGTATGTTTGTTTTACTCCATGTGTAACTCTGTGTCGTCGTATGTGTCGAACTGCTTTGCTTTATCTTGGCCATGTCGCAATTGTAAATGAGAACTTGTTCTCAACTTGCCTATCTGGTTAAATAAAGGTGAAATAAATAATACATTTGACCCACTGAAGAGATGAGTCTTCAGTGAAGACTTAAAGGTTGAGACCGAGTTTGCGTCTCTCACATGGGTAGGCAGACCATTCCATAAAAATGGAGCTCTATAGGAGAAAGCCCTGCCTCCAGCTGTTTTCTTAGAAATTCTAGGGACAATTAGGAGGCCTGCGTCTTGTGAGCGTAGCGTACGTGTAGGTATGTACGGCAGGACCAAATCAGAGAGATAGGTAAGAGCAAGCCCATGTAATGCTTTGTAGGTTAGCAGTAAAACCTTGAAATCAGCCCTTGCCTTGACAGGAAGCCAGTGTAGAGAGGCTAGCACTGGAGTAATATGATCAAATTTTGGGGTTCAAGTCAGGATTCTAGCAGCCGTATTTAGCACTAACTGAAGTTTATTTAGTGCTTTATCCGGGTAGCCGGAAAGTAGAGCATTGCAGTACTCTAACCTAGAAGTAACAAAATCATAGATGGTTGGTTGTCATAGATGAATTTTTCTGCATCATTTTTGGACAGAAAGTTTCTGATTTTTGCAATGTTACGTAGATGGAAAAAAAGCTGTCCTTGAAACAGTCTTGATATTTTCCTCAAAAGAGAGATCAGGGTCCAGAGTAACACCGAGGTCCTTCACAGTTTTATTTGAGACGACTGTACCACCATTAACATTAATTGTCAGATTCAACAGAAGATCTCTGTGTTTCTTGGGACCTAGAACAAGCATCTCTGTTTTGTCCGAGTTTATAAGTAGAAAGTTTGCAGCCATTCACTTCCTTATATCTGAAACACAGGCTTCTAGCGAGGGCAATTTTGGGGCTTCACCATGTTTCATTGAAATGTACAGCTGTGTGTCATCCGCATAGCAGTGAAAGTTAACATTATGTTTTCAAATGACATCCCCAAGAGGTAAAATATATATTGAAAACAATAGTGGTCCTAAAACGGAACCTTGAGGAACACTGAAATGTGCAGTTGATTTGTCAGAGAACAAGCCATTCACAGAGACAAACTGATATATTTTCCCGCCAGATAGGATCTAAACCAGGCCAGAACTTGTCCGTGTAGACCAATTTGGGTTTCCAATCTCTCCAAAAGAATGTGGTGATCAATGGTATCAAAAGCAGCACTAAGGTCTAGGAGCACGAGGACAGATGCAGAGCCTCGGTCTGATGCCATTAAAAGGTAATTTACCACCTTCACAAGTGCAGTCTCAGTGCTATGATGGTGTCTAAAACCAGACTGAAGCATTTTGTATACATTGTTTGTCTTCAGGAAGGCAGTGAGTTCCTGCGCAACAGCGTTCTCTACAATTTTTGAGAGGAATGGAAGATTCGATATAGGCCGATAGTTTTATTTTCTGGGTCAAGGTTTGGCTTTTTCAAGAGAGGCTTTATTACTGCCACTTTTAGTGAGTTTGGTACACATCCGGAGAGCCGTTTATTATGTTCAGCATAGGAGGGCCAAGCACAGGAAGCAGCTCTTTCATTAGTTTAGGGTCCAGTATGCAGCTTGAAGGGTTAATGGCCATGATTATTTTCATCTTTGTGTCAAGAGATTAAACACTTGAGTGTCTCTCTTGATCCTTGGTCCTGGCAGAGTTGTGCAGACTCAGGACTGAGCTTTGAATGAATACCTAGATATAATGAGGAGTCCGTAATTTGCTTTCTAATAATCATGATCTTTTCCTCAAAGAAGTTCATGAATTTATTACTGCTGAAGTGAAAGCCATCCTCACTTGGGGAATGCTGCTTTTTTTTTTTTTTTTTTACCCCTTTTTCTCCCCAATTTCATAGTATCCAATTGTTGTAGTAGCTACTATCTTGTCTCATCGCTACAACTCCCGTACGGGCTCGGGAGAGACGAAGGTTGAAAGTCATGCGTCCTCCGATACACAACCAACCAAGCCGCTGCTTCTTTAACACAGCGCACATCCAACCCGGAAGCCAGCCGCACCAATGCGCCGGAGGAAACACTGTGCACCTGGCCACCTTGGCTAGCGTACACTGCGCCCAGCCCGCCACAGGAGTCGCTGGTGCGCGATGAGACAAGGACACCCCTTGCGACAGTATCAAAAATAAATTTCGGATTGTTCTTATTTTCCACAATTAAGTTGGAAAAATAGGACAATCGAGCAGCAGTAAGGGCTCTTCGATACTACACGGTACTGTCTTTCTAAGCTAGTCTGAAGACTTCCAGTGTGGTGTGGCGCCATTTCCGTTCCAATTTTCTGGAAGCTTGCTTCAGAGCTCGGGTATTTTCTGTATACCAGAGAGCTAGTTTCTTATGAGAAATGTTTTTAGGGGTGCAACTGCATCTAGGGTATTGCGCAAGGTTAAATTGATTTCCTCAGTTATATGGTTAACTGATTTTGTCCTCTGACGTCCTTGGGTAGGCAGAGGGAGTCTGGAAGGGCATCAAGGAATCTTTGTGTTGTCTGTGAATTTATAGCACGACTTTTGATGCTCCTTGGTTGGGGTCTGAGCAGATTATTTGTTGCAATTGCAAACATAATAAAATGGTGGTCCGAAAGTCCAGGATTTTGAGGAAAAACATTAAGATCCACAACATTTATTCCATGGGACAAAACTAGGTCCAGAGTATGACTGTGACAGTGAGTAGGTCCAGAGACATGTTGGACAAAACCCACTGAGTCGATGATGGCTCCGAAAGCCTTTTGGAGTGGGTCTGTGGACTTTTCCATGTGAATATTAAAGTCACCAAAAATTAGAATATTATCTGCTATGACTACAAGGTCCGATAGGAATTCAGGGAACTCAATGAGGAACGCTGTGTATGTCCAAGGAGGCCTGTAAACAGTAGCTATATAAAGTGATTGAGTAGGCTGCATAGATGTCATGACTAGAAGCTCAAAAGACGAAAACTGCATTTTTTTTTTTGTAAATTTAAATTTGCTATCGTGAATGTTAGCAACACCTCCGCCTTTGCGGGATGCACGGGGGATATGGTCACTAGTGTAACCAGGAGGTGAGGCCTCATTTAACACAGTAAATTAATCTGGCTTAAGCCATGTTTCAGTCAGGCCAATCTTATCAAGATTTCATCAAATCAAATTTGATTTGTCACACACACATGCGAGTTTAACGAAATGCTTGTGCTTCTAGTTTCGACAAAGCAGTAATAACCAACGAGTAATTTAACCTAACAATTTCACAACAACTACCTTATACACACAAGTGTAAAGGGATGAAGAATATGTACATAAAGATATATGAATGAGTGATGGTACAGAACGGCATAGGCAAGATGCAGTAGATGGTATCAAGTACAGTATATACATATGAGATGAGTAATGTAGGGTATGTAAACATAAAAGTGGCATTGTTTATAGTGGCTAGTGATACATGTATTACATAAAGATGGCAAGATGCAGTAGATGGTATAGGGTACAGTATAAACATATGAGATGAGAAATGTAGGGTATGTAAACATTATATTAAGTGGCATTGTTTAAAGTGGCTAGTGATACATTTTTTACATACAGTGCCTTGCGAAAGTATTCGGCCCCCTTGAACTTTGCGACCTTTTGCCACATTTCAGGCTTCAAACATAAAGATATAAAACTGTATTTTTTGTGAAGAATCAACAAAAAGTGGGACACAATCATGAAGTGGAACGACATTTATTGGATATTTCAAACTTTTTTAACAAATCAAAAACTGTAAAATTGGGCGTGCAAAATTATTCAGCCCCCTTAAGTTAATACTTTGTAGCGCCACCTTTTGCTGCGATTACAGCTGTAAGTCGCTTGGGGTATGTCTATCAGTTTTGCACATCGAGAGACTGACATTTTTTCCCATTCCTCCTTGCAAAACAGCTCGAGCTCAGTGAGGTTGGATGGAGAGCATTTGTGAACAGCAGTTTTCAGTTCTTTCCACAGATTCTCGATTGGATTGAGGTCTGGACTTTGACTTGGCCATTCTAACACCTGGATATGTTTATTTTTGAACCATTCCATTGTAGATTTTGCTTTATGTTTTGGATCATTGTCTTGTTGGAAGACAAATCTCCGTCCCAGTCTCAGGTCTTTTGCAGACTCCATCAGGTTTTCTTCCAGAATGGTCCTGTATTTGGCTCCATCCATCTTCCCATCAATTTTAACCATCTTCCCTGTCCCTGCTGAAGAAAAGCAGGCCCAAACCATGATGCTGCCACCACCATGTTTGACAGTGGGGATGGTGTGTTCAGCTGTGTTGCTTTTACGCCAAACATAACGTTTTGCATTGTTGCCAAAAAGTTCAATTTTGGTTTCATCTGACCAGAGCACCTTCTTCCACATGTTTGGTGTGTCTCCCAGGTGGCTTGTGGCAAACTTGAAACTACACTTTTTATGGATATCTTTAAGAAATGGCTTTCTTGCCACTCTTCCATAAAGGCCAGATTTGTGCAATATACGACTGATTGTTGTCCTATGGACAGAGTCTCCCACCTCAGCTGTAGATCTCTGCAGTTCATCCAGAGTGATCATGGGCCTCTTGGCTGCATCTCTGATCAGTCTTCTCCTTGTATGAGCTGAAAGTTTAGAGGGACGGCCAGGTCTTGTTAGATTTGCAGTGGTCTGATACTCCTTCCATTTCAATATTATTGCTTGCACAGTGCTCCTTGGGATGTTTAAAGCTTGGGAAATCTTTTTGTATCCAAATCCGGCTTTAAACTTCTTCACAACAGTATCTCAGACCTGCCTGGTGTGTTCCTTGTTCTTCATGATGCTCTCTGCGCTTTTAACGGACCTCTGAGACTATCACAGTGCAGGTGCATTTATACGGAGACTTGATTACACACAGGTGGATTGTATTTATCATCATTAGTCATTTAGGTCAACATTGGATCGTTCAGAGATCCTCACTGAACTTCTGGAGAGAGTTTGCTGCACTGAAAGTAAAGGGGCTGAATAATTTTGCACACCCAATTTTACAGTTTTTGATTTGTTAAAAAAGTTTGAAATATCCAATAAATGTCGTTCCACTTCATGATTGTGTCCCACTTGTTGTTGATTCTTCACAAAAAAATACAGTTTTATATCTTTATGTTTGAAGCCTGAAATGTGGCAAAAGGTCGCAAAGTTCAAGGGGGCCGAATACTTTCGCAAGGCACTGTACATTTTTCCATTATTAAAGTGGCTGGAGTTGAGTCAGTATGTTGGCAGCAGCCACTCAATGTTAGTGGTGTCTGTTTAACAGTCTGATGGCCTTGAGATAGAAGCTGTTTGTCAGTCTCTCGGTCCCTGCTTTGATGCACCTGTACTGACCTCGCCTTATGGATGATAGCGGGGTGAACAGGCAGTGGCTCGGGTGGTTTAGGTACAAGGTCGTCAAGGTTCTCATTAGCAGCATTGAGAAATTCCTTGTATATTGTGCTCACCCATCAGGGGGCTTTGGCTTTGTAGGACCAACCTTGCCAGGCAGGCTCAGTATCTTGTGTGGACGATTCTGCTTTAGTGGCTCTCTGACCACATTTATCTTTCTGTTTTGGCTGTGTATAGGCTACTTACAGTAGGCCCAGAAAACAGATAAAGCCTTCTCCTTAGTGTATGGGTCGCTCAGGTGGGGTGTAAAATGGATATCCCATATCACAAAATTGAAAGCTCTCTCTCAAAACCTCAACACAAAATTGAAAGCTCACTCTCAAAACCCCAACACAAAATTGAAAGCTCACTCTCAAAACCCCAACACAAAATTGAAAGCTCACTCTCAAAACCCCAACACAAAATTGAAAGCTCACTCTCAAAACCCCAACACAAAATTGAAAGCTCACTCTCAAAACCCCAACACAACATTGAAAGCTCACTCTCAAAACCCCAACACAAAATTGAAAGCTCACTCTCAAAACCCCAACACAAAATTGAAAGCTCACTCTCAAAACCCCAACACAAAATTGAAAGCTCACTCTCAAAACCCCAACACAAAATTGAAAGCTCACTCTCAAAACCCCAACACAAAATTGAAAGCTCACTCTCAAAACCCCAACACAAAATTGAAAGCTCACTCTCAAAACCCCAACACAAAATTGAAAGCTCACTCTCAAAACCCCAACACAAAATTGAAAGCTCACTCTCAAAACCCCAACACAAAATTGAAAGCTCACTCTCAAAACCCCAACACAAAATTGAAAGCTCACTCTCAAAACCCCAACACAAAATTGAAAGCTCACTCTCAAAACCCCAACACAAAATTGAAAGCTCACTCTCAAAACCCCAACACAAAATTGAAAGCTCACTCTCAAAACCCCAACACAAAATTGAAAGCTCACTCTCAAAACCCCAACACAAAATTGAAAGCTCACTCTCAAAACCCCAACACAAAATTGAAAGCTCACTCTCAAAACCCCAACACAAAATTGAAAGCTCACTCTCAAAACCCCAACACAAAATTGAAAGCTCACTCTCAAAACCCCAACACAAAATTGAAAGCTCACTCTCAAAACCCCAACACAAAATTGAAAGCTCACTCTCAAAACCCCAACACAAAATTGAAAGCTCACTCTCAAAACCCCAACACAAAATTGAAAGCTCACTCTCAAAACCCCAACACAAAATTGAAAGCTCACTCTCAAAACCCCAACACAAAATTGAAAGCTCACTCTCAAAACCCCAACACAAAATTCAAAGCTCACTCTCAAAACCCCAACACAAAATTCAAAGCTCACTCTCAAAACCCCAACACAAAATTCAAAGCTCACTCTCAAAACCCCTGCTCGCAGACACTCATGGGCTCTGGGATTTGCAACCATTTTCCTTTTTCACTCACTTAACTCCACACTTTTTCCAAACACAAAAATACACACCCCACCTTACATCACTATACACCCGCACATACTGTGCCTTCTATGTCCTCTGTTTGCTGTGTTTTTATCCCTACCATGTTGTGTTCCACTTCCATATATTTAGTATTTAGCTAATTATCCTTTCTTCTAATGCTGTCTTATCTATTCATAAAATACTATAAATAGAAAGTCGAATACTAATTATTTTACAACTTGAATATAGTATAGTGTAGTTGTAGTTTATTTCTTTACAGGCTACCATTTTCCTATTGTTACAATATTTCTCACCACTTTATCCGTGACTTTTCAATTACTAAAATAACCACATTAACCCTAAATACAAGCAACCTTTTCCACCAAAAGCTGGGCTCGTCCGGGATTTGAACCCGGGACCTCTCGCACCCTAAGCGAGAATCATACCCCTAGACCAACGAGCCATCAACGAAATTCTTGTCCTACAGTTAAAGTTTCGTCTCTTCCTCCTCCTCATAGGTCTGTGTCAATTTCCAGTGTGTGATGTGGCAAGTTTTTTCTGAGTACAATTCTACTGTTAGACTGCCCTCTGGTGGTAGTCACAAACACTGTTTTGGAAGTTTTACATACATTGTCAGGATTTGCAAACAAAACCTTTGTGACTGACATGTTTATGAAGAACTGTAGACTTGCCTGTTATCGTTTGTATTGTGGAAATTGAGGACTATGCATGACTATAGTGTTACAGGTAAAAAAAGCATCGAATTTTCACAGCGGTTGACAGATAAGAGAATTTATAAAGTAGCCTTGCCTGTTGTTGACAGTCCTTATAATACTATGTTTAAGCAATCATTCCCGAGGAGGTGTAGTATTTGGCCAATATACTACGGCCAAGGGCTGTTCTTTGCACGACGCAACGTGGAGTGCCTGGACACAGTCCTTTGCCACCAACAAACCGGACTGAAAAAAATCCCACCTCATATTTAAACTTCTCCCCGTTTTCATTGGCTCGACATGTTCACAAACTGAATAAAGGCAATTTATTTCGTCAAAAGGTGGGCTCGTCCGGGATTTGAACCCGGGACCTCTCGCACCCAAAGCGAGAATCATACCCCTAGACCAACGAGCCACGTAGAAAAAATAGTACACATAGATTTTAAACTCTACTCCCTTCCACCTCTGTCATTGACGTCAAGTATGTGTGAAATCTGGGGAATGTCCTCAGTAAAACTGTGACTTCACTGACCTTAAATGGTAATCATGTTTTTATTTATTTATTTTATTTAACCTTTAATTAACTAGGCAAGTCAGTTAATAACAAATTCTTATTTACAATGATGGCCTACCAAAAGGCAAAAGGCCTTCTGCGGGGACGTGGGCTGGGATTAAAAAATATACATATATTTTTTAATATTTTTAAAATTAAGAAAAAAAATATAGGACAAAAGACACATCACGACAAGAGAGACAACACACCACTACATAAAGAGAGACCTAAGACAACAACATGGCTAGGCAGCAACACATGACAACACATCATGGTAGCAACACAACATGACAACAACATGGCAGCAGCACAACATGGTAGCAGCACAAAACATGTACAAACATTATTGGGCACAGACAACAGCACAAAGGGCAAGAAGGTAGAGACAACATTACATCATGCAAAGCAGCCACAACTGTCAGTAAGAGTGTCCATGATTGAGTCTTTGAATGAAGAGATTGAGATAAAACTGTCCCGTTTGAGTGTTTGTGCAGCTCGTTCCAGTCGTTAGCTGCAGCGAACTGAAAAGACGAGCGACCCAGAGATGGGTGTGCTTTGGGGACCTTTAACAGAATGTGACTGGCAGAACGGTTGTGGTGGATGAGGGCCGCAGTAGATATCTCAGATAGTGAGGCCTAAGAGGGTTTTATAAATAAGCATCAACCAGTGGGTCTTGCAACGGGTATACAGAGATGCCCAGTATACAGAGTAGTATAGAGTGCAGGGATGTGTCCTATAAGGAGCATTGGTGTCAAATCTGATGGCCGAAGGGTAAAGAACATCTGGCTGCTCTAGAGCACCCTTACCTGCCGATCTATAAATTACGTCTCCGTAATCTAGCATGGGTAGTCATCTGAATCAGGGTTAGTTTGGCAGCTGGGGTGAAAGAGGAGTGATTACGATAGAGGAAACCAAGTCTAGATTTAACTTGTTATGTCACAGCCTGATTCTAAAATGGATTAAATATATGTTTTTTCTTCATACACACAAAACCCCATAATGACAAAGCGAAAACACATTGTTTTAAATACATTTTGCAAATGTATAAAAAATTGAAACGGAAATACCTTATTTACATAACTTCTTAGGGCTAGACCCCTTTTGTTCTCCATTGCCGCCTGAATGACGTGCCCATAGCACCCTTTGCTATGAGACTCAAAATTTAGCTCAGGTGCATCCTGTTTCCATGGATCATGCTTGAGTTGTTTCTACAACTAGATTGGAGTCCACCTGTGGTAAATTCAATTGATTGGACAACTTCTCCCCCTCAGGAGACTGACAAGATTTGGCATGGGTCCCCAGATCCTCAAAAACGTTATACTGCTGCACCATCGAGAACATCCTGACTGGTTGCATCACCGCCTGGTATGGCAACTGCTCGGCATCTGACCGTAAAGCGCTACAGAGGGCAGAGCATACGGCCCAGTATATCACTGGGGCCAAGCTTCCTGCCACCCAGGACCTATCTACTAGGCGGTGTCAGAGGAAGACCCAAGAAATTGTCAAAGACTCCAGTCACCCAAGTCATAGACGGTTTTCTCTGCTACTGCACGGCAAGCGGTACCGTAGCGCCAAGTCTAGGACCAAAAGGCTCCTTAACAGTTTCTACCCCCAAGCCATAAGGATGCTGAACAATTAATCAATTGGCCACCCGGATTATTTCCAATGACCCCCCAACCCTTTTTTTTAACACTGCTGCTACTCGCTGTTTATTATCTAGGCATACTCTCTTTACCCCTCTACCTACATGTACAAATGACCTCAACTCAACTGTACCCCCGCACATTGACTCGGTACCAGTAACCCCTGTATACAGCCTCGTTACTCTTATTTTATTGTGTTTCTTCTTTTTTATCATTACTTAAGTTTATTTAATAAATATTTTCTTAACTTTATTTCTTGAACTGCATTGTTGGATAAGGGCTTGTAAGTAAGCATGTCACGGTAAGGTCTACAACTGTTGTATTCGGAACATGTGACAAATGCAATTTTATTTTATAGGGTTTAAAAACAAACAAAAGAGAACTATGTAAAATACAGTGTGTCTGTAAAATGTATATAGCATGTATGAACTGGAAGTAGAAACTTAAGTGTTGTTGTCCATTAGTTTACTCCAATTAGGCGATATATACAGTGCCTTGCGAAAGTATTCGGCCCCCTTGAACTTTGCGACCTTTTGCCACATTTCAGGCTTCAAACAAAAAGATATAAAACTGTATTTTTTTATGAAGAATCAACAACAAGTGGGACACAATCATGAAGTGGAACGATATTTATTGGATATTTCAAACTTTTTTAACAAATCAAAAACTGAAAAATTGGGCGTGCAAAATTATTCAGCCCCTTTACTTTCAGTGCAGCAAACTCTCTCCAGAAGTTCAGTGAGGATCTCTGAATGATCCAATGTTGACCTAAATGACTAATGATGATAAATACAATCCACCTGTGTGTAATCAAGTCTCCGTATGAATGCACCTGCACTGTGATAGTCTCAGAGGTCTGTTAAAAGCGCAGAGAGCATCATGAAGAACAAGGAACACACCAGGCAGGTCCGAGATACTGTTGTGAAGAAGTTTAAAGCCGGATTTGGATACAAAAATATTTCCCAAGCTTTAAACATCCCAAGGAGCACTGTGCAAACGATAATATTGAAATGGAAGGAGTATCAGACCACTGCAAATCTACCAAGACCTGGCCGTCCCTCTAAACTTTCAGCTCATACAAGGAGAAGACTGATCAGAGATGCAGCCAAGAGGCCCATGATCACTCTGGATGAACTGCAGAGATCTACAGCTGAGGTGGGAGACTCTGCCCATAGGACAACAATCAGTCGTATATTGCACAAATCTGGCCTTTATGGAAGAGTGGCAAGAAGAAAGCCATTTCTTAAAGATATCCATAAAAAGTGTCGTTTAAAGTTTGCCACAAGCCACCTGGGAGATACACCAAACATGTGGAAGAATGTGCTCTGGTCAGATGAAACCAAAATTGAACTTTTTGGCAACAATGCAAAACGTTATGTTTGGCGTAAAAGCAACACAGCTGAACACACCATCCCCACTGTCAAACATGGTGGTGGCAGCATCATGGTTTGGGCCTGCTTTTCTTCAGCAGGGACAGGGAAGATGGTTAAAATTGATGGGAAGATGGATGGAGCCAAATAAAGAAGAAGAAAACCTGATGGAGTCTGCAAAAGACCTGAGACTGGGACGGAGATTTGTCTTCCAACAAGACAATGATCCAAAACATAAAGCAAAATCTACAATGGAATGGTTCAAAAATAAACATATCCAGGTGTTAGAATGGCCAAGTCAAAGTCCAGACCTGAATCCAATCGAGAATCTGTGGAAAGAACTGAAAACTGCTGTTCACAAATGCTCTCCATCCAACCTCACTGAGCTCGAGCTGTTTTGCAAGGAGGAATGGGAAAAAATGTCAGTCTCTCAATGTGCAAAACTGATAGAGACATACCCCAAGCGACTTACAGCTGTAATCGCAGCAAAAGGTGGCGCTACAAAGTATTAACTTAAGGGGGCTGAATAATTTTGCACGCCCAATTTTTCAGTTTTTGATTTGTTAAAAAAAGTTTGAAATATCCAATAAATGTCGTTCCACTTCATGATTGTGTCCCACTTGTTGTTGATTCGTCACAAAAAAATACAGTTTTATATCTTTATGTTTGAAGCCTGAAATGTGGCAAAAGGTCGCAAAGTTCAAGGGGGCCGAATACTTTCGCAAGGCACTGTATATATATATATATATATATATATATATATATATATATATATATATATATATATAAAGATATATGGAGGATTGGAAATGATGCAGACAATTACATTGATGGAAGCTACAATCTATCTGCAATATTAAAGCTGATCTACCCCCTAAGAAATAAAAACAGCTGAAGTCGGAAGTTTCCATACACCTTCGCCAAATACATTTCAACTCAGTTTTTCACAATTACTGACATGTAATCCTAGTACAAATTCCCTGTCTTAGGTCAGTTAGGATCACCACTTTATTTTAAGAATGTGAAATGTCAGAATAATAGTAGAGAGAATGATTTATTTCAGCTTTTATTTCTTTCATCACATTCCCAGTGTGTCAGAAGTTTATACACTCAATTAGTATTTGATAGCATTGCCTTTAAATTGTTTAACTTGGGTCAAACATTTTGTGTAGCCTTCCACAAGCTTCCAACAATAAATGGGTGAAATCTGGCCCATTCTTCCTGACAGAGCAGGTGTAACTGAGTCAGGTTTGTATGCCTCCTTGCTCACACATGCTTTTTCAGTTCTGCTCACATATTTTCTATTGGATTGAGGTCAGGGCTTTGTGATAGCCACTCCAATACCTTGACTTTGTTGTCCTTAAGCCATTTTGCCACAACTTTGGAAGTATGCTTGGGGTCATTGTCCATATGGAAGACCCATTTGCGACTGATGTCTTGAGATGTTGCTTCAATATAGCAACACAATTTTCCTACCTCCTACCTCATGATGCCATCTATTTTGTGAAGTGCACCAGTCCCTCCTGCAGCAAAGCAACCCCATAACATGATGCTGCCACCCCTGTGCTTCACTGTTGGGATGGTGTTCTTCAGCTTGCAAGCCTCATTTTACTGTGGCTATAGATGCTTTTGTACCTGTTTCCTCCAGCATCTTCACAAGGTCCTTTGCTGTTGTTCTGGTATTGATTTGCACTTTCCGCACCAAAGTACGTTAATTTCTAGGAGACAGAACGCGTCTCCTTCCTGAGCGGTATGAAGGCTGCGTGGTCCCATGGTGTTTATACTTGCATACTATTGTTTGTACAGATGAACGTGGTACCTTCAGGCGTTTGGAAATTGCTCCCAAGGATGAACCAGACTTGTCGAGGTCTACAATTTCTTTTCTGAGGTCTTGCCTGATTTCTTTTGATTTTCCCATGATGTCAATCAAAGAGGCACTGAGTTTGAAGGTAGGCCTTGAAATACATCCACAGGTACTCCTCCAGTTGACTCAAATGATGTAAATTAGCATATCAGAAGCTTCCGAAGCCATGATATAATTTTCTGGAATTGTCCAAGCAGCTTAAAGGCACAATCAACTTAGTGTATGTAAACTTCTGACCCAATGGAATTGTGATACAGTGAATTATAAGTGAAATAATCTGTCTGTAAACAACAACAAAAATACTTGTCTCATGCACAAAGTGTCCTAACCGACTTGCCAAAACTATAGTTTGTTAACAAGACATTCGTGGAGTGGTTGAAAAACAAGTTTTCATGACTCCAACCTGAGTGTATGTAAACTTCCGACTTCAACTGTATAAATAAATTAAATAAGAAAAAGATTCAAAAGATCTCCGATTGTAAAACACCTTGTATTTTCAGTCATGGAATGGTGTCATAGTGTGGACATCTTGAAATTCTCGGTCTGCTCTGGTTCTCCTGATGAACAACTGGAATGTCTTTCAGAATATTCACCACTGAGTAATTCACTTTATAGTATAGTATAGAATAGTATAGTATAGTCCTGGGCCGCATGCACTACCCTCTGCCTTGCATCGGATGTCGATTAGTTGCCATACCAAGCCAGTCAAGATGCTCTCAATAGTGCAGCTGTATAACTTTTTGTGGATGTGATGGCCCATGCCAAATCTTTTCAGCCTCCTGAGGGGGAAGAGGCATTTTTGTCCCCTCTTCACGATTGTGTTTGTGTGTTTGGATCATCATCGGTCCTTAGTGATGCAGACACCAAGGATCTTGAAGCTGTCAACCCAGTCCACTACAGCCCCATCGATGTAAATGTGCGTGTCCAGCCCCTCATTTCCTGTAGTCCACGATAGGATCTTTTGTCTTGCCCACATTGAGGGAGAGGTTGTTTTCCTGGCACCATACTGCCTGGTCTCTGACCTCCTCTTTATAGTGTTTTTCATCGTCATCGGTGATCAGACCTACCACCGTCGTGTCATCGGCAAACTTAATGATGGTGTTGGATTTGTGCGCGGCCATGTAGTCGTGGGTCAATAGGGAGTACAGGAAGGGACTGAGCACTCACCCCTGAGGGGCCACTGTGTTGAGGGTCAGAGTGGCGGATGTGTTGTTGCCTACCCTCACCACCTGGGTGGCCCGTCAGGAAGTCCAGGATCCAGATGCAGAGGGAGGTCCCAGTGTCCTTAGCTAAATGATGAGCTTGGAGGGCATAATGAAGTGGAACACTGAGCTGTAGTTAATGAACAGCATTCTCCCAAAGGTGGTCCTTTTGTTAATGTGGGAAAGGGCAGTGTGTAGTGCAATAGAGATTGTGTCATCTGTGGATCTGTTGGGGCAGAATGCGAATTGGAGTGGGTCCAGGGTTTCTGGGATGATTGTGTTGATGTGAGCCATGACCAGCCTTTCAAAGCATTTCATGGCTACAGATGTGAGTGCTATGGGGTAGTAGTCATTTAAACAGGTTACCTTGGTCTTCGTGGAAACAGGGACTATGGTGTTTTGCTTGAAGCATGTAGGTATTACAAACTGTGTCAGGGAGAGGTAAAACATGTCAGTGAAGACACTTTCCAGCTGGTCAGCTCATGCTCTGAGTATGTGTCCTGGTAATCCACCTTGTTAATGTTAACCTGTTTATTAAAGGTCTTACTCACATCGGCTATGGAGGGCATGATCATACAGTCTTCAGGAACAGCTGGTGCTCTCACAGATGGTTCAGTGTTGTTTGCCTCGAAAGCAAGCATAGAGGGCATTTGGCTCATCTGGTAGGCTCACATCACTGGGCAGCTCTCGTCCGGGCTCCCTTTTGTAATCCGTGATAGTTTGCAAGCCCTGCCACATATGACGAGCATCAGAGTTTGTGTAGTATGATTCGATCTTTGTCCTGTATTGACACTTTGCCTGTTGGACGATTCGTCGGACGGAATAGCAGGATTTCTTATAAGCAGACGGATTAGTGAAAGTGGCAGTGCTAGCCTTTAGCTCAGTGCAGATGTTGCCTGTCATCCATGGCTTCTGGTTGGGATATGTACGTACGGACACTGTGGGGACGACATCGTCGATTCATATAAAGAAGCTGGTGAATGATGTGATAAACTCATCAATGCCATATGATAAATGCCAGAACATATTCCCGTTTGTGCAAGCGAAACAGTGCTGTAGCTTAGCTATTATGGATCATATTTATACTACAGGGGGAGAGCTCCATTCCTGACAGACTGATCATATTCAATAGCAACCTCAGAGGCTCCTAAATCAGGATGCTGCCTTGTAGGATGTTTTATAGGTAAGGCTGCTTGCAGGCAGATTAGTTGTCAAAGTGATTTATAGGCAGATGCATATCTTATCCAGGGGGTGAGCTCTATTCCGGGCAGGCTGATCAGATTAAATTTCAGTCTCAGAGGCTGATGCCAGGTTGCTGCCTTCTAGGTTGTTTAACAAGTAAAGCGCCTTGCAGGCAGATTAGCTGTCAGCACTTTATAGGCTGATGCATATAATCCAGAGTGGGTGAACTCTATTCCTGGCAGGCGGATCAGATTCAATAACAGCCTTAGAGGCTGATAAATCAGGACATCCGGATGGTGTCTTGTAGGCTGTTTCATGTGTAAGGCTCCTTGCAGACAGCCTACAAGGCAGCATTCTGATTTATCAGCCTTTGAGGCTGCTATTGAATCTGATAAAGCCCTGAGGCTGAAACTGAAACTGATCAGCCTGTCAGGAATGGCGCTTACCCACTCCGTAAATGTAAATGTTATCCATAAAACATGAAGTGTCCCTTACAATTATACATATATCAGTCATGCAAAATAAAAACCAGCATAGATAACACGCTAGCTATCGAGCTAATAAGACTACCTAGCCTAACTTGCTAGCTCGCTTGCTAGCTCACAAGACTAGCCAAGTAAGCTGCGTTGTTGCTTGCATGCACAATGTTGCCTGTCAGGGCTTAAATGCCTCATGAGGACTTAGCTCCCCCACCAGCTCTTAGCTCAAGGTAAGGGATATTTAGCTTGCTAAAAATACCAATTTAGAAACTCATAATGAACTCCAAACACAAATGAAAGTATGATGTTAGCATGAAAAGTACAATCCCTTAGTGTAGCAATAAAAATAAAAAACATATGTGCTGATCCACCGTGGGCTCTGTTGCCTCAGCCATACTGTCAATCTATCATCAAAACGGCCATTCCTATTTATAGAGTTTATCTCGTGATCTCAACAAAACAACCTTTGTTATGTCATGATCATGAAAAATGTCACACCCTGATCTGTTTCACCTGTCTTGTGATGGTCTCCACCCCCTCCAGGTGTCGCTTATTTCCCCCAGTGTATTAATCCCTGTGTTTCCTGTCTCTCTGTGCCAGTTCGTCTTGTATGTTTTTCAAGTCAAACAGCGGTTTCCCCGTACTCCTGCTTCTATTCTCTTTTGCTAGTCCTCCCGGTTTTTGACCCTTGCCTGTTTTCTGGACTCTGTATCCGCCTGCTTGACCGTTCTGCCTGCCCTGACCTCGAGCCTGCCTGCCACTCTGTACCTCCTGGACTCTGATCTGGTTTTGACCTTTTGCCTGTCCACGACCATTCTCTTGCCTGTCCACGACCATTCTCTTGCCTACCCCTTTTGGATTGTTTAATAAATATCGAGACCCAAACCATCTGCCTCCCATGTCTGCATCTAGGTCTTGCCTTGTGCCCTTATAAGAAAATGATATTGTGATCTCAACAAAACAACTTTTTATTTATCTCATGATCACGACATAACGAGAGAATAGTTTTTTTTATTCACATGTCCTCTCTGGACTTCCGTAGTAATCCGATGACATCTTTTTTGAAAGTAATCTGGTCTGATTACAGTTTCTTCATATTTGCTATTGGATTATGTAATCCCCATTACATCTAATCCATTACTACCCAACCATGGAAACACTGTAATTATGTTTCCTTTCGGGGCTCTTTTCTTCTGGCCGACAGGCCAATTCAAAAATAGACCTAATGTCTGTCCTCAGTTTAAATTGCTGCCTGCACCTGTCCTAGTCTGCATCTCAAATGACACCCTAGGTAGTGCACCTATATAGTGCACTACTTTTGACCAGAGACCTATACATGGAATAGTGTGCCATTTGGGATGCACCTCCAGTCACCACACCCTTCTACCTGACTAAAAGAGTGGCTGCATGGCGGGGGCGGACCTCTAATCTGTGCCCTCTGACCCTCCAGCCCAGCCCTCAACACCTGTCTGCCAGGTGGACCTCTGTACCACAGCTGGTTCTGTGTGTGTGTTTATGTGTGAGAGGTTGATTAGCCTGCTGAGCGAGGAGGAGGTGGGTCTGCTACGGAAAAGGTGACCCTTTACTTGGTTGTGACTTGAGTGTGATTTATTTGTGTGATTAGAATGATTTATTCAAGGCAGTTTATAACACAGTATACAGTACATGTCAATCACATAATCATTGAACCCTTCGAAGGACCTTAGCTTCCTGAGCACTGTTGTGCTAAGGCTGTGCATGTGTGCGTGAGTGAGTGCCCCAGTCACATCACAAAGTGCCGCTCTGCTCTGGGGCTGTCCAGTTCAAAGAGATCTCATGACAGAACCTTCCGCCCAGCCAGCCTAGCCTAGTTCAGTTCACCTGTAGACAATTAACCTGTGGTTAAAGTGCAATGTGTGGGTGTCAAGGAAAGGTAGGCCTTGATAACATTAGATTGTTATCACTGCATCTCCTCTGTATAAACCACAGGTAGATTTGCATAGAGGCGAGAGCAACCATGACTCGTGACTGTATCAGGGTCTGTAAGGTTTGTGGGGCCAAGGTGGAGGGTTGGTCGGGCAAGACACCAGGGGTTGTGTTCAAATTAGGCCTACTGTAGGTGCTGTATTGTGAAATTAATAAAGGCATTTTAGGTCAGTAGTGTTATGTTTGACACTCCTAAGAACTGTTGTTGTTGTTAGTTGAAAGGACAGGGTTAGGTATGTACTGTATAGTGATGGTGTGATGTTATAGGACAGCATGAGAGGTGATCACTGTCCATTAGATGTCCCTCTAGTCTACAGAAACACATCACATCTATGTTTTCACTGTAACATTCACATATTAACTGAGGCAGCTTAACTGAGTACAGTGTATGCACAATTGCACATCAGTTGTGTGAGAGTATTGTGACAGGTGCAAACAGACAAGTGAGACATTCATATTTTGGTCCTAAATTTGATAGCCTTTGTCTTTTCGAAATCAGTCTTATTTCCCGTCTGAATGTGATCAATTGTTGGAGCTGACTCTAAGAATCAAATAATTTCCTGACTAAGAATCTAAGAATGTCCTGACTCTAAGAATCTAAGAATGTGCTGTCTCTAAGAATCTAAGAATGTCCTGTCTCTAAGAATCTAAGATTCTCCTGCCTAATCTAAGAATCTCTAAGAATGGAATACTGCCTTCCCATAAAACATGACCACTTTAGGATGAAGGCCCGACATTCTTTCATTCACAGATAAGGTGATGGAGAGAGAGGGGCAGGGAGGTAGAGAGAGTTTATCAGAGTCATCTCACATGGCAGTAATGCATCGCCACATTGTAAATGTTTCTGCTCATGCAGCTAAAGTGAAAGGCAGCAGGGTCACTCATACGGGTCACTCACACTCATCCACAGTTTCCTGGTAATCACTAGAAGGAAGTCTTCAGAGTTTCCCACAGTGGCAGGACAATGTACCCGGTCTTGGCTGAGTGGAACGTGGTTCTCTACCATCTCTTGCTCACCTCACTCCCTCCCTGTCCTCTCTCTCAATTCGATTCAATTCAATTCAAGGGCTTCATTGGCATGGAAAACATATGTCAACATTGCCAAACGCAAGTGATGTAAATAATAAACAAAAGTGAAGTAAACAATACAAATTAATAGTAAACACTGCACTCACAAAAATTCCAAAAGAATAAAGACATGTCAAATGTCATATTATGTGCAAAGAATTAAAGTACAAAAGGGAAGATAAATAAACATAAACATGGGTTGTATTTACAATGGTGTTTGTTCTTCACTGGTTGCCCTTTTCTTGCTGCTGTGATGGCACACTGGGGTATTTCACCCAGTAGATATGGGAGTTTATCAAAATTGGGTTTGTTTTCAAATCCTTTGTGGGTCTGTGTAATCTGAGTGAAATATGTGTCTCTAATATATTTGGTAGGAGGTTAGGAAATGCACCTCAGATTCCACCTCATTTTGTGGGCAGTGTGCAGATAGCCTTGCTTCTCTCTCTCTCTCTCTCTCTCTCTCTCTCTCTCTCTCTCTCTCTCTCTCTCTCTCTCTCTCCCTCTCTCAACCTTTTGGCTTTGGAGGTGATCCAACATATTTTCTCTCATCACATGATGGGATTGTCCTGCTGTAAATGTTGATAGGGTGGAGGAGAAAATGCCTTTGTCGGATCCCAAGGGGATGGTGACTACATTGTGGTTATGATGATTTTCTGCATGACTGATAAATTAGTAGTTTTCGGGAAATAATTTTGTATTTATCCTTTTATAGTATCCAATATAGGACATTAGGCTACATACAGTGTATTCGGAAAGTATTCAGACCCCTTGACTTTTTACACATTTTGTTACGTCACAGTCTTATTCTAAAATGGATTGCATTTTTTTCTCATCAAACAAAACACACCACCCCATAATGACGAAGCAAAAACAGTTTTAGAACATTTTGGATGTTAAAAAAATAAATAAATAACGGAAATATCACCTTTACATAAGTACAGGGGTTCTTCCTTTAAAAGTTGTGTCATACTGCAGCACACCTTGCTGCCGCAGAATTCTATGGCACGTTATTTAACTGTCAGCCATTGTTACCATTAATGCTAGTTAATGAAAATTTGACCACCAGAGGGCATCTTTGAGAATAATTTGATAGCCTTCAATATTGGTTATACAAGAGAATTTATAACTTTTTTGTAAGAACATATTATACATGATTGATTTGATACATTTTGCTTAATTAATTAGATGAATATTATGGTGTTACTATTCCAAGAAAAACGTTCCATTAGGATGGAACAGAAAATATGGTGCTGTACAACGTGACGGTCGGGAGTAGGTTACAGTACTAAGAGCATAACATGTCCAAACCCTAATTGTAGTCTAACCAATGCCCAAACTGAGATTCAATGAAAATAAAAATCTAATTGATTTATCAAGACCAGTCCCCATGCTTGTCTCGGAGCAGCGCGAAACGGTGCTGAAATAGTTGACCACAACGAGTAGGCTACTGCTTTAAGTCCTATTGCTTCTAACTTCAATATGCTTTTTAAATAAATAAATAACTAAGACCTACACCACTTTAAACAGGACATTACTCAACACATGTCGCCTACGGTAGGCCTATAGGATATCGATTTTATTTTTAAATGACGTGACTCTCAGCCAATAATAAGATTTAGATGATTGGAGGATTCTAAATTAATATCTAAGGAGCATTTTTTGTTAGGACAAATCTTTATTCAGACCCTTTACTCAGCACTTTGTCGAAACACCTTGGGCAGCGATTAGAGTCTTCTTAGGTATGACGCTACAAGCTTGGCACACCTGTATTCGAGGAGTTTCTCCCAATCTTCTCTGCAGATCCTCTCAAGCTCTGTCAGGTTGGATGGGGAGCGTTGCTGCACAGCTATTTTCAGCTCGCTCCAGAGATGTTCGATCAGGTTCAAGTCGGGGTTCTGGCTAGGCCAAGGCCATTCAAAGACTTGTCCCGAAGCCACTCCTGCCTTGTCTTGGTAGTGTGGTTAGGGTCGTTGTCCTGTTGGAAGGTTAACCTTTGCCTCGGTCTGAGGTCCTGAGCACTCTGGAACAGGTTTCATTCAAGAATTTCTCGGTACTTTGCTCCGTTCATCCTTACCTCGATCCTGACTAGCCTTCCAGTCCCAGCCACTGAAAAACATCCCCACAGCATGATGCTGCCACCACCATGCTTCACCGTAGGGATGGTACCAGGTTTCCTCCAGACGTGACGCTTGACATTCAGGCCAAATAGTTCAATCTTGGTTTAATCAGACCAGATAATCTGGTTTCTCAGTCTTTAGGTGCCTTTTGGCAAACTCCAAGCGGGCTGTCTTGTGTCTTTTACTGAGCAGTGACTTTTGTCCGGCCACTCTACCATAAAGGCCTGATTAGTGGAGTGCTGCAGAGATGGTTGTCCTTCTGGAAAGTTCTCCCATTTACATCAATGGAAACAGGATGCACTTGAGCTCAATTTCGAGGCTCTTAGCAAAGGGTCTGAATACTTATGTAAATAAGGTATTTCTGTTTTTTATTGTTAATAAATTAGAAAAAAAATCTAAAAACATGGTTTTGATTTGCCATCATGTATTGTGTGTAGATTGCAGAGGATTTTTTAAAATGTAATCAATTCCATAATGTGGAAAAAGCCAAGGGTCTGAATACTTTCCGATGGCTCTGTACAGCCTCTTTCCCACAATACATACAGTATCCCTTATTGTGGGAAAGGCCTTCTTTCTAGTGAGGCTATTAGCCTGTGGCAGGGACTCTACCTGGTACATGCATCTTACTATACTTCACACAAACCAGGGTGAAAACAGCAGTCAATCTCTATGTCAGAGGGACAAAGGGTTGAATGGTGAGGCGATCAGGGAGCCCAGAGATACAGAAAGGTAATCTGTGTGAGGGGACGTGGTTCACACGCTACGACTGTAACCTGGGGGCATCATTAACTTGGGGCTCGTGGTGGTTTAAACAGTGTTGGGGAAAGTTCCCTTCTCGTTTCCCATATTAAGACGACTGGCTGGCTGCTCCTGACCTACAAGGGTAAGATGCTATCACTGTGTCATGGCACAAAGTTAATGCATTTTCTCCTTACTTCCTCCACAAAGCCTACATTTCCCTTCCCAGTCTTAGCTGGTCTCTGTGACGGTAGGGGTTCTGTTATTTTACTGTAGCTGGTGTTAATATCATGTACAGGAATGGTCCTTACCTCAGGTTAAAATATCAGATGATCTTTAAAAAGCCTATAACATGGTATTAACAGCAGCTACTGTAATGTAACATGCCAGATGGTCCCAAAGAGAGCTTGAGGCCGGCTTTGATGGATCCGTCAGTATGGCTGTCAGTCTGTATCAATATAGATATCATGACAGTTCAGCTGTACCCATGAGAATATGGGTCACAAGAGGTTATTGGGTCAAGTCCCACCTAGTGATGGGGGAAAAAAGAATACAGTTCAAGGCCAGTTTTACTGATTCTTTAATCAGGACAACAGTTTTCAGCTGTGCTAACATAATTGCAAAAGGGTTTTCTAATGATCAATTATCCTTTTAAAATGATAAACTTGGATTAGCTAACACAACGTGCCATTGGAACACAGGAGTGATGGTTGCTGATAATGGACCTCTGTACGCCTATGTAGATAATCCATTAAAAAATCAGCTGTTTCCAGCTAAAATAGTCATTTACAACATTAACAATGTCTACACTGTATATCTGATCAATTTGATGTTATTTGAATGGACAAAAAAATGTGCTTTCCTTTCAACAACAAGGACATTTCTAATTGACCCCAAACTTTTGAACGGTAGTGTACATATCGCAATATGATTTTTGACGGTATTATATCTATATTTTGATTCCCAAGAATCAATTGGGGGGTACAGCTTCTCAGCTTGTCAGCTGTACCTGCACCAAAACTCTGTGATTTTTCCTCCTACAGCTTGTTCTCCAACATCTGTTTAAATACTGAGCCAACATGTTTTCAGCACTGTTATTTCCCTGACTGATCGAAACCCATTTTCACATGCTCTCTCTTGTCTCTCTGCAGCAGACATCTAATGAAAAATACGTTTGGAACATAAAAATTGCAATAAAAAAATTGCAGTATCGAATCGCAAGACATATAGATTGATAGATTTATATGATCATTTCAAATACAACACATGCGGATATACATTTAAAATCATTGAGGATGACACACACACAAAAAAAACATTTTAAGATGCATTTTTATTTTGGTCCTCTTAAATAAATGGTTAAAAAATGGACAAACATAAGCATAGTAGTCCCAGGATACACAGTAGGCCTAACCTACTAGGCAGACTTTGGTTACACATATAACACATAACATACCAAAGGACAAGACGACATTGTCATAGCCATTGAGCAGGACTCCCTCAGTAGATAAGCGATCTCAGGCTCCTAAACTGAGTTAGATGATGGTTTGATGGTGGTAATGCCAAGTGATGGTGACCGAGTTGGCTTGCTGGCCCTGATGTCAACCTCAGGTCAGCCTCTCTGTAGCCTGGTACTTCATGCTCCTCCACAAGTCACATGTAGCACCCACTTGGGTGATGGGTTTGCTGCCGCTACAGTGCAGGAAAGCACACCTCACATCAGTCCAGAGCAGCAGTCATCTGACATTTCCATAATGCAGTCAGGTCTCATTGATTAAGAAGCAGCCAGTTCTGAGACGCATCTTTTAAATGCGAACATTAGCTAGCTAGCTAGCCAAACCAGACAAGTCAACCCACCACCAGTCCTACAACTCTGTGGGTAAAAACCACCAGATATATTCAATCAACAATTAAATAACAAAAAAACACGTAAAAAAAACATCTAAAATATGAACAACATTTACAGAGCTCTCTGTTTAGGCTGTCTTACGGCACCATGGCAATCAGAGATCCGATGTAGAATCGTGAGAATCGCAATAAATATCGGATCGTCACCTAAGTATTTGGATAATATCGTGTCATGACGTTCCTGCTAATTCCTTATCCTAATCCCACCCCGGCTTGGACAGTAGCCTGCTGTGTCACTGACAGTGCAACACACAACACAGGTCTGTCTGAACGTTCACGTCTAAAGATTTCACACTCTTTATTTTGAGAATGGTATGTTCTCCTAAACATGTGCACACTGATTAGAAGCAAGATGTGTCAAATTGATGTCATGGCAATGGTGGGAAAGTGTAGCACCTGATGACAATCAGCTGCAGTGTGACACAATAATGCATTTGAGACTGAAGATTTCAAATCAAATTTTATTTGTCACATGCGCCGAATACAACAGGTGTTGCCTTACTGTGAAAGGCTTACTTACAAGCTCTTAACCAGCAATGCAGTTTTAAGAAAAATAAGAGTTAAGAAAATATTTACCAAATAAACTCAAGTAAAACATATACAAAAGTAACAATAAAATAACAATAATGAGGCTGTATACAGGGGGTACTGGTACTGATTCAATGTGTGGCTGTACAGGTTAGTCGAGGTAATTGAGGTCATTTTTACGTGTATGTCACGCTTGTCGTCTGGGGAAGGAGAGGAGGACCAAGGTGCAGCGTGGTAAGTGTTCATATTTTAAATATTTTAATGAACACTGAAAACAAAACAATAAACAACCAACGAACAGTCCTGTAAGGTGCAACACAACACTAAACAGAAAATAACCACCCACAAAACACAATGGAAAACAAAATATGGTTCTCAGTCAGGGACAGCGATTGACAGCTGCCTCTGATTGAGAACCATACCAGGCCAAACACAGAAATAGAAAATCATAGACAAACTAACATAGACAACCCACCCAACTCACGCCCTGACCATACTAAAACAAAATACATAACAAAGGAACTAAGGTCAGAACGTGACAGTATAGGTAGGGGTAAAGTGACTATGCATAGATAATAAACAATCAAATTCGATCAATCAAATGTTTTTATAAAGCCTTTTTTACATCAGAAGATGTCACAAATTGCTATACAGAAACTCAGCCTAAAACCACAAACAGCAAGCAATGCAGATGAATAAGAAAAGTTCTACAGCTGCACCATCGAGAGCATCCTGACTGGTTGCATCACCGCCTGGTATGGCAACTGTACGGCCTCCGACCAAAGGCCGAACTACAGACCGTAGTGTGTATGGCCCAGTACATCACAGACTCGGTCAGGGACAGGTTGAAAAGTTGGTCAGCGCATCCTCTGAGTACACATTATGGTAATGTTGACCTGTTTAAAGGTCTTACTCACATCGGTTACGGAGAGCGTGACCATACAGTCGTCCAGAACAGCTGGTGCTCTCATGCATGCTTCAGTGTTGCTTGCCTTGAAGTCATTTAGCTCATCTGGTATGCTCGTGTTGCATGAGAACGTTGTAGAGAAGTACAGTAATGAATGCTATTATCTTATCTGATTATCTCAATTATATCATGAGGACTAATTGGTGTGATTCTTATCAGACTGGTCAGATTGTCTGCTTTAGTTATAGAGATGATAATAAATTCAGCTCAGTGTAAAAAAGTGCTATCTAGAACCTAAAAGGGTCCTTCGTCTTTCCCCATAGGAAAACACATTTAATTGCACATTTCTGGTTCTAGTGAGAACACTGTTGGTTCCAGGTAGAACCTTTTTGAGTTCAATTTAGAACCCTTTCAACAGATGGACATGGAACCCAATAGAGTTCTACCTAGAACCAAAAAGGGTTCTCTTATGGGATGGCCCAAAAAACATTTTGGAACCCTTATTCCTAAGAGTGTAGGACCCAGGAAGTGGAGAGGCATGCAGACAGAGGGCCTGAAAAGGGATGGCCGTCTCTGACCTAAAGATTTCCCGACCGGCATAATGCTAATCCTGCTGCTGTGTCCATAGCTCTGGCTGACACACCCCCTGTAGCGGTGACTGGTGAGGCATACAGAAGACCTGAAATAGCTCCCCTAAGAGCCATCCAGACTGGCCCACTGTGCACACATCCCCCTGGAACCACACATTCCTCTGGCCTGTGTTCACCGTGGGGGAGACGAGTGGTCAAGGTCAGGGTCAAGGTTTTGTGGTTCTGTGGCTTGGCATTCAGAATCCTACCTCTTCTCTCTGAGCACTGTCCTTATAAACTCCTGACCAGATGGACAACATGGCCTTGTCTCAGACTTCCAGTCACTTGTAAACCTCCTTCAGTCCAATAAAACTCAACACATCACACCCAAAAGTTCACCCTATTGCTGCCTACTTCAAGGCGCACGCAGACTATGAATGTGAGAATTAGGCCTATTCTATTCGGTCTTGTGAAAGGGATGGTTTAATATGATAATATCAGGTGGTGGATAAAATGTTGGGAGGCAAAATAAAAACACTTGTATATTTTATTGAGAACGTCATATTATTCCATCAATGAAACCTCTGTGTAGTACAATCCTTGCAGTGAAACAACGCTTCAGATAGGGGGCATCATCTCACCCCCTCTCTCTTTCACTCTGCTCCCTCTCCCCTCGCTTCGCCTGATTAACACTGCCAGTATTTAGCGACCTGATATACATACCTCACACAGTTGCCGTCGTTAACAACAGCCTGTCAACCATTCTTGTGCTGTGTGCTGTGCTGCCTTTGTGCCGGGCTGTGGCGCGGGCGGCCAGCGGGCCCTGCAGCTGTCGTGAGGCCTGGCCCGGCAGCCTCTGATCAACCAGGCATGAAATCAGCCATGAACAGCCCCGCATTCACAGGCCCAATGGGCTCATGCTCGGCCTCCCCCTGCTTCAACACTAAATCTTCTCGAGGCATGCAGGCATCGGCAGCCGCTGGCGCCAGCTATTTGATGCTCCCGTTTCCATTCCCCTACCCGTACCCCCTCAACCCCACCACAAGCACCCCTTCTTCAGGTTCCCCATTCCCTCTCTTCTACCCCACACACACCCCCTTCTTCCCTTGTTGTCATCTGCAACTTATAGTCACCCCACTCTTTAGTTGAGACTTTCATTTTCTATATCTGTAATGACTTGTTTACAAGGTAACAACTATTTTGTGATTTTAGAGTGGAACAATGCAAATGAGCCCATTGGTAGCTTATTTGGTAGCCTATGTAGTATGTACAATTCAGTGTTGGGGTCGTTACAATTAAAAAAATATATATTGCCTATTACTTGTTACTTCTTTCAACAATAACAAAATTACTTAAAGTAATTAGTTACACTACTTGTTAAATTACTTTTGCATTACACCTCAAAACATTGTGTGTCCTAAACAATGTCAAAGTTACGTTAAATAGGCCTATACACCAACACAAGTAGCCTAATAACGACAGACACAAAAATAGGGCGATTCTACCATGGATAAGGGCAGCATTTCCTCTACTACATACCCAGCTACACGCTTGTTCAGCTCTCCCTGGGTTACAGCCTGTCCTCCTGAACGATTAAAATCAAGGCTTAGTTGTTTGGATGAGGTAGGCCTACCGACATCTTAAGCAGCAGTGGTCAGGTCTCTGGGTTTTGTGTTGGTGTGTTGCCTTTGTAGGAAGCCGTGTTTCTTGCAGTGGAGAGGGTTTTTTAATCGCCTGAGCAGTGGGCACAGTTGACATTTTACAGCTATATTCTTGTCATTTTGTCCTATCAAAGTATTGGGAGAACTGAGAAAGTCAATGACGCTTCCACCATTTTTCATCTCCCTCACTAAAGTAGTTAGTATTACTGCGTCCGTAAGCAGGAACTTGGTAAGAGGACAAAAACAATTAGAATCTGGGGCGGGGGGATTTTAAATATTGTGAGGGAATAATAACCATCACAAATATCTATTTGGATCAATAACTGTAATAGGAAGGGGATGATAACAGTAACTGTAATATTGTTAATCAATCTGGAACAGTATTGTTAGTTACCGCAAAAAGTAATATTATTACTGTAACACGTTCATTTGTAACGCATTACCACCAACACTGGTACTATGCAGTTTGTAGTATGTTGATCAATTTGAGGATTTATCCAGGGAATAATACCACTACCCTTGCAACAGCTGCGTGCCATGGGATCTGTAATTAGCTATGACAGCTTAAAACCTTTGCAATGATTGACGGTACCATTTGAAAGGCAGTGTCCCTAAATGCTGTCTGTCCCGACCTTGGCCACAAAGGTCTCCATCTATAGATCACAGAGAGGAGTGCCCCCTACTGAGATACACTATAATGTTCTATTGATTTCTGTGGCAGCGCCCACCCTCCTTCCTCTACCATCAGTAGCTCACTATTGTTCCCAGAGAACCAGCCAGGGATGGGCATTGTGATCAAAGTGCTCAGCTCTTCCTCAATCTTCCCCAATTGTTGTTTGGAGAACATTTTTCTTTTATTATGAACCTGAATATGAGCTTGCTGCCCCGGCACTATGACAGACTGGACTATAATGAGGCTTTAGCAGTGCATCGAAAATCATGTCAGGACTCAATTATGACGGGAGAAACAATGACTTCACACCCTGTCTTTGTGACGGATGTCAAACGTAGTCACATTGCCTGTATGGACCAGCCTGACCCAGACAATGATGTATCTAGAGTCCCCTGTGTGTGGTCCACTGCCCCAATACCCTATGGAATCATGGGAACAGAAGACGCTATCCTTGGTTTTAACAGCAGGGTTATTGACTGAGGTAAATCATATTTAACAGGTAGAGACCAAATGGTGGATGTTAATGGAAAACATTCTAGTGCAAAGGGGATTATTTGTGGGGTCCCGCAAGGGAGCGTCCTTGGCCCACTTTTCTTCCTACTGTACATTAACGATATGAAATCAGCCTGCTCTCGTATTTGTTTTTGTATACGGATAGCTAGGCTCTACTGTGTCCCATAAGAATAAAGTCTCAGTAGAAGAGATTATTACTGATCATTACTTATCCAATATCAGTAAATGGCTTTCAGATAACAAACGTTTCTCTGCATCTTGGAAAAATGCAGAAAAAATTGGTTCCCCGGTTTTAGTGTCAAAGTGGGCAACTCAGGGATTACACAAAAAACCTCAGTCAGCTGCCTTGGGTGTGAATTGGATAGGTACAGTGCCTTTCAAAAGTATTCACCCCTTGGTGTTTTTCCTATTCTGTTTCATTATAACCTGTAATTTAAATTGATTTTTATTTGGATTTCATTTAATCGACATTCACAAAATAGGCCAAATTGGCGAAGTGAAATGAAAAAAAGCCCCTAAATAAGATATGGTGCAACCAAAGTCCACATGTGTGCAATCTAAGTGTCACATTATCTGTCACATGATCTCAGTATATATACACCTGTTCTGAAAGGCCCCAGAGTCTGCAACACCACTAAGCAAGGGGCACGACCAAGCAAGCAGCACTATGAAGACCAAGGAGCTCTCCAAACAGGTCAGGGACAAAGTTGTGGAGAAGTACAGATCAGGGTAGGATGATAAAAAATACACAAAACTTTGAACATCCCACGGAGCACCAATGAATCCATTATTTAAAAAAATATATATGGCACCACAGTAAACCTGCCAAGAGAGGGCCGCCAATCAAAACTCACGGACCATGCAAGGAGGGCATTAATCAGACAGGCAACAAAGAGAACAGAGATAACCCTGAAGGAGCTGCAAAGCTCCACAACAGAGATTGGAGTATCTGTCCATAGGACCACTTTAAGCCGCACACTACACAGAGCTAGGCTTTACGGAAGAGTGGCCAGAAAAAAGCAATTGCTTAAAGAAAAGAATAAGCAAACACCTTTGGTGTTCGCCTCCTTAAACATATGGAAGAAGGTACTCTGGTCAGAAGAGAATAAAATTGAGCTTTTTGGCCATCAAGGAAAATGCTATGTCTGGCGCAAACCCAACACCTCTCATCACCCCTAGAACAACATCCCTAATTTTCATCGGCCGGGACTGGGAAACTGGTCAGAATTGGAGGAATGATGGATGGCGCTAAACATAGGAAAATTCTTGAGGGAAACCTGTTTCAGTCTTCCAAAGATTTGAGACAGGGACGGAGGTTCACCTTCCAGCAGGGCAATAATCCTAAGGATACTGCTAAAGCAACACTCGAGTAGTTTAAGGGGACACATTTAAATGTCTTGGACTGGCCTAGTCAAAGCCCAGACCACAATCCATTTGAGAACTGTGGTATAACTTAAAGATTGCTGTACACCAGCGGAATCCATCCAACTTGAAGGCAGTTTTGCATTGAAGAATGGGCAAAAATCCCAGTGGCTAGATGTGCCAAGCTTGTAGAGACATACCCCAAGAGACTTGCAGTAATTGCTGCAAAAGGTGGCTCTACAAAGGATTGACTTTGGGGGGTGTATAGTTAGTTATGCATGCTCAAGCTTTCAGTTGTTTTGTCTTATTTCTTGTTTGTTTCACAATAAGAATGTTTTGCATCTTCCAAGTGGTAGGCATGTTGTGTAAATCAAATGATACAATCCCCCCCAAATTCAATTTTAATTCCAGGTTGTAGGGCAACAAAAAAGAAAAATGCCAAGGGGGGTGAGTACTTTCACAAGCCACTGGTGAGAGAGACTATGTCCCTAAAGGCTTTTAACAAAGGTAAACAAACATTTTTCATTCCTAACTCAGACCTCAAAATATCTTGATAGTGACACCCTAAAGACATTGGCAGGAGCGCTAGTTCAGTGTCATCTAAAGAATAAGCTACAGACCAGCCAAAACAAGCTGCTGAGAGTTGGACTTAAACTCCCCCTCGTACTCTTCTGGAGGTCGAGCATTTTAATCAGGCTGGCTATCTGTAGAGGAAAGCTTGGTCTGGTCCATAGCATTTTTACTTACTCAGCCCCCAGGTACCTATCACATTGTTTTACTTACACTGTATATTAAATGTTCACCAATACAAAACCAGTTCCAGAGACTCTGATATTGACTGTTTTTAATGTAAGAATCTATCTGGTAAGAACCTGTTTTTGCTTTCTTTGTCATCATGGGGTATTGTGTGTAGATTGATGAGGGGAAAAAACAACAAGGCTGTAACGTAACAAAATGAGGAACAAGTCTGGACAGTAATTTTGACTGTACAGTACCAGTCAAACGTTTGGACACACCTACTCACTCAAGTGTTTTTGTTATTTGTTATTAACAGCAGAATGCTGTTGTGGCCTTGCTGGTAGCCATGCTGGCCATGCTGCAGCCTTTTAATTGTAAATAAATCACTGACAGTGTCACAAGCAAAGCACCATCACACCTCCTCCGTGCTCCATGGTGGGAACCACACATGCGAAGATAATCTATTCACCTACTCTGCGTCTCTGATGAGTCCAAATCTCAAATTTGACAGATTTCCACAGTTCTAATGTCCATTGCTCGTGTTTCTTGGCCCAATCAAGTCTCTTCTTCTTATTGGTGTCCTTTAGTAGTGGTTTCTTTGCAGCAAATCAACCATGAAGGCCTGATTCATGCAGTGTCCTCTGAACAATTGATGTTGACATATGTCTGTTACTTGAACTCTGTGAAGCATTTATTTGGGCTGCAATCTGAGGTGCAGTTAACTCTAATTAACTTACACTCTGCAGCAGAGGCAACTCTGGGTCTTCCTTTCCTGTGGTGGTCCTCATGAGAGCCAGTTTCATCCTAGCGTTTTCTTGGTCTTTGAGACTGCACTTGACATAATATGGACTTGGTAATTTATCCAAAAAGGGATATCTTCTGTATACCACCCCTACCTTGTCATAACACAAACACATAACACAAACGGTGGCTACTTTGATGAATCTCAAACCTAAAATGTATATTTGTTTAACACTTTTTTACTAACTACATGATTCCATATGTGTTATTTCTTCGTTTTGAAGAGAACTTGAATGAGTAGGTGCGTCCAAATTTTTGACTGGTACTGTATATATATATTTTTTTTCATGTCTGTATGCAATGCTCGAGGCTATGACAATGTCGTCATTTTCTTTGTTTTGTTATTAGTTATGTGTAACCAAAGTATGCCTAGAATGCTAGGTCCACTGTGTAGCCTAGGCCTACTGTGTTTATGTTTGTTCACTTGATTTTTTTTACTAAGAGGACCACAATGGAAATACGTTTTTAAACGATCTATCTATCTATCTATTCTATCTATCTATCTATTTATCTATCTATCTATCTATCTATCTATCTATCTATCTATCTATCTATCTATCTATCTATCTATCTATCTATCTATCTATCTATCTATCTATCTATCTATCTATCTATCTATCTATCTATCTATCTATCTATCTATCTATCTATCTGTCTGTCTGTCTGTCTGTCTGTCTGTCTGTCTGTCTGTCTGTCTGTCTGTCTGTCTGTCTGTCTGTCTGTCTGTCTGTCTGTCTGTCTGTCTGTCTGTCTGTCTGTCTGTCTGTCTGTCTGTCTGTCTGTCTGTCTGTCTGTCTGTCTGTCTGTCTGTCTGTCTGTCTGTCTGTCTGTCTGTCTGTCTGTCTGTCTGTCTGTCTGTCTGTCTGTCTGTCTGTCTGTCTGTCTGTCTGTCTGTCTGTCTGTCTGTCTGTCTGTCTGTCTGTCTGTCTGTTGTATCTATGTATTGATCTATTGTATCTATGTATTGATCTATTGTATCTATGTATTGATCTATTGTATCTATGTATTGATCTATTGTATCTATGTATTGATCTACAGTGTTAGTGGACAGGAGAGAATTCTGCTGGGTTTCTCAGTACATTGGGTACAGTACCATCTACCATCTGTCTTTAGACTACAAGAGTCAGTCCCAAAACAAAACAGGGGTCATAACGTGATGTGTAATAATGTGAATAAGATGGTCTTTGTGAGGCCATGGGAAATGTATACATCTATGAAATGAATGAGAGAAAAGCTACAGAAAGTGTAAGATGGAGTGAGCAGGGAAAGCGAGTAAGAAAGATATAGCGAGAGAGAGAGAGAGAGAGAGAGAGAGAGAGAGAGAGAGAGAGAGAGAGAGAGAGAGAGAGAGAGAGAGAGAGAGAGAGAGAAGTGCCTCGAGGAGCAGCTGCCTCTGTGGCTTGTTTCGAGATTACGTCAATGCTGACGAAGAAAGAGAAGAAGGAAGACTTAGAAAGAGTGTGAGAGGAGGAGAGGAAATGGGGGGTGAGGCACACTTCAGAAACCGGGACAGGGGTATACAGACTTCTTTTTTGCCTCCTTTGAGTTCCTTTGACAAAGCTGTCATTGTTAAAAGGCTCGAGAGAGAGAGAGAGGGTGAGTCTTGGCTGAATTGGGTGTATAGCTTGGGTTTATGTCCACCCCCCCAGTCCTAACATTTTGACAGTACAGCACAAGTTTCTTGTCCGTTCATGATATGTTCAGAATCACACATCCTCACTGTTACAGCTCCTGCATCTCTGGAAAAGTAAGTAATATTAGTAATCCCGTGTGACTCATTACACACAAAATGTTGATCTCTGCCGCTTACGTACTTGACTGAGTTTCATTTGCTGACAAGGTGTCTGTCAGAAACTCAAGTTTTAACATCACATGCGCGAGTGGAGTGAAATGCCGTTCTTGCAAACTCAAAACCCGACAATGCAATAATCAATAACAAAGAAAAAATGAACACACGAGAAATAAGAATATGAGTCATCTGTGAGTCATTTCTCTCTGGGATTGTGTAATGTTGGACTTATGCTTATTGCACTATCCTGCGCATGAATTTAGCACTTTTAGCCAATACACTGTATCTCTGTAATACGACGGAGAAAGCATTGGGTGGAATTAGAAAATGAAAGACAGCCGAATATTATGTGTAAGTATTAGGACCTCACCTCTACCCCGCTATCCCACCCTTCGCGGCCCCCTGACGTACTTGGACGGCAAAGGTGCGTGTGTGTTTGTGTGGGTGTGTGTGTGTGTGTGTGTGTCCGCTGGATGATGGAGTGGCAGCAGTGGGTGACAGTCAGAGGTAAAAGGGAGGGAGGGAGGGGTCCTCAAGCAGCCTGTGTAACGGTCTCGGTCGACGGGGTCCTCCAGAGCGGACCCTCTGCAGAGTCCCATTTATCATCACTGTCAGTCATGCTTTCATTGCGTATGACATTGTTTGAATCTAGATGAGTGAGATTCAGCAAATGGAACAACATATGTGACTCTTTACTGAGGAACCTATTCCTTGCCTGGGGGATCCTAAGATTTAGGATCCAAAGGTTGAGGCCAAATGAGAATGAACATTGAAACAATGTTACGGTCAATAAAGAAGTGTGAAGTACTTTCACTTCTCATAGTATCCAAAAGTACACATGTGCACGCATACCCACACACTCAGGCACTCTCACACACACACACAAACCCTCTCTGACACAGGAAAGAAGGTGGAGAAAGTGTTTAGGAATGTGATGGGGGACAGATGTCACAATAAAATCCTGAGGAAGGAGGAGACCTGAAGAAAGGCTACCCACCTTGTAAGCATAGCTAGGTTACAAGCCCCCTCAACCCTCTGTGTAGGCAGAGGTTACAAGCTTAGTCCAAGTTGATGGCCTCTACAAATGGTGCTAGATAAGGCGCAACATTCTCTGGCTGAAACTCTTAGTCCCCTGGGAGTCTAGGACAGGGAGAAGGGACATCCATGAAACCAGGATAGACCCTAGAGGTTACAAGGACGACTTTGACACAGAGAGGATCAACACAGCATCATCCTACTGTCCCTGATGTTGCTGTTGCTGTTGAATTCTCTGAGATGGACATTCCCTCATTCAGGCCATAGTAAGTAAGTGGCCAGTCTACACACACAGTCCCATGCTGAAGCAATCTCAGTCTGACCTTAAAACAGAAAAGGGTTTCCTGGGCATGATGACTGTGTCCAGTTAAAGGGTTAGTCTGGGTCAACCTGGATGTCAGGACCCTAAAAACCACCATGTTGACTTAACAGCTAACAGCCCCTAATGGGCCAACCAGGACCGGGTCCCAAATGGCACCCTATTCCCTACATAGTGCACTTCTTTTGACCAGGGCCTATAGTCAAAATAAGTGTGCTTAATGGGGAATAGGGTGGCACTTGGGACACACAGCAGCACTCCTGTCATGAGAGACGCCCATAAAGTTGGCCCGACTTCCCCTCAGTGCCGCTCTCTGCCTCACATGTGGGGAACCTTTGAGGTCTTTAAAACACACAGTGTAAACAGAGAGTTTGACAGTAATGCTGTTTGGGCTCTTTACAAGAGGCCTGGTTTGTATGTCATATGGCATCCCTTGAAAGGGCATGTGTTGTCTTGATAGGGTCTTCAAAGACCTCTGACAGACTTTAAATCAGTTATGTAAGTTTTTGCTTAAGTCCCCCATTATGTAAAGTAATATTGATTATTGATTTATTGATTGATTCGTGTTTGATTATTTTGGGGTTTATAGTATGTTAAAATTAGATGTGTGTTTATAGTTTATATACGTTGCAGGTTTCAATGTCACATCAATTAGCACAACTAGCACAACTTCCGTCATTGTTGATTATCACATTCATATCCTTTTCCCCTTATAATAGTTTTGACATAGGTATGCCAACATGTTATAGCAGCTCCCAGGGGCACAACTTTCACTGTGGATGAAGGGGACACCAGCACACACACACATTCTGAAATGTTATCGTTGCACTGTGATACAAAACACTGCACCAGTGTGCTTTAGGACCATGCGGACGCCTCAGAGTGGACGGGTAGGCTGTTTTCCAGTTTCAGCCTGCTGGATTTAGAACCACACGGAGAGAGCAGAGCTTGCGGACAGGCTATGTGAAGGCAAAGCTTTGAAAGGTTGCTGTATAGGACCAGCATGAGAGAGATGAACAGAGACAGCTGCTGTCTGTGTTGCGCTTTTTCTCCGAGTTTTAAAAGCAAGCAGAGCAGAAACTGGCTACTCTCTAGTTGACTGATCAAGCTGGCTCTAGTTGACTGATCTAGATCTAGTTGTTGTTTGACAGAGAAAATAAGTACAGTTTGTACTGTATTTATTCCCAGTGCTGATCTAGTAGTGTAACTGACATGTTACGTTAGCTAATGTTTCATCCCCTCTTGACTGAAGTGAATGAACTAGTAGATAGTAGCTAGTAGCAACCACAGCCAGTTGAGCTATAGTGAATCAGTGAATGGATACAAAGTTCCATCTTGAGTTGATGGGTAGGCTACAGTAAATTACTGCAGTTTAAGTCCATCTATAAAATGTACTACTGTATATGCCAGTGAAACTGAATATCATGCACTCAGAAATGTAGTTCTTCTGTTGGAGGTGTAAAACACAAAAGGGAACATATTTGCATATGTTATGGTCTTGTGAAGGCTGGCTGAATTCTGGCAAAGAGAATGTTCTTTCATCTCAGCATGTCTACAGATTCTCCCTTCCCCCTGTTTTTGTTTGCTTTAAAATGTTGATACTGGAGACTCTTATCAGAAGAATCTGTGTAACCTACCTTTTATTACGGGTAAGAAATGTATTGCCATTAATTGGAAGGTTGCTTATCCTCCCACAATGGATGGAAGAAATGTATCACTAGATTTGATTTATTACAAGATGAAAGGTATACTGTGTAAATTTCATAAGATCTGGATGCCTTATATGGAATACTGTACAACAAAAGGAGTCAGTATTGAAAACATACCCACATCAAGCAAAAAACCTATTTAGGCAATCCCTAGCTGCTGGGCTGCTCAGTTCTGGCCCTGCTGTATTGTTGGTTGCCACTCCAGCCTTTGCCTAACACACTGAAACCCATAATGAATGTTTCACTAAGATCCTAAAGCTGAGTGTGGTGTGTCGGTGGACCCCTTGGGTCAGGACGAGGTGACCCAGCTATATTGTGTGCAAGTAAAACAAGCTCTACGGTACTATTAGGCCTATGAATTATATGGAGGGTGTACAGTTTCGGTGTGTTAATGTGTAGGTGCATGTCTGTTTTTATTCAACTTTTGTTTTCCAAACCTTTCCCTTGACACATAAAAAAAAAAAAAGATGGGAAGGAAGTTGTATTGGGGAGAGAGTTAATGTATTGACTAGGCAGTCTGCAATGAAATTTGATGTAGAGGATTTCTTGATAAAGACAATCGACAGTATTTGTTCATTTGTTAGGCTGTTGGTTAAATCTGCAACGCATTAATATTTTTTTAAATCTTTGATCTAGTTCAGTCTTATCAATCACTTAGACATATTTAATAACGTTCTCCTACCTAGCTTCGTGATTGTGGGCATTTTTTGCTTCCTTTTTGTTGTTCGAAATAGAGAAGGCTAGAAGGGCCATGGGTCACATTAGATTGTGTAGAAATGCAGGAATTTAGCTTTAGATGCCCCCTCCACTTCTAAAAGCAACGTTGCGCCCCTGGCATCTCCTACTGTACCCACTGCTCCAGCTTTCCAATAATGTCACACCTCCAGAGTCTCACCATGATAGTGACAACCATCTAGAGAGAAACACCAACACAACAAAGCCACAACACCCTGTCTCATGCCAGTGGCACCTTGCCTTTCCACCGGCACTATCAGCTGTTGAGTGGCTAAATACTCTAGCTATCAGAGCTTCAAAGGACTACTCTGGGGGCTATGGGGCTTGCGGCATTGGGTCGGTGTAAATCAAGTAGCGGTTGTTATCAGTGAATGGCTCTCACGAGGGGACAGTCTGAGGTGTCTCTGGAGCATCAGGGGTCAGGGGTCTGGGGTCATAGAGGATGACTGGATGATTCTCCTACTACCGTGGGAAAACACTGATGTCTCCTAGCATCCTCTAGCCTATATACATTGGGGGAATTCATGTACACAACTTCTTATTTACAATGACGTGCGGAGAAGGCCAGCTCAGGGATATGCTAGTTAAGCTAGTTAGCTAAGGATGATGTGGTAGTGAGTGACATGCACTTAGAGTAAGAGCAGTAGTAGTCTGAGGGTCTTTCGGATTTCATCAATGTCCTTTAAGTTAACACACGCTATGGGTCGTTCTTAAACCTAAAAGTCCCTTTAAGGATGTGACCCCTAATCCACCTTTTTACTGTAACAACACTGTATGTTGAGAGCCAATGAGGTGTGAAGGATGGAGGAGGGATTGTGATTGGGAGAGCAGGTCCTATAGTCTCTGTAGACCCCCCCCCCAAGACCCAGATGCAAGTCTATCACAGGGGTGGAAAATGGGAAGAAAATAAAGCCTTTCTGGGAACCCAAAAGTGTTGAATTCACATTCAAAAGCGAATGTTTACATGTCAAAATGTGACTTTCAAGGAGCCCGCAGGGCATCAGGTAGGCAGCCATTAGTGACGCAGAGCAGGCGTGTGTTTGGCATTCCTCTACAGGACTCAGAGACTGTGAATGGATGGATGGGTGGATGGAAGAGAGAGAGAGGGAGGAAATAATATATGGGCTGTTTATGTTTCTCTGTCTTTATGCTCCCGGGATCTCTTGTCCTACACATTTTCCCTTTTTCTCTTTTCTTTCTCTCCCCCGTCTCCAACCTGGGTGTTCTGTTCTCTCGTCATGGTGGTTACCTTGCCACAACACACATGATTTATTATCTCTTTGGCAGTTTCTATTTTAAGTGGACTCGAAGAGTACGTAATGGGTACTCCAGAACTCTCCTTCATTCAATATAGTGAACTTGATGTAGTAATTCGTACTGTGATGTTCACAGTAAATGTTTATTGTAGATGCAAGTTTATGAGTATGTGTACGGTAAGTGCATTTACAAGGCATTGATACTACTCACCCATGAAGTCACTATTCAACTAGCGCCAAAAATGCCAATCACATAATCTCAACCAATCAGTTTCACTCAACTTAGTCTCAGAGCTTTTCGTATTATTCTGTAAATCTGAGACACTCCATTTAGTTTGATATATTACGTTTCATGTATTCATTTGTGGATGTCCATCACTCATTTCGTATGATCTGTTACGAATTACAATTCATATTATGTTACATATTTGCAAAACGTATATCATAACATATCATAACATAGCTAGGTGGCTATGTGGCTAACATTAGCTAGCTGGCTAACGCTAGCTAGGCTAGGGGTTAGAGAAACATGAGTTTAGAAGCTAAGTTAAAGGGTCAGCTTCAAAGGAAGGGTTTGCTTAGGGTTAAGGTTAGGGTTAGCTAACATGCTAAGTAATTGCAAAGTAGCTCTCAAGTAGTAAGTAGTTGACCGTTGCTAATGAAGTAAAAATGCTAAAGTTGTCCGTGATGAGATTCAAACTCACAACCTTTGGGTTGCTAGATGTTTGCATTATACACTCACACATCCACCCGACCAACCACCCTACTTTCATTTTAATTTGGGTGTCCTGGATTTACATTTACTATGTTACGTCTAGTCTATAAGACCATGCTGGTACACTAATAGTCTAACCGAAATAGGATTTCCAGTATTCCAGTGAGATTTCCATTTCTAATGGAATTGACCATCCATTTATGGTATTTTATGAAGCACATGTCAAGCGTATCCTACTGTTGAACCCATGATTTCCCAGCCAGACCAGACCACATTCAGCAGCTATCACCATTCATATATGTGTAATTTACAACCCATATAAACTCTACTAACCAGGGTCAGCCAGAGGCATGGGGTTAGTGAGACAGCCTCTGACACACTGCAGCACTTTGTTCCTCAGAGGCCAGGGGTGATTTCCCATGAAGTTTTCTGATAAAAATGTATTAAGTGGCTAATCACCTACTTACAACTTCGTCCGGCTATTAGACAATAACCAAGACTTGGTCATTATAAGCACTCTTATGAGCCCAGCACACATTAAGTGATTGCACGGGATGGAATGAGACATAAAATATAGTGGAACAATGTTGTGTCCATCTAGCAATTGTATTTCTATGGTGGTGTTATAGAATCATGAGTTAATAGGCTTGTCCGTTATGGAAAACACCATTTAGACCTTTTGAATAGAAGACATGTTTATAACAGTGATTTGTGAGAGAGAGAATGAGAAGAAAAAAGTCCCCTTAAAGCGACAATCAGCAGTACTCCCTGAAGAAGTGTAACCACAACCAAATTCATGGAAATACCTCAAATTCACAGACAGAGCTATGGATGCTAAGGACTCACCATTCATTCTATCAAAATGGTAGTTTTAACCATATTTTGAGGCTATATGGTGTTTGTTTACATGCACTTTGTTTATACACATTGGAGTTAACCAAGCTTGTATTTTGGCTTCTGACGGGGTACAACAGTTGAACTAAGCTCACAAAGCATTTTTGAAGTTGAATTCTGCATGAATCAGTGGGTACATACCATTCATTTATAATTCCAAAAAATGGTTGTAGCAACTGCAGATTTCCATTGTAAAAAGTTATACCGCTGCACCATTGAGAGTATCTTGACTGCTTGGTATGGCAACAGCACCGCCCTCGATCGCACTGCGCTACAGAGGGTGGTACGGACAGCCCAGACCTCTATATCAGGCGGTGTGAAAGGAAGGCCCGGAAAATTGTTAGACTCCAGCCACCCATAGACTGTTCGCTCAGCTTCCGCATGGCAAGCGGTACAAGTCTGACACCAACAGGCCCCTGAACAGTTCCTATCCCCAAGCCATAAAATAGCTAACAGAATGGCTACACAGACTATCTGAGTTGACAATCATCATTTACGCTGCTGCTACCCTGTTTATCATATCCTGATGCATATTCACCTTACCCCTTTACATATCTACCTTTATTACTCCAGTATCCCTGCACAATATAAACATGGTACTGGAACTGGCCCTGTATATACTCTAGCTTCTTACTTTCTCGTGTTCTTCGTATTTCATATTTTCATTTATTTTGTGTTTTTGTTCTACCTTGTGTTATTTTTAGTGCTACATTGATGTTGATTACTGCGTTGTTGGGTTTGAGTGCAAGAAAGGCATTTCACTGTAGTTGCGCATGTGACATTTAAACTTGAAACTTAAACAGCAGGGAGAATCCAAGAAAGACACAAAGGGAGGCCTGTATAAAAATGCTGCCTCAGGAAGCCCTGTTGGTCACAACATATTGCAGTTTGTGTCCTGCTGTAACCTTTGACTATTTTGGGGGACTGGGAAAGTGATTTCACTTTGGCTCCCAGTGATTTCATCTAAATATGACCATAACTGTAGAGTCTATAACTGTAGAGAGAGAGAGAGAGAGCAAATGTAGTAATCTTTCAATTCACTCTGCTCTTTGTTATCCATTCAACAATCGGCTCCAAAGAGAACCGTGTATTTCCTTAGTCCTTTCACTATTTAGACCTCTGAAAAAAAGTTGTAGAAGGTGTTACCAACACCAGTTTCCATTTTAAATCACTGACCTTTGGTCTGTATCACACGTATCAAAGGTTCCTAACTGCTGTATCTGTCTGAAACCAAGCTCATACTCATTCAGCTAGCAACAGGGAGCTCAGCTCTTTGCTCAAATAGACCTTGCTCCCTCAGTCTATCCCTGTCTTCAGTCTTCAATCTGCACATACATTTAGATGCTTGCATTTAGTGAAAGAGTAATTACAAGGCATTGTGTCTGCCAACTATGGTGTACTGATTGGCTGTCCACTTGGATTAGGCTAACTTGATTGTCTGGGCATTTTAGGTCAGAGTCCCAATTGGCACCCTATTCCCTATATGGTGAATTACTTTTGACCAGGGCCCATAGGTCTCTGTTCAAAAGTAGTGCACTTTGTAGGGAATAGGGTGCAATTTGGGATCAGCCTAGGTATGCATTCTTTTTGATGGTTTGAACTACGCTGTGGGTTTGTGTAGTTTTGTCATTGCGTTTGTCACGTTACAGGATCGGCTTAGTTTGAGGAGATATGAATGAGAGGGAAGGACATTTGCGTATGCAAGAAACTACACAAAATGTTTGTCTTTTGTGGTGGTGAAGCTTTCATGGACTTGTGAGATGGTAAATAGTTTTCTTAAAAGTGCTTTAACCTTAATGGGTGAAACTATTGAGAGGCCTAGCTTCAGAGGGATGAAGAGAAGTGCTATGCAAAACATAAAGACAAAACTAAACAAACCATGATGTTTTACTCTTAGATGTGTCGTTTAAGAAGTTGAAGTACTCTGGGAACTAACCAAAGAAGACATGTAATGTTGTAGGTCATGAATTAATTCATGTTCTTTTGCCTTGAAGCATAGTACAGCAGTGTTCAATAGTCGTTGTATTTGGTTCTACGACAGTGGAATGATGCCACCTGTACGGCTGTCTCTCTGCTCTAGACCACCATACATGGCACCAGCCCCTAAAAGTGTGTGACCCCATGCACTACGGCTCCACTCCAGGATCCATAGAAAAACTGTACGTTTAATAGTACAGTACAATTTATTTTGAAGAACAAAGGACAATTGAAAAAAGTGTGCATCTGACCAAAGTGGTGGGGGGGGGGGGGGGGGGGGGGGCAGGCAGGTTGTTGTTTTTGTTCCCGGTGCTTGTTAACGAGGCAGACGGGCGTGGCTGGCAAGGCGAGCGCATGTACGGAGGGGGATGCCAGAAATGGGGGTGGCACTAATAACAGGACAAACCCTGTTTGTTGGCGCGAGTGAATGAAAGCAGATGTAGGACTGAGTCTCTCTCTGTCCTCTGATCTGAACATAACCTGGCGTAGAGTACAGCAGACTACATGAATGAGTGTTCTGGCTGGGGACATAGAGGGGCGGAGGTGGGGGTTGTGGCGAAGGGTGGGAGCAGACAACGGTAGCCTTGTGCCCAACGCGTGGCAGGCCGGTATGGGGCCCATTTGGCCCATGGCTGTAATCATCTGAGGTGGTTGGGGGGCCAGTCTAGCAGGTGCTGCTTTTGTCTTTGCATTTGACCGGTGCTCTCAGACAATAGGACCAGGCTGATGGACTTCGGTCGGTCGGCTCCCGGCCCCGTGCATGACATGTAACCTACGCGGTCGCTTGACAGTAAGGGCAGAGGGTCAACCCCTGACCCCTTTGGCTCGGTCGTCTTGACTGAGGCCCCATCCAGCACCCACGGTTCCACACTTCTCCGGACTTCAATGGGGAAGAAACAGAGACTGTCTATTTCAGTAATCACAGATCAGATTACCCTGGATACTCATTTCACCTAGCACTGTGCTGCCGAGGGCAATCAGATGACCTGTAGCGTGAGGTGATTTTGCCATGTGGTAGTTTTACTAAAAGTTTGAATCACAAGTGATTGCTTGTTTGTATCTCAAGGTTGCCAATAGCCTATAATCAGGCCAATAGCCTATACTGTGTGGATAATAAGGAACAATAACTAAAAGAGAGCCTTAGATCCACCAAATACCCTACAGCCACCGCCCTACCATCTCAACCTCTTGTCCACTAATGTGCATTACTGTCCTCACCAAATATAAGCAAGTGCATTAAGTTATCTGTCATCTGCACAGACAGCCTGACCTACATCATCCACAGGCCTTACACTGCTTGCTACTGCGGAGAGGTCTATTAAACTTAACAGCTTTCCTTGAATGGCACAGCAATAGTAAAACAAAAGATACCCTCTAAATACCAAGAGCAAAGGGTTTGGCGCTACAGCCAAGTGCTAGTGAACACAAAGCACCAAGCCGAACCCTTCCTCATATTACGTTTCTGAGAAATACATTTTCCTGTCATGCAGAACAAATGTCTGTCTACCCCCTGTACAGAAAATATAGATAGAAATGATGAACAAAGAATCCAAAATATATTTCAAGACAATAAAAAAAAAGGGCTTCACTCCACAGATGTCATGTCACCTCGTAGTTATTAATGCAAAGAATTGTGTTTTATGTTAATGGAGTTGTGAGTGGATCCCTTCTGGGATCCCTTCGCCTTCTGTCAGTAGAGCCGAGTCAAGAATCTTGGCACTATTGAGATCAGTTATTTGATTCAACTTTCTCCAGACTCACATACACACTAAACTGTGCTTATACACTGAGCGTACAAAACATTAAGGACTCCTGCAATTTTCGTGACATAGACTGACCAGGTGTATCCAGGTGAAAGCTATGATCCCTTATGGATGTCACTTGTTAAATCCACTTCAATCAGTGTAGATGAAAGGGACGAGAAAGGTTTAAAGACGGATTTTTAAGCCTTGAAACAATTGAGCCATGGATTGTGTATGTGTGCCATTCAGAGGGTGAATGGGCTGGAAAGGATTTAAGTGCCTTTGAACTGGGTATGGTAGTAGATGCCAGGCGCGCCGGTTTGTGTCAAGAATTGCAACGCTGCTGGGTTTTTTCACGTTCAACAGTTTCCCATGTGTATCTAGAATGATCTACCACCCAAAGGACATTCAGTCAACTTGACACAACACAACTGTGCTTTCTGTTCTGGGGGGGTCCTTAATGTTTTGTACACTCAGTGTATATGCTGTTTTTTTTTATGATGAAGTTATGTCTCAAAGACAATTTAATTACAGAACAATATCCTGATGTATGTCAGCTCCATGTAACATTTAGTGTAGCTAAGTTCTAAGTTTCACTTAGACTTTCCAAAAACTTTTTTTCCAACATACCCAGAAATAATTGATTTAGTGAAGTATGTATGAAATGTAAATGAACATAATCTTCTGGATAAGGCACATTTCCCCCCATATAGATTCTGGTTTCACTTAATTCGAGTTGTGTGAGTTTGGCTTCTCTTCACCCCAATACTGGTTGGGTTTGGAGCAAGCACTGCAGGGGGGCATGGAGGGTGCTACGGTGCCCCCTCTCCCATATGCATTTGTGAACGCAGCGCTTTGTCCTACCACAAACCCAGTTCTAATCATGTCGACAGCCTTTATTTGGAGAGTGGGACCTGCCACCAACAAATCATCATTGTTCACTAATATATGTCTGTTTGCTATTGTTTGAAGTATCTAGGTTGAGTCCAATCGATGGCTGCTTATGCACAAAGAGAAAGGACCTTGGTTGGGTCAGTTCAACCATAGGCTCATTGACATCTAATACGCAATGGGAGGGAGGCTTGGTGGCAGGGAGGGACAAGTTATTACAAATCATAATGTACCTTATCATGCATGTCTTTTCGTTAGTAGGCCTTTGAAGTTTTCTGACCTCGTATTTTTGAGGACCGAAATCAGTTAGTTATTCCAATTTCAACATAATATATTCTTCACATTTCATAGAGGGAATTAAAGGGATATACAGTAGCACTTGATATCTAGCCAATCTATGTTGTAAACAGGACATATGCTTTATTCAAGCACATGAATGTGCAGAGTCCTGACCTTCTGTTGTTGTGGCATCACCAGAGGACCACAGACAATTGAGATTCCAGAGGTGACGGGTTCGGACAGTAGAGTTCTAAAGTTGGACTATTCAGGAAGTACATTAGTTAGCTAGAACAGTGCAGAGGAAACCCTACCCTCATAGACACACAGAGGAATGAGAAGAACAATACCATCCATCCCCTCTTTCCTCTCTCTGACATCTTTTCTTTCTGGCTCCAGGAGAGACATGCATGCGGTTAAAAATACACTGTTATTTTAAATCAAGGACAAACCCGACACACTTAGTCATTTCACACTGCACATAATGTATTTCTTCTGTCAAGATTATTTTGTTGAGTCATCACCTTTGTTTTTATGTTTTCAATGACTTCTATTTCAGGATAATACAGTGATTTCACCGGACCGTGATCATTCATCATCCACCACCTAAAAAAAACATTCCAGTCCACTCCTTATAAGTGTATATCGAATAAATACAAACTCTGTTCAAGTACAGGTTATTGTAGCCCACTACCCCGGTATCATACTTCATGTGCTGTATCAACCCTTGTAGCGCAAGCTGCATCATATTTAAGAGGAACTGACAAGTATTTTTAGCAACATTGAATCTTATTCAAATCTGTTCAAATACACCCCCGGGAAGAATATGACACCTTTTTTTTAATGTTCTGACAAGCGAGCACTTAGATATGGTCATTTTCACCTTTTCGTAAAGTCATAGAATGTTTGGGAATGACTAAGGCATTTGTGAAAACTCTATACCAACATTGAGTGGGAAAGCGGCCGTATGTTTGGACAATTAACAGACACTGCAGGAAATAAAGACATATTAAAGACATCTGTCTTGTCCAGGACCAGTATCAACGCAGACCTGTGCGCCATAGAGGAATGGAATCTATTTGCTCTGATTTGGCTATGGCGCAACCGTCTGCGTTGATACTGGTCCTGAACAAGACAGATGTCCAGGACGATGGAGCTCAGTAGGCCTATATGGAAATAAGCCATTTGCCACACGAGCCTGCCATCATTCCCTTTGAACTGGACTGTGTGTTTACAGGCAGTAGCAACTTTAGATCATTAGAACGCATTCGCCCAAAACCACAAAATGCACCTGAATAGATTTCTGGAAATATGTAAATACCACGGGAGTCCTGTTACATTTGGGAACTTCACAATCCTATTGATCAAACGACCATTGAAAAGGTAAGCTCTCTCTCCCCCAGTTGCCTACGCACATCAACAACAACAAGATGAACAACTAATGCTAGCCAGAGCGAGATGAGCTAAAAATCTAACAAGGGAACACTAGATTGCACTGATTAACGATTGGGAATAGTAGCTTGCTCGTCCATCTGCAGCTTGCCTGCCAATGCATGCTTGTCCCAAAGCAACATTTTGACAACTGACCGGTAACTTGCCTGCCAATGCATGCTTGTCCCAACGCAACGTTTTGACAACTGACCGGTAACTTGCCTGCCAATGCATGCTTGTCCCAACACAACGTTTTGACAACTGACCGGTAACTTGCCTGCCAATGCATGCTTGTCCCAACGCAATGTTTTGACAACTGACCGGTAACTTGCCTGCCAATGCATGCTTGTCCCAACGCAACGTTTTGACAACTGACCGGTAACTTGCCTGCCTGCCTGCCTGCTAAATACATTTGATTGACAAGTAAGAGATATGCTACCTGTGGATAAGTCATTCAATTTCAGCATAGATAGCTAGCTAGTAAAACAAATCACATTTTCTGGCTAGCTAACCAAATGACACCTGCATCTCTAGCTGTAGCCACTGAAAAACGATTTGAGGGGAAAAGGTTTGGTCACTCTCCCACTCCTCCAATGCCATGATATCCTCCCAGCAGCTAGCTAACATTAGGCTCCATGTTTTTAGCTTGTTAAATAAATAGCTACATTAATAGATACATTAGCCCAGTGGTGTAAAACTCAGTCAGCTCACAGCCCATATATTTGCAGGCCAGACATAGACTGTTTTTACAACAACAACAAAAACGTGCAACTGATACCCAAACTTGCAATTGTTTTTATTTGAAAATAGATGTCCCTTTATAATGCCCACTTATGTACTGTACATAGGCTGCTGTATATAGCGTTTGAACATGTTAAAACAAAAGAAGAGATATATACAGTTGAAGTCGGAAGTTTACACACACCTTAGCCAAATACATTTAAACTAAGTTTTTCACAATGCCTGACATTTAATCCTAGTCAAAATTCCCTGTTTTAGGTCAGTTAGGATCACCACTTTATTTTAAGGATGTGAAATTTCAGAATAATAGTAGAGAGAATGATTTATTAAAGCTTTAATTTCTTTCATCTCATTCCCAGTGGGTCAGATGTTTACATACACTCAATTAGAATTTGGTAGCATTGCCTTTCAATTGTTTAACTTGGGTCAAATGTTTCGGGAAGCCTTCCACAAGCTTCCCACAATAAGTTGGGTGAATTTTGGCCTATTCCTTCTGGCAGAACTGGTGTAACTGAGTCAGGTTTGTAGGCCTCTTTGCTCGCACACACTTTTTTAGTTCTGCCCACACATTTTCTATAGGAATGAGGTCAGGGCTATGTGATGGCCATCCAATACTTTGACTTTGTTGTCCTTAAGACATTTTGACACAACTTTGGAAGTCTGCTTGGGATCATTGTCCATTTGGAAGACGCATTTGCGACCAAGCTTTAACTTCCTGACTGATGTCTTGAGATGTTGCTTCAATCTATCCACATAATTTTCCTACCTCCATGATGCCATCTATTTTGTGAAGTGCACCAGTCCTTCCCAGAACAACAAATCAGCAAAGCACCCCCACTACATGATGCTGCCACCCCCGGGCTTCACGGATGGTGATCTTCTTTGCAAGCCTCCCCCTTTTTCCTCCAAACATAACGATGATCATTACGGCCAAACAGTTCTATTTTTGTTTCATCAGACCAGAGGACATTTCTCCAAAAAAGTATGATCTTTGTCCCCATGTGCAGTCTGCTTTTTTATGGCAGTTTTGGAGCAGTGGCTTCTTTCTTGCTGAGCGGCCTTTCAGATTATGTCGATATAGGACTCGTTTTACTGTGGATATAGATACTTTTGTACCGGTTTCCTCCAGCATCTTCACAAGGTCCTTTTCTGTTGTTCTGGGATTGATTTACACTTTTTTCACCAAACTATGTTCATCTCTAGGAGACAGAACGTGTCTCCTTACTGAGCGGTATGACGGCTGCATGGTCCCATGGTGTTTATACTTGCGTACTATTGTTTGTACAGATGAACGTGGAACCTTCAGGCATTTGGAAATTGCACCCAAGGATGAACCAGACATGTGGAGGTCTACACATTTTTTTCTGAGGTCTTGGCTGAGGTCACATTTTTTTCTTTTGATTTTCCCATGATGTCAAGCAAAGAGGAACTGAATTTGAAGGTAGGCCTTGAAATACATCCACCTCCAATTGACTCAAATGATGTCAATTAGCCTATCGGAAGCTCCTAAAGCCATGACATAATTTTCTGGAATTTTCCAAGCTGTTTAAAGGCACAGTCAACTTAGTCTATGTAAACTTCTGACCCACTGGAATTGTGATGCAATGAATTATAAGTGAAATAATCTGTCTGTAAACAATTGTTGGAAAAATGACTTGTGTCATGCACGAAGAAGATGTCCTATCCGACTTGCCAAAACTATAGTTTGTTAACAAGAAATTTGTGGAGTGGTTGAAAAACGAGTTGTAATGATTCCAACCTAAGTGTATGTAAACTTCCGACTTCAACTGTATTATTTGACGGGCCTTTAATGCTATGCTTACAGATGTGAATAATATGCTGCGACCCTAATAAAAAATATATATAACTCCAAATAACAAAAACGTAACTATAACGTAGCTATTTGCACTGCATGGATCATTAGCTATAGGTTTTTCCTTTTTTTGGGGGGGCGGTTGAACGCAGAATTGCTATATGGTGCACTCAAAATGTAATGTAGTGGATTAGCCAGCCTACGCAACTGCTCAAATGTTGCTGTAATAGGCCTACATGTTGCTCCTTTGCATGGTGTTTTGTTGCAGGTTTAGTTTTTTGGGTTATTCATTGTCAAACTTTAAAAACTAAAGCCAGACTGCAACATTTTAGCAGCCTAGTTAAGACTGTGACATGTGTCTGTACACTTTCCATCCACTGCATGCTGTAAATGGGATAAAACGAAAGCAGCACAAATGAAGTTGAATTCACCGATGCAATTTCAGAAACTGTTGACTCAGTTGTGTGTCCTACTGTGGCCTTGTGGTTGATACGTACTCTAACCTATTAGCCACGTTTAGACTGACTTGTGATCTTTGCCCTTGCTAGTTTGATTGTATTGACATTCCCAGCCTTAGTTACAGTTGTCTGTTTTTGTTCAAGACAGCACATCCCGAGGCGGCAAACAATGTACCAGGCCAGCTGTGATTTACAACCTGACAGCAATATTTTTTGGACTACTAAGAAATGTATTGTATAAATCATGCATTGAACTGCATCCATCTATTCTGCCAACAACGCCTTACTGTACATCATGGAAATTTGAGACAATACACTATATATACAAAAGTATGTGGACACCCCTTCAAATGAGTGGATATGGCTATTTCAGCCACACACGTTGCTGACAGGTGTATGAAATCAAGCACACAGCCATGCAATCTCATAGACAAACATTGGCAGTAGATTGGCCTTACTTCGGAGCTCAGTGACTTTCAATGTGGCACCGTCATAGGATGCCACCTTTCCAACGAGTCACATTTCTTCCATGCTAGAGCTGCCACGGTCAACTGTAAGTGCTGTTATTGTGAAGTGGAAACGTCTAGGAGCAACGACGGCTCAGCCGCAAAGTGGTAGGCCATACAAGCTCACAGAACTGGACCGCCGAGTGTAAAACTTGTCTATCCTCGGTTGCAACACTCACTACCGAGTTCCAAATTGCCTCTGGAAGCAACGTCAGCACAAGGACTGTTCGTCGGGAGCTTCATAAAATGGGTTCACTGGAGTGATGAATCACTCTTCACCATCTGGCAGTCCGACAGACAAATCTGGGTTTGGCGGATGCCAGGAGAACGCTACCTGCCCCAATGCATAGTGCCAACTGTAAAGTTTGGAAGAGGAATGATGGTCTGGGGCTGTTTCTCATGGTTCAGGCTAGCCGGCTTAGTTCCAGTGAAGGGAAATCTTAATGCTACAGCATACAGTTACATTCTAGAAGATTCTGTGCTTCCAACTTTATGGCAACAGTTTGGGGAAGGCGCCAAAGCGAGGTCCATACAGAAATGGTTTGTCGAGATCGGCGTGGAAGAACTTGACTCTGACCTCAATCCCATCAAACATCTTTTGTATGACTGCGAGCCAGGCCTAATTGCCCAACATTAGTGCTCAACGTTACTAATGCTTTTGTGACTGAATGGAAGCAAGTCCCCACAGCAATATTCAAACATCTAGTGGAAAGCCTTCCCCGAAGAGTGGATGCTGTTATAGCAGGAACGGGGAACCAACTCCATATTAATGCCCATGGTTTTCGAATGAGATGTTCGACCAGCAGGTGTCCACATACCTTTCGTCATGTAGTGTATAACCCATTTTTAAAACCTCTTTATAAAGTTGGTTTTGTAGCATAAAACAGGATTTTTACTGATTTACTGATTTTTACTGATATTATGATTGTCTGATTGTTTCATATCTGTAAAATAGTTAAAACACAGTCAGTTCTACTTTAAACCCCTATTATGTCCATATTCTACACTCTTAGAATTAGTTGTGACTCAAGGTATCCTCAAGATTCTCAATGAACACCTGGAAATCCTCAAGGAACCATTGCTAGGCAATGGTTCAAATTTTCGCCTTTGGTTAATTGATGGGTTCCTGGAGGAACCTAGTGGTTCAATCTAGCAACAGGTTCGTGGAGCAACCCTGGAGTGGAGGCGTGGTTTAGTAGGGTCTCGGCTTCAAGACAGTTATTTTGGACCACTTGTTAGAGTAAATGTCATTCTTGTTAATCTGTTCTGTTGTATTTTCATCACATGTTAAGGTTGACCACTGACACTTGAATCTTCGATGAGTTCCTCAAGAGCCTATGGAAATCCCAGAGTTGGAATAGTTACCACTTTATATGTAATAGGCAATGTTAATATTATAAATATTATATTAGAATATGCAATATGCATAAATATTCTAGGAAAGTTAACATTTGCAGTGTACAAACTTTACATGATAAACAGGATTTACATTTAAATAGTGGCCAAAAAGTACTATCTGACAGCCACGCCTCCAATAAGACAACCCTCCAATCTGATTGGGCTGCCACCTCTACAATACATTAAAAGTTCAAAATTGAACCTCTCCCATCACATAAAGTTTCCAGTTTGATCCTTTACTTCTCGAAAACCCTTTTCACAGGGGTTCCTCAAGGAACCTTTTTGAACCCAAAAGGTTCCTCCAGGCACCTTTACTTCTATGAGTGTACATTCCTGCCAAGTGCTAATGTCATAATTATTAATTGAAATAATACATCTTTTTCAGCATGTACCCTTTGACTTACAATAATATGGCAATCAAACAGGCAAAACGTCAGTACACAGTTGCAATTCAACGGCTCAGACACTAGACGTATGTTGCAGGGACCACAGACAAGCATGGATTACAAAGGGAAAACCAGCCATGTCTTGCTCCCAGACAAGCTAAAGACCTTCTTTGCCCACTTTGAGGAGAACACAGTGCCACCGACACGTCCCGCTCCCAAGGACTATGGGCTCACGTTCTCCGTGGCCGATGTGAGTAAGACATTTAACCGCGTTAACCCTCGCAAGGCTGCCGGGCCAGACGCCATCCCTAGCCATGTTCTCAGAGCATGCGCAGACCAGCTATCTGTAATGATTACGGACATATTCAATCTCTCCCTATCCCCAGTCTGCTGTCCACACTTGCTTCAAGATATCCACCATTGTTCCTGTTCCCAAGAAAGCAAAGGTAACCAAACTAAATCACTATCAACCCGTAGCACTCTCTTCTGTCATCATGAAGTGCTTTGAGAGGCTAGGTAAGGATCATATCATCTCTACCTTACCTTACCTTACCTGACACCCTAGACCCACTTCAATTTGCTTACCGCCCCAATAGATCCACAGACGATACAATCACCGAAATTCGGCTTGGGCCCTTAGAGACTCAAAAAAGTTTACAGATGCACAATTGAGAGCATCCTGTCGGGCTGATCACCGCTTGGTATGGCAACTGCGCTGCCCGCAACTGCAGGGCTCTCCAGAGGGTGGTATGGTCTGCCCAACGCATCACCGGTGACACACTGCCTGCTCTCAAGGACACCTACAGCACCCAATGTCACAGGAAGGCCAAAAAGATCAAGGACATCAACCACCCAAGGCACTGCCTGTTCACCCCGCCATCATCCAGAAAGCCAGGTCAGTACAGGTGCATCAAAGCTGGGACCGAGAGACTGAAAAACATCTTATATCTCAAGGCCATCAGACTGTTAAATAGCCATCACTAGCCGCATACCACCCGGTAACTCAACCCTACACCTTAGAGGCTGCTGCCCAATTCACATGGACATGGAATCACTGGTCACTCTAATAATGGAACTCTAGTCACTTTAATAATGTTGACATACTGCTTTACTCATTTCATATGTATATACTGTATTCTATTCTACTGTATTTAATCAATGCCACTCCGACATTGCTCTTCTTAATATTTATATATTTCTTAAATCCATTCTTTTACTTTTAGATTTGTGTATTGTTGTGAATTGTTAGATACTACTGCACTGTTGGATCTGGGAACACAAGCATTTCACTTCACCTGCAATAACATCTGCTAAATATGTGTGTGTGACCAATACAATTTGATTTGATTTGAGTTGAACGATGTTGACACTGCACCCAATTACAGCCACGTAGATATTTTGTTACAGTATTATTTACAAATGTGTGGAATGGTGTGTGCACGTGCACACACCCTGCCACTCATGGCCTTCCAAGCCTATTTTTACACAATTCACTTTCCTTAAGTTAGTATATAGGAAATGATGTTACGCAACATCTGGAACACTGAACCCAGATAAGATACAGTGCCTTCAGAAAGTATTCACACCCCTTGACTTTTTCCGCGCATTTGTTGTGTTACAGACTGAATTTAAAATGGATTCAATTGAGATTCTTGGTCACTGGCCTACACACAATACCCCATAATATCAAAGTGCATACTTTTTACAACAAGGCACTAAAGTAATATTGTGAAAAATGTGACAAAGCAACACACTTTTTGTCCTGAATACAAAGTGTTATGTTTGGGGCAAATCCAATACAACACATTACTGAGTACCACTCTCCATATTTTTAAGCATATTGGCGGCTGAGTCATGTATGCTTGTAATCGTTAAGGACTGGGGAGTTTTTCAGTATAAAAAAGAACAGAATGGAGCTAAGCACAGGCAAAATCCTAGAGGACAACTTGTTTCAGTCTGCTTCCCACAAGACACTGGGAGATGAATTCACATATCAGCAGGACAATAACCTAAAACACAAGGCCACATCAACACTGGAGTTGATTACCAAGAAGACAGTGAAGGTTCCTGAGTGGCCGAGTTACAGTTTTGACTTAAATCTACTTGACAATCTATGACAAGACCTGAAAATGGTTTGTCAATCAATGATCTACAACCAATTTGACAGAGCTTTAAGAATTTTCTATCACGAATCAAGGTAAGACCCTGATGCAGACACGTCAAATTGACAATGGTTTAATATTCCAACAATGGCAGGCAATAGACAGGTCAAGGCAGACAGGGGTCAGTAAACCAGAGGTGGGGCAACGGTACCGGACGGCAGGCAGGGTCAGTGTAGGCAGAGGTCAACAATCCAGAGGTGGGGCAAAGGTACAGGTCGGCAGGCAGGCTCAGGGTCAGGGGAGGCAGAGTGGTCAAAACCAGGCGAGGAAAAAAAGAGACTGGGAAAAGCAGGCGCTGAGAACAAAAATGCTGGTTGACTTGACAAACAAGACGAACTGGCAACGGACAAACAGAGAACACAGGTATAAATACACAGGGGATAATGGGGAAGATGGGCGACACCTGGATAGGGGTGGAGACAATCACAAGTACAGGTGAAACAGATCAGGTTGTGAGCATTTTCGAAAGAATAATGGGCAAATGTTGCACGTTGTGAGTCTTACCCAGAAAGCCTCACAGTTGTAATCACTGCCAAAGGTGCTTCTACGAAGTATTGACTCAGGGGTGTGAATATTTATATGTTTTCACTTTGTCTTTATGGGGTATTGTGTGTAGGGTGAGAAGAATATATATTAAATCCATTTTGAATTCAGTCTGTAACACAACACAATGTGGAATACGTCAAGGGGTATGAATGCTTTCTGAAGGCACTGTATCTCACTTTTAGTTTCAATATCACATCATATCTAAGCCATAAGGTTTCAGTAGCCACACTCCATAAAAGTGTTTTTTTCAATTGTCATTTAGCAGACGTTCCTATCCAGTCTCTCTTACAGTTAGAGCATTCCTCTTGAGATACAGTAGGTAAGTGGCAAAATAATCATGTGTGGGTTTATACATGGTTATAAGTGCCTACCTGTCTAGAACACATCAATATATTCAGTCAGCCAGACAATCACACCTGTTAGAAACACTAGTTTCATCATATTAAGACTCATAGTCCATGTTATGACTACTCCCACCCTGTGGCTGCTATCTGTCTCTATGACAGGTGTTAAGATTTGCTTATCAGTGAACAGGCCTTTGAAGACAGTGAGTATAGAGGAACATTTGATGCAATAATCAAAACCACGTGGACTGCTGTAGAGCAATAAAATAAGTTAATTGATAAAATGTTGGCGAGCGTCACGTCTACTCCCGCTCCTCCCCTCCGGCGTTCGACTTCGCAGGTTTACTGACCACCGGTCCTGGCAACCATCATTACGCTCAGCTGGTATCAATCATTACGCGTATCTGCTCCTCATGATTAGGCTCACCTGGACTTTATTTCCTCTCTCATTACCTCCCCTATATCTGGCACTCACTTAGGTCTATTCCCCAGGCAGTATTGATGTTGTTCCATGTCCCTACGCTACTCTTGTGTCTTGTATTGGTCTCTGTTTTGTTTATTATTAAACTCACTACTTTACACACCTGGATTGTACAATATTTGCACATTATTCTTTTTAGCTCTGTAAAGTTGGTTGTTGATCATTGCTGGATAGCCACTCAGGAACATTCAATGTCTCATTAAGCAACTTCATTTAATTAATTTAAAATTCAAGCTGTAACACAACAAAATGTGGAAACGGTCAAGGGGTTTGAATACTTTCTGAAGGCACTGTACATGTCATTCAAAAAGTTATACTTTTGACTCATCTGTCCATTAACAATCTTCCAAGACTCTTGGTGATCAAACTTGAGTAAACTTTTTGGACGACATGGTCCCATTATGTCTGGCGAAAACCAAACACTGCACTCCACAGTAAGAACCTCATACTAACAGTCAAGCATGGTGGTGGTAGTGTGATGCTTTAGCCATGCTTTGCTGCCTCAGGACCTGGATGACTTGCCTTAATAGAAGGAACCATGAATTCTGCTGTGTATCAGAGAATTCTACAGGAGAATGTCAGGCCATCTGTTTGTGAGCTGAAGCTGAAGCGCAGCTGGGTCATGCAGCAAGACAATGATCAAAAACACACAATCAAAAATGAAAATGGTGAAAAAACTAAAGATGTAAAGTTTTGGAATGGCCTAGTCAAAGTCTAGACCTAATTCCAAGTGAGAGGTTGTGGCAGTTGTGCATGCAAGAGTGGGCCAAAGTTCCGCAACCGCGATCTGAGAGACTGATCAACAACTACAGGAAGCATTTGGTTGCAGTCATTGCAGCCAATGGTGCACAACCAGTTATTGAGTGTAAGAGGGCAATTACTTTTTCACACAGGGGAATTTGGTACAACATAAATTTGTTTATTAAATAAATAAAATATGTATCCATTAGTTTTTTATTTGTAAACTCCCTTTATCTATGTTAGGTTTTGGTTGAAGATATGATAACATTTAGTATAACAAATATGCAAAAAAAGAGAGAATCAGAAAGGGGGCAAATGGACATACACAAAATAGGCCATATTGGTGAAGGGAAAACAATAATAATTTGATAAAAAAAAATTGAAAAAAATTACAATGGAAAAGTGGTCCGTGCAAATGTATTCACGCCCTTTGCTATGAAGCCTCTAAATAAGATCTGGTGCAACCAATTACCTTCAGAAGTCACATTATTAGTTAAATAAAGTCCACTTGTGCGCAATCTAAGTGTCACATGATCTGTCACATGATCTAGGTATATATACTGTACACCTGTTCTGAAAGGCCCCAGAATCTGCAACACCACTAAGCAAGTGGCACCATGAAGACCAAGGAGCTCTCCAAACAGGTCAAGGACAAAGTTGTGGAGAAGTACAGATCAGGGCTGGGTTATAAAAAAATATCCCAAACTTTGAACATCCCAAGGAGCACCATTAAATCCATTATTAAAAAGTGGAAAGAACATGGCACCACAACAAACCTGCCAAGAGAGGGCCCTCCACCAAAACTCACGGACCAGGCAAGGAGGGCATGAATCAGAGATGCATCAAAGAGACCAAAGATAACCCTGAAGGAGCTGCAAAGCTCCACAGCAGAGATTGGAGTATCTGTCCATAGGACCACTTTAAGCCGTACACTCCACAGAGCTGGGCTTTAGGGAAGAGTGGCCCAAAAAAAACATTGCTTAAATAAAATAAAAATAAAAACACCTTCGGTGTTCGCCAACAGGCATGTGGGAGACTCCCCAAACATATGGAAGAAGGTACTCTAGTCAAATGAGACTAAAATGGAGCTTTTTGGTCATCAAGGAAAATGCGATGTCTGGCGCAAACCCAACACCTCTCATCACCCTGAGAACATCATCCTCATAGTGAAGCATGGTGGTGGCAGCATCATGCTGTGGGGATGTTTTTGTGTGTGATTTATTTAGAATTCAAGGCACACTTAACCAGCATGGCTACCACAGCATTCTTCAGAGATACACCATCCCATCTTGTTTTCATTTAGTAGCATTATCATTTGTTGTTCAACAGGACCATGACCCACCACACCTCCAGGCTGTGTAAGGGCTATTTGACCAAGAAGGAGAGTGATTGAGTGCTGCATCAGATGACCTGTCCTCCACAATCACCCAACCTCAACACAATTTAGATGGTTTGGGCTGAGTTGGACCGCAGGGGGAAGAAAAAGCAGCCAACAAGTTCTCAGCATATGTGGGAACTCCTTCAAGCCGGTTGGAAAAGCTTTCTAGGTGAAGCTGGTTGAGAGAATGCCAAGAGTAGGCAAAGTTGTCATCAAGGCAAACGGTGGCTACTTTGAAGAATCTAAAATCTGAAACATATTTGGACATGTTTAACACTTTTTTGGTCACTAAATCATTCCATATCATAGTTGTGATGTCGTCACCATTATTCTACAATGTAGAAAATATTTCAAATAAAGAAAAACCCTTTAATGAGTAGGTGTGTCAACTTTTGACTGGTATTGTACATGCTGTGCCTTCAGAAAGTATTCACACCCCTTGGCTTTTTCCACATTTTTTTTGTGTTACAGACTGAAATTAAAATGAATTAAATTTTGATTTTGTGCCACTGGCCTACACACAATACCTCATGTCAAAGGGGAATTACGTTTTTAGAAATGACAAATTACTAAAAAATGAAAAGCTGAAATATCTTGAGTTAATAAATAGTCAACCCCTTTGTTATGGCAAGCCTACATAAGTCCAGGAGTTAAAATGTGCTTAACAAGTCACAAAATAAGTTACATGGACTCACTCTGTTTGCAATAATAGTGTTTAAGATGATTTTTGAATGACTACTTCATCAATTATCTGTAAGGTCACCTTAGTCGAGCAGTGAATTTCAAACACATATCCAACCACAAAGACCAGGGAAGTTCTCCAGTGCCTTGCAAAGAAAGTCACCTATTGGTAGATGGGTAAAAATAAAATATGCATATCCCTTTGAGCATGGTGTATCAACACACCCAGTCACTACAAATGTGCAGGCGTACTTCCTAGCTCAGTTACCTGGAGAGGAAGGAAACCGCTCAGGGATTTCACCATGAGGCCAATGGTGTCTTTAAAACAGTTACAGAGTTTAATGGCTGTGATAGGAGAACACTGAGGATGGATCAACAACATTATAGTTACTGCACAAAACTAACCAAAATGAAAGAATGAAAAGAAGGAAGCCTGTACACATTTAAAAAAACTTCTTATGCCTGAGGCAGTATTGAGTAGCTTGGATGAATAATGTGCCCAGAGTAAACTGCCTGCTCCTCAGTCCAAGTTGCTAAAATATGCATATTAGTATTAGTTAATTTTGATAGTTTCTAAAACTGTTTGAATGATGTCTGTGAGTATAACAGAACTCATATGGCAGGCAAAAACCTGAAAAAAATCCAACCAGGAAGTGGGAAATCTGAGGTTGGTCGAATTTCAACCCATCCCCAATTGAAGATACAGTGGGATATTGGTCATGATGCACTTCCTAAGGCTTCCACTAGATGTCAACTGTTTTTAGAAACTTGTTTTAGGTTTCTACTGTAAAGGGGGCTGAATGAGAGGGGAATGAGTCAGAGGTCTGCCAGCAGTCACGCGCTGGTCACGCTCATTTCACATGAGCGGTAGCTCCCGTTCCTTTGCTTTTCTGAAGACAAAGGAATTCTCCGGTTGGAATATTATTGATGTTTTATGTTAAAAACATCCTAAAGATTGATTCCATACATCGTTTGACATATTTCTACAGACTGTAACGGAACTTTTTGACATTTCATCTGCAACTAGTGAACGCGCTTCGTGAGTTTTGATTTGTTTCCCAAACGCGCTAACAAAAGTAGCTATTTGGACATAAATGATGGACATTATCGAACAAATCAAACGTTTATTGTGGAACTGGGATTCCTGGGAGTGCATTCTGATGAAGATCATCAGAGGTAAGTGAATATTTATAATGTTATGGCGAATATATGTATTTGTTGTCTGAGCGCTATACTCAGATTATTGCATGGTTTGCTTTTCCGTAAAGCTTTTTTGAAATCTGACTCAGCGGTTGCATTAAGAAGAGGTGTATCTACATTTCCATGCATAACACTTGTATTTTCATCAACATTTATAATGAGTATTTCTGTAAATTGATGTGGCTCTCTGCAAAATCACCGGATGTTTTTGGAACTACTGAACATAACGCGCCAATGTATACTGAGATTTTTTGATATAAATATGAACTTCATCAAACAAAACATACATGCATTGTGTAACATGAAGTCCTATGAGTGTAATCTGATGAAGATCATCAAAGGTTAGTGATACATTTTATCTCTATTTGTGCTTTTTGTGTCTCCTCTCTTTTCTCTTTTCTGTGGCTTGGCTCTGACCTAACATAATCGTTTGTGGTGCTTTCGCTGTAAAGCCTATTTGAAATTGGACACTGTGGTGGGATTAACAACAAGATTACCTTTAAAATGGTATAATATACTTGTATGTTTGAGGAATTTTAATTATGACATTTCTGTTGTTTTGAATTTGGCGCCCTGCACTTTCACTGGCTGTTGTCATATTTCATAATCCCGTTAACGTCATTTTAGCCCCAAGAAGTCAAAAAAATAATTAATCAAAAACATGCATCCTGTTTGTAATAAGGCATTGAAGTAAAACTGCCAAATATGTGGCAAGGAAATGTACTTTATCTCCTGAACAAAAGGCATTATCTTTGGGGCAAATCATACACAACACATCACTGAGTACTACTCATTGACAAGGACCAGGGAGTTGTTTAGGATATAAAATAAATGGAATAGAGCTAAGCACAGGCAAAATCCTAGAGGAAAACCTGGTTCAGTCTGCTTTCCTAATGACACTGGGAGACGAATGTACCTTTCAGCAGAACAATAATTTAAAACACTAGGCCACATATAACCTGGAGTTGCTTATCAAGACGACTTTGCATGAGTGGCCTAGTTACAGGTTTAACTTAAATGGCCTTGAAAGTCTGTGGCAAGACTTGAAAAAGGCTGTTTAGCAATGATGATATTTTACAATCCAGGTGTGCAAAGCTCTTAGAGATTTACCCAGAAAGACTCACAGCTGTAATCGCTGCCAAAGGTTATTCTAACATTTATTGACTCAGGGGTGTGAATACAAACATTTCTAAAAACATGTTTCCAATTTGTCATTATGGCATATTTTGTGTATTTAATCCATTTTGAATTGAGGCTGTAACGCAACAAAATATGTAAAATCGTCTAGTGGTATGAATACTTTCTGAAGGCACCCCTTGACTTTTTCCACATATTGTTACGTTACAGCCGTATTTGTAACAACGTTCGTCTGTAGAAGGAGAAGCGGACCAAAAAGCAGCGTGGTGGTTACTCATGTTCTTCAATGGAAAATGAACGATACATGAAATAACTTAAATCTACAAAACAACAAACGGAACGTGAAAAACCTATACAGCCTATCCTGTGACAAGAAACACAGTGACAGGAACAATCACCCACAAACACACAGTGAAACCCAGGCTACCTAAGTATGATTCTCAATCAGAGACAACTAATGACACCTGCCTCTGACTGAGAACCATACTAGGCCGAAAACATAGAAATGCCCCAAAACATAGAAAAACAAACATAGACTGCCCACCCAACTCACACCCTGACCATACTAAATAAATACAAAACAACGGATAATCAAGGTCAGAACGTGACAGTATTCTAAAATGTAATAATTGTTTTTCCCCCTCATGAATCTACATATCACGTTTACATAAGTATTCAGATCCTTGTACTCAGTACTTTATTAAAGCAGCAATGGCAGCGATTACAGCCTCGAGTCTTCTTGGGTATGACGCTACAAGCTTGGCACACCTGTATTTTGTGGAGTTTCTCCCATTCTTCTCCTCTCTGATTCCTTAACAGCTTCTTCCCCCAAGCCAAAAGACTACTAAACAATTAATAAAATGGCCACCCGGACTATTTACATTGACCCCCCCCCCCCTCCTTTGTTTATACACTGCTACTACTCACTGCTTATTTTCTATGCATGATCACTTTACCCCTACCCACATGTAGACATTACCTCGATTAACCTGTACACCGGTACCCCCTTTGTATAACTTCGGTCTTGTTATTTTATTGTGTTACTTTTAATTAAATTTTTTACTTTCGTTTATTTAGTAGTCTTTGTTTCTGGTCATTTTGAGCCTGTAATCAAATCCACAAATGCTGATGCTCCAGATACTCAACTAGTCTAAAGAAGGCCAGTTTTATTGCTTCTTTAAATCAGCCCAACAGTTTTCATAATTGCAAAAGGGTTTTCTAATGCTCAATTAGCCTTTTAAAATGATGCACTTGGAATTGCTAACACAACGTGCCATTGGAACACAGGAGTGATGGTTGCTGATAATGGGCCTCTGTACGCCTATGTAAATATTCCATTAAAAATCAGCTGTTTCCAGCTACTATAGTCATTTACAACATGAACAATGTCTACACTGTATTTATGATCAGTTTGATGTTATTTTAACGGACATTTCTTTTTATTTTCTTTCAAAACAAGGAAATTTTTAATTGACTAAAAACTTTTGAACGGTAGTGTACATACATACATACACACACACACACACACACACACACACACACACACACACACACACACACACACACGCATACATACATACATACATACATACATACATACAGTGCCTTGCGAAAGTATTCGGCCCCCTTGAACTTTGCGACCTTTTGCCACATTTTAGGCTTCAAACATAAAGATATAAAACTGTATTTTTTGTGAAGAATCAACAACAAGTGGGACACAATCATGAAGTGGAACGACATTTATTGGATATTTCAAACTTTTTTAACAAATCAGAAACTGAAAAATTGGGCGTGCAAAATTATTCAGCCCCTTTACTTTCAGTGCAGCAAACTCTCTCCAGAAGTTCAGTGAGGATCTCTGAATGATCCAATGTTGACCTAAATGACTAATGATGATAAATACAATCCACCTGTGTGTAATCAAGTCTCCGTATAAATGCACCTGCACTGTGATAGTCTCAGAGGTCCGTTAAAAGCGCAGAGAGCATCATGAAGAACAAGGAACACACCAGGCAGGTCCGAGATACTGTTGTGAAGAAGTTTAAAGCCGGATTTGGATACAAAAAGATTTCCCAATCTTTAAACATCCCAAGGAGCACTGTGCAAAGCGATAATATTGAAATGGAAGGAGTATCAGACCACTGCAAATCTACCAAGACCTGGCCGTCCCTCTAAACTTTCAGCTCATACAAGGAGAAGACTGATCAGAGATGCAGCCAAGAGGCCCATGATCACTCTGGATGAACTGCAGAGATCTACAGCTGAGGTGGGAGACTCTGTCCATAGGACAACAATCAGTCGTATATTGCACAAATCTGGCCTTCATGGAAGAGTGGCAAGAAGAAAGCCATTTCTTAAAGATATCCATAAAAAGTGTCATTTAATGTTTGCCACAAGCCACCTGGGAGACACACCAAACATGTGGAAGAAGGTGCTCTGGTCAGATGAAACCAAAATGGAACTTTTTGGCAACAATGCAAAACGTTATGTTTGGCGTAATAGCAACACAGCTGAACAAACCATCCCCACTGTCAAACAAGGTGGTGGCAGCATCATGGTTTGGACCTGCTTTTCTTCAGCAGGGACAGGGAAGATGGTTAAAATTGATGGGAAGATGGATGGAGCCAAATACAGGACCATTCTGGAAGAAAACATGATGGAGTCTGCAAAAGACCTGAGACTGGGACGGAGATTTGTCTTCCAACAAGACAATGATCCAAAACATAAAGCAAAATCTACAATGGAATGGTTCAAAAATAAACATATCCAGGTGTTAGAATGGCCAAGTCAAATTCCAGACCTGAATCCAATCGAGAATCTGTGGAAAGAACTGAAAACTGCTGTTCACAAATGCTCTCCATCCAACCTCACTGAGCTCGAGCTGTTTTGCAACGAGGAATGGGAAAAAATGTCAGTCTCTCGATGTGCAAAACTGATAGAGACATACCCCAAGCGACTTACAGCTGTAATCGCAGCAAAAGGTGGCGCTACAAAGTATTAACTTAAGGGGGCTGAATAATTTTGCACGTCCAATTTTTCAGTTTTTGATTTGTTAAAAAAGTTTGAAATATCCAATAAATGTCGTTCCACTTCATGATTGTGTCCCACTTGTTGTTGATTCTTCACAAAAAAATACAGTTTTATATCTTTATGTTTGAAGCCTGAAATGTGGCAAAAGGTCGCAAAGTTCAAGGGGGCCGAATACTTTCGCAAGGCACTGTACATATATACTGCTCTTTGCCTAGCTGATAGCAATACCTGTTCATCCTCCCACACACAGAGTTACAGATAAGCCCTACCCCTCTGCAGGTGGGATGACACACCAGAAGACTCTGTAGCAGCCTGACCGGGCTTGTCTTCTAAGATAGAAACCGTCGCCTGCACACCTTTACTTTATCTCATACCACCTGTCCTGTCCTACACACACCAACCAGCTGCCAGAAACAACCTTTTTTTTCAGTCAAATTAACAAATGGGTGATGTGATCAAGCAAAGATAAGTTGCAAGAGCAAAGTTTAGGTTGTGTTTCTCTTCCATCATTGACTCACATTAAGATTTCTGTAGATATACTTAACCTGTCGAAGACCGATTTTTTTATTTATTGGAACAAAAGCAATACTTTTTACCTTTACATAATAGCACAACACCTTCGCCCAGCTCTTGAGTCCCTCAGTAATCTATTTAATGTGATTTACGATGGTAACCTATCCGGCACACCCTTGTGAACATTTTTCACTGTTTTGTCCTGGTTACATCATTGAGTGATGAATGCTGGGGCAAAGTGATTGTGATGCTAATTTAGACTCCATGCTATGAGCAAACTAGAATTCAGGGCCTGGGGTGTGGCTACCAGACCTGTTTTCAAATATCTATATTTTTTAAATAGCGTTTGCTTTAGACTGCTTGCAGTGCCAGAGGGGGGGGGGGGGGGTTGCAGTTTGGGGACTCTTGCATTGGTTTCATTGAGCCAACCAAGCTAAATCAATCCCAAAAACAGTATTTGAAATGCTTTCAAATAGTATTTGAACCCAGGTTCGGGAGGATAAGCCACATCGGTCAGGAAGTCCCTGTTACCCTAAAATACATTAAATACCTCTGTTGTATAGCCCAAATAGCTGCAGGTGTTTTCTGTTAGGCTGAGGAGGTAAAGAGAGACAAGGAAGGAGGATTGTAGGATAACCTCCTAGCTGCCAGACTGGGTGGGCTGCTGGTTGAGACAGAGCAGTAGACCCCTCTAGACCCCCTCCCTCTCCCCTCCATGCAGGGATGCCGGGTAACAAGGGCCCTGGAGATCAAGAGGGCCCAGGACACAGTTAAAAGGTCAATGCTAGAAAGGCTGACCTTAGATGACAACCCCCTAGGAATGTTCTCACGGAACGCTCAGGGCAGCCCCGGGAGGGTCTGGAGGAGGGTCGGGAGCCCCTGGAAAATCAGCGGAGAGTTAATGCTGGTCTTCCAGGTGAAAGGTCAAATGTGGGGAGGTCAGGGAGAAGTGGTGGGGAGAGCCGGTTGGCCAGGACAATGGTGCCTGCAGCAGAGGCAGCCCCCATTCATTTTTCACAACTGCATCTCTGAACTGGTAGGAAGAGAGGCTGCTGGGAAGATGAATGAATGATCCAGAAGCAGAAAGACTCTCCCAACGGGGAAGAGCTGTGTATGAAATCAAGTTGCATTGCAGCTGAAATCATTCATTCGTTTATTTTAGTCTTTGATTTTGTGCATAATTCGGTCAGTGTATAATGATCAAGAAGTGGATGTCATTAATCCATTGGTTCATTCACTCATCATCCTTTCATACGTTTCTATCTTTGATAACGTGCACAATTCAGTGATTCAATGATGATCAAGAAGTGGATGTACTTCCATGAGTACACCAGTATTTCTTCAAAGTGATTAATGGCGGCTTATTCTATGCACAGTATAGTTATTGGTGTGCTTGAGAATATTTTTTTCCCAAGCAGTGTGGACTTCATGAATGGGCTAGCCTAGTGCCCTTCTGCGTATTGCTGGTCTCACCTGTTTATTCACAAATATTGAATAAACGTCACACGACGGCAGCAGTGCATGTACAGTAGGACCATCCTAGTCAAACAAAGGTACATAGCAAAAGATGAGTGACTCATTCAGTTCAGGTGAACTGAACTAATATTCAACTAATCTACTTTAATTGTCAGCAGCAAATACTCTGCAGATGTTCTGTTCAGTGTAAAGAATGTGTCATGTCATTTCCTAACCCCGCAGTGCAAACAAAAGTAGGCACACCTTGCTTCAGTACAGGACAGGCAGGACTGGTAGTGTACAGCAAGGCCTATCATTAGTGGTTTTCACGCTTTATAGACGTAAAAAATAAAATAAAAAGATTTTCATCGATTAATTCATTTATTCATTAATTCATCCATTAAATAATGTATTCATACATTCACCCATTCATTCATTTGTGGGTTAACTCATTCATTCATTTATTCATCCATCCATTCATTAATGCATTGGTTTGTTCATTCTTTCATTCATTAATTTCTTCATTCGACACCTACAATCTGTCAACATACTGAGCGATCTTGTTTCAGAGGTGGTCCCATGCAATAGACATTATATTCTTGGTACCTGACTCTATAGCTCTGTAACTACTCTGGAATAGAACCTAACCTTTCCATTCCTCCATCTACTAGGACTATGGCTGTGTTTGGCCTCGCTCCTCCTTGACTGCCCAAACCATTAACAAAATCCAGAAGTACAGTGTCCAATAACATACACCCACACACACACACGCACCATGCCCTCCCACTGCTCAATCCTGCTATTCCGCTCTGAAGGGATCCATCTTCTCCAACAGGAAAGACTTTGTTACAGCCAGGGAAAGGGTACATCACCTGCGCCGAATACAACATGTGTAGTACACCTTACCGTGAAATGCTTACTTACAAGCCCTCAACCAACAGTGCAGTTCAAGAAAGAGTTAAGAAAAGATTTACCAAATAAACTAAAGTAAAAAGTGATAAAAAAGTAACACAATAAAAGAACAATAACGAGGCTATATAAGGGGGTACCGGTAACGAGTCAATGTGCGGAGGTACCGGTTAGTCGAGGTGATTTTTAAATGTAGGTAGGAGTGAAGTGACTATGCATAGATAATAAACAGCGAGTAGCAGCAGTGTAAAAAACAAATGGAGGAGGGGGCGTGTCAATATTAATAATCCAGTGGCCATTTGATTAATTGTTCAGCAGTCTTATGGCTTGGGAGTAGAAGCTGTTAAGGAGCCTTTTGTTCCTAGCTCCGGTACCGCTTGCTGTGCAGTAGCAGAGAAAACAGTCTATGACTTGTGTGACTAGAGTCTGACAATTTTTGGGATTTCCTCTGATACCGCCTCGTATAGAGGTCCTGGATGGAAGGAAGATTGGCCCCAGTGATGTACTAGGCCATATGCACTACCCTCTGTAGCGCCTTATGGACAGATGCCGAGCAGTTATCATTACAGGCAGTGATGCAACTGGTCAGGACTGTAGAACTTTTTGAGGATCTGGGGACCCTGCCAAACCATGTCAAATCTTTTCAGTCTCTTGAAGGGGAAAAGGTGTTGTCATGCCCTCTTCACGACTGTCTTGGTGTGTTTAGACCATGCTAGTTCGTTGGTGATGTGGACACCAAGGAACTTGAAACTCTCGACCTGGTCTCCACTACAGCCCTGTCGATGTTAATTGGGGCTTGTTTGGCCCGCATTTTCCTGTAGTCCACGATCAGCTCATTTGTATTGCTCACATTGATGGAGAGATTGTTGTCCTGGCACCACACTGCCAGGTCTCTGACCTCCTCCTTATAGGCTGTCTCATCGTTGTCGGTGACTAGGCCTACCACTGTTGTATCGTCAGCAAACTTAATGATGGTGTCGGAGTTGTGTTTGGCCATGCATTCGTGGGTGAACACAGAGTACAGGAGGGGACTAAGCACACACCCCTGAGGGGCCCCGTGTTGAGGATCATCATAGCAGATGTGTTTTTGCCTACCCTTACCACCTGGGGGTGGCCCGCCAGGAAGTCCAGGATCCATTTGCAGAGGGAGGTGTTTAGTGCCAGGGTCCTTAGCTTAGTAATGAAGTTTGTGGGCACTATGGTGTTAAATGCTGAGCTGTAGTCAATGAAATGCATTCTCACATATGTGTTCCCTTTTTCCAGGTGGGAAAGGGCAGTGTGGAGTGCGTTTGAGATTGCATCATCTGGGGATCTGTTGGGGTGGTATGCGAATTGGAGTGGGTCTATGGTATCCAGGAAGATGCTGTTGATGTGTCATTACCAGCCTTTCAAAGCACTTCATGGTTTCCGACTTGAGTGCTACAGGGCAGTAATCATTTAGGCAGGTTACCTTCGCTTCCTTGGGCACAGGAACTATGGTGGTCTGCTTGAAACATATAGGTATTACAGACTCGGTCAGGGAGAGGTTGAAAATGTCAGTGAAGACACTTGCCAGTTGGTCCTCTCATGCTTTGAGTACACGTCCTGGTAATCCGTCTGGCCCCGTGGCTTTGTGAATGTTGACCTGATTAAAGGTCTGGCTCACATTGGCTACCGAGAGCATTATCACACAGTCGTCCAGAACAGCTTGTGCTCTCATGCATGCTTCAGATTTGCTTGCCTCGAAGCGAGCATAAAAGGCATTTAGCTAATCTGGTAGGCTTGCATCACTGGGCAGCTCGCGGCTGTTTCCCTCTGTAGTCCGCAATAGTTTTCAGGCTCTGCTACATCTGACGAGCGTCAGAGCCGATGTAGTAGGATTCCTTTCTTAATCCTGTATTGTTTGATGGTTCGTCTGAGGGCATCATCTGGTTCGTCTGAGGGCATAGCGGGATTTCTTATAAGCTTCCGGATTAGTGTCCCGCATGAGCCTTTAGCTAGATGCTGATGTTGCCTGTAATTCATGGCTTCTGGTTTGGATATGCATGTACGGTCACTGTGCGGACGACATCATCGATGCACTTATCGATGAAGCCAATGACTGAGGTGTTAGACTCCTCAATGCCATTTGGTCAATCCCGGAACATATTCCAGTCTGTGCTAGCAAAACAGTCCTGTAGAGTAGCATCCGCGTCATCTGACCACTTCCGTATTTTGCAAGTCACTGGTAGTCAGGAGGATAGAATTATGGTCAGATTTGCCAAATGGAGGGTGGGGGAGAGCTTTATATGTATCTCTGTGTGTGGAATAAAGGTGGTCTGGAGTTATTTTTCCTCTGGTTGCACATGTGACATACTGGTAGAAATGAGATAAAACAGATTTAAGTTTGCCTGCACTAGGAGCGCCGCATCTGGATGAGCATTTTCTTGTTTGCTTATGGCCTTATACTGCTGGTTGAGTGCGGTCTTAGTGCCAGCATCGGTTTGTGGTGGTAAATAGACGGCTATGAATAATATAGATGTGAACTCAATTGGTAGATAGTGTGGTCTACAGCTTATCATAAGGTACTCTACCTCAGGCGAGCAATACCTCGAGACTTCTATAATATTAGACATCGTGCACCAGCTGTTATTGACAAATATACACACATGCCCACCCCTCGTCTTACCAGACGTAGCTTCTCTGTCCTGCTGGTGCATGGAAAATCCCGCCAGCTCTATATTATCCATGTCGTCGTTCAGCCACGACTCGGTGAAACATAAGATATTACAGTTTATAATGTCCTGTTGGTAGTATAATCTTGATCATAGGTCATCCCTTTCATTTTCCAATGATTGCACGTTGGCCAATAGAAAGGATGGCAGTGGGAGTTTACTCACTCGCCTACGAATTCTCAGCCTGACCTTCGCCCCCTTTTTATCCATCTTTTCTTCACGCAAATGACGGCGATTGGGCCCGTTCCCGAGAAAGCAGTATGTCCTTCTCGTCGGACTCGTTAAATAATTTTTTTTCTTCCAGTCGAAGGTGGGTAATCGCTATTCTGATGTCCAGAAGTTATTTTCGGTCATAAGAGATGGTAGCAGCAACATTATGTACAAAATAAGTTTAAAAAACAAGTTACAAACATAGCAAAAAAACAAAATAGCACAGTTGGTTATGAGCATGTAAAACATCAGCCATCCCCTGCTTTTGACCAGCGCCCATAGGGGTTTGATCAAAAATAGTGCACTACTGTATGTAGGGAAAATATGCTGTCATTAGGGCCGCAGGCTAAATGGCAAATCAGGGGCCCTGCAGGCCCAAAGACTTTCCATATGGAAACATGTACAGTGTGCTTTGTCCAGGCTGGGGAATCCCCTTAGCAACCAAAGAGCTAATATCGTCTATTTACCACCACAAACCAATTTTCCTTATTTTATACGTGCAGTGATTTATGTACTGTATGCGAATGCAATAGTGAATAATGTAGGTATTGTACAGTACCTGTACACTCAATCACACCCACAGCACACACTGCGATTCAAATGGGACAGGACAGATAAGAGAGCAGTTAGCCATTGTGCTCCTTAAGGAAATGTCAGATTGCTAACAATGTATGTAAACTATATCTTTTCACTTTGGTGAACTTATTTCTCAACTACCAGCATACAAATCCAAGAACCCTTCAAAAATATATATCTGTGTGAATAGATATTATGCTAACTGTGTATGTATTATGTCTCTTTAGTGTATGGGCATTAGCCTGGGATGTCTGTAGAAGAACACACTGCCTCGTGCGGTGCTCTTTGTCCCATGGGAACTCCAAGTAGCTCTGCATGTGGTGAGAGGGGACATGAGACAGACAGGAACTAAACCCTAGCCCCTACATAGGGACACAAACACAGACACACACATATACATTAAGACACCCTGGAAAAGAAATGCCACACACTATTTACTATTATTGGTAAAATACCCTCGCTGCATGTAATCATATACAGAAACATGATCCTGGTCCCCAACATCTCTAACCTCTCATTAGTACCAGGCACCACAGCCTGCTCAGTGCTCTGTCACATATCTAAACCGGGGGCAATGAGTACTCAGATATGAGGGGTGAACGTTTTGGATCAACACTCTACCGACTGTACCACTGACCCACAAGATCTTTAAAAAAGGACCTATGTCTCTTTCTCAAGAGTAAAGGTGGGTGGATCTGGAGCCATGCACCACCTATAGACAGACATTGCAAACTGTTTTTAACCACTTAGGGATGGCTGAGATGCTGGAAATCGGTGAGGTCTCCATATCTCACGTAGCCTTGCCTGTCAGTACAGGTCTTCTAACTAACTCAGGTGATGGATGGATTGCATTTTCTTCTGTCTAATCTTGCCCTCCCTAGTTTTTATTTTGTCTCCACCCTCATGGTTCCCATATCCTTTCCTCCCTTCACTGCTCCACTTCATGACTGTCTGTCTTTTATGTTCAAATACAATTTGAAATCTTACAAATACTTTGAGCGGTTGCTTTAGCCTGCCTGGACAGCCAGATAGTACTTGAACCCAGGTGGTCTGCTGTCTGCCTGGCTGTCAGTCGGTAAGTCTGTCTGTTCATCAATGCTCAGGAGGTATTATATAAGACAGACAGACAGACAGACAGACAGACAGACAGACAGACAGACAGACAGGCAGGCAGGCAGACAGACAGACAGACAGACAGACAGACAGACAGACAGACAGACAGACAGACAGGGAGGGAGGGAGGGAGGGAGGGAGGGAGGGAGGGAGGGAGGGAGGGAGGGAGGGAGGGAGGGAGGGAGGGAGGGAGGGAGGGAGGGAGGGAGGGAGGGGGAAAGGGGGAATTCCATCCGAGATTAGGTCAACGAGAGAGTCTTAATTTATGTAATCTGCTGCAAGACTACAGTTAATTCCACAGAGCCATTCTTCAACTGAAAAACAGAAAGATTTCTACACAATGCAGACTAGTCAGCACCGACAACGCCGTATGCTACATCACAGCTGGGTGGTGGCAGTAGTATTTCTTTGTGTTAAAGGACCCTTCAGGTGATTTGAAGGGTTAAACTTATGCAGGTTTGAGAAACTTGTTTGAACTCAACGAACAAGTTTAACTTGAGCATGTCATTTTCCTGATAGTGCAGGTAATAACCTCTCCCACAGTGTAACCAAAACAATGTTCCCTCTAATGACAGAAGGGAAGTGTAAACCGCTTCAAAGCAAATGTGACAACAAGTCTGGAGCTGTCAACGAGCTCCAGGACGACGAGAAGATGACTGACGTTTTACGTGCTCCTAACCGATTGTGTTTTTAATGTTAGTTTTTTTTGCAACTTATTTTTTAACATGTCGATAATGTTGCTGCTACCGTCTTTTATGACTGAAAATAACTTCTGGACATCAGAACAGCGATTACTCAGCACGAACTGGCAGAAGCTTTATTTTCCTTTAACAAGTCCGAAGGAAAAAGCTCATCCAGATGCGGCGCTGCTATTGGCCGCGGACTTTAATGCAGGGAAACTTAAATCTGTTTCACCAAATATCTAAATGTGCAACCAGAGGGAAAAAAAATCTCTAGACCACCTTTATTCCACACACAGAGCTCTGCCTTGCCCTCTATTTGGCAAATCTGACCATAATTCTATCCTCCTGATTCCTGCTTACAAGCAAAAATGAAAGCAGGATGCACCCGTGTCTCTGTCAATAAAAAAGTGGTCATATGAAGCAGATGCTAAACTACAGGACTGTTTTGCTAGAACAGACTGGAATATTTTCCTGGATTCTTCCTAGGGCTTTGAGGAGTACACCACATCAGTCATTGGCTGCATCAATAAGTGCATCGATGACGTCGTCCCCACAGTAACAGTACGTACATACCTCAACCAGAAGCCATGGATTACAGGCATCATCCACACTGAGCTAAAGGCTAGAGCTTCTGCTTTCAAGGAGCGGCACTCCAACCCGGAAGCTTATAAGAAATCCGACGAACCATCAACAAGCAAAGTGTCAATACATGACTAAGATCGAATCGTACTACACCGGTTCTGACGCTTGTCGGATGTGTCAGGGACAGAAAAGGCCGCAGGGACAGACAGATTAATAGGACGTGTGCTGCGAGCATGCGCTGACCAACTGGTATGTGTCTTCACTGACATTTTCAACCTCTCCCTGTCCGAGTCTGTAATACCAACATGTTTTAAGTAGACCACCATAGTCCCTGTGCCCAAGAACACTAAGGTAACTTGCCTAAATGACTACCGACCCGTAGCACACACATTTGTAGCCATGAAGCGCTTCGAAAGGCTGGTCATGGCTCACATCAACACCATTATCCCAGAAACCCTAGACCCACTCCAATTTGCATACCGCCCTCACAGATCCACAGATGATGCAATCTCTATTGCACTCCACACTGCCCTTTCCCACCTGGACAAAAGGAACACCTATGTGAGGATGCTATTCATTGACTACAGCTCAGCGTTCAACACCACAGTGCCCTCATAGCTCATCAATAAGCTAAGGACCCTGGGACTCAACACCTCACTCTCCCTGTTCACTCATGACTGCACGGCCAGGCACGACTACAAAACCATCATTAAGTTTGCCGATGCCACAACAGTGGTAGGCCTGATCACCGACAATGACGAGACAGCCTATAAGGAGGTCAAAAACCTGGCTGTGTGGTGCCAGGACAACAACCTCTCCCTCAATGTGATCAAGACAAAGGAGATGATTGTGCACTACAGGAAAAGGAGGACCGAGCACGCCCCATTCTCATCGATGGGGCTGTAGTGGAGCAGGTCGAGAGCCTTGGTGTCCACATAACCAACAAACTAACATGGTTCAAGCACACCAAGACAGTCGTGAAGAGGGCATGACAAAACCTATTCCCCCTCAGGAGACTGAAAAGATTTGGCATGGATCCTCAGATCCTCAAAAGGTTCTACAGCTGCACCATCAAGAGCATCCTGACTGATTGCATCACTGCCTGGTATGGCAACTGCTCGGCCTCTGAACGCAAGGCACTATAGAGGGTTGTGCGTACGGCCCAGTACATCACTGGGGCCAATCTTCCTTCCATCCAGCACCTACAGTGGGGCAAAAAAGTATTTAGTCAGCCACCAATTGTGCAAGTTCTCCCACTTAAAAAGATGAGAGAGGCCAAGGTACACTTTAACTATGACAGACAAAATGAGAAATACAATTCCAGAAAATCACATTGTAGAATTTTTTATGAATTTATTTGCAAATTATGGTGGAAAATAAGTATTTGGTCACCTACAAACAAGCAAGATTTCTGGCTCTCACAGACCTGTAACTTCTTCTTTAAGAGGCACCTCTGTCCTCCACTCGTTACCTGTATTAATGGCACCTGTTTGAACTTGTTATCAGTATAAAAGACACCTGTCCACAACCTCAAACAGTCACACTCCAAACTCCACTATGGCCAAGACCAAAGAGCTGTCAAAGGACACCATAAACAAAATTGTAGACCTGCACCAGGCTGGGAAGACTTAATCTGCAATAGGTAAGCAGCTTGGTTTGACGAAATCAACTGTGGGAGCAAATATTAGGAAATGGAAGACATACAAGACCACTGATAATCTCCCTCGATCTGGGGCTCCACGCAAGATCTCACCCCGTGGGGTCAATATGATCACAAGAACGGTGAGCAAAAATCCCAGAACCACACGGGGGGATCTAGTGAATGACCTGCAGAGAGCTGGGACCAAAGTAACAAAGCCTACCATCATCTGAAGTTTGCTAGAAAGCATTTGGATGATCCAGAAGAAGATTGAGAGAATGTCATATGGTCAGATGAAACCAAATTAGAACTTTTTGGTAAAAACTCAACTCGTCGTGTTTGGAGGACAAAGAATGCTGAGTTGCATCCAAAGAACACCATACCTACTGTGAAGCATGGGGGTGGAAACATCATGCTTTGGGGCTGTTTTTCTGCAAAGAGACCAGGACGACTGATCCGTGTAAAGAATGAATGGGGCCATGTATCATGAGATTTTGAGTGAAAACCTCCTTCCATCAGCATTGGCATTGAAGATGAAATGTGGCTGGGTCTTTCAGCATGACAATGATCCCAAACACACTGCCCGGGCAACGAAGGAGTGGCTTCGTAAGAAGCATTTCAAGGTCCTGGAGTGGCCTAGCCAGTCTCCAGATCTCAACCCCAAAGAAAATCTTTGGAGGGAGTTGAAAGTATGTGTTGCCCAGCAACAGCCCCAGAACATCACTGCTCTAGAGGAGATCTGCATGGAGGAATGGGCCAAAATACCAGCAACAGTGTGTGAAAACCTTGTGAAGACTTACAGAAAACATTTGACCTCTGTCATTGCCAACAAAGGGTATATAACAAAGTATTGAGATAAACTTTTGTTATTGACCAAAGACTTATTTTCCACCACAATTTGCTAAAAAAATCATTAAAAATCCTACAATGTGATTTTCTGGATTTTTTTTCTCATTTTGTCTGTCATAGTTGAAGTGTGCCTATGATGAAAATTACAGGCCTCTCATCTTTTTAAGTGGGAGAACTTGCACAATTGGTGGCTGACTAAATACTTTTTTGCCCCACTGTATATACCAGGCGGTGTCAGAGGAAGGCCCTAAAAATTGACATAGACTCCAGCCACCCTAGTCATAGACTGTTGTCTCTGATACCGCATGGCAAGCGGTACTGGAGTGCCAAGCCCAAGAGGCTTCTAAACAGCTTCTACCACCAAGCCATAAGACTCCTGAACATCTAATCAAATGGTTACCTAGACTATTTTCATTGCCCCCCCTTCTTGAACGTTGCTGCTTCTCTTTTTTATTATCTATGCATAGTCACTTTATAACTTTACCTACATGTACATATTACCTCAGTTATCTCGACTAACTGGTGCCCCCGCATATTGACTCTGTACCGGTACCCCCTGTATGTAGTCTCGCTATTGTTATTTTACTGCTGCTCTTTAACTACTAGTAACTTTTATTTCTTATTCTTATTTGTAATTTTTAAACTGCATTATTGGTTAGGGGCTTGTAAGTAAGCATTTCACTGTAAGGTCTACCTACACCTGTTGTATATGACTAATAAAGTGTGATTTAATTTGATTTTCCGTTCTTCATTACAATATACGACAGAGAATGAACCTCTGTAATGTAAACACTGCAGATTTCCAAGCAAGTTGTCATATATCCTGGTAGAGCTATTGTAGATGTATTGAGGGGTATAATAATGTATATTGTTCTTGAAAGAGATCCCAGAAACACGCACAACATACTATTGATCATAAAGTCTGATAGAAAGCCAGTGGATACCAAAATATGTCCTATATTCATTTAATGGTGACCTTTGAACTCATGTCTGGCCAAGACAGAAATGGATTCGAAGTTATTCTAATAGGACGAAGGGGGCGGGAAGGGCCAGGGTCCATCAGCAGTCAGACATCCAACTTAACCTGATTTGTAGCTGAGACACTCCATTGACTGTGAGAAAGTGAATTGTGACAGTACTGGCAGAGGAGAGGAAGTGGGTCTACTGGGAATCTACTGAAAATTAGCAGCATGACTTCAGGCAATAGGAAGTTTGTCCTCATTCCCCAGGAAGAGAGAAACAGAACAGCTTAATTGTTTCAGAGAATAGGCCCTTACAGCTTCATAATGGCTGCAGACCTATTGCTCCCAGTCAATGGTCCAGACAGAGTCAATCAACACTGACAATAATGGACCCAGAGAACAGATGGAATGTTTTTGTTGATTTCATAGAGCATTGTGTAACAGATATACCACTGTGTTAAATATATCTGTATCATACAATAGAAATACTATAGAAATATTAATTTGATTTGCACTCTGCATACCATGTGCCGTGCAAGGGGATGTTGTGTTCTGTATACCTGTTTAACAGATACTTCCTCTTGGTCAGGTCAGGTCACCTCTCCCAACAGAAACCAGCCTCCATGCACCAACATACTTGGTAAAAAAACAAACATGCCTAAAAAAAAATAACAGAATCAAGCCCTTCCTTCCATTATCAGAATCATGAGGCTCGTATCTTGTCTCAGTCAATCAATCATCATCATCATCATACAGTCACAACAGTAGTATTCATGGATCTGTGTGGCTACAGGGAAAGTCAAACAGTGCACATACTGGACAGAGTGGCCGTTTTGCTCTGGTAGAGTGGTTGGTTGGTTCACTAGGGGCATGGCAGTCGTCCAAACAGAGCAGAGAAGAGAAGAGCACATGCTCATGTAACAAGTCGTCCACCTTCCACTGTTTACAGATACCTTGTTTCCTATTAGGGGGGCAGAACGCAGGGCTTAAGTGAAACACGTGATCAAATAGAAAGCGCTCACCCCCTCGGCCCGGCTTGCTCACCAGTTCAACAAAGTCATGGATGCATGGGACTGACATGATCGTTGGTTACTTGGGGAAAAAATTAAGCAGACTTTAAATACAGATGTAGGATCTTCATTTGAGCCAGTTTGCTACGGCAGGGAAATGATCCTGCAGCAACAGGAAATGTTATTATTGTGTGGATTATAAAGAATGGACATTTTTGTTCAGGGGTTGATACCCCTCAGCTATTTACCGAAACATTGGTGGGGACGATGCTTGTCATTGTTTTAACTGCTGATTGGCCCTTTCAACTGATAACGGATTCACACATATTGCGGGTGTGGCAAAGTGCTTGTGTTACTTGAGCCAACAGTGCAGTGGTATCTAACAATTCACAACAATACACACAAATCTAAAAGTAATATAATGGAATTAAGAAATATGTAAATATTAGGACGAGCAATGTCGGGAGTGGCATTGACTAAAATACAGTAGAATATGATACAGTATATAAATAACAAAAGAGTAAAGCAGTATGTAAACATTATTAAAGTGACCAGTGATTCCATGTCTATGTATATAGGGCAACATCCTCTAAGGTGTAAGGTTGAGTGATGGCTATCAGTCTGATGGCCTTGCGATAGAAGCTGTTTTTCAGTCTCTCGGTCCCAGCTTTGATGCACCTGTACTCAGGGTTGGGCAGGTCACTTTCTGAAAGGAATCCGTTACAGTTACTAGTTACCTGTCCAAAATTGTAATCAGTAACGTAACTTTTGGATTACCCAAACTCAGTAATGTAATCGGATTACATTCAGTTACATTTAGATTCCATTCCCCTTAAGAGGCATTAGAAGAAGACAAAAATGTAAGTTACCAATTGAACGACATCTATTGCAGGATAAATCAATGTTAAAGTTTACATAGCTGGCCATACATGGATGTTCAATTTGACTTTATGGGTTGGTTATGTGGGCTTCTTCTAACCCATCGCTTTCTACTGCATATAAAACATACGATTAAATGATATCTTTACATTAAAAACCAAAGTATCAGAATTCCATTCATTCCAATAAATGTAATACCCCTTGATCTTCAAGAACAGGACTTGGAAATATAGATTTACCTGAGCATAACCCCAAAACGAAAGACTTATTAGCCGGCCTTACTCTGTTGTTTATGATTCTGTTGTCATGGAGGACTGATTGGGCTCATTGATTTGAGTTGAAAATGCTGCGCACATGGAAGGGCATGCTTTGAGCCCTACTGAAAAGGACTATTTACATGTGAAAAATGAATGCCATATGCTGCATTTGCTATAGGCCTATTGTTTACCTTTTGTTGGTGACACTTTGGTATCTTGATAATATGCAGCTGTTTAAAGGGCAAATCCACAGATGAAGCAATAACAAAACGGACACCCGCCTGTGTTTTGATAAAAAGCTGAGGGATGGGCCTGGAGAAATGTAACCATTCTCATATTAATAGACATAGCTATGGATGCAAGGACTGACCATCCATGATGGCAAAATTATAGTTTTGAGCATGTTATGAGGGTATACAGTGTTTGTTTACATGTACAATGTTTACAAACATGCGAGAAAAACAATCTTGTATTTTGGATTCTTATGGCGCATTTATAAGTTATATTCTTCAAGAGTGAATGGATATACACTACTGTTCAAAAGTTTGGGGTCACGTAGAAATGTCCTTGCTTTTGAAAGAAAAGCAAAACAAATTGTCCATTTAAAATAACATCAAATTGATCAGAAATACAGTGTAGATATTGTTAATGTTGTAAATTACTATTGTAGCTGTCACACCCTGGCCATGAGAGGCTTTTATTCTCTATTTTGGTTAGGCCAGGGTGTGACTAGGGTGGGCATTCTAGTTTCTTTATTTCTATGTTTTCTATTTCTGTGTGTTTGGCCGGGTGTGGTTCTCAATCAGAGGCAGCTGTCTATCGTTGTCTCTGATTGAGAACCATACTTAGGCAGCTTTTTCCCACCTGTGTTTTGGGGGTAGTTGTTTTCTTTTTTGTGTCTACACAAGACAGAACTGTCTCGTTTTGTTCCACTTCGTTATTTTGTTTCAGTGTTCAGTTTGAATAAATAATCATGAACACATACCACGCTGCGCTTTGGTCCTCTTCTTCAGACGAGCTTTACAGTAGCTGGAAATGGCAGATTTTTTATGGAATATCTACATAGGCGTACAGAGGCCCATTAACAGCAACCATCACTACTGTGTTCCAATGGCATGTTGTGTTAGCTAATCCAAGTTTATCAATCTAAAAGGCTAATTGTTCATTAGATAACCATTGTTCGGTTACGTTAGCACAGCTGAAAACTGTTGTTCTGATTAAACAAGCAATAATACTGGACTTCTTTAGACTAGTTGAGCATCTGGAGCATCAGAATTTGTGGGTTCAATTACAAGCTTAAAATGGCCAGAAACAAAGTACTTTCTTCTGAAACTCGTCAGCCTATTCTTGTTCTGAGAAATGAAGGCTATTCCATGCGAGAACTGTTCAAGAAACTTAAAATCTCGTACAACCCTGTGTACTACTCCCTTCACAGAACAGCGCAAACAGGACAATGACCCAACACACCTCCAGGCTGTGTAAGGGCTATTTGACCAAGAAGGAGAGTGATGGAGTGCTGCATCAGATGACCTGGCCTCCACAAGCTCAACCCTATTGAGATGGTTTGGGATGAGTTGGAAAAGCAGCCAACAAGTGCTCATTTTTCCTAGCCACCGTGCTTCTACACCTGCATTGCTTGCTGTTTGGGGTTTTAGGCTGGGTTTCTGTGCAGCACTTTGAGATATCAGCTGATGTAAGAAGGACTATATAAATACATTTGATTTGATTTGATCATATGTGGGAACTCCTTCAAGACGGTTGGAAAAGCATTCCAGGAGAAGCTGGTTGAGAGAATGCCAAGAGTGTGCAAAGCTGTCGTCAAGGCAAAGGGTGGCTGTGTTATTTCATAGTTTTGATGTCTTCGCTATTATTCTACAATGTAGAAAATATTTAAAATAAAGAAACCCCTTGAGTGAGTAGGTGTGTCCAAACGTTTGACTGGTACTGTATATAATACTGTATGATATGACAGGGTAGCCCAGGCCTGGAGGAAACACCATCACACTTCTTATGTGGTCTGTGTCTTTGTCAGGGCTCTAGTTTATTACGTGACAGATGCTTGTTAGTATCTTAAAACACTTTTTATAGTCTGATTAAAACACTCCCGGACAACATCAAAGTGAACGGGAAAAGATTTGACGAGTAGCATGGGATTTTCTGTTCATGTTAAAAGCATGTGTGTTCTGTTATTAGGTACCAGGTTTGCATTTACGGCACTGCTACAGTAGACTAACAGTGCCTGCCTGTGCCTTACACATCTCATAATTCCAACTAATAGGAATAATTGTGCTATAAATTAGATCCTTCTTGAGAGAGAGAGAGAGAGAGAGAGAGAGAGAGAGCATGCTTTTATGTCTTTCTGAGCGTTGACATTATGACTGTGATATTCTCATGTCAGTGTCCCTCTCACTCCTTTCTAAGCCCTGTGGTTTGTGTTAGGGAAAACAAAAGCCTGAAAAAGAGAATGAGAGAATAGAAAGGAACCCAGCTCAACTCTCTCGCCCCTCGCAAGCGATCACTCTCCGCCACCCATACCGACAGCTGCCCACTTGGCAAGTAGCGTGGCATGTGGGTAATGAGTGGAGGGGGCAGAGAGAGAGAGAGAGAGAGCTGAGGGGGGGGAGAGGCTAGGGGTGAGGGAGGGGTGTTGGAGGGGGGTACATTTGAGTCCCGCTGGCTCTTCCTTATCTAACAGGCTGGGCTTTGTGCAAATAGACAGCTGCACAGAAACAGAGCTGGTGAAGGAGTTGCAGTGTGGCTGCATCAGTAAGATTTGTCAGGTCATCATCAGTGGCTCAGTCATGGATGGGACTTCCTCTTTCTCTGTGTTAATAACTGCACATGACAGCGGGGTAGTTATTGGGACAAAGCTATGGAGGTGCGTAGGTGCATTATGAGTCATGATCATCATAAGCCACAGCCAGAAGGAGTACGGTGTACATTTTAGGACACCCTCAGCATCAAGCCTCATGCCCCCTTGAGTCAATCGTCAACCCTCCTGTGAGGTGCGAGGCTAAGGGTGTCCTCAATTGTACACCTTGAGGCAGAGACTTGTTGCTGCTGTGTGACCTTAAACCTACACATCTCTCACTATGGGACACCTCCCACTGAGCACACACTGGTTGACTCAAAACATTTTCCACGTCATTTCAATGAACCAACGTGGAATAGACATTGACTTGACGTCTGCGCCCAGTGGGTTCTCTCTCTCCGTTCCTCTGGATTATCTGTGTCCTATTGAGTTATATTTTACTTCAAATAAATTCCGCAGAAGAGGTCACAGGATGCTGATTTTCCAAACCTCTATCGCTGACAAGGATTTTCCTGTTTCAATAAAGCAAAAGCACAAGAGTGTAAGTGGATGTAGAGGTATAAGCTCTCCTGGGAGGAAGCACTTTGTCATGCGCTGAGCTGTGTTCTCAGTGGGCCGTAGCTACGCTGCGTGATCACCGCGAGGAGCTAGACAGAAGAGGCTTTTGTGCCGAGGGTAGAAATGTTCATGTAAACTCCCCGTTCAAATTAGAAATACAACCTCCGACCTCTTGACACTCAACCAGCCAACAGGAAGTGATGTGAGGTGGAGGTTGGTTCATCAAGCGAAAACATTTTTCACCACTTCAATCAGAACACCTTTGAGATACTTAACAACATATATGTTACTTGAAGACCTTCCTTAGTTAACCATACACCAACATTATGGCATAGTCCAAAATTGGTCCAAAGGTTTCACTATAAAACATCCCTGAAAAATAGTGCTGTTTAGTATACCACTTCTATCAATAAAGTAAAAATCTGTTTACAAGTGAAGGAAAGCAATCAAGCAATTGTTAAACACAGCATCAATGGAAAAAAAAAACAACTTCCCAAATATTCCCTCTGGGATTTAAGACACATACACATTCCAGAACAAAAGGTTGAGAGAGAGGCAAAGCTGAAGTCCCAGTGAAAGAGACAGACTAGGCAGGCAGACCAACCGACAGACAGGTGGACATGCAACTGCTGCAGACAGAGAGACATATAGACAAACAGGTAGACAGACAGGCAGGTAGACAAGCAGGCAGAGAGACAAACAGGCAGGCAGAGGCAGACAGGCAGGCATAGAGACAGACAGACAGGCAGGCAGGCAGCACGGCCAGGCATCAACAAGTACTGTGTGATTGATAGCTCAGATTGGGGCTCTGAGCTCCCCACGCCACACTGGGGGGGCATTCATGGCCACTTCCTGGGTTCTTTTGTGTGGAGCGAGGGACATGTGACCTGGAATGTTGGCACGATACGGCCCTGAATGGGGGCTCTGCCATCTGCCGCAGTAATTCAACTAGCGCTCTCATGCCAGAACAGAGCCGCGCGCTTACGTAATGCATTCAGAGCCACACAATGCACAGAAAGAAATAGGCACAAGTTGACTTGTAAAAAAAAAAAAAGAAAAGAAAAAAGAAGACGGAGGTATTTTTGGGGCTGGGGAAGGATGGAGGGAGTGGGAGCAGTGTGAGGGGAGACTGCTTGTGTTTGTCCAAGCCCTGAGGTTGAGACTTGAGGCCCCTCTCTAGCCCTACAAAACATCAAAGGAGATTTTATAACGCTTTTGGAAGGGATAGTTTGGAATCTGGGGTAGCTGGTTGTTGTGGAGTTGGTGTGAGGGACTGTCAGCATTCAACAGGTAGTCGGAGCCCAAGTAATGCTTACAATTAAGTTCAAATGATTCTTTTGACCAAAAATTCAACAATGCTATGGACCAAAAGACAACCAACATACACTCTGATATTTTTCTGATGATTGAAATGAGTTCAAAATACATTTCCAAGAAGGAGTGTAAAACAAAAAGGACATTTTAATTGTCAAACTCAGGAAGTGCAGATTTAATTGTCAAACTCAGGAAGTGCAGAGTCAAAGTTCAATAAGTGAATGGAAACTATATTGAATAAGCCTCACCCTGTATAAAAAAGGCCTCATCATGACCTACATCAGTAGTGCACTACGCACCAATTCTGTTCTCCATCCAGCTCTGTGTTCGCCAGACCTGGCTTCAAATACTTGTTTAAATTGTTCAATAAAGTTTGCTTTCGCCTGTCCTGGTGTGCCAAATGGGCGAGGTTTACACTTTTCAGACTCATCCATTGTACCATGCGAGCTCAATCAAGCCCTGCTAAAGTATTTGAAATTAATTCAAATAGCATTTGAACCCGGGGCTGGTGTTTACTAGCCCTCTCCAAAGGAAGTGACAACGGGAATTCCTGGAGCTCACTGGAGCTGGCTGGTGGAGGAGTGGTGAAGAGGTGGTGAAGGGGTGCAGCCAAAACGCAGCATGTGGCCTGCCAGAGTCAAAGGGGAGGAACCGTGCCAGGGCTCGTGTGCACCACCCGAGCCAAAAAATGCCAGAGAGCCAGGGTTTCACTGTTTGTGGAGCTCAACTCACACCTACCATATAGTATCACATTCAAAGCATTTTTTTGGAATCGACCGGCGTAGCTGCTACAACCAAAGGTGAATAACTTTTTTTCCTTACAACATTTCACCGCATAAAGTTCCACAGCAGATACGGTGCACTTTCAGTCCCCTCAAACAACCATTGCCAAATGTGCCGTTGTTTACATTCCTTCTGATCTATTGGGATTTCATTCTTCAATACCAACCTGAAACTCATCGGTGCAGTTAACTAAAGTTTTTGGCTTGTGGTAAAAGAGGTGTAACATGATCTCAACTACCTCCTGCTTATTTTGCTTTGAACCCAGGAGGGTGGGCAGGAGGGAGAAATTGCTCCTGATTCTGATTTGATTTGGTCCAGATGAATCTGTGACAGGAGTAAGAGCAGTCCCACATGTTACTCAGTGCCCTGGTCTGTTAGCTGGGTCAGGGCTTGTCAGGGTCATGGTGGATGTCTCACTACTGATTGACTCCCAGGGTGTCCCAAATGGCACCTTATTCCCCCCTATGGGCCCTGGTCAAAAGTAGTCCACTACAAAGGGAATAGGGTCCCATTTGGGACACAAAACCCCACTTTCTGGAGAAACATGGTTTTGAGTTTCAGTCAAGAATACTGGAGGTTACAGCTACAGCTCCTTTACACGTAGTAGATATTAGGCCATTATTATAATATAATTGAATCACATTTTTTTTCTAATAGAATGATGTCGAAATTCTTACCAATGCTTTACACAGAATTGATCGCCTTTGCCCTGACAGGTGATCTTTCATGCAACTCACTTTTTTTTGAACCTATATTAAATACCTGACATTCAAATGTTAATCTGGGGGAAGGCTTGACCCTGAGAATGGTAAGGAACCAAGGACTTTAAATAATAACTCATCTCTGTTCTGTTCTCCTCTCCTCCCATCACTTCACTTGATTCTGAGTCATATCTTCCTTAGGGTGTTTTTTAGTCTTTAGGTTTTTATTGTTACTCTTTAGTTTGTTTTTAATCCTGTGGGGTTTTTTGTGTAATGAATATTTATATTTTTTATCGTTTTTTTTCTTCTTTTTTTTCCCCCTGTTAAGTGAACTGTGTTGCATCCATGTCTGAAATGTGCTCTATAAATGAATCTCGATTTGATTTGATCTGATCTGATTCCCCTGGAATGTCAGTGACTCACATGAAGAGAACAATAACAGATTTCCACACTTTCATTTGAATAGGAAACCAGTGAGAATACACAACGTTTGACATGCAACTAAACAGAGTCAATTGGTTGCAGAGAGACATGTGTTTCAGATAGATATATTGTCCACATTGTCTTCGGAACAATTAGACACCCTTGTCTACGTAGGCTACCTAATGCAGTTGCTGTGTTTCACATCAAAGCTGTCATACCAAACTGCTCTTACGCAAGTCACACCATGTCCCTGGAATTCTCCCACTCTCTGTGTGTCTTAATGATACCTAGCAGTGTGTGTGTGTGTGTGTTTTTGCATTTTTCTATGTGTGCGCATATTTGTGCATGTGTTTGTGTGGGTGTGCATGTGCATGAGTGCGTGCATGCGTGTCTGTGTGTGTATAGACACAGAGATACTTTTGACTTTGATTACTATACAGCTTATGAAGAATCATGCCTACACCTATGTGATTTCCATGCTTTATTACAGTTTATTACCCGTGGTGAAAAAAGTACTTGGGTAAAAGTAATGACACCTTAATAGAAAATGACTCAAGTAAAAGTGGAAGACACCCAGTCAATTCCTACTTGAGTAAAAGTTTTAAAGTATTTGGTTTTAAACATACTTAAGTATCAAAAAGTAAATGTAACTGCTCAAAGACACTTAAGTGTCAAAAGTAAACGCGTACATCATTTCAAATTCCTTATATTAAAGCAAAACCAGACGGCACCATTTACTTGCTAATGTGCGGTTTTTCAGGGGCACCCTTCAACACAACATCATTTACAAACAAAGCATGTGCTTAGTGAGTCCGCCAGATCAGAGGCAGTAGGGATGACCAGGGATGCTCTCTCGATAAGTGTGTGTATGTGAATATTTTCCTGTCCTGCTAAGCATTCAAAATGTAATCCTTTTGGGTGTCAGTGAAAATGTATGGTGAAAAAAATACATACTTTTCTGTAAGAATATAGTAAAGTAAAGTACTTTACTTTAAATAGTAAAGCAAAGTATGGATACTCCAAAAAACTACATTAGTACTTTAAAGTATTTTTTACTTAAGTACTTTACACCACTATTTATTACATTATTACAATGTCTTGCAATTAATGAAGTTTCTGTATTAGGTGAAAGTTAATATGTTACTGAACAAAAATATAAACGCAACATGTAAAGTGTTGATCCCATGTTTCATGAGCTTAAATAAAAGATCCCTGAAATGTTCCATACTCACAAAAAAGCGTATTCCTCTCAAATTGTGTGCACAAATTTGTTTACATCCCTGTTAGTGAGCATTTCTCATTTGCCAAGTTAATCCATTCTCCTGAAAGGTGTAGCATATCAAGAAGCTGTTTAAACAGCATGATCATTACACAGGTACACCTTGTGCTGGGTACAATAAAAGGCCATTCTAAAATGTGCCGTTTTGTGACACAACACAATTCCAGAGACGTCTCAAGCTTTGAGGGAGCGTGCAATTGGCATGCTGACTGCAGGATGTGCATATAAGGAGTTCCTACACCTGGTTACGGTGTTAATCTATGGATTTCACATGACTGGGCAGGGGGCAGCCATGGGTGGCGCTGGCTCCCAAGTGGGTGGGTCTATGCCCTCCCAAGCCCACCCATGGCTGCACTCCTGCCCAGTCATGTGAAATCCATAGATTAGGGCCTAATATATTTATTTAAATGGACTGATTTCTTTATTTAAACTGTAATTAGAAATTATTGCACACTGTGTTTATATTTGTGTTGCGTATACATTCTGAAGGGAGATTAAATGGTTAATACCATAACCAGGTGTTGGAACTCCACATATGCGCATCCTGTTTCCCTGCCCCTGAAAACTCTCTGAACCTTTGTATTTATAGATCTCCAAAGGGTGTGTTTGGTTCAAACACTCAAACACTCCCTGGCGTTGTTGTATGCATACTGTAGCTACATGCCACTTTTATCCGTAAGGTGACAGTTCCCATTGACCTAAAGTAGACTAGGGGCTGGATTCAATCCGCATCACGGAAGATCCACGTTAAAATGTACAGGTAATTTCTGATTAAGTCGACATATACAGCGTTCACCGGAAATGCAGTCTCAGCAAACGCAGGAACATTGCCTTTAAATTTGAACTGAGGTATAATGCAGATCTTCCCCGATACTTAGGCACTAAAAACATCTCCAGTTTGAGTTGACAGACAGGATAAACGTACGTCTACATCTAGCTTTCTGCTCTGATTGTGTCTGCGTTCCAGTGGAGAGGAACAGCCACGTCTGTCTGGTGTGATAAGAGAGACAGTGGTGGGAAAGTATTTGCCAAAACTCCTGGTGATGTGCTGGACCCTACCTGACTGGATGGAATCAGTGTAGAGGATCAGTTCAGGCGCCCACATATGCAGTTATGCATGCTGACCTAACCTGCATAGCCTCAGTGTAGTGCAGTGACCTGGGGTGAGGTCGGTGTCTGGGTAGATTTAATCACAAATTAAGCTTGACTAAGTCCAAGTTGTGACACGGTGCTATTAACAGTAATTGACAACAACAACAAAAATCCCCAAATGTAAATATCAATGTTTCCAAGATGCACAAGCGATAGCCTCCGATGGTGGCATATTTCATATAATTCGACAAAATGACACACTGCTCAACTCAACTCAGCTACAGACCGATTAAGCATCCACAGTTACAACCAATAGGTGGCACTTCAAAAACAATATACAGTATGGACACATTTCAATGTGTGAAATATTATACACACACACATACAGTTGAAGTCGTACATTTACACACACCTTTAGCCAAATACATTTAAGCTCAGTTTTTCACAATTCCCTGTCTTCCCACTTTATTTTAAGATTGTGAAATGTCAGAATTTAATTAATCGCATTCCCAGTGGGTCAGAAGTTTACATACACTTAAGTAGTATTTGGTAGTATTGCCTTTAAATTGCTTAATATCAACTTGCGTCAAACGTTTTGGGTAGCCTTCCACAAGCTTCCCACAATAAGTTGGGTGAATTTTGGCCCATTCCTCCTGAAACTGGTGAAACTGAGTCAGGTTTGTATGCCTCCTTGCTCGCACACACTTTTTCAGTTCTGCCCACAAATTTTCTATGGGATTGAGGTCAGGGCTTTGTGATGACCACTCCAATACCTTGACTTTGTTTTCTCCATTTTGCCACAACTTTGGAAGTATGCTTGGGGTCATTGTCCATTTGGAAGACCCATTTGCGACCAAGCTTTCACTTCCTGACTGATGTCTTGAGATGTTGCTTCAATATAGCCACATAATTTTCCTCCCTCATGATGCCATCTATTTTGTGAAGTGCACCAGTCCCTCCTGCAGCAAAGCACACCCACAACATGATGCTGCCACCCCCATGCTTCACAGTTGGGATGGTGTTATTCGGCTTGCAAGCCTCCCCCTTTTCTTCCAAACATAATGATGGTCATAATGGCCAAACAGTTCTATTTTTGTTTCATCAGACCATGGGACACTTCTTCAAAAAGTACGATCTTTGTCCCCATGTGCAGTTGCAAACTGTAGTCTGGCTTTTTATGGCAGTTTTGGAGCAGTGGCTTCAAAACATCAAAAAAGTAAAATGCATCAAGGGGAAGTTGTCTATGGTCGTGTTCTTTCAGCACTAGCCTAATACGCAAATTCCAAAGAAAAAAGCATTTAGGCCTACCTTTACTTGTAAATGAAGTCTGTTCAATCTGTCTTTCAGGGTGAACCTCTCAGTGACGGCATTGTAGGAGTCACAGCAGAACCCTGTGTCCATTATTTTATTCTGCACGCACAGAGCAGACCCACCGTCATGCGGGAGACGCATCCTTGAGGCCTCCTTCGGTTTCATTTCCACACGGACACAAATAGTCACACACAAACAAACAGTAGCTGGTAGCACAGTTCTCCCATGCAGCACACAGGTAACCAGCTCCATCCATTAGGGCATCCAGCCGGTTGGAAAGGAGAATCCTCCCATGCAAGTGCTCCCCCATGCAACCACGCACGTAGGATTGTTGTAGTTAGTCACATCCATCTTTTAAATGCCAGTGGCTCCCGCCACTCAAGGCTCGCATTGAGTGGCGGGAGAAGCCCCATTCCCATTACGTTCACAAAACAGAAGTAAATGTCCAAGGTGTGTAAGTGTCTGGGTAAAAAGTAGTAAATGGCGTTTCAGACAAGTGGACAGTCCAGTACACATTGTTCGCCTGCCCGACAGCTAGTAGTGAGGGAGACGGTGGTTGCCTGTCATGAATAAAATCAGATCTTGTAGAGCTACTGTATGCTGCCTCTGTCTGGTCTTAACTTCCATTAGAGTTGAAGTCCCACTCTTTCAAACCCTCCAAACGGAATGTTGCATTGTTCCAACTTGGAAAATTGTTTGGAAAAGGCATTTTTGCTCGCTAGCTAGCTTTGTTCAGTTCAAGGGATGCGAGCGCCAAGTTTTGTAGACATTTCTAAATGTGCAGAACTTACCCTAGGTTTACCCACACAACATGTTTACAAAGCAGCGACCCCTATGCTAACCCTGTCCACTAACAGTGGCTGGAGTCACAGTCAACAATTTAAATGGATTTGAATGAAAGGTAGGTGTGAATAGTGATGCACTTTTAGCAAATTGAGATTTTTCGCATAAAAACTACCAGAATCATTGAGAAAAAAAACAACACATAACAAATAAGAATGATGTTTTATAGAACAAGTCACATTTGAAAGATGCTTGATGTAAAATCCCTTTATCAACATGTTCAACAGACATGGTTTAAGCTGTGTATAGAATATGCCATATGGCCTGGGCTGAAGTGTTGAAAGGTGTTTCAAAGGCAGTTGAGAATGAGATGACACAGACCAACCCAGCCGCCAGGCAAGAAAAATAATGTTTCAGACGCTTGAACATGGGGAGTGATAGCAAAGGAAACAGAGCCTACTATCAGTTCAACTGCAATCATGACAAATCTGTCAAGTCTCAAGCATTGACCATGGAACCATTCAGTTCCATTTTCACGTAAAAAAAATGGTGTTTATTGTTTTTATTGAACTTTTATTGAACTAGGCAGATGAGTTAAGAACAAATTATTATTTACAATGACGTCTTACCAAAACGCGGGGGGCTGGGATTTAAAATATATAATATATATAAATATAGGACAAAACACACATCACAAGGTAGATGCCACGAAATGACATTGCCACGAGCAGCACCTCAGATATTGACATGAGCGAGATGCAACACTCTGCTTCAGCGTGGGAGCCACAGGACCAAAACAGTGGAGAAGTTGAGCCTTGCACTTTAACACTCTCTCAGTTGTTGCTGAGGTTGACCCACTATGTATACAGTGGGGCAAAAAAGTATTTAGTCAGCCACCAATTGTGCAAGTTCTCCCACTTAAAAAGATGAGAGAGGCCTGTAATTTTCATCATAGGTACACTTCAACTATGACAGACAAAATGAGAAAAAAAATCCAGACAATCACATTGTAGGATTTTTACTGAATTTATTTGCAAATTATGGTGGAAAATAAGTATTTGGTCACCTACAAACAAGCAAGATTTCTGGCTCTCACAGACCTGTAACTTCTTCTTTAAGAGGCTCCTCTGTCCTCCACTCGTTACCTGTATTAATGGCACCTGTTTGAACTTGTTATCAGTATAAAAGACACCTGTCCACGGCCTCCCGGGTGGCGCAGCTGTGCCATCAGTCCCTGGGTTCGCGCCTAGGCTCTGTCGTAACCGGCCGCGACCGGGAGGTCCGTGGGGCGACGCACAATTGGCCTAGCGTCATCCCGCTTGGTCAGTAGGGATGTCCTTGTCTCATCGCGCACCAGCGACTCCAGTGGCGGGCAGGGTGCAGTGTGCGCTAACCAAGGTTGCCGGGTGCACGGTGTAGCCTCCGACACATTCAGTAACACACTACCATCAGTAACACACTACGCCGCCAGGGACTCAAATCCTGCAGTGCCAGACGTGTCCCCCTGGCTGGCTTCCGGGTTGGATGCGCGCTGTGTTAAGAAGCAGTGCGGCTGGTTGGGTTGTGTATCGGAGGACGCATGACTTTCAACCTTCGTCTCTCCCGAGCCCGTACGGGAGTTGTAGCGATGAGACAAGATAGTAGCTACTACAACAATTGGATACCACGAAATTGGGGAGAAAAAGGGCTAAACATTTAAAAAATATATATTAAAAAAAGACACCTGTCCACAACCTCAAACAGTCACACTCCAAACTCCACTATGGCCAAGACCAAAGAGCTGTCAAAGGACACCAGAAACAAAATTGTAGACCTGCACCAGGCTGGGAAGACTGAATCTGCAATAGGTAAGCAGCTTGGTTTGAAGAAATCAACTGTGGGAGCAATTATTAGGAAATGGAATACACGGGCTCCACGCAAGATCTCACCCTGTGGGGTCAAAATGATCACAAGAACGGTGAGCAAAAATCCCAGAACCACACCTAGTGAATGACCTGCAGAGAGCTGGGACCAAAGTAACAAAGCCTACCATCAGTAACACACTACGCCGCCAGGGACTCAAATCCTGCAGTGCCAGACGTGTCCCCCTGCTTAAGCCAGTACATGTCCAGGCCCGTCTGAAGTTTGCTTGAGAGCATTTGGATGATCCAGAAGAAGATTGGGAGAATGTCATATGGTCAGATGAAACCAAAATATAACTTTTTGGTAAAAACTCAACTCGTCGTGTTTGGAGGACAAAGAATGCTGAGTTGCATCCAAAGAACACCATACCTACTGTGAAGCAGGGGAGTGGAAACATCATGCTTTGGGGCTGTTTTTCTGCAACGGGACCAGGACGACTGATCCGTGTAAAGGAAAGAATGAATGGGGCCATGTATCGTGAGATTTTGAGTGAAAACCTCCTTCCATCAGCAGGGGCATTGAAGATGAAACGTGGCTGGGTCTTTCAGCATGACAATGATCCCAAACACACCACCCGGGCAACGAAGGAGTGGCTTCGTAAGAAACATTTCAAGGTCCTGGAGTGGCCTAGCCAGTCTCCAGATCTCAACCCCATAGAAAATCTTTGGAGGGAGTTGAAAGTCCGTGTTGCTCAGCAACAGCCCCAAAACATCACTGCTCTAGAGGAGATCTGCATGGAGGAATGGGCCAAAATACCAGCAACAGTGTGTGAAAACCTTGTGAAGACCTCTGTCATTGCCAACAAAGGGTATATAACAAAGTATTGAGAAACTTTTGTTATTGACCAAATACTTATTTTCCACCATAATTTGCAAATAAATTCATTAAAAATCCGATTTTCTGGATTTTGATGTGTACCTATGATGAAAATTACAGGCCTCTCTCGTCTTTTTAAGTGGGAGAACTTGGTGGCTGACTAAATACTTTTTTGCCCCACTGTACTTCCTATCACTCTTGTTTGAGTCATAGGAGGTATGTCTTGAAAAGAGCCAACGAAGATGACACTACAAGACGACCATGTCTTCAACACCGTACAACCAGTTGTTACAACGTCAAGAAATTGTAAGACATATTGTTTTTTAATTTCTGGGATTTTATTAAACACCTTGAACAGGGTCATTTTAAACCACATAGCCCACATCTTGTGAAACATGAGATGATTGTTCTATGTTGGCGTATCCTGTTCTAGTATTTCACACCAAATAAAAGGGTAGAGCGAAAGGCTACAATGTATTTGCAGGAACAGTTGTAAATTCCTCACTTACACTCAGCCCCATTCCCTTTTATAATGGAGCCTAATGATCGTCTCAATACCCTACCACAGGTCTAAATACCATCGGAGCAACCTGGCTGGCACAAATGAGCACCACGTTCTTGGCTGGTTAAAAGCAACAAGTCTCAAGTGTAGTAGAGTTGGCTACTGGGTCAATCAAGGGTCGGGATAATAATCCTAGCACAGAAGTTAGGCCTACATGGGGCCTATAATGATCTACGGGGTTCTAAGTTAGATAGGAGTACGTGATGAAGCATCAAAACAAAGATAGAAGTTGAGCTTGCTAAACAGTGAATACAGATTTAGGAACTCGAATATCCCTTCTGTCATTAAACACCCACAATAGCATTTTTTAATGATCAATTACTGTGCAGAAATCAGGTTTAGGAACGCTAATAAAGTTGACTGGGAGGGTCTGAGTTAACAGCCATTATAATGGTCCACATGTGTTCCTGGTGGTTCCAGTTCCTCTGGTGGGGTTAGCTCTGGAATGACTTCAAACAACATCATTTAGTATTGACCTCAAGACAATAGTCAGTCTGCTGTAGCCTATATTCGAATATCTGTCTGGAGAAATGTATGTAGGAATATGTAGTGGTTTCCATTGAAGTGATAATGCCCCAGAAGATGGTGTTTGAAAAATGTATTGGCCAAACAGTACCAATATATCCTCCAAACACCGAATTTGAGGGCATCATCACTTTTATACAACGGGTTACCAACACATTCATATAATGGTTGACATATTTTCATTAAAAACGTTATTTTTGATGAAGTTATTCGTACTATTTCATGTTTCTATGAGGCCGGCTGGTCGATCGTTCTATCGGTTCTATCGGTTCATGTTTCTACGAGGCCGGCTGGTCGATCGTTCTATCGGTTCGGTTACCAGAGACACGACCCAGTCGTTAAGTCTTTTTTGTTCTGTATATCTATGGACTCGACCCAGTCGTTCGTTCTAAATGTTCTATTGCCATACTGACTGGCAACGTTCTTATGCCTTGCTTGCTAGCTAGCCAACTACAGCTAACTTACTTTCACGTCAAACAGTGCAGCCACAATAACAGCAAAGTAGCGGCATTTGTATTTGATTAAGCTGTTTTCTAGTGACATGTATTTGGATACATTCGTAAGAATGAGCTAATGATGCGCGATTTCACCTGGCACAGAAAATGTGCTCTCTCGTCAGGACACTGTTGTTCAGTGCCGCTAGCCGACAACACAGCTAGCAATCACTTCAAACTGAAGCTGGAAAGACCGCAAACTAGCTGCACTTCATTTTGTTTGACCTGTTTCTTATTGACATTTCTTTGTTTATATACATAAAAATACTGATTCATGATTTTCGACTGGCTTAGAAAAGCTGTCTGCCTGTCTGCCTCGACACGACTCCCGACCCCTACACGTTCATTACTATGGGACAGCCATGGGACATTCCCGACGGAAATGCAGTTTTAACCAGTCAGCGTCCAGCGTTAGACCCACCCGTTGTATAAACTTCTATATTCTAATCTTCATTGGACAGTATGCATCTGTGTTTCCATTTAGATGGTTTAAGAACGAGTCATTGTCAAGGTAGTATACACTTCCCTGTCCAATCTAAGACATGCATTTTAGACGTGGTTCACATTGGTTGACTCTGAGTGACACGGTTCTATGTGAAACAAGGCAGGACAGTAGAGGCAGGCAAGAGGGTAGGCAGAGGGGCCACTTATGGAATGCATTAGCCTTCAGTGTCAAATTAGAGTGAAATCATGAGGGGAAACACACACATCAGTCCAGGCAGGGGTGCCTCCGCTTCATCAGCCCCTGTATCTACGACAGGAGAGGGAAAAAAAACAACCATGAAAGGAAGCCATTGTTGAGGGGAAGGCATGCAGATACTTCAAAACAGATGAAATCATGTTCTGTGTGAACAGGAAACAGAATTGTAACCTTTGACCCTCCATGTAATGGACTCCTAACATGTGCTGCTGGGGGGCTGCATGTCTTCGGCTCACCACTGCAACAAATGTCTTAGGCCTAGCTGCTAACAATCGGTCGTTTCCCTGGAGGTCAATCTCTATCTATGTAAGACCAGAAGAACCAGGGTCAGTTCAAAACAAATAAATGAAATGGGTGCTTGATACAACCATTTTGTTTCCTCCACGTATCTCTGCAGGCATTCGCCTACCATTTTAGTAGCCTATCAATAGATTCCTGTTTCTCTGGCAAAAGGGTAGAATTGTCTGTCTTGGTAAATGAAGTCTAGACAGAACAAGTTAGGCCCTAATTTCCCTGAACGTTTCCCGGACACATTGATCTTATTAAAGCATATTTATAATCGTATCTATCACAAACTTACAACTTGTATACAACATGTCTATCTTTCCATGCATAGGATAGGTGATGATCAGACATTCTTGGCTTGTAGGATTAATCCATTAAGCCCAGTTTTCCATCTATAGGACAAACTATGCTGCAATGAGCATGTTTTACATATTCTATATTCTGACGACCTGGCAGCGTCCAATGTAAAAACAGACAGACCGCCACGCTTCCTTTTGTGGAGTGTCTTTTAGGATGGGCTTTGGTCTGGCTCAAGGGAAGGGAGTTTATATATAGACCTGCTAGTTTCTGTTAACTCAATGGTGAATGAGGAAACTGAGACAGGAAGAGGTCTGTGTTGAGCCAACAGAAGCCATTACCTCGTCACCCAGAGGGCCTCTTCATGAGAGCTGATGATGTAGTGGAGGGTCGGGAGGGCACTTCCTGGCGGTGGGTTACGGATGTACAACACCCTCAACCTTGAACGCTGATCCATTCCCCATATACCATCAGACAACAGCTCAGTCCTGGTTCTGTTATTTGATTGTGCAGTTTGTGCACTGAAACCTAAGCACACACAGTGTCTACAGAAAGTACTCACACCCCTTGACTTTTTCCACATTTTGTGGCATCAACGATATTCACAAAAAAACTCAAACATTTTTCTACAAAATAGATCAATAAATCCCAAAAATACAGTAGATCAATAAAACACATCTTGATAAGATAAGTATGGCAGCGATTACAGCTGTGAGTCTTTCTGGGTAAAGGTGTCTACATGCTTCCCAGCCGAAACAGTTCGGAACAGTTTGTGCATATATTATGACAACATTTTGTGATGTTTTTGTTCGTTATGGTCACGCGCACACAAAAAAATCTTGAGGGAAACGAAGTCAACGCAACTTCATCAACGATTGGCCGACAAACAGTAGGGATTGTTCAATGAAGTGTTTGTAGTCATTCAACGAGAGACAAATCATTTTCATGCAGGTTTTCACCTGAGAAATAGTGCACCAAAAACATCTTAGTTAGATGTACAATTGTGCGACTAAGATCTCCTCAGTAAAAACATCAAATATAATGACAGATTTTTTAAAGTTATCTTAGATTCATTTGGACTATTTTAAGGAAGTGTATAGTGGCCATGGTCTCTCAAAATGGACAACCAGTACTATTGCCAAGGTCTTTTGAGGGAGTATGTGAACACACTCGTTAATTTCACCTAGCCGAGTTTGGCTACGCGCCAGTCTAACTGAAGCATGCTAACGCCTTTTGTCTCCAAGAGCCTTTTTTAAATTCCTTAATCATTGCTAGACAGCCATTTTCATGTCTTGCCATATATTTTCAAGCCAATTTCAGTCAAAACTGTAACTAGGCTACTCGGGAACATTCATTGTTGACTTGGTTTTTTCGTTTTTTGTCCTGCTGAAAGGTGAATCTGTCTCCCAGTGTCTGTTCGAAAGCAGAGTGAACCAGTGTTTCCTCTAGGATTTTGCCTCTGCTTCGCTCTATTCTATTTCTTTTCATGCTAAAATACTCCCCTGTCCTTGGTGATGACAAGAATATGCATACCATGATGCCGCCACCACCATGCTTGAAAATATGAAGAGTGGTACTCAGTGATGTGTTGTGTTGGATTTGCCCCAAACATAACACTTTGTATTCAGAACATAAAGTGATTTTCTTTGTCACATTATTGGCAGTTTTACTTTAGTGCCTTATTGTAAACAGGATGCATGTTTTGGAATATTTGTATTCTGTACTGGCTTCCTTCTATTCACTCTGTCGTTTAGGTTAGTATTGTGGAGTGACTACAATGTTGTTGATCCATACTCAGTTTTCTCCTATCATATACATTAAACTCTGTAACTCTTTTAAAGTCACCGTTGGCCTGAGCGGTTTCCTTCCTCTCCGTCTACTGAGTTTGGAAGGATGCCTGTATCTTTGTAGTGGCGGGGTGTATTGACACCCCATCCAAAGTGTAATTGATAACATAACCATGCTGAAAGAGATATTCAATGTCTGTTGTTGTTTTTTTTACCAATAGGTGTCTGTTGTGGTTGAATCTGTGTTTGAAATTCACTGCTCGACTGAGGGACCTCACAGATAATTGTATATGTGGGGTACAGAGATGAGGTAGTCAAACACTCCTAATGTACACAGAGTGAGTCCATTATTGTTAAGCTTGCCATAACAAGGGGTTGAATACTTAATGACTTATTGATTTTCTGCTTGAATTTTTAATTCATCTGTAAACATTTCGAAAAACATAATTCCAGTTTGACATTATGGGGTATTGTGCTTAGGCCAGTGACACAACATCTACATTTGATCCATTTTAAACTCAGGCTGTAACAAAATGTGGGAAAAGTCAAGGGGTGTGAATACTTTCTGAAGGCACTGTATACCCTCTAGTCTTTTTTTTCTACTTCAAATGCAAAATATGTTAAGCAACTTTCTCCCTAATCACAACTAGACTTGAATCAACACCAAAAGCTGTCCGACTGGTAAGTTAGATTACCATTCAAGAGATAAATTAGGTAGCATTAGCATGCCTATGCTATTGTGAGTCTGTAGCTGTAGTGCGTCTCTCTGACTGTCGGATGCCAAGGGCTTTCTCCTGAAGGTGAGGGGGGGGGGGGGGGGGGGGGAGGGGGGGGGGGGGGCCTTATGAACCAATCAGAGAAGACATTCCTCCTTCCTCTTCCTCACCCATCCTCTTTGCTCTACCTCCCACAACTACGTCCCCAACCTCCTCTTCTCTAACCACAATCATCTCAATGGAACTGGGTTTATTCCATTCTGCCTGTGGCCACGCACGTTTCTATGAAGCCTCCCCAACAATGTGTGCCCACACATGAAAGTGATGCCTGGCCCTAAAGAGAATCGGGAAGCAGCCTGCCCAAAGCGTCCGCACTTGAACTGCTCCCATTCAGCCGAGGGCCCCCTTTTATCCGTCAGCACACTGAGCAAGCTGCTCCTAGCCTTAATTCTCCTGACCCCTCAATGCAGTCGGATATTGTGGCATAATCCCTTTTTTCAGACCTTCTCAATTGCAGTTTGACTTTTTTCTTTTCTTTGCCCGGTCCCCCTCCACCTACCTTTTCTTTTACGCTGTCCCCGTTATACTTATTTTCTCTCTCTCTCGCTTTCTCTCTCTCTATCTGCCATCTCTCTCTCTTTCTCTTTCTCTCCCCCTCTCTTTCTCTCTTCCTCCCTGTCCCTCCTCCCTCTCTCTATTCCTCCATTCCTCCTCTTTCTCTCCCCCTGCCTTTAAGCCCCAGCATTCCTCTGACCTCTCGTCCCCGGGCTGCGACGGCGGGACACAATGTGCTCCCAGTGTCAGGGGATTAACTATTCATTGAGGAGACTGCGGCAGCTCCACCACATAGCTCTGCCTGCAAAAAAGAGAAGAGAGGAGAAGAGAGACGGAGAAGAGAGAGGAGAAGAGAGGGGAGGCAGGGCCCTGAGAAGAGAAGAGTCTAGCAGAGAAGAGAGGCAGGGCCCTCCAAAAGGGATGTGATTGTGTGAAAGGAATTATAGAATGGTCTGAGGTGGAGGGCCCGAGGAGGGACTTGGATGGGGGGAAAGAAAGGGACGGGAGAGGGGAAAAAAAGACAGAGATGAGGATGGGGATTGGTGGTGGTCATGCTGGTATGTTGGTATTCCATTTTGTACATGTTAGAAATGTCCTCTTTTGGTAAAGAGCTATTCAGGATTAAAATAGTTACAAAAGGCGGGTGACCCTTTATGAAAACAATCTCGTTTAAAAAAAAATTCTGACTGCTGGCTTTCTCAGCATCAGAAACTGTTGAGTTAAGTCAAGGATATGTTCCATTGACAGTACTCAGCAGATGGGGAATACTCCTATAGTGTTATGTGACATACAGAAACAGAACAAAACGAATGAATTCAGTTGGTGAACATAGCAACACGGAGGTTTTGACGCACACTGTGTGTTACTGGTTTCCACGGGGAAGGACCTCTCTGTCTCTGGTAGGCAGGGAGGTTGTGTCTCTCGGGTCGGGTGGGGCCTCTCTCTCTGAACAGAGCAGAACAGCTGGAGTAACAATACATCATCATGGGAGGATATCTTAGATTAGCTTTAGCCTGGCTGGCGCAGAGCTGGGTATGTTCAGCAGAAGTGCATATCTATATAATTGAAATGACCGTACGATACAGTAAGTGTGACTGCTTAATGCATAACAAAATGGATGAATACCTATACATGCATGTTGAGTAGCAGGCAGCTCACCCGTAGCTTCCACGGTCCAAAGCAATGCCTCCTTGAGGACTGGAAACGATATAGGCCCCAAAGACAAAACCACATCAGCTCATAGTGTATCTGATTATTTTGGATTCACTTTCTCTACAGTCTCTTGTCTCAACAACAAATACCATCCCATTTGGCATTGTGGCCTTTCCTTTATGATTCAGGCTTTTTCTCATGTATATCTCTATCAACGCAGAGACCCAGTGTGGATTGGAGGAGCCCGTTGATGTTTCCGGTTGGTGCTGGGAGGCTTCCAGCAACATGCCTCTGACTGGGTCTCCTAGCAGCAGCCATCCATCCCATTTATGTGGTTTGTGTCCCAAATGGCACTCTATTCACCATAGGGCTCTGGTCAGAAGTAGTGTACTATGCAGCCGTGGCCTTTCTTCCAGGGGCATTACCACCTCTGTCTGAAAGCCCATTTCTCTCTCTCTCTCTCTCTCTCTCTCTCTCTCTCTCTCTCTCTCTCTCTCTCACTCTCTCTCTCTCTCTCTCTCTCTCTCTCCCTCTCGCTCGCTCTCTCTCTCTCTCTCTCTCTCTCTCTCTCTCTCCCTCTCACTCTCTCTCTCATTCCTTCTCTCCAATTCCATTGCGTGTTCTGTCTCTCTGTCTCTCCTTAATAGCTACTGCCCATCTCGCCTTTAAAACACGTCCACGAAGCAAAGGCCCCCTTTATGTCTAGGGCCTTGGAGTGGCACTGGGCCTTTTTAAAAAGCATTGTTGTGAAGATGAGGCCTTGCTCTGTGGAGTGAGCCTGGAAGAGGAGGCACAATGAGAGCCAATTGAGGCCTCATGCAGTCCACAAGATGGGGGCATATATATTCATTCACAGAGCCCTGCTGGTCGGCGGACCACAGGCCCGGGGAGTGGAGCCAGAGACAGACTGAGGAGACAGTCCTCCTTTTGAGGAGCTGGAGCGGGCCATGGATGGGGGGGGGGGTCATCACAGAGAGGTGACAGTCCTAAAGAAGGCTGCGCTGTCTGTCGGTCCACAGCCCCCGCCTGGCCCGCCTGGCCCGCCTGGCCCACAGCTTCATGTCAACTGTGTATAGTGAGAGTTCTTTTCAGGAGCCTGTCGCCATCCCCTGTTGCATTGGACCAAACCACTGTGCAGTAGACAACTTTTCTTTGTATTGGTGTGGTGATTCATTTCAGACATCTTGGACACTATTCGGAAGATGTAGAGTATCTCTGGATCAATAGAAATATCCATATAGAGGTACAAATATGGGATCTTAATTTGAACCAGCTTGCTAGAGCAGGAAAATAATCCTGCAGCAACAAGAAGTCTCAAATTGAAAATGACAAACTTCAGAAGCCTTTTTAAAACCTCAAATAAGCTACAAGTTGTACATTTCCTGCATGAAAGGAAAGTTATCCTGCAACAGGGTGGTCAAATTAAGATCCTACATCTGCATGATAACCAAGTTATCTTTCAACTTCTGCATTTTAAAAATGTTATTATTCACCTAATTTTAACATTCTGTATTGAACACATGTTCAACTTAATAAAAACATGTTTCCCCATCTCAAGAGGTTAAATAAAGAAAATACAAATCCATAGTAAGTGTCTATTACGTGACAAATAAAGTAACAGGGTTGACCGTAAAAGGGTTAACGATTTTAAAAAGACTGGATAAAATAAATATTACAAATACTGAGCTATATTGGATGCAATATTATTTTCTACTAATACAATTGCTCAGAGAAAGATATTCTGTTTAACAAGTAATATTTATTTTTTCAATATGATAGGGGTCAAAATGATTGCCACCTCTGTTTTCAATACTTCAGAACCCTAAAATCAAAGATTTTAGGAGATTGGAGAACACATTGGGAGGGATCTTTGACCATTCCTTACATACAGAATATGTCCAGATCCTTGACATCCTTCATCTTCCTTCAATTCAAACCACAGCTTTTCAATGGGGTTCAATGGGGTTCATCTTTCCCTCGATCCTGACTAGTCTCCCATTCCCTGCCGCTGAAAAACATCCACACAGCATGATGCTGCCACCACCATACTTCACCGTAGGGATGGTGCCAGGTTTCCTCCAGAAGTGACGCTTGGCATTCAGGCCAAAGAGTTCAATCTTGGTTTCATCAGACCAGAGAATCATGTTCCTTTAGGTGCCTTTTGGCAAACTCCAAATGGGCTGCCATGTGCATTTTACTGAGGAGTGGCTTCCGTCTGGCCACTCTACCATAAAGTCCTGATTGGTGGAGTGTTGCTCCACAGACGAGCTTAGGTTCTTGGTCACCTCCCAGCCCAAGGCCCTTCTCCCCCGATTGCTCAGTTTGGTCGGGCGGGCAGCTCTAGGAAGAGTCTTGGTGGTTCCAAACTTCTTCCATTTAAGAATGATGGAGGCCACTGTGTTCTTTGGGATCTTCAATGCCACAGAAATGATATGGTACCCTTCCCCAGATCTGTGCCTTGACACAGTGCTGTCTCAGAACTCTATAGAGAATTCCTTCGACCTCATGGCTTGGTCTTTGCTCTGACATGCACTGTCAACTGTGGGACATTATATAGACAGGTGTGTGCCTTTCCAAATCATGTCCAACCAATTGAATTTAAAACAGGTGGACTAATATCAAATTTTAGAAACATCTCAAGGATGATCAATGGATACAGGATGCACCTGAGCTCAATTTCGAGTCTCAAAGCAAAGGGTCTGAATACTTATGTAAATAAGGTATTTATTTTCTAAATATTTAATACATTTGCAAAATGTTCTAAAAACCTGTTTTCACTTTGTCATTGTGGGGTGTTGTGTGTAGATTGCTGAGGATGTGATGTTATCGAATCCTTTTTCGATTAAGGCTGTAACGTAACAAAATGTGGATAACATCAAGGGGTCTGAATACTTTCCGAAGGCACTGTATATTTCAAAACAAGTGGCAGGGCTGCCGTTCGGTTGTTTTTTCGAATCCCAGATTGCAGCTTTAAGACACTATAGCTTTGTTCGGAGAGGTCCCACGAAGAGAGAAACCTAACACCTGTCATGCCAATGTTCCAGTGATTTCATCCCCCCCCTCTGCCCATAAAAGTGGCCATTCTTCTGCTATCTTGAGGTGGCTACAACTGAACCCTCTCCCTTTCACGTTTGATTGCTCTGAGATGGGTATTGGATGGTGGGTAGAGGTTGTCCATGATTTACTAAAGAACAGCTGTATGCGGAAAGGGAGATCTGTGAAATAACTTAATTGAAAATGGGTAATCTCTCTAGCGGAATGTTACATAGTGTAGTTAATACAAATAAACTTTTTTTCCTACTTTCTACTGTACTTTGTACTTTACATTATAGCAAATGACATCTTTCTTGGCAGAGTTCAAACGTACACCATTCAGTTCACCACTGTGAGATTTTTCTTTGTTGACGTTAATATACAGCACAGAGTAGACCCACAAGTTTAGGCCTCTCGGATGACGGCTCTAATCGGCCTCTGATCATTGTCGGAATTTGGAGAATAATGAAGTTGCCCGTTGGTGTCAATGGGAGATTGGTGGCACATGCTAATGTGCTGAATACTACATGCATACATTACGTCTCATTATACTGTTCTCCTTTATATACACTCGTAGAAAAAAAAGGAGTTCCAAAAGGGTTCTGAGGCTGTCCCCATAGGATAACTCTTTGGGTTCCAGGAAGAACCCTTTTTGGTTCCAGTTAGAACTTTTTGGTTTCAGGTAGAATCTTTGGGGATTCCATGTAGAACCCTCTGTGAGAAGGGTTCTACATGGAATCCAAAAGGTTCTACCTGGACGAAAAAGGGGTTCTTCAAAGGGTTCTCCTATCGGGACAGCCAAAGAGACACTTTTTGGTTATTGATATCACCTTTTTTTCTATGAATGTGGGACAGCAGGTACAGAGTTCATACCAGCTATGTATATAGTTATTTTCAGGAGCCTGTCGCCATCCCCTGTTGCGTTCGACCAAACCCCTTTGCAGTAGACAACTTTTCTATGTATTGGTGTGGTGAATCATTTTAGACACCATTCGGAAGATGTAAAGTATCTCTGCATCATTGAAAATATCCATATAGGGGTACAGATATTGGCTGGCACCAAGCCAAAGCCTGTCCTGTCCTCCTGTCCTGCCACGAGGGTCTGTGAGAAGGGATGGGTGGGGAGTGGGTCTGGGCAGAAGCATCATGGTATGGTTCTGTCTGACTTTCCTCCCTGCTCTCAGGGAGAGACTGACCCCTACTGAAGACCACTGACCAGCACTCTCTGTGTCACACAGAACACATACATAAAAGCATGCTCGCTCTCTCTCTCTCTCTCTCTCTCTCTCTCTCTCTCTCTCTCTCTCTCTCTCTCTCTCTCTCTCTCTCTCTGTCTGTTATCTCTCTCTCCCTCCATCTATCTCTCATCTGTTTCTCTGTCTCTCTCTCTCCCACACTGCAGCATTCTCTCGGTTTCTTTCTCAATCACTCTCATTGCTTAGGTCATTCGAATAGGGAGTCTCATCGGGCGTGTTGCTGGCCAGGGATAATTGGGGGTGCTATAAATCACATTATTTTAACTTATTCATCCATTACAGTCAGTAAGTAATCTAATTTAACAAAGCTGTGGAAAGCCAACCAGATTGTTGATTGAGTGAATGAACGTTGTCATCAAGAGTTGTCACACCACTCTGAAATATGGGTTATAGCAAATCGCATATGTTTAGAAACTTTTTACTTTGGAGTGTTTTTGGCATGTACAAGTTTGTACACATTTTCCCCCTGTCACTCCTCTATCTCCCTGACTGCTAATATAGTAATCCTCTGGGGATGTTAGTAACAAGAGGAGAACAACTAAAGTGGCATTGATATTTTCGATCTTTCATATTCCCCATGAAATAAGCAGTATGCTGTGTGTAGCTAAAGGTTGCCGATGGCCCCAGGTAAAGCAGACAGAACCACGGGGTTAGCCTAGTTAGCATCACAATGTCTCCGCTAGAACAACATTAATCTGACAGCCAGGCTAGCGTTGAAAAGCTGACTGCTGAATCGGTCAGTTTGGGGCTGTGTGGGAGAGAAGCCCTGGCCTAGCTCATTCATTCCGATGAGCAGGTCAGAGCTGGCCACAGCAGAGACAGGAATTATCAATAGATCAGACAGCCAAAAGAATCTCACCCCTCCTCATGACCCCGTGAAGAGAAGCAGGACAATGGGACTTATCGCTAGGAGTTAAGGGCCTAGATATATCACACTGGGTTTTTATTCTGTCTTTACAATAAAAGTTATTACCTTATACTCATAAATAAATTGTTAAAATAGGATTACGCTTAGATTGCAATTGTGGTGTACGGGGTTTTTGGTCAGCAGAAAGTAAACAGGTTCTTATATCATGTCATTATTTGGTATGGTTACAGAACAAAGAGGAATAGGGGAGAAAGGGGTCTTGAGGTCCCCAGACAAGTATTGATCACCATAGACCTCACTGATTGAACGTTGACCATTTAACATTGATTGAAGACACGAAACGCGTGATCTAAATGATATCTAGAGAACTTCTCCCTTCTGCCCTGCAGGAGACCCTTCTCCAGGCTCGACCCTGCTCTACTTGTCAGCAGATAAATTACAGGGAGCATGTAAGACAAAGGGCTCTTGGGCCAGGGCATGTAGCAAAGGGCTCTGTGGAAGCAGCCATGAAAGCCGGGGTGGTGTTCAGACGGATCAGGGTCAGAATGGATGCACTTTTGATAGGGTGACGTCTGTGGTTGAAATGTATGTGGAAACGGTGTGTGAACACCAGGGTTAGAGCTGTGGGAAGATTTCTCAGTGCAGAGGGGAGAGGGGTGGCGGCAGCTGCCATTGTGTTCAATACAGCTTCAAAAGAAGAAGCTAGGCGACTATAGCGTCCCAACTACCATCTTTCAACTGAGCAGAAATATCAGTGAAATCACCTACCAAGCAACTGTGGACAGGCTCACGTTTGTCAGCAGTTTTGACTACGAGCACAGAAAGCCCTGACGTAAGGGAACAGGAGATACTAACGAAGTCTGTTTCGAAAGGTTACGTTCAATTGTTTGAAGTATACGTTTTACAATGCTTTCTACTGGCATCGTAAGTTGGCGTAATAGACGCCAATAATGACAGTGTAAGATGCCTGGGCACACACGTACACACGTAAGCACACATGTACACACACGTGTACACACAAACACACACACACACACTTAGCAGTGGCGTTGAAACGACTACTAAAAGCTAAAGTCACCATCAGACCAGGAAGGGAAAGAAATGCTGTGAGCATAATTCCGTCCTCTTTGGGGAACCACGGGCCCTCTCTCACTCCGTGTTGTCAGGCGGCTCGCTGGCACAGCAAATAGGCCTTCTTTGAGAATGCGGGAGGGACACAATAATGTACCTTTTCCGTGGGGCTACCCTGTGATTTATAGAGTTTTAACAGCTGTGGATTGGTAAGGGCCGTTCAGGGGGGAAAGGGAAAGGGAAAGGAACTTCACAAAGTGCTGCCACAGAGATGTCAGTCTCACAGTGTGGGGGAACGTTGGGAAACTTGCGCTCAAATTGCTTCTTGTCAATTCCAAATGGCACTCTATTCCCTATGTCAGGGTCTCTCAAAGTGGGGTCCGCGGACGTGGTACTGCAAGGGGTCCACGGCCAGATCTCAAAATATATATATTTGAATGAATATTACTAATAACAGATTCAACACATTTTGTCCAAGGGATCCGTGGAATAACTTTAGAGGGTGGAATACGATACAGTGTCACATTGTTCATCTACAGTTGGTGTTCTTAACCCTGGACAACATGGGCCTGGGAGGCTCACAAAGTTATTGGTATCCACAGTACTTCTTGTATCCCCCAACATAAACGCACTGCAATTCAAGCTTTAAATCCGGCTCATGGGGGAAATGTGTAGAATTAGCATGACACAGCATATACCCTTGTTTTAAGAAAGGAGAAGGGGAGTCTTGATGGGAGTGCCAACTGCAGATAAATATCTTCAGGGTGTGTTGCTGACGTTGTCCTAGAATTGTATTGCATGAGAGGGTAGATTCTGTAAGCCAGAATAATGACTGATGCTGATTGTAACAGGAATACTGACCACCGGCCAATTGTACCATGTAACCATACTCAACTGGCCATGCTCTCAGGTCAGGGTTCGTGTTATGGAATGTTATGCAAGTGAAGTGTCTCATATCTTCTAATGTTCTAATATGGAATCGAACAATTGATCCAGCAGCCGGGTACTCCGCATGGTAACTCACTGCGATAACGATGACTCAAATGTATTATATTACTAGAAAATGTTTGAAATGGATGAGATCTCACTTGAGTAAATGATCCGATTACATAATCATATTACAGCAATAGACCCATATAAAATACGCATGGAATAATCTAGAAAATGTGTAGACATTTAATGAGAAATAGTCCACACAATTTGCGTGGTCACCATAGACGGTGTAGTCTAATTACATTATTTTCACAGCTCTGCCTTTCGCTACCTCACCTTGAATTCCCTGTAGGATGTCCATATTCACAGCCTAACAGGATTTCAAGCACCGCTACTAAGTTCCCTTGTGACCTGAAATGTTGCTTGTTCTTAAATGCTGAACTACAAAGTTCATTAAAGAATGTGTCAGCGTGTAACTGCGTGGAGGGTTTTGTGCCAGGAAGAATCCCCTGACCTACCTCCCTAAAACAGAGACACCCTCTAATTCAGCCATAGAGAAGTGTATAATGTGATTATAGCGCTTGGCAATACAGACTAGCACTGCCTGTCATTGACCCCTTAGTGGAAGCTTTTTGCACACCGCTTGGGAACAGTGAGAAACACTGAGGCCTGTAAAGCTTTAATACTGGGACACATGACAGTGGGGGGGGGGGGGGGGGGTTCAGTGCGAAGGCTATTCTTTCTGCTATAGAATGCTTGGCTGTGTGCCAGAGTTATATGCATCAGACGTTCTTACGGGTTGGTTGACAAGCGGTCTTCATTTTTTTTTTGCTCTATTTTGTTGATGTTGAAATATATTAGGAGCGAGTCGCATCACTTTCTGCAGAGAGAAGAATCCGGGTATTGTTTGAGGCACCAATGGTGGACCATGACAAGACCAGGGGCTCATTTCACAAACCATACGACATGAGGGCTTTTGTGTGGTACCGCTCTTGCGGTTGGAGTGTAATAAAACATGGTCACAGCTGGAAACGCGCAATTTGTTTTCTCAGAACTTTTTTTTACATTTCTATTGTTCTTTTGGGATAGTGTTGCCACATTTTTCTTTTTTACTTTCCCGTACGAGAGAGAGGTCCTTTTCTAGAAAGTGTTTGTATGCCACGGCATGTAACTTAACCAGCAAAGGTCATCTTCCAGTCGCTACATATCTTCCATGACTACATATCTTCCATGACTACATATCTCCTACGTACAAAATAATATCAGAGCTTCTGCTTCACTGTGTTACTATCGCCCTGTGGCCCTTCTGTGATGTGAATGACAGAAAAACGGGGAGGGGAGGGTGGGGGGGGTGAACTAGAGCTGGGGGAGACAAGGGGGGTCCCTGCACCACCACCTTCAAAAATCAAGCTACCTCCTGTTTGGCAGGCATCCTGTGCCCAATCTCATCAGACCTCGTCGCTGCTGCTCGAGAGCGGGATGCTCGCTGCCCAGCAGAGAAGAATTGAAGGAATGCTGCCTCTTTTGCCCAGGCCACCAGGCCATGAGAACCTGACCCTCTCTGATATTAAATCTGGTAGTGCTGCAGAGGAGAGGAGACCAGAGAACCAGCTGTATGCCTCTGTACATACCTCCACTGCGGAGCACAGCCATTGTCACCACACACACCTGGGATACATTGACTATGTCTTATAGTTCAGTTGTAAGTTATAGTGACTCAATACTAAAAACGTATATACCGAATGGGAAAGCATCACTGGAGCCAATACAAGCGATGCCTATCTTCCAAACAACAACGTAAGCAACTTGTTCAACTAACAGTAGGCTTGAATACGCACGCACACGCACGCACGCAAACACACACACACACACACACACACATTCTCTCTGGACAATTTCATCCCGACCACTTCAAATCCCAATGAGTTGATTCTTCCCCCCAGTCAAAAGGCGCTTCCACCCACACAACTGTGATGAAGTCTCAATGAACTCAGTAGTGTATCAGTAGGTCACTGTTGGAATGCAAAGACCAGGCATTTGTTTCTCTTAAAGGGGTCCGTTGAGCTACTCCGCAGGGGGGTTGGAGATCAGTCAGTCGCTGAGGTGTGAACTGTAAAGATATAGTCCTGCATGGCCCCCTCCATCCGTCGTGTACGACTGAAGATCTGGGCCTGTATTTACAAAGCATCTCAGAGTAGTGCGGCTGTGCTGACCTAGCGTCAGGTTTCCCCCTGTCCATAAAATTGCAGTCATTGTGATCTAAAAGGCAAAACTGATCCTAGATTAGCACTCCTTCTGTGAAGAAGTGCATGTAGATGTGAGTCCGCAAGGGCTAACTCAATGGTTCAACATCTGACTGGAATCGGACTGTTTTCTTAAAAGACAGTTGAACGCCCGTTGAATGACTTGAATTGAACGATCCAAATTATTATGGAAAACTACATGGCCTATAAAGGATAAATGGCCATTTCATTGTTTGTTTAGACTAAAAACAATCATTCATGGCTCATGACTGCTTATCAAGTTGTATGCCCTACCGGTTTGTGATGCAAAGAGCATCCAAATTGAATCAATTAATACACAATGGTGGTTACTCACATTCCCATCCACACTCGGGTAAGTTGTTGTGGTAAGCGTACCGCACACACGGCAACTGTCATGCCAACTTACATATTAGTATTTATGCTTCAGATGGGATTTCCTCAAAGAAAGGATGACGGGTGGCCCATTACCAAAACTTTTATGATCAGCTTGATATTGATTTTCGTCACAGTGCTATGATCAGTGCTTGACTTGGACTGAAATACTCATTTTGAGTGGCGATGCTGAATATATTTAGGTACAGGACCTCAAGTTCCTGTCCAAGTCGAGCACTGTCTATGATGCGATCATATCAACAAACAAGACAGGTCAACAGACAAAACATCTCTAGTTCCATCTCTTTATTTAAACAGACATTTTGAAACAAACGAATCCATGCATGGCTAAAAAAGAGACTCATTTTCCCCTTTAGATGCTCTCAGGCTTTCCCAAGGAATTCCTGGAATTTGACAAGCCACCCACTTGGTCTTCTTCTCCATTCATTAATGCTGCTGCAGTCTCCCCTCTCTCCTCATTCCCGAGCTGAGTTCTCCTTTATCTTCTGCCCCATCTCTGCTGCCTAGCTGCCCTGGCTATATAGGAAGCCATTCAGAGCTAATGAACTGCTGAAATCATGCAAACAGCTTCATTTGTAGAGTGTGTGTGTGTGTGTGTGTGTGTGTGTGTGTGTGTGTGTGTGTGTGTGTGTGTGTGTGTGTGTGTGTGTGTGTGTGTGTGTGTGTGTGTGTGTGTGTGTGTGTGTGTGTGTGTGTGTGTGAAAAGGCAAAGAGCAGAGTGAAAACAGGTGGAGAAGGGCTATGTAAAGAAATTGATGATAGTAAACCATTGGATAACTAGAAGTTGTTGGTGAATTGCATAGCTCTAAACATAGGCTACATTCAGGGAAACTTACCTAAGGCTTTTAGTTGTAAATATTGTTCCCACTCTTACTATGTACGGTACCCATCAAAAGTTTGGACACACCTTCAAGGTTTTTTTTTATATTTTTGACTGTTTTCTAATTGTAGAATAACAGCGACGACATCAAAACTATGAAATAACACATATGGAATCATGTAGCAACCAAATAAAGTGTTAAACAAATCAAAATATAATTTAGGTTATTCAAAGCAGCCTCCTTGATGACAGCTCAACCAGCTTCACCTGGAATGCTTTTACAACAGTCTTGAAGGAGTTCCCACACATGCTCAGCACTTTTGGCTGCTTTTCCTTCACTTCTCAGTCCAACATCCCATACAATCTCAATTGGGTTGAGGTCGGGTGATTGTGGAGGCCAGGTCATGTGATGCAGCCCTCCATCACTCTCCTTCTTGGTCAAATAGCCCTTACACAGGTCATTGTCCTGTTGAAAAACAAATGATAGTCCCACTAAACACAAACCTGATGGGATGGCGTATCGCTGCAGAATGCTGTGGTAGCCATGCTGGTTAAGTGTGCCTTGAATTCTAAATAAATCACAGACAGTGTCACCAGCAAAACAGCCCCACACCATCACACATCCTCCTCCATGCTTCACGGTGGGAACCACACATGCAGAGATCATCCATTCACCTACTCTGTGTCTCACAAAGACACGGCGGTCCTCACGAGAGCCAGTTTCGTCATAGTGCTTGCCGTTTTTTGCGACTACACTTTAAGAAACGTTTAAAGTTCTTGAAATTTTCCGGATTGACTGATTGATGTCTTAAATGAATTGTCTGTCTGTCGTATTTATTGGCTTATTTGAGCTGTTCTTGCCATAATATGAACTTGGTATTTTACCAAATAGGGCCATCTTCTGTACACCACCCCTACCTTGTCACAACACGGGGCGGCAGGGTAGCCTAATGGTTAGAACGTTGGACAAGGTACAAATCTGTCATTCTGCCCCTGAACAGGCATTTAACCCACTGTTCCTAGGCCGTCATAAGAATTTGTTCTTTAACTGACTTGCCTAGGTAAAAAAAAAAAAAAACACAACTGATTGCCTCAAACACATTAAGAACTAAAGAAATTCCACATATTCACTTTTAACAAGGCCCACCTGTTAATTGAAATGCATTCCAGTTGACTACGTCATGAAGCTGGTTGAGAGAATGCCAAGAGTGTGCAAAGCTGTCATCAAGGCTATTATGAAGATTCTCAAATATAAAATATATATTGGTTTATTTATAGTTTTGATGTCTTCACTCTTATTCTACAATGTAGAAAATTGTAAAAATCAAGAAAAACCCTTTTGACTGGTACTGTATATCCAAATGCAAGTGCTGTATTTAGTAATGCCATCATATCACATCAATCACCAATTGACCGTACTCATAATGAAATGAGAACGTTTAGACTACCCAAACCTGTTGAGAAACCAAAATGTGGAGGCCCAAAAATGTTCAGGCCCAAAAAATGTTGAAGCCCAAGTGTGTTTACTGTTTTACTGTGTTTATGACTGGGAAGGAAGTTCCTAAGCTTGAGTTGTTTTAGGATTTTAAAAGCATTCCTATTTTAACATATGTTTATAAGTGCTCCATATTAGGATAGGCCTAGTCCATTTTCTCCATTGTTGGAAATGTTAACATAAAAAACATATTGTCACATTTACCCTTTAGCCCTTCAGACCACACCAATTTGAATTGAGATGCAGTACATATTCTATGACCAGAGCTCTCCAGTTGTGGTACACATTTCCTGCTAGGTGGGATGCTTGCAAACATTGTTCTGACTCCATGCATGGGTTAATGTTACGAAGGCTTCAGGAAGAGATCATCTACCCGGATCATCATCCTGTGCGTGTGTTGGTGTCACTGTCTGCACAATTTATTTTTAATTGCCGCCATTTTAGACATTCGTTCAATTGTTCCTTTCTTTTGGACCCTTCCTTTCTTTTTTTTCCTCCCTCCGTGATAGTTTGGGGTATGGAGCTCCACCCTGGAAATCCTGGCGATGTGCGGCTGCCGGCGGCCATTTTTTAGTTGAGCCATATGGTAACACAAACTGATTGTGTCAAAGCCTCGTCAGAAATATACCACAGTCAGAGATAGTGGAGGCCAACAATGAGTCAGTGTTTCCTGACCGTGCTCCTCAGGCCAAAACAGACACAGGAGGTCTGAGACAGTTTCCTGCCGATAAGAAATATTAGTAGCTAGGGGAAAGCCTGCTTGGCTTGGCTGCCTGTTCAGGGCAATATTGGTAGAGAGATATAAAACCATTAGAGGCTATTTTGATACGTCCCTGGGGAAGTAATATTTAGTAACATGAGTTCTCTTCATCAAATGTTTCCAAGAATAAGACGGAAAAAAAACATGACAAACATTTTAATGTAGTCAAGAAGACTGCAAGAAGGGTGTCTTTGGACCATCAAATAACTGCACATGGTCAGACTACCCAAAGGACCTCCCGGCGAGCGGGTATTTTTTTTTTCTTCTGATGAACAACTATATTGATCATTCTATTGGAATGCTGATTTTGTTGGTCAGTTATGATGATGTGGAATAATGAGCAAAGAATGGAGGTCAGACAGAGAAAAATACATGGGCATAGAATGCAGCTTTCCATATCAGCTCTGTATGGACACCAACCAATAATGAGCGCTTCTCTCGCTTCTCTCCTTTGTCTGGAGCTCTCAGTAACTATTCACCTCTTTCGTGGGGTTAAGACAAAAAAAGCGACAACTACTTCGCATTGTCTCAAGACCCAAATTATGTTGATAAGGGAGTATAAACGATGGGGGCTGTCTCACATGATGTAACTACTGTCTAAACACAGTTATTCATTAAAGATCCGAGATCCCACAGAATCTGTGTGTGGGGAATAAGGGGGACTCCCATCTCAATAACCCCCCCCCCCCCCCCCCCTCACCAAACCCTCTTCATCCTCACACCCCACATTATGGCTGCTCCGCCACCACCAACGCCACCACACATCAGCCCCTCTCCTCACTCCTCAGAACAAACAGTCACCCCTTCTTCGTCCGAGACGTCACCCCTAACTCACCCCATGCTCATTACCCTCATTACCACCCGATCGTCCATAGCCGGGCCAAGCATCCACCTGTCAGAGCGTTTCACTGGGCAGCGGCCTGATCTGTTTGGTCAGCCTGGGATGGGATGAAAGTGCATAGGACCCTCCAGGCACACATACACACACGCACGCATGCATGCATGAACGTGCACACATACGCACGCATGCACACGCACAGACACACACATTACCCTCCACGCCTATAGCTGTCTACAGCCCCTCTCCACTCTTCCCACACTGCTGTGACCATGGCCCCTTGTTTGTCTATTGTTCTGAGAATTAGGTCAGGGGCCTCCACATCATCTGTTCGTCGATCAGGGGTTTTAAAAAAACCTATTGCAGATTTGATTCAACTGATATAGAATGTAAAGCATATTGTTACTAACGTTAATCTGAGGATGAATTGTTTGTGTTGGAGGTTTAATTACATTTAGGATAAGGGCCGTAGGTTCGGAGTATTATGTAATCCAATGCTTGTTACCATAGCATACCCGTACTAGGTTACCTAGTACAGTAATAGGCCTAGTATTATGGCGGATATTTTATAATCTATCCATTTTCAAAGTGGTTCTCAGCTGCTACTGTAAAATGTAGCCCTCTTTGGAGCCCTGAGATAATATCCCGACTTTCAAAATAGTCCAGAATACAGAAATCCAGTCTGTAACCTACTGGCGGCCTATTGCACGTTTTCTACAGTTCTATTGTATATTTTTAATCATTTTAAGACATGGTTGAGTAGCAGCCAACATTTTCATGGAGTCCTTAAAGTCATCAGAGAGAACCAGGCTAAAGTTGAAACTCTGTATATTTCCCCTGACTCTGTGACTTCATGGGACTGGGAAGGGGTTCAGAGCCTATAATTTCTCAGTCAGAATGAGGGTATTTACTCTTTGTATTTATTTTCCAGACCTCTGTTTGCTTTTGGATATGAATGGGGCCCTTCTATCCCGTGTTCCATACTCCCCGTCCATCAGCCCGGCGTCGGCGTAGGAAGTCGTCATTTGGACAGTGTAACATTGTAATGTGCTTTCCAGCCACCCCACAAATGCCAAAGGGCTCCTTTGTTGTTGTCCGTCCTTTCTTGTTCACTTCTCACTTTGTAAGGAAAGATACCTAAGCTTTCACTCTTTACTCCTGACTGACTGACAGCCTAAGGACTTGACCCCAAATGTTCCAAAATCTCATTAGGATATAGTGACATTTAACTATTGCAGTTATGTCCCAACAAACCAACATTGGTTCTGTGAAAGTTCCCAAAATATTTGTTAGGGTCACGCCAAATGTTCTCATAACACAAAAACTGTCCAGTCGTGCTGATGATTATATAATGTTTGGGAAAAAAACATTCGCCTGATGTTGCAAGAACATTCCTAGAACATATTTTGTTTGTTCTCTACAGGTTCCCAGAATGTTTCATTAGGTTATTGGAACAGTGAGAAACACAAAAACTATCCAGTCGTGCAGATGATTCTAGAATGTTTATTTTAGGGTGCAATAAACATTCACCTGATGTTACAAGAACATTCCCAGAACACATTTTGTCTATTCTTTAAAGGTTCCCAGAATGTTTATTTAGGTTGTGTGAACATTGTGAGGATATGACAAGAGACATGTTTCCAAAACACTAATTATGTCTAGTTGTACTGACATTCAGATAATGCTAACAGAGCAGCCTTTCTGAGTTATTTAAAGATCCCCAGGACATTTTTATTAGGTTTTGGGAACCGTGTGGGTACAATACAAGAGACAAAAAAATATGCTCAGTTGTGATGACTTTCATGCAATGTTTCACAGGACATTCCCTTCATGTGTTAAGAATGTTGACAGAACACCTGGTCTAAGATCTTTAAAGGTTCCCAGAACATTTAATTAAGTTATGGGAGTTGTCTGGGATGTTGCAAGAATACTTTTGGGATATACACATAGGTTGCACAGAACACAATTTCAAAATAAGTCCGGTTTTATGACGTTCATAGCATATTTGTTAGGTTTAACATAATATTCTATTGATGTTCAAGCAATAGACAGTGGGGCAAAAAAGTATTTAGTCAGCCACCAATTGTGCAAGTTCTCCCACTTAAAAAGATGAGAGAGGCCTGTAATTTTCATCATAGGTGCACTTCAACTATGACAGACAAAACGAGAAGAAAATAAATCCAGAAAATCACATTGTAGGATTTTTTATTAATTTATTTGCAAATTATGGTGGAACATAAGTATTTGGTCACCTACAAACAAGCAAGATTTCTGGCTCTCACAGACCTGTAACTTCTTCTTTAAGAGGCTCCTCTGTCCTCCACTTGTTACCTGTATTAATGGCACCTGTTTGAACTTGTTATCAGGATAAAAGACACCTGTCCACAACCTCAAACAGTCACACTCCAAACTCCACTATGGCTAAGACCAAAGAGCTGTCAAAGGACAGCCAGAAACAAAATTGTAGACCTGCACCAGGCTGGGAAGACTGAATCTGCAATAGGTAAGCAGCTTGGTTTGAAGAAATCAACTGTGAGAGCAATTATTAGGAAATGGAAGACATACAAGACCACTGATAATCTCCCTCGATCTGGTGCTCCACGCAAGATCTCACCCTGTGGGGTCAAAATGATCACAAGAACGGTGAGCAAAAATCCCAGAACCACACGGGGGTACCTAGTGAATGACCTGAGAGAGCTGGGACCAAAGTAACAAAGCATACCATCAGTAACACACTACGCCGCCAGGGACTCAAATTCTGCAGTGCCAGACGTGTCCCCCTGCTTAAGCCAGTACATGTCCAGGCCCGTCTGAAGTTTGCTAGAGAGCATTTGGATGATCCAGAAGAAGATTGGGAGAATGTCATATGGTCAGATGAAACCAAAATATAACTTTTTGGTAAAAACTCAACTCATCGTGTTTGGAGGACAAAGAATGCTGAGTTGCATCCAAAGAACACCATACCTACTGTGAAGCATGGGGGTGGAAACATCATGCTTTGGGGCTGTTTTTCTGCAAAGGGACCAGGACGACTGATCCGTGTAAAGGAAAGAATGAATGGGGCCATGTATCGTGAGATTTTGAGTGAAAACCTCCTTCCATCAGCAAGGGCATTGAAGATGAAACATGGCTGGGTCTTTCAGCATGACAATGATCCCAAACACACCGCCCGGGCAACAAAGGAGTGGCTTTGTAAGAAGCATTTCAAGGTCCTGGAGTGGCCTAGCCAGTCTCCAGATCTCAACCCCATAGAAAATCTTTGGAGGGAGTTGAAAGTCCGTGTTGCCCAGCAACAGCCCCAAAACATCACTGCTCTAGAGGAGATCTGCATGGAGGAATGGGCCAAAATACCAGCAACAGTGTGTGAAAACCTTGTGAAGACTTACAGAAAACTTTTGACCTCTGTCATTGCCAACAAAGGGTATATAACAAAGTATTGAGATAAACTTTTGTTATTGACCAAATACTTATTTTCCACCATAATTTGCAAATAAATTCATTAAATATCCTACAATGTGATTTCTGGATTTTTTTTCTCATTTTGTCTGTCATAGTTTAAGTGTTCCTATGATGAAAATTACAGGCCTCTCTCATCTTTTTAAGTGGGAGAACTTGCACAATTGGTGGCTGACTAAATACTTTTTTGCCCCACTGTATGTACATATATTTAATTTTTTTATTTTTTTATTTTACCTTTATTTAACTAGACAAATATACATTTGACCTTGTCTTGGAGGTCCTCAGAACATTTAGAAAACATTTAGAAAATTGTATATTTCAGTTTTATCTAATACCTGTCACAACCTGCTCCCGCTCTTCCCCTCTGGCGCTCATGGGTTGCCCAGATCCCCAGCATTACGCACTCCTGCCACCATCATTACGCACACTTGCCTTCCCCCGTCACGCGCATCAGCGATTATTGGACTCACCTGGACTCAATCACCTCTGTCATTACCTCCCCTATATCTGTCTGTTGCCCCACTCTGTTCCCCTCTTCAGCGGGGCAAGTCATTGGTAAGACTTCAAATCCAGAGGAGGCCACATATCCCAAGGACCCCAACTTCTGCATCCAGCGTGAGGAGGATTCAGGAGGAGGATGCTGGTGCCCCATCCGCCCGACCTACAGAACCAGAAACTCCAATATCAGAAGTCAGTGTGAGTGATGTTGTTGCATGTGTGCGTCTGAATCTCCTACTGCTGTAACTATACACTATAGTGTAAAAGCTATTTTCTGTCCATTCAAATAACATAAAATTTATCAGAAATACAGTGTGGACCTTTTCTATGTTGTAAACGACTTTTGTAACTGGAAAGAGCTGATTTTGAATGGAATATCTACATAGGCGTACAGAGGCGTTATCAGCAACCATAACTCCTGTGTTACAATGGTACGTTGTGTTTGCTAATCCAAGTTTATCATTTTAAAAGGCTTATTGATCATTAGAAATCCCTTTTGCAAGTTTGTTAGCACAGCTGAAAACTGTTGTTCTGATTAAAGAAGCAATAAAACTTCTTTAGACTAGCTGAGTATGTGGAGCATCAGCATTTGTGGGTTCGATTACAGGTTCAAAATGGCCAGAAACAAATACCTTTCTTCTGAAACTCATCAGTCTATTCTTGTTCTAAGAAATGAAGGCTATTCCATGCGAGAAACTTTCAAGAAACTGAAGATCTCGTACAACGCTGTGTACTACTCCATTCACAGAACAGCGCAAACTGGCGCCAACCAGAATAGAAAGAGGAGTCCTCTTGCACAACTGAGCCAGAAGACAAGTACATTAGAGTGTCTAGTTTGAGAAACAGACTCCTCACAAGTCCTCAACTGGCAGCTTCATTAAATGGTACCAGCAAAACACCAGTCTCAACGTCAACAGTGAAGAGGCGACTCCGGGATGCTGGCCTTCTAGTCAGAGTTCCTCTGTCCAGTGTCTGTTTTCTTTTGCCCATCTTAATCTTTACTTTTTATTGGCCAGTCTGAGATATGGCTTTTTCTTTGCAATTTTGCCTAGAAGCCAAGCATCCCGGAGTTGCCAGAGGTAAATGGCAAATATTAACCATGTTTGCTGTCTATATTGCTTGTAATTGATGTAAGTCAACATCTAATTATTAAGTATTCTTACGTAAATTGTTATGGCTGTATTGTTTTAAAAACCTAATAATGTTGTGGGTCCATCAGACCTGCGAACATTGGGTCAATAACAAAAACATGAACACCACACAAGGGTTAAAATGATCCCCTCCTCTTCATATGCTGTGTATTTTATGATTTTCTTTCTTCATTACGTGTGATGAAAGTCTTATGAAATGGGATTTTAGTTGGATAGAGCTTCCTTCAAATAACTTCTATTCTGGTGTATTCATATGCTTTTTAAATACTGGCTCAGAAACGTCAAACTAAATAATAAAACAATTGTATCTTTTTGTCCATATAGATCGAAACACATTCAAATGCATGCAATAATCATTCTGAAAAACTATGATACATAATAAATACAGTGCCTTCAGAAAGTTTTCAAACCCCTTGACTTTTTCCACACATTTGTTGTGTTACAGCCTGAATTTAAAATGGATTCAATTGAGATTTCTTTGCCACTGTTTACAAATAAAATAAAAACAAAAAGCTGAAATGTTTTGTGTCAATAAGTATTCAAAGGTGTTCTGTCAACATTCTTACAACATTAAGGGAATATCCTGTGCAACCTAACTCAATCATTGTAGTAATGTCATCACATCTGAGCATACCTATCTCTTGTAATGTACCTACACTCTTCCTACAACCTAATACAAATTCTGGGAACCTTTGAAAAAACTGTTCTGTCAACATTCGTGCAACATCAAAGGAATGTTTGTGCACCCTGATACAAATATTATCTGAATGTCTGCACAACTGGACAGTTTTCATGTTTTGGGCATCTATCTCAAAAGGAATCGTTGAGGAAATGTTTGAGAACATAAAACTTACATTGTAATAATCAGCACAACCTGAACGTTTTATGTTTTGAGAACATATACCTGTATCTTGTACAAAATATTGTATTCTCTAAAGAAAATTACAATTTTTACAACCTAAAGAAATGTGCTATGAACTTTTAAAGAACATAAAAAATGTGTTCTGGGAACGTTATTTTAACATCAGGTGAATGTTTTTTTTGCGCCCTAAAATATATATTGTAGAATCACCCACACAACTGGACAGTTTCTGTGTTTTGGGAGCATATCTTTTGTGATGTCCACACAATGTTCCCAACAGACTGTTCCTACAACCTAATGAAACATTCTGGGAACCTTTAAAGAATAGACAATGTGTTATGTGAACATTCTTGTAACATCAGGTAAATGTTCTTTCCACCCTAAAATAAACATTGTATAATCTTGCACACAGCTGGACAGTTTTTATGTTTTGGGAACATATATTTCGTGACGTCCCCACAAATTTCCCACCAGACTGTTCCCACAACCTAATGAAGCATTATGGGAACCTTTTAATGAACAGACAAAATGTGTTCTGGGAAGGTTCTTGCAACATCAGGCAACAGTTTTAAACAAGCATTTTATAATCATCAACACGACTGGACAGTTTTGGTGTTATGAGAACATTTGTTGCAACCTAATAAATGTTCTGGGAACTTTTACAGAACACATTTTGGTTTGCCGGGAAAACGTTACTGGTACTTTGTGTTGTTACATTAGAACGTTTGGGGAATGTTCTGTGGTGGTTGTTACAGATGATGTGCACAGTATTTTAGTGCATGTTTGGAGAACATTTCATTTGTAATATTTAATTCAAAATAATGTGTTGGGTATGTTATCAGGTAAAAAAAAATGCTATGATCCCTTATTGATGTCAGCTGTTAAATCCCCATCAATCCGTGTAGATAAAGGGGAGGAGACCGGTTAAAGAAAGATTTTTAAGCATTGGGACAATTGAGACATGGAGTGTGTATGTGTGCCATTCAGGGGGTGAATGGGCAAGACAAAAGATGTAAGTGCCTTTGAATGGGGTATGGCAGTAGGTGCCAGGTGCAGCGGTTTATGTCAAGAACTGCAACGCTGCTGAGTTTTTCACGCTAAACAGTTTTCCACGTGTATTAAGAATGGTCCATCACCCAAAGGACATTCAGCTAACTTGACACAACTGTAGGAAGTATTGGAGTCAACATGGGCCAGGATCCCTGTGGAACACGTTCGACACCTTGTTGAGTCCATGCCCCAACAAATTGAGGCTGTTCTGAGGGCAAAAGCAGGGGGTGAGGGAGGGGTGCAACTCAATATTAAGAAGGTATCCTTAATTGTTGTACTCTAAGTAAACTCCATACAGTACATAGATCAGATACTGCACCTTTTAATGTTTCTCCAATGGTGACAACAGGGTTATTGGATTGACCTTTTTGGTTAAAGAAATCCGTCAGTACTTTGTATCGTTTTTAGCCAGTAGTTCTGAAAGTAGCGTTCATGTGCCAAAGTGGTCCCTAAAAATGACGTACCATGTCACATGCTGTATATGCAGATATTCGCACCATGTCATTGCTCTCTCCCTCGCTCTACTGTGTGTGCATCTTGCTAGCTGTCACTCAAATGGTGAGGGGCGGAAGCTCATTGGCTAGAACTCAAATTGTTAGGGGGCTGGCCCACGTGGGGGAAAAGGGGTGGGGGGGGACTCCCCCTAAATCCACCTGTTCCCCTGAAAGTCAAAGAGAAACAATAAAAATCAATGACAAGGGATTAGGCCTAACCAATGGGATTAACGAAGTATTGGCTGTATTAGCGTTTGTGCAACCTACTTTCCCCAGGAGCCTGCTGTAATCTGATCGGAGAAGATGGGAGAGTGTATCTTACAGTGGTAGTCCTAAAGAGTTGTTCCCGTTGTGACCAGTCAAATGGAAAATAGAAAATGGACGATGACGACTACGAGCGTTGCATGAAAACTTTACAAACCTATAGTCCAGTATGTATAGTTCTATGCTGTGTTATTGTACAGCTGCTGTATCATGTTTGTGTTATTGTCTCCAAGTAATGTTGGGAGACGTTATTTGTATTCACAATTTCACAACTATTACAACCCTCTAAAACAAGGATCCTACAGAGGCAGGCTGCATTACTGTATTACTGTGGAACAAAACCTTAATGAGGAAAATGGTATGCAGATGTCCTTGGGTGGTGGCCTTATGGAGAGAGATGACACAGCTGCACTGTAAGAGCCAGCTTCATCGTTTCTTTTAGCCTGTGTAGCTTTTCGAATGATGTTCTTTAGGAAGGCTTGCTTGTTTGTCCTGTATTCTGCAGCCTTTGGCCATAACAACCCTAAGAGAACTCCTACAGAATATGATTTGTTTCAGGCCCTACTGGGCATGTAACAGAGCTCAGACACCAGACCTAAATCTGGTAGAACTCAAATGAAATGCTAAACTTTGGAACTTCAACAGACCCTCATTTCAAGGTTGGGTTGCCGGTTAATATTTTTTTGTTTGTCTGTTTTTTTTGTTTGTTTTTTGTTTTTTGTTTTTTTGTTAGGGCCTTCCGGGTGGCGCAGTGGTCTAGGGCACTGCATCGCAGCGCTAGCTGTGCCACCAGAGACTCCGGGTTCGCACCCAGGCTCTGTCGCAGCCGGCCGCGACCGGGAGGTCCATGGGGCGACGCACAATTGGCCTAGTGTCATCCGGGTGCGCGCTATCAAAGGTAGCCAGGTGCATGGTGTTTCCTCCGACACATTGGTGCGGCTGGCTTCCGGGTTGGAGGCGCGTTGTGTTAAGAAGCAGTGTGGCTTGGTTGGGTTGTGTTTTGGAGGACGCATGGCTTTCGACCTTCATCTCTCCCGGGCCCGTACGGGAGTTGTAGCGAATTTTTATTTTTCTGTATTTTTTTTATTTCACCTTTATTTAACCAGGTAGGCTAGTTGAGAACAAGTTCTCATTTGCAACTGCGACCTGGCCAAGATAAAGCATAGCAGTGTAAACAGACAACACAGAGTTACACATGGAGTAAACAATTAACAAGTCAATAACACAGTAGAAAAAAAGAGAGTCTATATACATTGTGTGCAAAAGGCATGAGGAGGTAGGCGAATAATGACAATTTTGCAGATTAACACTGGAGTGATAAATTATCAGATGGTCATGTACAGGTAGAGAGAGATATTGGTGTGCAAAAAAGCAGAAAAGTAAATAAATATAAACAGTATGGGGATGAGGTAGGTAAAATTGGGTGGGCTATTTACCGATAGACTATGTACAGCTGCAGCGATCGGTTAGCTGCTCATACAGCAGATGTTTGAAGTTGGTGAGGTAGATAAAAGTCTCCAACTTCAGCGATTTTTGCAATTCGTTCCAGCCACAGGCAGCAGAGAACTGGAACGAAAGGCGGCCAAATGAGGTGTTGGCTTTATGGATGATCAGTGAGATACACTTGCTGGAGCGCGTGCTACGGGTGGGTGTTGCCATTGTGACCAGTGAACTGAGATAAGGCGGAGCTTTACCTAGCATGGACTTGTAGATGACCTGGAGCCAGTGGTTCTGGCGACGAATATGTAGCGAGGGCCAGCCGACTAGAGAATACAGGTCGCAGTGGTGGGTGGTATAAGGTGCTTTAGTAACAAAACGGATGGCACTGTGATAAACTGCATCCAGTTTGCTGAGTAGAGTGTTGGAACCTATTTTGTAGATGACATCGCCGAAGTCGAGGATCGGTAGGATAGTCAGTTTTACTAGGGTAAGTTTGGCGGCATGAGTGAAGGAGGCTTTGTTGCGGAATAGAAAGCCGACTCTAGATTTGATTTTAGATTGGAGATGTTTGATATGAGTCTGGAAGGAGAGTTTACAGTCTAGCCAGACACCTAGGTACTTATAGATGTCCACATATTCTAGGTCGGAACCATCCAGGGTGGTGATGCTAGTCGGGCGTGCGGGTGCAGGCAGCGAACGGTTGAAAAGCATGCGTTTGGTTTTACTAGCAGTTGGAGGCCACGGAAGGAGTGTTGTATGGCATTGAAGCTCGTTTGGAGCGATGAGACAAGATAGTAATTACTAACAATTGGATACCACGAAATTGGGGAGAAAACAGGTTAAAATGTATTTAAAAAATAAATGTATTTTTTTGTTTAGTTTATGAGATACAATATAAATCAACAGGCACTTCCATGCCTTTTTGTTTGCTGATGTTGTTTTTCCATGTAAATGCTAATTAGGGTGAGTTAATGAGTGTCGAGAGGAACTAAGAGTGGAGCTGTTTACATTTGCAAATTAAGCTTTGGCAGGTTGTTTGACATGATGCCAGGCTGAAACTGCGTGGATGTAAGGTAACAATGGCTTATGTTCCACAGTGGTCCAGTCTAGAGAAGGGGTGGGAGACTTAATTACAAATGTAATGACATTCAGTGTTACTGGGTAAGTAGTGGCTGTTTATTCATTAAAGAAAATCCGAAGTCTCCCCTGGCTCATATACTAGTGTCAGGGTAAGGAAGCATAGAATTGTGAGGTCTAAAATGAACATATCCTTCAATGCTGTCCTCCTACCCCTCAGCAGAATACTAAGCCTACAGAACCTGACCCTAAAATGCAGGAGGGCCTTGTCTCCCATCCCCCAAGCCCACCCTAACCTTCGTGGTGCCTCTGTGACAGGGAAAGGCCAAAGAGGCAGCATGTGTGTGGCATCCAGACACTACCGGCCCTGGCCCCCTGTCTCAGCTATCACTTAGGGCTGTATCCTTGTGAATGGGGCTGGGGAATCCCCTCCGTCTGATCCCAAAGCCCGGATCACTCTCCAATCCTCACTCTAAAGTCCACCAGTCTAGGACACATGTCTACTGCAGGAAAGCATGTATAATTTCAAGCAATTATTTAAAATAAAAAAAAAATCATATTTGAGGGTCAAAGGAAAACAGATGGAGAAAAAAAGCAGCCCAAGTCAATCATAGTCACTGAATGAATGCCTGCTTTTAAAAATATGTCAAGTGGTCAATAGACAATATGACCGTTTCCATTACGTTAAAAGGATCCCTTTCATAAAGAAAGCTAAGTTAGTTTATTTGGAATACCTTGCATCCACAAAACATCCATTTGGCAAAATCAATGCTAATGCTGTCCACCCCAAGTATGAGTAATGCTAAAAGAGAGATGTGGGGTCCACTTGCAAAACAAGATTTCATCAAATGGGACAAACACCCCATTGAAACGCTGCATGCAGAGTTCTGTAAGATTCTCCTACATGTCCAGAGGAAAACTACAAACAATGCATGCAGGGCAGAATTAGGCCAATATCCACTAATAATAAAAACTCAAAAAAGAGCAATTGAGTTTTGGAAACATCTAAAATACAGTGACCCCCTCTCATATCATTACCAAGCCCTGCAATGCCAAGAGCTGAGCAAAGAAAAGAGTCCCCTCATCCAGCTGGTCCTGAGTTCACATACTTGTTCTACTAACATACGGAAACCTCAGGACCAGAACATCCAATCAATCAGGATAAACCAAATTACAACACAGTCAAAACAAAACTATATTGCTTATTGGGAAACACAAGCACAAAGCAAAATGCTGTGCTATCTGGCCCTAAATCGACAGTACACCGTGACTAAATTTGACCATGGTTACTGATCAAAACCTTGACAGCCTTGCCATTGAGAAGGGTAGACACAGAAAAACCTGGCTCCCTGTAGAGGAAAGGCTGTGCAACCACTGCACAACAGCAGAACCTGAGACGGAGCTGCATGTAAAAACAAAATTTAAAAAATCTAAAACAATTAGAGAGTGTCATTTTCCCAAATTTGAAGACCTCTCTAATGAGAGTAAGCTACCCGTCCTGTTGGGGGAGGACGCAGAGAGCTGTGGGTTGGCAGCACACTACATTGCTGACTGCCAAAAGTTGAGGGACAGTGTCTGACAGACCAATCAACCTGCACATGTACTCTACTGTATGCTCATTGTTATTGTTGAATGTATGGTTATTTTGACCCTTGATTATTGTTGTTACTGTTGTCCCGTTGACAATTTTGATTCTCATTTTTATTTATTTTTATATTGTGAATATCCAAAATAAGCTTTGGCAATATGTACATTGTTACGTCATGCCAATAAAGCGAATTGAATTGAATTGAATTGAGAGAGAGAAATAGAGAGAGAGAATTCACAGTCAGCCCGCTGACACCCCAGATCACAGATCATCAGATCACAGCAAAATCACAGTCTACTTGAACTCAATCATGAGTCATTGAGCGAAATGAACTCAATAATATTTAGATATCCAATATATGGAAGGAAAGTAGTGTGGAAGCCTACAAAAAAACTATTAGGCAACAACTAATTCAATCTCTCTTAGACAACTACCTGGACAAAACATTTCACTGTAATAGTGAAGGTGTAAACTTGGCAGTAGAAAACCTAAACAGTATATTTGACCTCAGCTTCCCCATCAAATCTAAACATTTCAAGCAGAAACCTAAGAAAATGAACAACAATGAAAAATGGTTTGATGAAGAATCTAAAAACCTGAGAAAGAAATTGAGAAACTTTTCCAACCAAAAACATAGAGACCCAGAGAACCTGAGCCTACGCTTTCACTATGGTGAATCACTAAAACAATACAAAAATACACTACAAAAAAGAAGGAACAGCACGTCAGAAAATAATCCATAGACTCTAACCACTTCTGGGAAAATTGGAAAACACTAAAAAAACAACACGAAGAGTTATCTATCCAAAATGGAGATGTACTGTATGTATAAACCACTTCTCCAATCTTTTTGGCCCTATATCAAAGAACAAACAGCAAAAACATATACGTGATCAAATACAAATCTTAGAATTAACTATTGAAGACTACCACAACCCACTGGATTCTCCAATTACATGAAATGACCTACAGGACAAATGCAAACCTTCCAACCCAAAAAGGCCTGTGGTGTTGATGGTATCCTAAATGAAATTACAAAATATACAGACCACAAATTTCAATTGGCTATACTTTAACTCTTTAACATCATCCTTAGCTCTGGCATCTTCCTGAAAATGTGGAACCAAGAACTGATCACCCCAATGCACAAAAGTGGAAACAAATTTTACCCAAATAACTACTGTGGGATAGGTGTCAACAGCAACCTTGGGAAAATCCTCTGCATTATTATTAACATTTCCTCAGTAAAAACAATATACTAATCGTCTTTTTACCAAATTTCTGTATGACAGATCAAAGATTCACCCTGCACACCCTAAATTACAAACAAACAAACCAAAACAAAGGCAAAATCTTCACTTGCTTTGTTGATTTCAAAAAAGCTTTTGACTCAATTTGACATGAAGGTCTGCTAAACAAACTGATGGAAAGTGGTGTTGGGGGAAAAACATAAACAACAAACAACAATTGTGCAGCTAAAATTGGCAAAAAACACACATTTCTTTCCAAGGGGCCGTGGGGTGAGACAGGGATGCAGCGTAAGCCCTGCCCTCTTTAACATATATGTGACCCGATTCAGGAAACTAGGCATATGTCACAAGTCACGACTTTGAACGCAAAAGATGTTTGAATGTAAAAAATATATTTTTTGAAAAATGCATTTTTGGGCAGAAAGGCCTTCTCGAACATGTGAACTTTCATGTGCCTTAACCTGTCTAGGACTGGGGTTCCGCTAACCTGTCTAGGACTGGGGAACCCCCCCACCAACAGCCAGTGAAAGTGCAGGCCGCCAAATTCAAAACAACAAAAATCTCATAATTAAAATTCCTCAAGCATACAACCACAGTGTCTGATTTCAAAAAGGATTTACAGCGAAAGCACCACAAACGGTTATGTTAGGTCACCACCAAGCCACAGAAAAACAGATGTTTTTCCAGCCAAAGAGAGGAGTCACAAAAAGCAGAAATAGAGATAAAAATGAATCACTAACCTTTGATGATCTTCATCAGATGACACTCATAGGACTTCATGTTATACAATACATGTATGATTTGTTTGATAAAGTTCAGATTTATATCAAAAAATCTGATTTTTCTTTGGTGCGTTACGTTCAGTAGTTCTAAAACATGCGATGATTGTGCAGAGCCACATCAATTTACAGAAATACTCATAATAAACATTGATAAAGATACGACTATTATACATGGAACTTTAGATAAACGTATCCTTAATGCAACCGATGTGTCCGAGAAAGCAAACCATGCAATAATCTGAGTACAGCCTTTAGACAACAAAGCAGCCAAAAAGATACCCGTCATATTGGGTAGTCAACATTACTCAGAAATAGCATTTTAAATATTCACTTACCTTTGATGATCTTCATCAGAATGCACTCCCAGGAATCCCAGTCCCACCATAAATGTTTGATTTGTTCGATAATGTCCATCAGTTATGTCCAAATATCTTCTTTTGTTAGGGCGTTTGGTGAACAAATCCAGAAACACGTTCAGGTGTTCAGGTTAAAAAAGTTTTGTTACAGCCCGTAGAAACATGCCAAACTAAGTATGGAATCAATCTTTAGTGGGTTTTTAACATAAAACTTCATTAATGTTCCAACCGGACAATTCCTTTGTCTGTACAAATGAAGTGGAACGTAGCTAGCTACCTTTCACGTGAGCGCGCCAGATGGAGGCTGTGGCACTCTGCCAGACCACTCACTCAAAGAGCCCTTATGAGCCTCTCCTTTAGAGTAGAATCCTCAAAACAGGTTCTAAATACTGTTGACATCTAGTGGAAGCCTTGGGAAGTCAAACATAACTAATATCACCCTGTATCTTCAATGCGGGCTGATTTGAAAAACTACAAACCTCAGATTTCCCACTTCCTGGTTGCATTTTTTCTCAGGTTTGTGCCTGCCATATGAGTTCTGTTATACTCACAGACATCATTCAAACAGTTTTAGAAACTTTCAAGTATTTTCTATCCAATAATAATAATAATGTGCATATATTAGTTCACTCTGGGCACACTCTTCATCCAAAAGTGGAAATGCTGCCCCCTAACCCAAAAAGGTTTGTATCAAACTTGTATGCCATCTGTAAATACAAATAAAATGGTTAAATTACATGCCTAGTTGGTTTAGCCACAGAAAAAGGGAGCAACCTTCCCGCTAGCCATGATTGGCTGAGATGATGAGTTGGCTGGACATGCCGAGACATGAATTTGGATTGGTATACCATATAACCCCTGTCTGTCTATTGTAGCTGGTCAGTATATTTACGTTGAACGTGGCTTTAAAAAATGTATCACGTTGTAAAACTGCATAAACCTAATGTGAAGTTAAAGTGTACTGTTAGCTAGCTAACGTTAGCTGGCTGGCTCGCTAGCTAACGTTATGTGTATGCTCTCCACTTCCTGGAGGACCGAGTTTTGAAATCAGTGAAATTTCAGTATGATTACTAAGGAGATTTTTTTTTATTTAATTTTTTTTCACCTTTATTTAACCAGGTAGGCAAGTTGAGAACAAGTTCTCATTTACAATTGCGACCTGGCCAAGATAAAGCAAAGCAGTTCGACACATACAACGACACAGAGTTACACATGGAGTAAAACAAACATACAGTCAATAATACAGTATGAACAAGTCTATATACGATGTGAGCAAATGAGGTGAGATAAGGGAGGTAAAGGCAAAAAGGCCATGGTGGCAAAGTAAATACAATATAGCAAGTAAAACACTGGAATGGTAGATTTGCAATGGGAGAATGTGCAAAGTAGAAATAAAAATAATGGGGTGCAAAGGAGCAAAATAAATAAATAAATAAAATACAGTAGGGAAATAGGTAGTTGTTTGGGCTAAATTATGGGTGGGCTATGTACAGGTGCAGTAATCTGTGAGCTGCTTTGACAGTTGGTGCTTAAAGCTAGTGAGGGAGATAAGTGTTTCCAGTTTCAGAGATTTTTGTAGTTCGTTCCAGTCATTGGCAGCAGAGAACTGGAAGGAGAGGCGGCCAAAGAAAGAATTGGTTTTGGGGGTGACTAGAGAGATATACCTGCTGGAGCGTGTGCTACAGGTGGGAGATGCAATGGTGACCAGCGAGCTGAGATAAGGGGGGACTTTACCTAGCAGGGTCTTGTAGATGACATGGAGCCAGTGGGTTTGGCGACGAGTATGAAGCGAGGGCCAGCCAACGAGAGCGTACAGGTTGCAATGGTGGGTAGTATATGGGGCTTTGGTGACAAAACGGATTGCACTGTGATAGACTCCATCCAATTTGTTGCGTAGGGTATTGGAGGCTATTTTGTAAATGACATCGCCAAAGTCGAGGATTGGTAGGATGGTCAGTTTTACAAGGGTATGTTTGGCAGCATGAGTGAAGGATGCTTTGTTGTGAAATAGGAAGCCAATTCTAGATTTAACTTTGGATTGGAGATGTTTGATATGGGTCTGGAAGGAGAGTTTACAGTCTAACCAGACACCTAAGTATTTGTATTTGTCCACGTATTCTAAGTCAGAGCCGTCCAGAGTAGTAATGTCCAAGAATTGAACCCTGTGGCACCCCCATAGAGACTGCCAGAGATGGAGAAAACACCAGTCTGGATTACATTATCAAACTAAGGCAACCATGCATGGTATCAGACATGAGACGCGTCTAACCATGATCTATACTGTTAAGATTTTCAGATGTTACACGTTTCTAATTTTGACAGAAAGTGGTTTCATTTCAAGTGCACTGTTAGCTAGCTAACGTTAGCTGGCTGGGTCGCTAGCTAAAGTTTTGTGTATGATCTTATTCATCATATCTCAGACACATTTGCTTGACTAATTATAGCCATAGAACTTGGTTGGTTAGCTACCTGCAGATTCATGCAGGGTAGCAACGTCATGAGTTGTGATTATGGTCCATTGTTTAGCTAGCTAGCTACACTCTAACTTTGCAAGGTATTTTCATTTCAAGTTAACGTGTACTGTTAGCTAGCTAGCTAATGTTAGCTAGAAGGCTCACTAACTAACGTTACGTCATGCGTTGGGATGCGTTGTTTACCTAGGTAGATATCTAGCTACAATTCTTAACAAAAGACTCTCGTCTTAGTGTGCCAAAAGCACAGAATAACTGATGCATTTTTGAACCCTCAACACCCGGTGAATATATCCGGTGTCAGTAAACGCTGGCCAATGTTAGCCAGTTAGCTTGGGTTCTTGACTGTATTTGTGAGGTCAGAGCTTTCGGAACAATCCTACTTATTGGCCAGGGCATCCAGTGTGTGCTCTCAACGCGAAACCACAGATAGGGCGAGTAATGTTCAGTGAGCTGTTCTCTCTTTCTTAGATGTCTGTAAGTAGCTGGCAAGTTAGTACAGAAAGGTTGGATCAACCCTTAAATAGATGGGTGGGGCTAAGACTTAAGAGGGTGTGAACAATGCTGAACAGGTGTAGACAAAGAAGGGCTCTCCAATAGTAGTACCAAAATGTTGAAAGACGTTTTCTCAAAAGTGAGTTTACAAGTTGATCAACTTTCAAAGCAGAATTACACTCCCATTGTTTCCTCAAATGCAGTGTATGATATACCATTTTGTAGCTCTGAGTCTCTACTTTTTGCTAATGTAAAAAACAGAAATGAAAATGTTTCTACATAACACCGAATCCAGGTGGTGAGTCACATATATCAACAAATTGGCGAAGGGCACTAGAGCAGTCTGCAGCACCCGGCCTCACCCTACTAGAATCTGAAGTCAAATGTCTACTGTTTGCTGATGATCCACTGCTTCTGTCCCTAACCAAGGAGGACCTACAGCAGAACCTAGGGCCTGTCAGTAAATCTCAGTAAGAAAAAATAATGGTGTTCCAAAAAAGGTCTAGTTGCCAAGACCATAAATGCAAATTCAATCTTGACACTGTTAACCTAGAGCACACAAAAAACTATTCATACCTAGACCTAAACATCAACGCCACAGGCAACTTCTACAAAGCTGTTAACGATCTGAGAAACGATACAAGAAGGGCCTTCTATGCCAACAAAAGGAACATAAAATATGACATACCAATTAGGACCTGGCAAAAAATTGCCCTTTATGGTTGTGAAGTCTCGAGTCCGCTAAGCAACCAGGAATTCACAAAATAGCACAAGCAACAAATTGAGACACTGCATGCAGAATTCTGCAAAAATATCATCAGTGTACAATGTAAAACATCAAACAATGCATGCAGAGCAGAATTATCAAAATCTAGAATAGAGCTGCTCAATTCTACAACCACCTAAAAGGAAGCACTTCCCAAACCTTCCATAACAAAGCCATCATCTACAGATAGATGAACCTGGAGAAAAGTCCCCTAAGCAAGCTGGTCCTGGAGCTCTGTTCACAAACATAAACAGACCCCACAAAGTCCCAGGACAGCAACACAATTAGACCCAACCAAATAACAGAACAACAAGAAGATAATTACTTGACACATATGTGCACGCTGCACATAAAATGATGTGGAGACCGAGCTGTACTTCTCCTGCCAAATGTATTTGTCACGACTGCTCCCGCTTCCCCTCCTCTGGCGCTCGACGCACCAGGCTGCCCTTCATTGTACACACCTGTCACCATCATTACGCGCATCTTTGCTCATTGGACTCACCTGGTCTCCTTCACGTTGTTGATTGCGCCCTCTATATCTGTCTATTCCTCAGATGTGTTCCCCGTTTCAGTCCCCCGTCCAGACGCTATCCTTGTTTGTGTTATGTGTCCGTTTACCATTAAATGTTCACTCTCTGTACCTGCTTCTCGTCTCCAGCATCGGTCCTCACAGAATGCTGACACCAATATTTGAAGCATCAGCGATGTTCTTGTTTTTTGTTTTTGGTGGCGACGTCGGGCCTGAGTGCCGCCGCCGATTGAACCCCGGGGTACCTCAGCTGGCTTGTCGGGCTTCCACGCTTTAGCTGGCTCAAGAGGTTTCCTTGCCTCGGTTGGGTCGGCATGCTCCCATCCCATGTCATGCCTCAGCCGGCTCATCGGGCTCCTACGCCTCAGCTGGCTCGTCGGGCTCCCATGCCTCTGCCGGCTCATCGGGTTCACGTGCTTAAATTGTGCAGTATTTAGCAATCATAACAAGGGTCTGGTAGTAGCAGCAGTTGTGATGTGTGTGTGTGTGTGTGTGTGTGTGTGTGTGTGTGTGTGTGTGTGTGTGTGTGTGTGTGTGTGTGTGTGTGTGTGTGTGTGTGTGTGTGTGTGTGTGTGTGTGTGTGTGTGTGTGTGTGTGTGTGTGTGTGTGTGTGAGAGAGAGAGTCACTGCTCTCTCTACTGCAGTCATGTTGATGTGGTTCGGGGCATGTTCCATCCTGTTCCCTCCTAAAGTCAACAATCAACTCCTTTGTTTTGCTGATGTTGAGGGAGAGATTGTTGTCCTGGCTAGGGTTGTGGCAGTCACAAAATTTTGTCAGCCGGTCAAATAACTGCCAGTCTCATGGTAATTGGCCACTAATTAACATGAACACATTTAGCATCTCCTGGCTTCCACACATACAAGCCACTGATGCAGACCTTTGGAACATCTACAATATAAATCCATGTAATATAGCCTACTCCTTCACAATAAATCCATTATTTATTTTAGACAGGTCTAAAGAAAATGTAGTATATTTCAGAAGAACAGAATAGCATACTCTGAGTTGTCCTTATGTTAGTTCCTGATCTGGCTATGCCATATGGCTGTGGGCTACACTAGTTAATTTAGCATTTGATTTGAAGATTTGCTTAGAAATCTGTGACATTATTTTATATTATATTATAGAATGAAGAATGCAATTGAACAAAACTGAATAAAAAAGAAAGGATATTTTCTCAAAATTATTTGAGGGAGTGCGCACATGCGGCTATTCTGTGTTGAGCGGTTAACAAAGAAATAAGTACTCCTATATGCTTCATTTTGAGTTATTAATGTAACTTTGGTTGTTCTACAAGCGTTGGGCTTTTTAAGGCTGCATGATGGAACTCGATGATTTTTTAAAAAGTTGCTTGAAAGGCATGAGCTCTGCTTTGTTTCTGTGCAGGCTGTACACACTTCATCAGTCTCTCATTCACAATTTGACAAGCTCTTGATAATTCCTTGAATTTCCCAGCTGGATCCCCTTTGTATGGCCTAATATATCCTAAAATATCCATGCATTTGCGACCAGTGGCCGTTTTGCCCTTGGGCTAAATATAATATGTATAATTCCCTGCAGGCTACAGCTGAGGACAGACACATCGGAAATGCAACTGTGCGCGTCCTTATCCAATAACTTTTTTGTCAGCCAACAAGATGAATAGGCCTGACGAACAGCAAAAGCACTAGCCTATGTCAATCTGTAATCCCCCATAGTACAAAATAAATATTCCAAACTTGGTTTGGGACAGTTGTGGGACGTGATAGATCCCAAATTAATACAACCATCAGCATAAAAAAACAACAGCGTTTTGACGCAATTAGGCTGACAGATCAGAACGTTTAGCTTATAATGTTGATAAACTATTAGGCTATTTCTTCACATTATAAGCACATCAATGGCAGTAGGCTATAAGCGGGGGCGGGGGGAAATGCATGTAATCTCTGCACTTAAATAGCAAATGGAGGACGCTTTTCCATGGTTCATTTTCATGCCAGCCAGGTAGGCTATACTCCTGTTGTAAAGAGAAGCAATTTACTTAATGGGAAAGTTGAGAAATAAACATAGTAGGCCTAGCCTATAGAAAGCTGATGGGATCCTCCTCTTTTTAATAGAGGTCATCACTCTATTTTCTCATGCAATTGCATAGCCTATAGAAATGTTCCTCAACATGAGCTCATGGGCTCTCATTGATGTCAGAGTGATTAGAGGGACAATAGAGTGCTGAGTACCAGGCAGTTAGCAGGTTTGGTAGGCTACTTATGACCATCAGCAGCATCAGAGCTTGGAGAAGCATAATTACCATGACTAAATGGTCATGTGGAATTTGACCGCCTTCATGACCCGCCGGTGTGGCGCTAACATGGTCACGGCAACAGCCCTAGTCCTGGCACCACAATTCCAGTTAATTTAGCTCTTGCCGATAGGCTGACTCATTGTTGTTGGTTACCAGGCCTACAATTGTGGCGTCATCAGCAAACTTGATGATGGAGTTGGCGTTCTGCAAAACAACCTAACTGTTAGTGTTTTTATTGAACAGTCATTTTGCATATGCTAGTATGAGACCACTTGAGGACTTGTGTAATGTTAATGTAACACCTTCACCCCATTATTGTGTCTGGTCTAGCTACCATGTGTTGCTGTAAACATTTTTTTTTTTTTTAAAGATAAATTGCAATCAGTGACCAACTGTGTCCATCTACATTCCTCTGCAAGGGCCTGCTAATAATGTCATAATTCATCCCTAACCCCCATTCAAAGTGGACCACCTCACATCCATGATGACTTTAGCTGCTGTGTGTAAAATTCTGGAGCAGCCTGAACAGAGCTGTAAATATCACCTAGGGAGGGGTTGGACCGATGTCCCATAAAACAAGGTGTTCCATCCAAATGTCAGCCTATTCCCTATGTAAAGCACTACTTTTAACCACAACCCTATGGGTTAGTGCACTACGTAGGGGATACAGTGGCATTTGGGATGAAGGCATTGTAAGGGGATCCAGGCTGTTATTTTGACTCATAATGACTGATTGGAGGCTGTGCTACTTGGGAGATCCCAGGTGATTTCATGGACACCCTCTGTTCTCAGGATCTTTGGCCCCTAACATCAGTGGAGAGCAGTCACAGATCCTAAATTAATGGATGTCAGAAAGTAAATATAGACAAGAGGTCAGTGTTTGGTTCACCCGCCTGTTGTACGCCTGAGACAGAGAACGAGAGAGAGAGAGAGACTTCTGTTCTGTTTTCCTCTCCTCCTGCCATTTGGTCCTGTCCAGCACATGATGACATGTGTGAGGAGAAAACTCCCAGAGGATGAATAACATGTAGCTAGAATATGTTAGGTAACACTATTATATGACTACGGGGTCAGGGCTGGGGGGGGGTGACCAGAAAGCACCACTTAGGGTAAATTAATTTTATTTTCAACTGTAAGACCAGTGTTACACTAGTATATACACCCTGATGTCTTACTAGGGAAATTGTGTTTCCATAGCTAGGACTGACAGTGAGGGCTTGTGAAGAGCAGAATCGACATCCTCTGCATAATCAAAACAGTTGCGCTGTGAGAAGGTGCTAACCATCGAAGGAGTAAACCCGTGTTCACAGTTAGCCATTGTTATTACAATGCCACCCGAATAGGCCCAGAGCCTTGTATATGGGTCTGCATGTCAGAGATGGTCCATTGAGACCATGGCCCAGTGATTCCCAGGAGTCAGGCCGTGGATGTGGAAATACAAAGGTCTGAGGCTTTTTGGTAAAACACCGGGGTAAATCACCAGTGGAAATGCACTATTAGTTTATCAGTAATGGGTGTTATGTTTCTTTTGACTTCACATAACCTCATCAGAGTTGAGACACATCCTCAAAAATACATGTCATCTTTTTTTTTCTGCTGCTAATTGTTACTGAATAGTTTTTACACTGGTAGATGGTGTAAATGTCTTGTCACTCGATGCCACACATAAACTTTAGACAACTTATTTCCAAAGCAATGGGTGGGGTAGTAGGCCTAAAGTCTCTCTGTGATCAGATCTTTATGAATATAGATAACGCCTGCACAGGGCTATAGAGGACTGGGACCCTTTGCTGAAATATGAACAAGCCTTCTTCAAACCACATACAATGAGTTCAAAGTGATTGGGCAGAGAAAGTCCAGAATGATTTATTTTCCACCAAAAGGTTCGACATCAAAACATGGACAATGTTGTAGATATATACTATCTAGATAGAATGGGAGGCCCTTAAATCCCCTAGGTCATTTTGTGACCAAGAAATCTAAAATATTATGAATGTCAAGTAAATGATATTGTAAAGTATATCATTTCTCAAAAGCCATATTTGCATCGCGGATCATTTGGTCAGAACATGCGTATTCATGAGTCACAAAGTTCTGTGTATCAAGCACTTTAGCAAGCATGACTCATGACTGAATCTTGACTACAAATAAATATATGGAGTAACAGAGTGCTTTTGCAAGGTTAATGTCCTAATTTAGTTGGAAAATGTAACCGTTTAGAAATCAGCTAAATGGGAAACATTTATGTGTGTGGAGGCTTTTGTCGATGTAATTGTGGTTGGAAATGAATGAGTGTGGAGGAGTGTAAGTCAGCAGTAAGGTCAGATTGAACCACGATTCAAACACTCTGATTCGCTTGAATAGTCTGAATCTGCGTTTGTTGGCAAACAAACACTCTTGTCGGCTGCTCTGGGATCAGAATAATTGAGTTAACTATTTTAATTTTGGTCACCATAATGAAACATTCTATTTGACTTGCATTCCAAGTGCTGTGATAAGCGAGATAAACATTTTCTCATATCTCCTTTGGCTCTCTGCCTCTTCAGATAAGAAAAAAGAAATCAGACACACAGCTTTGGTGCAGTCAGTTCAATGAGGCATGAAGGGCCAGTCAGTCATTCAAAAACAAAACAATATTTTGATTAGTCATTCTGAACAGGACCTCCTGTTTAGACTGTTAGATCTGTTGTGACCCTATGTTGTTGTGGGGTATCCTACGTGCCTAGAAAAGAAGATTGATGACGGCATAATTCTATTCTAATTGACTCATTTCCCATCTGCTCCTTTTCTTGGCTGACAACATAAAACAACATTGCAGAAAGAGGAGAGAGAGAGAGAACTGAGAGAACAGTGGCAGGGCCTTAATGGAGGAGAGGAATGGAGAAGAGGAATGACCCTGGCTGCTGACCGATCAGGCTAGGAGAACACAGACCCCATTCATTACCACGTTTAAACGCCAACCCTCCTTTTCTAGTCAAATCAAATCCTCATCATTTTAGATCCGAGTGGATAGTGTCTAACTCAACTGTCACTGAGCAGACCTGTGGAGTCCAGTCCCTAAGTATATTTCCAAACCCAAAACGATCGAGGCCACACGGTAGCCCACACTGGTTGCTTCTGTTCTCTCCGCTTCTCGGTGGAGGAAACTTTGAGTTCCTTACGCTCCACTTGGCCTTCTGGTGTCTAAAGTACTTAATGTTGCTGCTCGGTGGCTGGCGTGGCCACAGCGCTGCTCTGGCGGAGGCCCCTATTGTCTCCAGATTTTCCTCTCTTTAGCACCCTTGGCCTCTCATTGTCTTGCCACCTCTGTGTCAGGTCGGGTCCGGTGCAGGCCTTTGCCACACAGAGGACCCCCCTCCTCTCCCTTTTGCGGATCACTAAACAGGACAATTGCTATATCCATCTTTTCATTGTGGGCCATTGTGGAGACACCCTGGGTAGAGAAAGGGTTTCTTTCAGTGGGAAACCTCTTTCTCCTCTTTCTTCTCCTCCTTTTTTTCTGCAGGGGGAGGTGAGGGAAGAAGAAGAAAATGAAGCAACTTTTATTTAAAAAATGTATTTAGTTTATTTAGCTCAACTTGAACTGCATTGTGGGTTAAGGGCTTGTAAGTACGCATTTCACGGTCCTGATGTATTTGGCAAATGTGACAAATACAATTTGATTTGATTTGAATTGTATTCCGTAGGACATCAAAGCAGCTGATAGGCTGGCAGCCAGAAAGAGCAGCGTTCCCTTGGATGGACAGAATAGGTGGATTTGGGGAAATTCTACCTCATTAACAGACTAATATAACAGCTTTCATTAAAGGTTATGTTCTGCTTATGAATTTGTTAAGTACAGCTTATTAATGTGCTATGAAGTCCAACGTTGGTACTCTTAAAAAATAAGTGTTACAAATCATTGTTACGTTGTTACAGATTTGAGCCATTCGTAGTCTGTGACATTTAGTTTATATAGCAGAATTACACAAAAGACGCCAACTACGCCAAGTCCTGTTTCAAAAGTTTCACTGAGTTGTCTAGGTCTAATAATTAACAAAGACCATAGATCACATAATTACACATAGTTGGTTGTGCATCCGGAATGTTCTCTTTCTCCACGAGTCTTCCTTCCACACACCTTGTAGTCTTCAATGGTCTCTGGTCTCTAACAAGCCATCCACTGACTGGGATGCAGCAGGAATGTGTTGTATCACATATCCCTGGGTTAGTCAGAGACTTTAAAGAAAGTCTGCATGCTTCCCCTAGTTCTCTGAATTACTCTTTTGTTGTGATGCTCTGCTCTCACACTGCTGTGGGTAAATGAAAGTAAGTAACTTTCCTTAAAACTCGAGTCATAGGACTTTTGTATACCCATCATGTGATGATGCAGTATCATATGCAGATTTGAATTTGAGATATCCTGATGTCATTGAGAAGACATCTACCATCATTAGCACCAGCAGTCAAGTACTCAATGTAGACTACTCACTCAAACAGCGATACACCAAATAGCACAGAGCACTGCCTGCAGCAAAACCTGTTGAGAAAAATGTTGTACTCTTTCGCAATGAAGTGATCATATGCTCTGAATGTGTGCTCATACAGTACTTGCAATGCATTTTCATCATGTACAACTACACTGAACCCTGCCAATCAAAAGTGGCAAGATCCACCAAAATGCGCCCTTCTCTTGTTCCGTATAAGCTCCGGCTCTGGCACCTTCTTCACAAAAGATCCCAAAACTTCCTGTCTCTCTGTCAGCAACCTGTTGTGACAGAGACTAAAGCGTTTTTTTCTCAGAGCTCATTTTCTCGTCCAGGTACTTCACACCCACTGTTTTATGAGCCTGGTTTAATAAAATACCATAAAAGTGATATCGTAATCCTGTCTAAATTGAGTAGGACGTACTAATCATAACCATGGTTTACATTTAGTTGGAGAGATGATGGCATGCCCAGAGGGCGGAATTAAACGGGCAACTAAAGGTGTCCACATGCTTCCGAGCCGAAACAGTTCGGGTAGAGTTCCTGCTTATATTATGATGACATTTTGTGACGTTTTTGTTTGTTTTAGACTTTGGTCATGTTTTTTTTTTGAAACACACATTTTTTTATGGAAGCAAGCTGAAGTATCGGAGGTGAAGTCTACGCCCCTTCGTCAGTGATTGGTTAACTGTAGGGAAGTCTTCGTTGTCAGAGACGACTCATTTTCATGCAAATGTTTTCAGTGAAAAATACTGCACAAAACATTTAGTTAGATGTCAAATTGAGCAACTAAATCGTCAAAATTAATGACAGTTTTCTTGTTATCTTTAGATTAATTCTGACTATTTTGAGGAAATACTGGCTACCGTGTCTAAAAATGGACAAACAGTGCTATTGCCACTTTTTTCTCATTTTTCAAGTGAAGATTTTTTAAGGGCGTATGCGAGCACACTTGTTTGGATCGGCTAGCTGAGGTCGGCAAATCACCAGCCGGACTGACGCATGCTGACACCATAAGTGTCTGTCACCGGTGCATATCACAAAACCTGAGGAGAGGCGTGAATGATCCTACAAGTCACCACCACCACCCCCACCCCTGCCCCCTACCCTGCCCCTGGTCCCCCTATACTCCCCCTGCTGCCCCTCTACCCCCTCAGTCAGAGGTCCTGAAGCACTACTGCAGTCAGCCCTGGGTTCGAAAACGATTAGAAATCTTTCAAATACTTTGAGTGTTTGCATTAAGCCTTCCTGGAATGCTAGATGGTGCCAGGGCCAGATTTGCACCTTTTTGACCACTTCTACTGGTTCAACAGGCAAGCTCAATCAAGACCGGTTAAAGTATCTGAAATGATTTCAAACACTACTTGAACCCAGATTTGACTGCAGCACATCCGTCCCTGGTGAGGGATTACCCTGTGTAAACAGCTCATAATCTAGGCTCCACTGCTTGAAAGGACTTGTTTTTCTCACTGATGTGCTTCAGGGGAGGAATCCCAGTGGAGGTGTGCTGCCTGGCTTTTTCAATGGTGACTTTCCTCAATGGGATTTTGCTGCAGGCAGTGCTCTGTGTTTGGGTTATTAGGTGCTTGACTGTCAGATGGTAATTCCTCTGAAATCACACGGGACTTCAAATCAAATCAAATCAAATCAAATCTTATTTGCCACATGCGCCGAATTCCGTGCAATGCTTACTTACAAGCCCTTAACCAACAATGCAGTTCAATAATTCAAGTTAATAAAATATTTACTCAAGAAACTAAAGTAAATATTTTTTTGAATCAATCAAAAAGTACGGTGGGTACAGGTTAGTCGAGGTAATTTGTAAAGTAACTACGCATAGATAATAAACAGCGAATGGATGCAGTGTAAAACAAGGGGGGGGGGGGGGGCAATGTAAATAGTCCGGGTGGCCATTTGATTAGTTGTTCAGCAGTCTCATGGCTTGGGGGTAGAAACTATTAAGGAGCCTTTTTGTCCTAGACTTGGCACTCCAATACCGCTTGCCATGCGATAGCAGAGAGAACAGTCTATGACTTGGGTGCCTGGAGTCTTTGACAATTTTTTGGGCCTTTCTCTGCCACTGCTTAGTATATAGGTCCTGGATTTCAGGAAGCTTGGCCCCAGTGATGTGCTGGGCCGTACACACTACCCTCTGTAGTGTCGAGCAGTTTCCATACCAGGCGGTGATGCAACTGGTCAGGATGCTGTCGATGGTGCAGCTGTAGAACTTTTTGAGGATCTGGGGACCCATGTCAAATCTTTTTTAGTTTCCTGAGGGGGAAAATATGTTGTCGTGCCCTCTTCACAACTGTCTTGGTGTGTTTGGACCATGATAGTTTGTTGGTAATGTGGACACCAAGGATCTTGAAACTCTCGACCCACTCCACTTCAGTCCTGTCGTCCTGGCCTGTTTGGCCCTCCTCTTCCTATAGTCCATGATCAGCTCCTTTGTCTTGCTCACATTGAGAGAGAGGTTGTTGTCCTGGCACCACACTGCCAGGTCTCTGACCTCCTCCCTATAGGCTGTTTCATCATTGTTAATGATCAGGCCTACCAACTTATTGATGGTGTTGGAGTCGTGCTTGGCCACACAGTCATGGGTGAATAGGTAGTACAGGAGGGGACTAAGCACACACCCACTTGAGGGGCCTCAGTGTTGAGGATCAGCGTGGCAGATGTGTTATTGCCTACCCTTACCGACTGGGGTGGCCCATCAGGAAGTCCAGGATCTAGTTGCAGAGGGAGGTGCTTAGTTCCAGGGTCCTTAGCTTAGTGATGAGCTTTGTGGGCACTATGGTGTTGAACGCTGAGCTATAGTCAATGAACAACATTCTCACATAGGCACTCCCTTTGACCAGGTGGGAAAGGGCAGTGTGGAGTGCAACTGATATTGTGTCATATGTGGATCTGTTGAGGCGTTATGCGATTAGGAGTGGGTCTAGTGTTTCTGGCATGATGGTGTTGATGTGAGCCATGACCAGACTTTCAAAGCACTTCATGGCTACATACGTGAGAGCTATGGGAGAGTAATCATTTAGACAGATTACCTTCACTTTCTTGGGCACAGGCACTATGGTGGTCTGTTTGAAACATGTACTGTAGGTATTATAGACTCAGACAGGGAGAGGTTGGAAATGTCAGTGAAGACACTTGCCAGTTGGTCCGGACATGCTTTGAGTACATGTCCTGGCCCCGCGGCTTTGTGAATGTTGACCTGTTAAAAGGTCTTGCTCACATCGGCTATGGAGAGTGTGAGCACACAGTAGTCCGAAACAGCTAGTGCTCTCATGCATGCTTCAGTGTTTCTTGCCTCAAAGCGAGCATAAAAGGCCTTTAGCTTGTCTGATAGGCTCTCGTCATTGCGTAGCTCGCGGATGGGTTTCCCTTTATAGTCTGAAATACTTTTCAAGCCCTGCCACATCTGATGAGTGCCAGAGCCAATGAAGTAGGATTCATTCTTGGTTCTGTATTGACGCTCTGCATGTTTGATGGTTCGTATGAGGGCATAGCGGGATTTCTTATAAGCGTCCATATTAGAGTCACGCTCCTTGAAAACGGCAGCGCTAGCCTTTAGCTCGGTGCAGATGTTGCCTGTAATCCATGGCTTCTGGTTGGGAAATGTACGTACGGTCACTGTGGGGATGATGCCGTCGATGCACTTATTAATGAAGCCGGTGACTGAGGTGCAATATTCCTCAATGCCATTGGATGAATCCCTGAACATATTCCAGTTTGTGCTAGCAAAACAGTCCTGTAGCGTAGCATAAGCGTCATCTGACCACTTCCGTATTGAGTGAGTCACTGGTACTTCTTGCTTTAGTTTTTGCTTTGTAAGCCGGAATCAGGAGGATAGAACTATGGTCAGATTTACCAAACGGAGGGCGAGGGAGAGCTTTGTATGCATGTGGAGTGAAGGTGGTCTAGAGTTTTTTCCCCCTCTGGTTGTACATGTGACATGCTGGTAGAAATTGAATTTAAGTTTGGCGACATTAAAGTCCCCGGCCACTAGGATTGCTGCTTCTGGATGAGCGTCTTCTTGTTTGCTTATGGCCTTACACAGCTCATTGAGTGCGGTCTTAGTGCCAGCATCGGTTTGTGGTGGTAAATAGATGGCTAAGAATAATATAGATGAGAACTCTCTTGGTAGATATTCGAGACTTTAATATTGTACATCGCGCACCAGCAGTTATTGACAAATAGACACCCCCCCGTCCCTCGTCTTACCAGACGTAGCTGCTCTGTCCTGACGAAACACGGAGAAGCCAGCCAGCTCTATATTATCCGCGTCGTCGTTCAGCCAAGTCTCGGTGAAACATAAGATATTAACGTTTTTAATGTCCCATTGGTAGGATAGTCTTAATCGTAGATCGCCCAGTTTGTTTTCCAATGTTTGCAAGTTGGCCAAAAATACAGAGGGTAGTGGTGGTTTACCTGCCCGTCGACAAATTCTTACAAGTCACCCCGGCCTTCCCCCCATTTTCTCCATCTTTTCTCCACGCTGATGACGGGGATTTGGGCCTTGTCTCGACAAAGCATTATATCCTTCACGTCGGATTTATTAAAGAAAAATCTTCATCCAGTTCGAGGAGAGTAATCGTTGTTCTGATGTCCAGAAGCTATTTTTGGTCATAAGAGACAGTAGCAGCAACATTATGTACATAATGAGTTACAAACAATGTGAAAAAACAAACAAAATAGCACAGTTGATGAGGAGCCTATAAAACAGCATCTATCCCCCCCGGCGCCATTACTTTCTTCGGGAAATTTGTGGAGACAAGGAATGTGTATAAAAACATTTTATTTGAGCGGGGAACAGCCTTGACTTGGCTGAGTAGGTTTTCTTCAAGAGCACAAAATAGTGTTTTTTCCATTAGTAATGATTGGGAAATATTTATTTGCTCATATCTCAATTTGCTGAAAATTCTAAATCTCTGTGACTCAGCAATGCATGCACAATCACACATGCATTATAAATGTATTATATTCATTTTGATTGACAAGATTAAACACATTAGGGATCCAGTCATAACAGGTTGCTAACGTTAATGTTAAAATCGAGTAGCTGCCCAGCAAGCACGCAAGATTTGCTTCTGGGTTTGAGATTAGGGATCCAGTGAGTGAGGGATAAAGACACACAAGCCCTCCTCCCTCACAGGAAAACAGACTTTGCCACAAAACTAAAGCTTTCAGGTCGGCTCACTTCATCTTTATCTTCACAGAAAGACGGAAATGCCAGATCTTTCTCAAAGGGCAATTTCTTCTGCCTGGCACTGAATGTATCTTCATCATCATTACTGCATAAAACACTGGTCAGGGAGAAAGGAGAGATGTGTCGTGGAAATTCACCACCATGTTGTGGAAATGACCACCAGGGACACTCAAAGTCAATCTTAAATGAATCATCCTTTATTATCACCACACTGGAGAAGTTCCAACCAACTCTATACACCATAGTACACATGTCAATCAGGAGCTCTGCTGGGGCAGTCCCAGCAATTGTCTTATATGCAGCTATACACAAGACAAGTTATATTTGCATGATTTAGCATAATTAATTCATCATTACCGTTTTGTCTCATTCATGTGACCGACCAATACTGGTTCATAACGTGTGACAGACCAATACCTCACAAACTTTCTTCTCTCAAAACTGAGACCTTGAAACTGAGATATCATTCGTTCTGAAAACAAGTCTGGGCGTACTGCCAAATTGAAGTTACAGATAGTGAGGATTCGTTCAGTCTCAGTCAATCACTTGCATCACTTGCATGAACACAGAAAACGGTTATTAGAAAAGCACATGAATAGAACATAGAAATTAGTTCTTAGAAAGGCACAAACATTAAACATTTCCAGCACAGGGGCTTCAAAAAGGCACAGGCGGCTTGGGAATGAATCACATAGATGTATCCGAAATGGCACCCTATTCCCTATATAGCGCGCTACTTTTGACAAGAGCCCAATGGGCCCCTGGTCAGCGGTGTGAAGTATTTAAGTAAAAATTCATTAAAAAAATACATTACTACTTAAGTAGTTTTTTTGGTATCTGCACTTTATTTTACTATTTATATTTTTGCCAACTTTCACTTTTACTTCACTATGTTCCTAATGAAAATAATGTACTTTTTATTCCATACATTTTCCCTGACACTCAAAAGTACTTGTTACATTATGAAAGAAAAAATGTCCTAATCACACACTTATTAAGAGAACATCCCTGGTCATCCCTACTGCCTCTGATCTGGTGGACTCACATAACACCAATGCTTAATTTGTAAATGATGTCTGAGTGTTTTATTGTGCCCCTAGCTATGCGTAAATAAAAGGGAAAAAAGATAATTGTGTGATTTTGATCATATTTTTGGTATTATTTGATCATTTTATATAGTTTACTTGTTATAAGGCCACACAGAGTGCCAGAGATACTTACAGATACCTGTGATAATCAAGTATCCAAAAAGGCCACCACATGTCATCTTATAAAATTCCCACCCAAAGCTACCAGCATTCTGGTAGTTTACTGGCAAACTTCTAACGATTACAGTAATATACCCTCCCTTTGTTTTTCTATCTGTTTTGCTTAAAATAATGAATTTGAAATGCTTTATACTTTTACTTTTGATACTTCAGTATATTTGAGCAATTCCATTTTACTTTTGATACTTAAGCTTATTTAAAACCAAATACTTGTAGACTTTAACAGAAGTAGTATTTTACTGGGTGACTTTCACTTTTACTTGAGTCATTTTCTATTAAGGTATCTTTACTTTTACTCAAGTATGACAATTTAGTACTTTTTCCACCTCTGCCCCTTGTCAAAATAGTGCACTATAAAGGGAAAAGGGTGCATTTGGGACGCATGTACAGAGAGACGGGAGAGAGAATGTAGCCCTAGAGGTCAGTTGAAACTTACAGCAGGAATGAAGGTATATACTAAACCTCTCACCCACAGGCCACGGCATAACCTCACTACATAATCAAGTCATTAAGCTTGAATACAAAAACAAAGTTAATTTCAACAAGCAACACTGCACTGGGGAAAGTGTGATGATAGTCCCTCCTGTAAGCATTGACAGAGACTCTTGTCCTAACTATTGCTAATGACTGCTAATCATTATTGCTAGTAACTTCTTACCCATTTGAATAATGATATTATTAACAGAAACATAACAACTAATGAAGAACATGGTAAACACTGATAAAATGAAGACAAAGATTGCTAAGACAAAGATTCAGATCAAGACCTATATGGGTCCAGTAAACTAAGAGCGCGCTTAGGACAGGACCAAAATAACCCTGACCCTAACCAAGATGATCCAGGCCATGCTGCACAAAGATATCCGGGCATCAAAATGTAACTGCCTTTGTTGCTTTCACGGGCCAATGTCACTCCCTTTCTCTTTAAATACTTACTTCACTTGGAACCTTTGACACAGGTTATGAGAGAAATTCAAACTCCCTCCTATGAGTTCGAGATTCTTTGGTGTTTGGAATCACTTCAAGTAGAGTTGATTCACAGCTAATGGGGTCACGGTGTCGTGGTCAGAAGACTGAGAGTAGTGGACATTAATCTCGTATTGCCGTTACATGGTACTCTTACCACTCCCTATGTAATTGACCTTCCATTATGCTGTGTGATTTATGGGGTTGTCAAAGGTCCAGACTTCTTCAAGGAACTGTCATTTATATTCACATGGAGAGCTGAGGTATGGCTAAAGATTTAGCCCAAAGGGTGCTCTTTGATAAAGAATTTATTCTGATGTTGTTTCACATAAACACTGGCAATGACGATAATTTCACATTCCATTTTAGTTTATGTTGTTATCCATGGCAACTAAAAACAGCCAGCCCCGCTGGCAGCGAATGAGTAGCGATTCCTCAAGCACACCTACATGTGTATGGCACAGAGAGTGCAGAGGAAGACGCCAGGGCAGTGGCAGAATAAAGATCATTAGATCACATGATTACACATTGTTGATTGTGCATCCTGAATGTTCTCTTTCTCCACGAGTCTTCCTTCCACACACCATGTAGTCGTCAATGGTCTCTGGCCTCTAACAAGCAATCCACTGACTGGGATGCAGCAGGAACGCGGGGAAAACTAAACCGCCTTTACCCTGCCACCTCCACCTCACCCACTCTGCTCTCCTGGAACTGAAGTCGAGCTGTCCTACACAGGGCCAGCATGGTCACATAGACCCACACCTCCTCTGCTGCTCATATGTGGCAATAGACCAGGAAGTCACGGTGAAATAAGAGAAGTACACAGTAGTCTCTCAATTGTACTGTCTTACCCCCATTTGGTCTATTCCCCCTGAACATACCAACAGGAAGAATCACTCTGTGTAGCCTAACCTATCCCCATCCATAGACGCTAACTGCTTTAGGGCCAATTGACGATAGTATCTTCTGAAATAGGGGAGTTTAGTTAAAAGCGCCAAAGCTTGCTCTAAAGATGAACACGCATGGCTTGCGGTATGGCTTTGGAAACATGTCATGTTTCATGTCAGCAAGAAATCATTTTCAAAAAAACAAAAGGTTAAATTACAACACAACTTTACAGGGTTAGGGTTGCCACACGGGCATATGTCCATGTTACAACGCTTGTTTACGCAGAACAGGCCGAAGACAGAGTGAACAATTATTTTGTTATTAAACAAGGCAATTCAGTTAAGAACAAATTCTTATTTATAATGGCAGCCTTCAGGGGATCAGTGGGTTTACTGCCTTGTTCAGGGGCAGAACGACAGATTTGTACCATGTCAGCACAGGGATTCGATCGAGCAACCTTTTGGTTACTGGCCCAACAGTCCAACCACTAGGCTACCTGCCACCCCTGTGCTAATTAGCAATCTGCCTCTCCGAACACCTGTGTGTAATGGGAAGATGGACGCCGCAAAAGTATTGTCACTGAAAAATACTGACGGCTGTAACTGTGTTAAAACGGGTTAAAACAGTGTGCAGTAAGGGAATATTTAGCCTTTCTGAACATACACTGAGTGCACAAAACATTAGGAACACCTTCCTAATATTGATTTGCACCTCCTTTTGCCTTCAAAACAGCCTCAATTCATCTGGGAATGGACTCTACAAGGTCCCAAAAATGTTCCACAGGGATGCTGGCCCATATTAATTCCAGTGCTTCCCACAGATGTGTCAAGTTGGCTGGATGTCCTTTGGGTGTTGGATCCATTCTTGATACACACAGGAAACTGTTGTGCGTAAAAACAAAAACAGCAGCATTGCAGTTCTTCACACACTCAAACTGGTGTGCCTGGCACTCACTACCAAACCCCGTTCAAAGACATTTACATCTTTTGTTTTGCCCATTCAGCCTCTATAAACACAACACTGGTCCCATGTTTCATGAGCTGAAATAAAAGATCCCAGAGATTTTCCATACGCACAAAAAGCGTATTTCTCTCAAATGTTGTGGACAAAATTATTGACATCCCTGTTAGTGAGCATTTCTCCTTTGTCAAAATAATCCATCCACCTGACAGGTGTGGCATATCAATAAGCTGAATAAAAGCATTACCATTACACAGGTGCACCTTGTGTTGGAGGCAATAAAAGGCCACTCTAAAATGTGCAGTTTTGTCACACAACACAATGCCACATATGTGTCATGTTTTGAGGGAGCGTGCAATTGGCATGCTGACTGCAGGAATGTCCACCAGAGCTGTTGCCAGAGAATTGAATGTTGCCAGATGATTTTCTCTACCATAAGCCACTTCCAACATCGTTCTAGAGAATTTGACAGTACTTCCAACCGGCCTCACAACCGCAGACCATGTGTAACCACGCCAGCCCAGGACCTCCACATCCAGTTTCTTCACATGTGGGATAGTCTGAGACCAGCCAGTTGGTCAGCTGATGAAACTTGGGGATTGCACAACCAAATAATCTCTGCACAAACTGTCAGAAACCATCTCATGGAAGCTCATCTGCAAGCTTGTTGTCTTCACCAGGATCTTGACCTGACTGATCTTAACCGACTTCAGTGGGCAAAAGCTCACCTTCGATCGCCACTAGCACGCTGGAGAGGTGTGCTCTTCATGGATGAATCCCGGTTTAAACTGTACCCGGGCAGATGGTAGACAGCGTGTATGGCATTGGTGTGGACTGATGTCAACGTTGTGAACCGAGTGCCCCATTGTGGCGGTGGGCATAAGCTACGGACAACAGACACAATTGCATTTTATCAAAGGCAATTTGAATGCATAGAGCTACCGTGACGAGATCCTGAGGCCCATTGTCGTGCCATTCATCCGGCCCCATCAACATGTACGACAGCATGTTCCAGTTCCCGCCACTATCCAACAACTTCGCGTAGCCATTGAAGAGGAGTGGGACAACATTCCACAGGCCACAATTAACAGCCCGATCAACTCTATGTGAAGGAGATGTGTCACGCATGAGATAAATGGTCGTCACACCAGTTACTGACTGGTTTTCTGATCCAAGACCCTATTTTTTAAAGGTATCTATGACCAACAGATGTATGTTTGTATTGCCAGTCATGTGAAATCCATAGATGAGGGCCTAATGACTGATTCACTTTAGTTTTAATTGCTGCATGTTGCATTGACATTTTTGTTCAGTGTATTCATGTGAATAATCAAAAGGTATGTATTCACAATAGTATCAACAGGTGTCCTGTGTGACTTAGTTGGTAGAGCATGAAGCTTACAACAACCAGGGTCGTGGCTAGTTAATAGGCCTAGTTAATATTAGGCAAAGTACTTGTTGTGCAGGGGTAAAAAAAAAAAAAAAAGAGGCCACACGAACAAAAAAGGTTACATGAGTTCTCCAATCCAGCCACCGAGCATCTCTGCTTCCCCCACTGGTACCTCGCAGTAGCTACAATCAGACCCTCGCCTAGTCTACTGCCTCCAGAAACGGACCTGAGACCTCCCACTTCCAATAGGCCATACGCTGGCGGCGATGGGAAGGGACTATAAACTTATGTGGAATAGCGTTCTAAAACGTGCCCCCTTCTTTGAGGCGGACCTCTCTTTTTGGGCCTCTCTCTCTCTCCCTCTCTCTCTCTCTCTCTCTCTCTCTCTCTCTCTCTCTCTCTCGCCTTTGATCTGCTCCATAACCAACCTACATAACAACAGTCACGTCATTTCCCCAGTGCGCGGAGGGGAGGGGAGTTTATTGAGGGAAGCTGATCAAAGTTTGGTGGCCTCCTGAGAGCTTCGACACAGCAGTCGCAGCAGACAGAGGTAAAGCAACGTCCACGGAACTTTTTGGGGGAAGCAATAGTTCAGACTCTCTTTCAGTCTCTCTCATTGCTCGAGCGACTGCCGGAATGGAACACCTGTTGCTGTGCTGTGAAGTGGAGACCATCCGGAGAGCTTACCAAGACTCGAACCTGCTCAACGACAGAGTTCTGCAGACCATGCTAAAAGCGGAAGACAATTATCTCCCCGCAACGAACTACTTCAAATGTGTACAGAAAGAGATTGTACCCTGCATGAGGAGAATTGTTGCTACGTGGATGCTGGAGGTTTGTGCAAGAAACCGTTTCTAACAAATCCATATCATTCAATTATCTGAATCATCTCACTGGCCTATGCCCTTTGGAATATTGGCAAAATACAACTATAACGATTGCTTGTCCTGTGTTGTTCATGTCATGTGTTTATTACATTATTCACCCAGCGATAGCTTACACTTTGGACTTAATTAGAGGTTGTCTGTGTGACTCATTGAGCCTTATTTTTACCTGACGCATGCTGCAAAGGACGCCAAAATTTCCCCTTGGATTAAATTCAAGTAAACAAAATGTTACACTTTAGTATTATGCCGTCACTTAGTGCCAGTATTCGCCCTCTTTGTTTGCTTGTGGTTTATAGCACTACTTTGTGGTTTAAAAAGTGTAATAACCATGTCACAGCTGTTTTCCATATCGTCACCGACATTGGATGCATTTGAAACGTTGTTTCTATTGTTAAGTTGCCACTTGATAAAGTAAACGTAGCCTACATAATTGTTCTTAAGAGTTGAAGCAACTGAACAAGTCGATTTGGGAGCTTGAAAGGGTCGCCTTTAAAATTGGTTAGAAGCTTCGATCCCTTTCGAGAGATTGTAATAAAGGTGACATATTATGTGAGACGGCACATTGATTAACATTAACCGGGTAAAAATGTTTTCGTGATGTGGAAGATTACATTTCAAATTATTTTTTTTAAAGTTGCATGCTGTTATGAGATGTGTGCGCATGCTGCTTGTCCAGTTTCTAGTGGCTTACAAATATAGTTCATTTTGAACATTATTATTTTAGATATTCGGAATATGACACTTCTGTCCGATAAAACAAAAGCATAATAACGTTTACACGCCCATGTTACATTCTAAAACTATTTATAAATATTTAAAAATATTTTTTGAAAATATGGCGAACGACAATATGGCTCTGCAAGCCATGCGCTTGCCTTGCAGAGAGATCAACCTTAGACTGGATGTGTTAAACCTTAGCCTAACTCGTTTTGCTTTTGATTCCAGGTCTGTGAGGAACAGAAATGCGAAGAGGAGGTTTTTCCCCTAGCTATGAATTTTTTAGACAGATATTTGTCTGTTGAACCCACAAAGAAGACTCGACTACAGTTATTGGGCGCTACATGCATGTTTCTGGCGTCTAAAATGAAGGAGACCATTCCTCTAACAGCTGTGAAGTTGTGCATATACACAGACAATTCCATCCGGACGGGCGAGTTGCTGGTAATTTGACTTCCGCATCATGTTCTCATTAGCTATAACCAACACATGTAGATTATGTTTAGGAGGTATTGTACAAATGTAGTATGCTGTTTTTGACATATTTGAACTATGACTATAATTTATTATAAGTGGATTCTTTTCAGTTTAGCCAAAGTTAACTTTAGGAGATGCATCATTTTAAACGAGAAAATAACTGAAATTCTGTAACAAAAAATGTCTTAAATCTACTTCCCGTATCATCAATGATTGTCATTGTGTTGGCACTGGCACCATGGCGGAGCATAGGCCTGTGTGGAGCATGTCCTCCCTCTAGTGGTGTGTTGGTTTCTTGAACCCTTGCAGGTGTCCTACTACATATATTCTCTCTCTCTCTCTTCCTATCTCCTCTACAGCAAATGGAACTACTGGTATTGAACAAGCTGAAATGGGATCTAGCCTCAGTTACTCCGCACGATTTCATAGACCACTTCCTCTCCAAGCTACCCATCCATCAGGACACCAAGCAAATCCTGTGCAAGCATGCCCAGACCTTTGTGGCTCTCTGTGCTACAGGTATGCATTGGAGTCCCACCACCACCTACACTGCTGACTGCTCTGCTGTTTAGTGCTGTTAACTTAGGAGGAGGTTGTAATGCTACATGTCCCTGTGGGTTTTAGATGTACTGATGTGGATTACTACTGTGAAGACGGGGTGGGGGGGGGGGGGGGTGGGGGGGGTTCCAAAAGGCAAGCGGTTGAGTTGACGTTTGTCAATGGCATGACAACTCCCATACTCGTGTAACAGTTGTGCCGTTATCTTTTGCTAAACTTGATTCAAACCACTTGACTTGGCGTTTTGGTAAAGGGAAGAGGTTTGGTTTGGCGTAAGACGGTTCTGGTAAATACAGCAGACGCTGGACACATTCCAGACACGTTGCGTTCGTTCGTGAGCAGGCCCTGCGAAGCTGTCTTACTGCAGCAATATACTTCGACGTAGCTGCTGTTACCCTGTCCAATGTCGACCCTTTGGACTAAGCTCTAGCATAAGCCTGCACAATAGAAGGCCTGGACCCCAACAGCAGGCGTTTTTTACTTCAGGTTTATATTGAAGAGAAGTCCTGCTCTATAGGTTTCCAACCTTGCGTTGCTTTCACTCAACAGCATTTGATTTGTGACAAGAGTAAGCCCCTCTGCCTTGTGGTAGGTCAGGGGGAGGACTTAACTCAACGCGCTGTTTGAGGTTAGTGCTTAATGTAATAGATTGAATGGGCCTGTTGGCCTAGGCCCTGCCCTGTTCTGTTGTGCACCCATGGTGGCATGGAGATTTTTTAAAAATAACTCCACTCTTTTGGTAGTGGAAGGGAAGGGAATTAAGAGTGACGCAATAAGAAACGCTTTTCCGCAAAGGATCACTTACAACAGTTTACTCCAATTGTATGAAAGAATCTAGACAAACAGAATAAGGGAGGGAGGGAATGACAGGGGGAGTGTGTGAAAGCATGTTGAAGATCCTGTATGTGCTATTTGCGTTGCGTAAAGGAAGGCACTTCACGAGTTCGGACCTGCTGCAACATTGTTGGTATCAGGAGTGTGTTTTAATATTCTTTGATGCACCTCTGTGACATTCATTTACTTCCTTCATCTTGCCGGCAATAGAAGAAATGTATCCCCTTTTTATATCTTCCTTTTCTTCTGAGACTGTGGAGTCTCTTGCCTGATATTTGTCCTTAAGAGCAGCTGCTGGCTGGCATTCCTTGCATTCATCTTGAGGGTTGCAAGCATTTATTTCCTTTCTCTTTTATAGGGAGGCTAGGATTGGGCAGATCTAGTGGGGATATGGGCCTGGATAATGGCTCTCTGGCTTGCCTTTATGCGAGTTCAATTAATCTCGCAGCGCTCTTCCTCAACCCTCCTCTCTAAGCTCTCTGTGGTGCAGGCCCTTGCAATGGGAGCTCACTCACAATGATGCCCCAGCCCCACACCCATTGGGCTGGGGGGGGGGGTGTAAAGGGGGCTCGTCTCCTAGACTGAGAGGCCCCCTAATTAATATGGTAAAATTAATGGTCTGAGCCTGGTGATTAGACCTGTTGTTTCACACAATGTGCATCGTCTGAGGAGCCCCTCTGTGTGTGTGTGTGTGTGTGTGTGTGTGTGTGTGTGTGTGTGTGTGTGTGTGTGTGTTGTGCGCACATGTGGTGCGTGTGTGAGCGCCCCTGCCTGGAGTAGATTTATTGTCTCTCTAAGCACTTGAAAAGAGGAAGTGAGACATGATCTTTCCAGAGAGGGGTCCAAGCCAAGCGAGTTGAAGAGTGATTTATTGCATACTGAGGCTGTCGAGAAGGGGAAAGGGGATTTGGGCTTGAGGTGGAGGGGGAGAAGAGGGTCTGGGGAGAATACATCTGCATTTCATGAGCTTGTCTCTTTCTCTCTGTGTGATTGTCAAGCAGTTCTTGGGCTGAATAGATCATTTATCACCAACATCAGATTCCAGCAATATGTCTTACCTCTTATTTGATTATGTCATTTGTTGTATCTGCTCCTCCTTGCTCTTAACAGAGTGTTGTATGTATGCAAATTTGAGGCTACAGAGACGAGGATAGAGAGAGTAGGAGGGGGTGACGGCTATAGGAGTGTAATGGGGGAGGGGGCAGTGTGACTGGGACCTACAGCATAGCTCCTCAGTTGCAGTCAGGGCACATTGCCACATGTCAGCATGGTGGCTCTGTTCTGATTCTGTTGGATGCAGTGTCTCTCTCCTCTCTGCCTTGCCATTATCTGGTTGTGCCACATTACGCTGCCTCGTCCCACCTCCTTCCTCTCAGCCCTCTCTCCCTCCCCCACACCGCCGCCTCGCCCCTCACTGCCAGGGTGTCATCTCTCTTTTGTTGTCGCACCAGTGTCAATGGCCTGAGCTGCCGCTCTGCAGCCAGTGAGCTGCCCCATTAGCAAGGTTGTTGTGTGAATTATTTGCGGATCAAATGCCTTGCTTCGGGAATTTGACCTGTTGCCTCTGACCCTCTCTCTCTCTCTCTCTCTCTGTCTCTCTCTCTCTCTCTCTCTCTCTCTCTCTCTCTCTCTGTCTCTCTCTGTCTCTCTCTCTCTCTCTCTCTCTCTCTGTCTCTCTCTCTCTCTCTCTCTCTCTCTCTCTGTCTCTCTCTGTCTCTCTCTCTCTCTCTCTCTCTGTCTCTCTCTCTCTCTCTCTCTCTCTCTCTCTCTCTCTGTCTGTCTCTCTCTCTCTCTCTCTCTCTTTTCCTTTTCTCTCCACCAGATGTCAAATTCATTGCCAACCCTCCGTCAATGATCGCAGCGGGCAGTGTGGCGGCTGCTGTCCAGGGGCTGAATCTGAAGAGCATGGACGATGCACTGTCATCCCAGCAACTCACTGACTTCCTGTCTCAAGTCATCAGAAGTGACCCGGTATGCAAGGACAACCAAGTCTCATGCAAAAATGTTGAAAGTGAACATATAGCTTAGAAATGTGACAAGAGAGCCTAATATAGTAAACGTGCAACCATTTTGCCTAGCTTTGCAATGGAATGAATGGCCGTCTTTTATCTTCCACAGATTTCCTTTTATTGATCGGATTGCTTCCACTGTGTGGTAACTCGTGGGGGAGAGGGGGTGACAGTAGAACAAGAGAGGAGTAGTCCTGAGCATTAACCCGAAGTATCAGTTGCCCGGGTCTCCCACGGGAGCAACCAACATCTTAGACCATTAGATCAAGAGGAAATTCCCTCTTGGGCCGAGGGCAGACACTGGTTTTGAAGTTCGTAGGCAGGGTTACCTCATCATGTGACCATGACTGACTCATGTCTGCTATACCTGCTATGTAAAAGAGACCGAAGAATGCGTTATTGAGAAGGATAGAGAGCAGTTACTTCGCATGGTATCTCTACCTGAAAGTACATGATCTCAGTGATTGTTAGATGGTATTCAGCAGTCATAAAAGTATGCCTTATTTACTTTGAAGAAGGACTATTATAGTGATTTTGTAAGACAGCATGGGGCAGCAGCTCTATAGAGATGAGATGATGATTTGGAATGACGTAGTAATCATCAAATAAAACAAGTGTAATATACACAACAACTGAAATATTTTGTTCAAGTAATGTGAATAAATGATGGTTAATAAGTGATGTGATGGGCAATCACTACCATCATGGGATTTTTTTATAAAAAAATTATTCTGTGTTGTTACAGCATTCAACTCCCATAATGCATGTTGCATTTAATGTTTAAAAAACATAAATAAGCGAAACCGGAGTCGTTTAAATTTTTTTTTTTATAATCAAAACAAACCCGAACCGACCTCAAAAAGTACTAATCACTCAGCACTAGAGGAAAGAGAGAGAGAGAGAGAGAGAGAGATCTGAGAGACAGGGGATGTAGAGCAGCAGGTAGCCAGGCCATAAACCCTGTCTCTGAATGAGGTCAGGAAATGAGAGGCGAGCGAACAGTCCCTCACTCTAGTGCAGTCGACGACAATGTGCAAAAGTTCTCGCTCGTTGTCCCCTTTGTCATTGATGCAGGAGGCCAGGCTCTTGTGGAGTCCAAAAGGAAAGGAGGAAGAAAAAAGAAAGAGGCACCATGAATAAATGCACTTTCCTTGCAACTACAAAGTCAGTTGTAGTAGCACAAACACAGGACACAACTCAGTCCTAATGTCATATTTTAGTACATACAGTGGCTTGCCAAAGTATTCACACCCCTTGGCATTTTTCCTATTTTGTTGCCTTACAACCTAGAATTGTGTCATTTGATTTACACAGCATGCCTACCACTTTGAAGATGCAAAATATTTTTTATTGTGAAACAAACAACAAATAAGACAAAAAAACGGAACACTTGAGCGTGCATAACTATTCACCCCCCTAAAGTCAATACTTTGTGGAGCCACCTTTTGCAGCAATTACAGCTGCAAGTCTCTTGGGGTATGTCTCTATAAGCTTGGCACATCTAGCCACTGGGATTTTTGGCCATTCTTCAAGGTAAAACTGCTCCAGCTCCTTCGAGTTGGATGGGTTCCGCTGGTGTACAGCAATCTTTAAGTCATACCACAGATTCTCAATTGGATTGAGGTCTGGGCTTTGACTAGGCCATTCCAAACCATTTAAATGTTTCCCCTTAAACCACTCAAGTCTTGCTTTAGTAGTATGGTTAGGGTCATTGTCCTGCTGGAAGATGAACCTCCGTCCCAGTCTCAAATCTCTGGAAGACTGAAACAGGTTTACCTCAAGAATTTCGCTGTATTTAGTGCCATCCATCATTCCTTCAATTCTGACCAGTTTCCCTGTCCCTGACAATGAAAAACATCCCCACAGCATGATGCTGCCACCACCGTGTTCCCCACCGGTGATGGATGGTGTTCTCGGGATGATGAGAGGTGTTTGGTTTGCGCCAGACATAGCGTTTTCCTTGATGGCCAAAAAGCTCAATTTTAGTCTCATCTAACCAGATAACATTCTTCCATATGTTTTGGGAGTCTCCCACATGCCTTTTGGCGAACACCAAACGTGTTTGCTTATTTTTTTCTTTCAGCAATAGCTTTTTTTCTGGCCACTCTTCCATAAAGCCCAGCTCTGTGGAGTGTATGGCTTAAAGTGGTCCTATGGACAGATACTCCAATCTCTGCTGTGGAGCTTGCAGCTCATTCAGGGTTATCTTTGGTCTCTTTGTTGCCTCTCTGATTAATGCCCTCCTTGCTCGGTCTGTGAGTTTTGGTGGGCGGCCCTCTCTTGGCAGGTTTGTTGTAGTGCCATATTCTTTACATTTTTAATAATAGATTTAATGGTGCTCCATGGGATGTTCAAAGTTTCTGATATTTTTTTATAACCCTACCCTGATCTGTACTTCTCCACATTTTTTTCCCTGACCTGTTTGGAGAGCTCATTTATGGTGCTGCTTTCTTGGTGGTACCCCTTGCTTAGTGTTGTTGCAGACTCTCTGACCTTTCAGAATAGGTGTATATATACTGAGATCATGTGACAGATCAAGTGACACTTAAATAAAGTCCACCTGTGTGCAATATAACTAATAATGTGACTTCTGAAGGTAATTGGTTGCACCAGATCTTATTTAGGGGCTTCATAGCAAAGGGGGATGAATTATTTTGCAAGGCACTCTCATTATTTCAAAGGAATGTCACAAATTATTATTATTATTATTATTATACTGAACTAAAATATCAATGCAACATGCAGCAATTTCAAAGGTTTTACTGAGTTACAGTTCATATGAGGAAGTCAGTCAATTTAAATAAATTCATTTGACCCTAATCTATGGATTTCACATTACTGGGAATACAGATATGCATCTGTTAGTTACAGATACCTAAACAAAATGGGCCTCAGGATCTTGTCAAAGTACTTCTGTGCATTCAAATTGCCATCGATAAAATGCAATTGTGTTCATTGTCCATAGCTCATGCCTGCCCATACCATAACCCCACCCACCACCATGGGGCACTTTGTTCACAACGTTGACATCAGTAAGCCGCTCACCCACACAACACCATACACGTGGTCTGCGGTTGTGAGGCCGGGTGGACGTACTGCCAAATTCTCTAAAACAACATTGGAGGCGGCTTATGGTAGAAAAATGAACATTCAATTCTCTGGCAACAGCTCTGGTGGACATTCCTGCAGTCAGCATGCCAATTGCACACTCCCTCAAAACTTTAGACATCTGTGGCATTGTGTTTTGTGACCAAGTTTCACAGTTTAGAGTGACCTTTTATTGTCCCCAGCACAAGGTGCACCTGTGTAATGATCATGCTGTTTAATCAGCTTCTTGATATGCCACACCTGTCAGGTGGATGGATTTTCTTGGCAAAGGAAAAATACTCACTAACAGGGACGTAAACAAATTTGTGTACAACATTTGAGAGAAATAAGCTTTTTGTGCATACAGGAACATTTCGGGGGTCTTTGATTTCAGCTCAAGAAAGATGGGACCAACACTTTACATCTTGCGTTTATATTTTTGTTCAGTGTATTGTTATTATTTTAATCAAAGGGTAATATCTAAGTGTTGTATAGTAATAGAATAACTTCTGAAACCTTCCTCACCCACTGGTCTGGCTCTAGTTTCTACAGGTCTCTTTGATCCAGGTAATAAGAACCGTAATCAATAGAATGAGGTCCCTGGGGCTCTCCTTCCACCACCTGACTGAGGGTCTGCCCCTCTTATCCTTCGCCCAATGAATTGCTTTTGCTCCTATTGTTTTGTGTCCAGGAATTGGTGCTAGCAGATTGGGTTTCCAGTCTTTCTGGATGTATTCTCTTCCTCCTAATCCTCACACAGTCACAGCCCTTCCCACTAGAGTGCAACTCTGCCTCTTTGGCTATTTGTGTTGTCACCACTCCTTAAAGCCTACACAGTATACCATTGGTACCATGGTCATACCATTCTAATACTGCATATGTTTTCAGATTGTTCCGATTGTTTGAAGATTTATTTTAGAAGGCAGGCAAAAAAGCCACCTGTTAGACAAATGTCCATGACTGTAAGTGGTGCTTGTTGCTGAGAGACGAACCAACACGAGTCCTTATGTCATCTCTAACAATGCCTCTCTCTCCCCCCTCTGCAGGATTGTCTACGGGCATGTCAAGAACAGATCGAGTCCTTATTGGAGACCAGTCTCCGTCAGGCACAACAACACACTGTTTCCATTGACACCAAGAGCATGGATGAGGAGGTCGACCTGTCGTGCACGCCAACGGACGTTAGAGATGTGAACATCTGAGTTGGACAGCCTTTTCTGGTGCACACTAAGCAGAAGCCATGGATGGAGGATAGGGCTTCGGGGATAGAAGAGAACGCGCTGATTGACACTGTCTCAGCAGCACCGCTCCCACTGACTGCGCTCTCACCTACTCACACACCTGTGCTCGTAGCATAGGGTCTGGCCTGAACATCCTGTCTGGCTCCTAACAGGTGTTGTAAGGGATCAGCCCGGGCTTCATGCGTACACTTGCTCTCTGTCCCCTCACTGGTTTGAGGCAGCATCAATTGGGCATGGTTCCCATTATGTATTTTAGACGAAACAAACTTGAATAACAAAAAAAAGAAATGTAGTGCTGTATGTACAACAGAATAGACAACTAGAGAATAATGAACTAGGTATTTTTGTTGTTGTTTGGACAGATTGAGCACGATACACCTGCAATGTCTCACGTAAAAAAAGCTAGTCCTGAGTTGTTTGATGACATAGGCGTTTTATGGTATGGTAAACCCGTTTCTAATGGAGGGGCGTTTTTGTTGTCCCTGGTTAGTTTGGTGTGGCCATTTAACCAACTTTGAGATATTGTTTTGAAAATCAGTCTTCTAATCTCCTCTTCTTTTTTTTTATGGAGAATGTACAATGTTAATTTGTTTAGCGTACTTAAGGCCTCTATTCAATCCATATCGCGGAAGTTCATCGTTACGACAGGTTTGAAATTGAAAGGCAATGTTCCCGCGTTAGCAGAGACTGCATTAACTGTAAACTCTGCGTATGTCGGCTTAATCGGAAATGACCTTTACCTCTTCGATCGCGCAATCTGTAACGCTTCAGCGATACTCATTGAATAGAGCCTTTTATTCAATTGTCATCAGAGGTCTGTGGATTACCTAGGCCTCTGTCCTAACTGCTAACACACTGCTTTCCGGAGACAGCAAGCTAACCAGTGAAGTACAGCTACTTCAAAATATCTGCAGGACGTCTAGATCATATTATACTGAATGCTTGCAACATTGCATTCTGCGACAGAATAATTAGCTAGCTGTCCTGTATGTTCTCTCTATGTAAGCTAACGTAGTCCACAGTCTTTATCGAATTGTAATTCTGTCTTACTATCTAAAAACCATTCCATCAAAAAAAAGCACTTTGGGTCAATAACTCCTTACTGCCTATTTTGAGAAGAACCATATGGGACATGACGTAACATAATGGAATGGTTTGGGAACAACGTCAGCTTCTGGGATGAAGAGTGTTTCTAAACATGGTGTTATGTGGGAATGGCAGGACATATTAGAGTGTTTTGGGCAAATCTAATCTATTTGTCTAGCTAAAATACCTGGACCCCATCTTTCCGACATCTTGGTAGTAAAGACAGTGAAAAATGGTAGTCCCATTCACGCAAGAAGGCACCTATCTACCTATTCTCCTCATGGCAGTTGATAACAGACTTTTCTAACAGCTTGAATTGCATCTGAGGCTTGTAATTTGTAGTTACACTAAGAACTATTTATTGCAGAGTATTCTCTTTTCAAGGCCAGTGTGGATCATGATGACAGAAGCTATTTCATATATGTAAATATTTCAAAACATTCAATTCAGAGTTGCAAATACATTTTTTACAAATATGTGTAATTTCATCCAATCAAAATACAACATTTTGGCCCTACTTTGAAAGGCATATGAAGTAAAAGTACACTCAAAAGTATTGCTTTGAAATCATTGCATTGGCTTAGTGTACTGAATGTTATTAAGGAAAAACTAGAATTCAAAAGAGGAATGTCTCAAATCTTCCCTTGTCATCAAATGAAAATTGAAAAGGCTTTGAAATCATTTTGCACATATTCAAAGATGTCTTTTGCATATTGTTGAAGCTGGAAGAAATAACTGAAGTTGCTATGGGGTTGCGAGGTGAGTGATGGGGGGCATAAGGTATGTGGGCAAACGGTTTGATTGTACAGTGACAGAAAAAAATGGTTAACACTCCTAACAACAAGCTGCTATGGAGGAATATTCCCAGCAAAGTTGCATGACTTTAAATGAAATGAAAATGAAAAGAAAAACAATCCTTTTTTTTCTCAAAGTGTTTGCTGCTATTTTGTGGATATTTGTATTAGTTAAATGTCAATATACTGCCATGTAATAGAATTTCTCATAGAAAATGATGATATTATTGACATTGTCATTTGTAGTGTATTGGAATGTGATCAGATTTTTCTTACTATGTTTTATGATTTCTGCTCTATTCCAAAAAAGAAAAAAAGAAAACGTAAAAAAATAGAGCTCCTGTTTCCTTCACTATACCTCATGCTACAGACAAAAATATCTGATTATTTCGTCTGAGTTTTACTTTAATTCTGACTGTATCTTTTTTTTTATTTGTCTGTCCATTTTGAAAATTTGAATACTATTATCCAAATGGGTCCTTCAGGGAGCTAGTAGAAAGCATTGATTGAACCTGGTGACATAACAACCAACCTGATGTTAGAAAGTTGTTATAACTAGTTTAAAACACCTTTATAACTCCTTTTTAAGCTGTTTCATTAAAAGAGACTATCCCCCATTAGGCCGTTGATGGCCCTTATATATATATATATATTTATAAAGCTTTTGTACAAATTGAAAACAGATTTTTGTAAATGGCATGTTTACCTATTAAGCCATAGGTTGTTTTCTGATAGCGATTTAACACCGTTTTGATAATAAAAAAAAATGTACCTCATGTCATCAGCTCGAAACGACCAGAGACATGATGTTATCAATCATGTGTTTTTGCTGCAGCACAATAAAAAATAAATAACCATAAAGACTACTGTCTCTTTTCTCTTCCTGGTATGTTAGAGTGTTCCATATGGAGGCAATATTGTTGGTTTTGCCTCAACATAAGTAAATACTTTTCTGGTCTTTGTGACCAAAGTAAAGTAAATACATCTGCTTGGATATGAAGCTGCTATCCAGGTCCTAATCACTTTGATTCCTACCTAGTGGGGGAAATCTGTTGAAGAGACATCAGGTTGCGTATGCATGCGCGTGTGTGTATGTAAGGGGGGGTGGGGGGGTAAGAGACTGAGAGGGAGAATTGAGAGAAAGGAGCGAGAGAGAAGAGGGACACAGTACATTCTGTTTTGTTATGCATGGAATGCTTTTGAAGGGAGAATTCTGTATAGAGGAATAGAAAGGCTGAAACCCTAATCCTTTCCCACAGGCAAAGACCTCACCAGGATCGGGATTTTGGGGCTTTAGCCTCGAATGATTTGTGGTCAGCCCTGAATCTTTTGCGCTGCTGCGATGGTGTAAAAATAATTTAGTCAGCTGAATGCACCGCTTAGTTCATAGAGCCGTGGTTACGTGAAACTCACAAAGTCATCCAACCGTTATAATACATGCAAAGCAATTGCTGTGTGTTCTCAACTACATTATCATTTCAGCACCGTTTTCATTGGGACAGCGCCATTGCGCCAGTGACATGAAGTGAGGTTGGTGGCTGGGTAAGCACTGGCTATTCTCAAAGCCAGATTTACTGACAAATAAAGCTTGATGAAGCCCATGTTCACCATACAACAGATAGCGCCAACAACCAGAGTGAAATAGGCTATTAATAACCAAAATTGACTTCTTCTTTTTACCAAATCTTTTTACCAAATGAAAATACCATTGTAGCCAAGATAGAAAAACTTTTAATGTTTGCAAATTTAATATCATCTGACAAAATTACACACTGCTCAGCTCAGACATGTTGACTGATGTAGCGTCCACAATGACATGCAAATACACAGGACATTGATATTCATTGTTAGAAAGATTGATATACACTAAGTATACAAAACATTTCCATGACATAGACTGACCAGGTGAATCCAGGTGAAATCTATGATCCCTTATGGATGTCAATTGTTAAATCCACTAGAATCAGTGTAGATGAAGGGGAGGATACAGGTTAAAGGAGGATTTTTAAGCCTTGAGACAATTGAGAGATGGATTGTGTAAGTGTGCCATTTAGAGGGTGCATGGGCAAGACAGAAAATGTAAGAGCCTTTTAATGGAGTATGGTAGTAAGGGTTATGGTATTAGGAGCTAGGTGTGCCGTTTTTTTGTCAAGAACTGCAACTCTGCTGGGGTTTTCACACTCAGCAGCAAACCACCCTCCACTACTGGCTTGCCTCTGAAGCTAAGCAGAGTTGGTCCTGGTTGGCCCCTTGATGGGAGACAAGATGATGCTGGAAGAGGTGTTAGAGGACCAATAGGAGGCAACTAGGGCAGTGATATGGGACATTTCCCTGTGTAGGGTGTCCTCTTTCAGATGGGGCATTAAATGGTTGTCTTGACTTATTGTATGGGGTGTTAAGGCCGGTGTCCTGGCTAAATTCCCAATCCGGCCTTCAGACCATCATGGCCACCTGATCATCCCCAGATTCCAACTGGCTCAATCATCTCCACTGTAACTATTCCCCAGGTTGATGCTGTAATTGAGAATGTGTTCTCAGTCAACTTACCTGGTAAAAAAAAGTGTTAAGTATATATATATTTTTTAAGTATCAAGAATGTTCCACCACCCAAAGGACATCCAGCAATCTTGACCCAGCTGTGGGAAGCATTGAAGTCAATATGAGCCAGCATCCCTGTGGAACGCTTTTAAAAACTTGTAGAGTCCACGCCCTGACAGATTGAGGCTGTTCTGAGAGCAAACCATGTTATTTGCGGTTAACAGAGAATGAAAGGCTACATACCATTGAAATATCTCCTGTGCAGGTCTTTCAGTGCTTGGCGAGTCCATGGCAACAGCATCTGCACTCCCATCAGTGATAGAGCAAGTATCAATTCTGTCAGTCGACTTGGAAAATTGTTGGAGGTGCAATAGAGTCCATTTGTCCCTCAGGTTGTTTTTGCTAGCTAGCTAGCTTTGTACAGTTCAATGGATGTGAGCATAAGATGTGAGCGCAAAATTATGTAAACATGCCTACATTTGCACAGCGTACCCCAGGCAAAATGTTAAGGCAATACGCAAAAACATTAAATAACAAAAAATATTGAATTTTTTTTGTATAATCACTCAAATTGTCAGATTTTTGTTCAAATAAATATACACTGCTCAAAAAAATAAAGGGAAAACTAAAATAACACATCCTAGATCTGAATGAATGAAATACTCTTATTTAATACTTTTTTTCTTCACATAGTAGTTGAATGTGCTGACAACAAAATCACACAAAAATTATCAATGGAAATCAAATTTATCAACCCATGGAGGTCTGGATTTGGAGTCACACTCAAAATTAAAGTGGAAAACCATACTACAGGCTGATCCAACTTTGATGTAATGTCCTTAAAACAAGTCAAAATGAGGCTCAGTAGTGTGTGTGGCCTCCACGTGCCTGTATGACCTCCCTACAATGCCTGGGCATGTTCCTGATGAGGTGGTGGATAGTCTCCTGAGGGATCTCCTCCCAGACTTGGACTAAAGCATCTGCCAACTCCTGGACAGTCTGTGTATGGAGCGAGACATGATGTCCCAGATGTCCCAGACTGGGCGGGCCAGTCCATAGCATCAATGCCTTCCTCTTGCAGGAACTGCTGACACACTCCAGCCACATGAGGTCTAGCATTTTCTTGCATTAGGAGGAACCCAGGGCCAACCGCACCAGCATATGGTCTCACAAGGGGTCTGAGGATCTCATCTCGGTACCTAATGGCAGTCAGGCTACCTCTGGCGAGCACATGGAGGCCCCCCAAAGAAATGCCACCCCACACCATGACTGACCCACCGCCAAACCGGTCTTGCTGGAGGATGTTGCAGGCAGCAGAACGTTCTCCACGGCGTCTCCAGACTCTGTCACGTCTGTCACATGTGCTCAGTGTGAACCTGCTTTCATCTGTGAAGAGCACAAGGCGCCAGTGGTGAATTTGCCAATCTTGGTGTTCTCTGGCAAATGCCAAACGTCCTGCACGGTGTTGGGCTGTAAGCACAACCCCCACCTGTGGACGTCAGGCCCTCATACCACCCTCATGGAGTCTGTTTCTGACCGTTTGAGCAGACACATGCACATTTGTGGCCTGCTGGAGGTCATTTTGCAGGGCTCTGGCAGTGCTCCTCCTGCTCCTCCTTGCACAAAGGCGGAGGTAGCGGTCCTGCTGCTGGGTTGTTGCCCTCCTACGGCCTCCTCCACGTCTCCTGATGTACTGGCCTGTCTCCTGGTAGCGCCTCCATGCTCTGGACACTACGCTGACAGACACAGCAAATCTTCTTGCCACAGCTCGCATTGATGTGCCATCCTGGATGAGCTGCACTACCTGAGCCACTTGTGTGGGTTGTAGACTCCGTCTCATGCTGCCACTAGAGTGAAAGCACCGCCAGCATTCAAAAGTGACCAAAACATCAGCCAGGAAGCATAGGAACTGAGAAGTGGTCTGTAGTCACCACCTGCAGAACCACTCCTTTATTGGAGGTGTCTTGTAATTGCCTATAATTTCCACCTGTTGTCTATTCCATTTGCACAACAGCATGTGAAATGTATTGTCAATCAGTGTTGCTTCCTAAGTGGACAGTTTGATTTCACAGAAGTGTGATTAACTTGGAGTTACATTGTGTTGTATAAGTGTTCCCTTTATTTTTTTGAGCGGTGTATATATACACTACCGTTCAAAAGTTTGGGGTCACTTGGAAATTTTCTTTGAAATTAAAGAAAAGCACATTTTTTGTCCATTAAAATAACATCAAATTGATCAGAAATACAGTGTAGACATTTTTTTATGATGTAAATTACTATTGTAGCTGGATTCGGCTGATTTTAATTGAATATCTACATAGGCACACAGAGGACCATTATCAGCAACCATCACTCCTGTGTTCCAATGGCACGTTGTGTTAGCTAATCCCAGTTTATAATTTTAAAAGGCGAATTGATCATTAGAAAACCCTTCTGAAATTATGTTAGCACAGCTGAAAACTGTGTCCTGATTAAAGAAGCAATAAAAATGTCCTTCTTTAGGCTAGTTGAGTATCTGGAGCATCAGCATTTGTGGGTTCGATTACAGGCTCGAAATGGACAGAAACAAAGACCTTTCTTCTGAAACTCGTCAGTCTATTCTTGTTCTGAGAAATGAAAGCTATTCAATGCGAGAAATTGCCAAGAAAATTGAGATCTTGTATAACGCTGTTTACTACTCCCTGCACAAGGAGTGGTCGGCTGAGCAGCGGGGAGTGCCAGAGCCTGTGTGGGAGTCGGTGGAGGAATTCAATGAAAGACACAGGAGAGAGGTGGTAGCGAGGAGTATGCTACAGCGCAGGCGTGCTGAAGAGCGTGTCACCAGTCCAGTGCCATCTGCCCGGCTCCATGCACCAGGCCTCCGGTGCGCCTTCTCAGCCCGGTACATCCTGTGCCGGCTCCCCGCACTCGCCCTGAAGTGCGTGTCAACAGTCCAGTGCCACCTCTGCCGGCTCCACGCACCAGGCCTCCAGTGCGCCTCCCCAGCCCGGTACGTCCTGTGCCGGCTCCCCGCACTCGCCCTGAAGTGTGTGTTATCAGTCCGGTGAAACCTGTGCCAGCTCCACACACTAGGCCTCCAGTGCGCCTCCCCAGCCAGGAGCGTCCTGTGCCGGCTCCACGCACTCGACCTGAGGAGCGTGTCATCATTCCGGTGAAACCTGCGCTGATGCCCAGTCCAGGCACAGTGTCCAGTCCCGCTCCAGGGCAGGAACCTTCCTCTGCGCCGGTGCCCAGTCCAGGCACAGCGTCCAACCCAGCTCCATGTCTGGAGCCCTCCTCTGAGCCAATGCCCACGGCGTTCAGCCCGTTTCCATGGCCGGATCCGTGGTCTGGGCGGGGGCCACGACCCACACCGGAACCGCCACCGACACTAGTCACCCCCCCAACCTCCCCATTTGGTTTGAGGTTTTGCGGCCAGAGTCCGCACCTTTGGGGGGGGAGGTGTTGTAGGTCAGGGCGTCCGCACCTTTGGTGTTGTAGGTCAGGGCGTGACTAGGGGGTGTCTTTTCATTTCTATGTTGGTGCTCTTAGCATGGTTCCCAAATAGAGGCAGCTGATGTTTGTTGTCTCTAATTGGGGATCATACTTAAGGTGTCCCTGTTCCCACCTGCTTTGTGGGATATTTTTTTGTGTTTGTGCCTGTTGCAACACGTAGTTCACGGTCGTGTATGTTCATTGTTTTTTGTGTAAGTTTCAAGGTGAATAAAAGATGTGGAACTCAAATCATGCTGTGCCTTGGTCCTTCCATTTAAGCGATCGTGACAAACGATGTTAAGATGAAACCGTCAGAGGTCAGCAAGCGCAACATAGCTTCAGCGTGTAAATCAGCTAGAAAGATATGTCGGCAACGAGAAATTGTCTCTGGCCTCCTCCCAGTTAGGAGGAGTGAGGAGCTCTACAGCAGAGTCTCACAACTCAATCGCTGGTTTAAAACTGTTTTCTGCCCCTCCCAAAAGATAGAATTTGTAGATAATTGGCCTTCTTTCTGGGACTCACCCACAAACAGTACACAGCGTTCGTCACTGAGTTCCCTGAATTCCTATCGGATCTTGTAGTCATGGCATATAATATTCAAATTTTTGGTAACTTTAATATTCACATGGAAAAGTCAACAGACACACTCCAAAAGGCTTTCGGAGCCATCATTTACTCAGTGGGTTTTGTCCAACATGTGGGGTTTGTCCAACATGGTCTTACTCACTGCCACGGACATACTCTGGACCTAGTTTTGTCCCGTGGAATAAATGTTGTGGATCATAATGTTTTTCCTCATAATCCTGGACTATCGGACCACCATTTTATTACATTTGCAATCGCAACAAATGATCTGCTCAGACCCCAGTCAAGGATCATCAAAAGCAGTGCTATTAATTCTGTGACAACCAAAAGATTCCAAGATGCTCTTCCAGACTCCCTCCACCTACCCAAGAATGTCAGAGTACAAAAATCAGTTAAACACCTAACTGAGGAACTAGATGTAACCTTGCGTAATACCGTAGATGCAGTCGGCACCCTTAACAATAAAAAACATTTGTCATAAGAAACTATCTCCCTGGTATACAGAAAATACTCGAGCCCTGAAGCAAGCGTCCAGAAAATTGGAACGGAAATGGTGCAACACCAAACTGGAAGTCTTCCGACTAGCTTGGAAATACAATACCGTGCAGTATCGAAGAGCCCTCATTGCTGCTCGATCATCCTATTTTTCCAACTTAATTGAGGAAAATAAGAACAATCCAAAATGTATTTTTGATAGTGTCACAAAGCTAACTAAAAAGCAGCATTCCCCAAGAGAGAATGGCTTTCACTTCAGCAGTGATAAATTCATGAACTTCTATGACGAAAAGATCATGATCATTAGAAAGCAAATTATGGACTTGTCTTTAAATCTTCTTTAAATCTTCGTATTTATCCAAAGCTCAGTTGTCCTGAGTCTGCACGACACTGCCAGGACCTAGGATGAAGGGAGACACTCAAAGCTTTTAATATTATATCTCTTGACACATTCATGAAAATAGTCATGGCTTCTAAACCTTCAAGCTGCATCCAACTAAACAACTGAAAGAGCTGCTACCTCTGATTGGCCCTCCTATGTTGAACATAACAAATGGCTCCCTATCCACAGGATGTGTACCAAACTCACTAAAAGTGGCAGTAATGAAGCCTCTTTTGAAAAAGCCAAACCTTGACCCAGAAAATATAAAAAACAATCTTTTTTTTTTAAAGTTCCATCATTTTTGTCCAAATAGCCACTTTTTGTTAGCGTGTTCAGCCCAGTAATCCATCTTCATGAGGCGCAGGCACTTCATCCAGACAAAAACTCAAAAAGTTCCGTTACAGTCCTTTAGAAACATGTCAAACGATGTATGGAATTTTTTTTTAACATAAAATTTTATGTTTTTAACATAAAACATCAATAATGTTCCAACCGGAGAATTCCTTTGTCTTTAGAAAAAGCACTGGAACGCGAGGTAACTCTGTCGGGAGCGCGCGTCGTGAGACCAAGGCTCTCTGCCAGACCACTGACTCAAAGAGGTCTCATGAGCCCCTCCTTTATAGTAGAATCCTTATTCAAGTTTCAAAATATGAATGACATCTAGTGGAAGCCGTAGGAAGTGCAACCTCATCCATATCTCAATGTGTATTCGGTAGGCCAAGCTTTGAAAAACTACAAACCTCAGATGTCCCACTTCCTGGTCTCGACCCCTCCCTGTGCAACTGGGTACTGGACTTCCTGACGGGCCGCCCCCAGGTGGTGAGGGTAGGTAACAACATCTCCATCCCACTGATCCTCAACACTGGGGCCCCACAAGGGTGCGTTCTGAGCCCTCTCCTGTACTCCCTGTTCACCCACGACTGCGTGGCCACGCACGCCTCCAGCTCAATCATCAAGTTTGCGGACGACACTACAGTGGTAGGCTTGATTACCAACAATGACGAGACGGCCTACAGGGAAGAGGTCAGGGCCCTCGGAGTGTGGTGTCAGGAAAATAACCTCACACTCAACGTCAACAAAACAAAGGAGATGATTGTGGACTTCAGGAAACAGCAGAGGGAGCACCCCCCTATCCACATCGATGGGACAGTAGTGGAGAGGGTAGTAAGTTTTAAGTTCCTCGGCGTACACATCACGGACAAACTGAATTGGTCCACCCACACATATAGCGTCGAGAAGAAGGCGAAGCAGCGCCTCTTCAACCTCAGGAGGCTGAAGAAATTCGGCTTGTCACCAAAAGCACTCACAAACTTCTACAGATGCCCAATCGAGAGCATCCTGTCGGGCTGTATCACCGCCTGGTACGGCAACTGCTCCGCCCACAACCGTAAGGCTCTCCAGAGGGTAGTGAGGTCTGCACAACGCATCACCGGGGGCAAACTACCTGCCCTCCAGGACACCTACACCACCCGATGTCACAGGAAGGCCATAAAGATCATCAAGAACAACAACCACCGAGCCACTGCCTGTTCACCCCGCTATCATCCAGAAGGCGAGGTCAGTACAGGTGCATCAAAGCAGGGACCGAGAGACTGAAAAACAGCCTCTATCTCAAGGCCATCAGACTGTTAAACAGCCACCACTAACATTGAGTGGCTGCTGCCAACACACTGACTCAACTCCAGCCACTTTAATAATGGGAATTGATGGAAATTGATGGAAAATATATCATTAGCCACTTTAAACAATGCTACTTAATATAATGTTTACATACCCTACATTACTCATCTCATATGTATATGTATATACTGTACTCTATATCATCTACTGCATCTTTATGTAATACATGTATCACTAGCCACTTTAAACTATGCCACTTTGTTTACATACCCTACATTACTCATCTCATATGTATATACTGTACTCGAATTTTCTGAAATAAATATTTTGTAAATTTTACTATTTTGTGTTTGCCCATTACATGAAATCCAAATAAAAATCCATTTAAATTACAGGTTGTAGTGCAACAAAATAGGAAAAAGGCAAAGGAGGATGAATACTTTTGCAAAGCACTGATTGGGGTTACTGGCTACAATCCATTGAATAATAATAATAATATGTGTTGAGTCATTTAAATACATTTGCCAAATTACATAAATACTCCTGTCTGTATAGAAATAAATGAAATAATTGAAAATACTTCACATAATTTAGCCACAGATGATCAATAACTACTTTTAAAAAATCGCTATGGATTGTGTTCTGTCACATTCCGAGCACATATAGGCCTACAGTCGAGAAGCCCACAATTGGAAAGCCTGCATTTGTGCAACCCTTACAGCAAATATCAAACAGCTGAGTTGAGTTGTGGCTGTCAATGAACAACAGGCAGTAGCTAAAAGGTCTTTCACAATATTTCAAAATACAATTGCGTGAAAAAAAGTTTGTATGAGTGAGTGCCACTAGAAAGGTGGACTGTAACTTCCTCCCCATGTAGGCCTATACTCTGTGAGCTCATGATGTGACAAATCATGTTGTACAATCTGTGTCTCCACTCCTTTCATTGGCTTATACTATTGGTTGCATTTAAGGCAAAGTCATTCGTTTTATTGATCTCCCTATGTCAGTGTCAGAGTAGCGTGTCATTTTGGTCATTATTGTAATGTCTCCAGTCATGTAAAATGACAAAGAATTCCTTGAAATGATTTTAGGAAAATAAATTGTTTCTCAGATCTGCAAGTACAATGATATGCATGCAATGCTTTCTTATAAAGGAGATTCTTTTTGTCATGTACTGTCATGTTGTGTCTTGTCTCTGTCCTTTCCCTTCACCCTGTCTCCCTCTGCTGGTCGTTGTTAGGTTACCTTTTCTCCCCCGCTTTCCCCCAGCTGTTCCTTGTCTCCTCTGACTACCCATTCACCCCGTTTCCCACCTGTTCCCTTTTTCCCTCTGATTAGGTCCCTATATCTCTCTCTGTTTCTGTTCCTGTCCTTGTCGGATTCTTGTTTGTTGTGTTTCATGCCTGAGCCAGACTATCGTCATGTTTGCTGTAACCTTGTCCTGTCCTGTCGGAATCTGCCGGTCTATCTGAGCCTACCTATGTTTGGTTATTAAAGAAGCTCTGTTTAAGTTAGTTCGCTTTTGGGTCCTCATTCACTCACCATAACAGAAGAATCCGACCAAGAATGGACCCAGCGACTTCGGATCCTCTCCACTCAGCCGTCGGGATCCAGGGAGCGATGCTAGGCAGACACGAGCAGGAAGTGTCTGCTGCTCGACATGCCGTTGAGACCCTGGCCACCCAAGTCTCCAACCTCACAGAACAGGTTCACCATCTCCGCCTCGATCCACCGGCCACTTCCAGGGCTTTCGAATCTCCGGAGCCCAGAATCAATAACCCGCCGTGTTACTCTGGGGAGCCCACTGAATGCCGCTCGTTCCTCACCCAGTGTGATATTGTGTTTTCTCTCCAGCCCAACACTTACTCCAGGAGCACTGCTCGTGTCGCCTACGTCATATCTCTCCTTATTGGACGGGCTCGTGAGTGGGGCACGGCAATCTGGGAGGCAAGGGCTGAGTGTACTAACCAGTATCAGGACTTTAAGGAGGAGATGATACGGGTTTTTGATCGATCTGTTTTTGGGGAGGAGGCTTCCAGGGCCCTGTCTTCCCTATGTCAAGGCAATCGATCCATAACAGACTACTCTATTGAGTTTCGCACTCTTGCTGTCTCCAGTGGCTGGAACGAGCCGGCCTTGCTCGCTCGTCTTCTGGAGGGTTTCCGCGCAGAGGTAAAGGATGAGATTCTCTCCCGGGAGGTTCCTTCCAGCGTGGATTCCTTGATTGAACTCGCTATTCGCATTGAGCGACGGGTTGATCTTCGTCACCGAGCTCGTGGAAAGGAGCTCGCGCTCTCCGTCGCCTCCCTCTCCGCATCACTACCATCTTCCTCTGCCGGCTCGGGTGCTGAGCCCATGCAGCTGGGAGGTATCCGCATCTCGACTAAGGAGAGGGAACGGAGAATCACCAACCGCCTCTGTCTCTATTGCGGTTCCGCTGGTCATTTTGTCACTTCATGTCCAGTAAAAGGCCAGAGCTCGTCAGTAAGCGGAGGGCTACTGGTGAGCGCTACTACTCCTGTCTCTCCTTCAAGATCCTGCACTACCTTGTCGGTCCATCTACGCTGGACCGGTTCGTCAGCTTCCTGCAGTGCCTTAATAGACTCTGGGGCGGAGGGCTGTTTTATGGACGAGACCTGGGCTCGGGAACATGACATTTCTCTCAGACAGTTAAAGGAGCCCACGGCCTTGTTCGCCCTGGATGGTAGTCCTCTCCCCAAGATTCAGCGTGAGACGCTACCTTTAACCCTCACTGTTTCTGGTAATCATAGTGAAACCATTTCTTTTTTAATTTTTCGTTCACCTTTTACACCTGTTGTTTTGGGCCATCCCTGGCTAGTTTGTCATAATCCTTCCATTAATTGGTCTAGTAATTCTATCCTCTCCTGGAACGTCTCTTGTCATGTGAAATGTTTAATGTCTGCTATCCCTCCTGTTTCCTCTGTCTCTTCTTCACAGGAGGAGCCTGGTGATTTGACAGGGGTGCCGGAGGAATATCACGATCTGCGCACGGTGTTCAGTCGGTCCAGGGCCACCTCTCTTCCTCCACACCGGTCGTATGATTGTAGTATTGATCTCCTTCCGGGAACCACCCCCCCCCCCCGGGGTAGACTATACTCTCTGTCGGCTCCCGAACGTAAGGCTCTCGAAGATTATTTGTCTGTAGCTCTTGACGCCGGTACCATAGTCCCCTCCTCCTCTCCCGCCGGAGCAGGGTTTTTTTTTGTCAAGAAGAAGGACGGGTCTCTGCGCCCCTGCATAGATTATCGAGGGCTGAATGACATAACAGTGAAGAATCGTTATCCGCTTCCTCTTATGTCTTCAGCCTTCGAGATCCTGCAGGGAGCCAGGTTTTTCACTAAGTTGGACCTTCGTAACGCTTACCATCTCGTGCGCATCAGGGAGGGGGACGAGTGGAAGACGGCGTTTAACACTCCGTTAGGGCACTTTGAATACCGGGTTCTTCCTTTCGGCCTCGCTAACGCTCCAGCTGTCTTTCAGGCATTAGTCAATGATGTCCTGAGAGACATGCTGAACATCTTTGTTTTCGTTTACCTTGACGATATCCTGATTTTTTCACCGTCACTCCAGATTCATGTTCAGCACGTTCGACGTGTCCTCCAGCGCCTTTTAGAGAATTGTCTTTTTGTGAAGGCTGAGAAGTGCACTTTTCATGCCTCCTCCGTCACATTTCTCGGTTCTGTTATTTCCGCTGAAGGCATTAAGATGGATCCCGCTAAGGTCCAAGCTGTCATTGATTGGCCCGTCCCTAAGTCACGCGTCGAGCTGCAGCGCTTTCTCGGCTTCGCGAACTTCTATCGTCGTTTCATCCGTAATTTCGGTCAGGTGGCAGCTCCTCTCACAGCCCTTACTTCTGTCAAGACGTGCTTTAAGTGGTCCGTTTCCGCCCAGGGAGCTTTTGATCTCCTCAAGAATCGTTTTACATCCGCTCCTATCCTTGTTACACCTGACGTCTCTAGACAGTTCGTTGTCGAGGTTGACGCGTCAGAGGTGGGCGTGGGAGCCATCCTTTCTCAGCGCTCCCTCTCTGACGACAAGGTCCACCCATGCGCGTATTTTTCTCATCGCCTGTCGCCGTCGGAACGTAACTATGATGTGGGTAACCGCGAACTGCTCGCCATCCGGTTAGCCCTAGGCGAATGGCGACAGTGGTTGGAGGGGGCGACCGTTCCTTTTGTCGTTTGGACTGACCATAGGAACCTTGAGTACATCCGTTCTGCCAAACGACTTAATGCGCGTCAGGCGCGTTGGGCGCTGTTTTTCGCTCGTTTCGAGTTCGTGATTTCTTATCGTCCGGGCTCTAAGAACACCAAGCCTGATGCTTTGTCTCGTCTCTTCAGTTCTTCAGTAGCCTCCACTGACCCCGAGGGGATTCTCCCTGAGGGGCGTGTTGTCGGGTTGACTGTCTGGGGAATTGAGAGGCAGGTAAAACAAGCGCTCACTCACACTCCGTCGCCGCGCGCTTGTCCTAGGAACCTTCTTTTCGTTCCCGTTCCTACTCGTCTGGCCGTTCTTCAGTGGGCTCACTCTGCCAAGTTAGCCGGCCACCCTGGCGTTCGGGGTACGCTTGCTTCCATTCGCCAGCGTTTTTGGTGGCCCACCCGGGAGCATGACACGCGTTGTTTCGTGGCTGCTTGTTCGGTCTGCGTGCAGACTAAGTCCGGTAACTCTCCTCCTGCCGGCCGTCTCAGGCCGCTTCCTATTCCCTCTCGACCGTGGTCTCACATCGCCTTAGATTTTGTCACCGGACTGCCTTCGTCAGCGGGGAAGACTGTTATTCTTACGGTTGTCGATAGGTTCTCTAAGGCGGCTCATTTCATTCCCCTTGCTAAGCTTCCTTCTGCTAAAGAGACGGCACAAATCATCATCGAGAATGTTTTCAGAATTCATGGCCTTCCGTCAGACGTCGTTTCGGACAGAGGTCCGCAATTCACGTCTCAATTTTGGAGGGAGTTTTGCCGTTTGATTGGGGCTTCCGTCAGTCTCTCTTCCGGCTTTCACCCCCAGTCTAACGGTCAAGCAGAACGGGCCAATCAGACTATTGGTCGCATCTTACGCAGTCTTTCTTTTCGTAACCCTGCGTCTTGGTCAGAACAGCTCCCCTGGGCAGAATACGCCCACAACTCGCTTCCTTCGTCTGCGACCGGGCTATCTCCTTTTCAGAGTAGCCTCGGGTACCAGCCTCCGCTGTTCTCATCTCAGTTCGCCGAGTCCAGCGTCCCCTCCGCTCAGGCTTTTGTCCAACGTTGCGAGCGCACCTGGAAGAGGGTCAGGTCTGCACTTTGCCGTTATAGGACGCAGACTGTGAGGGCTGCTAATAAGCGTAGAACTAAGAGTCCTAGATATTGTCGCGGTCAGAGAGTTTGGCTCTCCACTCAGAACCTTCCCCTTAAGACGGCTTCTCGCAAGTTGACCCCGCGGTTCATTGGTCCGTTCCGTATTTCTCGGGTCATTAATCCTGTCGCAGTTCGACTTCTTCTTCCGCGATACCTTCGTCGCGTCCACCCGGTCTTCCATGTCTCCTGCATCAAGCCCGTCCTTCGCGCCCCCGCTCGTCTTCCCCCCCCCCCCCCCCATCCTTGTCGAGGGCGCACCCATCTACAGGGTCCGTAGAATTTTGGACATGCGTCCTCGGGGCCGTGGTCACCAGTACCTCGTAGATTGGGAGGGGTACGGTCCTGAGGAGAGGAGTTGGGTTCCCTCTCGGGACGTGCTGGACCGTGCGCTGATCGAGGATTTCCTCCGTTGCCGCCAGGTTTCCTCCTCGAGTGCGCCAGGAGGCGCTCGGTGAGTGGGGGGGTACTGTCATGTACTGTCATGTTGTGTCTTGTCTCTGTCCTTTCCCTTCACCCTGTCTCCCTCTGCTGGTCGTTGTTAGGTTACCTTTTCTCCCCCGCTTTCCCCCAGCTGTTCCTTGTCTCCTCTGACTACCCATTCACCCCGTTTCCCACCTGTTCCCTTTTTCCCTCTGATTAGGTCCCTATATCTCTCTCTGTTTCTGTTCCTGTCCTTGTCGGATTCTTGTTTGTTGTGTTTCATGCCTGAGCCAGACTATCGTCATGTTTGCTGTAACCTTGTCCTGTCCTGTCGGAATCTGCCGGTCTATCTGAGCCTACCTATGTTTGGTTATTAAAGAAGCTCTGTTTAAGTTAGTTCGCTTTTGGGTCCTCATTCACTCACCATAACACTTTTGGGGCCATGGTCAAAAGTAGTGCACTATATAGGGAATGGAGTGTCATTTAGGACACAGCGGCCCAACCCAGTCAGCGTAACCCAGTCAGCCTAAGCCTATGGCCTCAGGACACACTGCACCACCACTGCTATGTCACACAACAGAACAGCTGCCGAAGCGGCCTCTTACTGCATACTGTGTTTTATCAAAAAGTAGAGGGAGAAGTTTCCTCGCAAGCAGCTTGTACGATTGTAACTTGTAAATCTGCTTTTGTTGCTGTTCTCGTAGCCTGTAGCATAGCCTGCAAAGTAAAGTAAAGTAATGTACGCTATTATAATGGTATGTCAGTTGCAGCATCGTGACTTCTAATTGTTTTTTTTACCGTTGATACCACCTGTCGCTTCCGAAATTCCATCACATTCTCCCATCCAGGGAATAGGGAAGACTGATTTCCAGGGAATATTGCTTTCTCTTTCCTTCTCTTTCTTTTCACGTTATCTTTCTTCCAGATAGTGCTTCTATGCTCTTGCATTTTCCACGGACACAGATTTATGAAACAGTAGAGGAGGGTCATGGCCGTTGGCACAAGGGTTTCCAGGCGGTACAGCTGGCAGCATTTGAAGTGAAGTGCTGTTTGCTTGCAGAGTGGAGTCTTGTAGTAGAGAGAAAGAGAGCAGAGAGAGAAAGAGCAGAGAGAGAGAGAGAGAGAGAGAGAGAGCAGGGCAATGTTATCAGTGGGCCTCAGTTCATGCCGCCAGTCCAATGCTCACCTGCTGCAGAGTGCTATAGGCCAGCTGTCTGTCCGGCAGCTGGCCCCTGCCTGCTTTGTCCCGCTGAATTCTGATCCAGGCCTCTTCTAGGAAAAGGAAAATCAGAGAAAGGCAGCTGCCCAGGACAAAACCAGCTTGGCAGGCAGCAGCATTATGCAGACAGCCTCTGTGGCTCTCATTCATTCTGAACCAACTGCAGTCATGTAGTGTCACGGGGTCCAGTAGGAAGGGTCATATCACCCTCTACTGGAGGGTCCAGAACAGACTTGAGCGCATGTCTGATACTAAGGCAATAAATTGTGCTGTCATACCTCTTCCTCTTGATGGGATTTTGTGTCCCACTTTAAATAAACGACACTTTTTAAACGCTTAATGCCGTTGTCATAAACCCTCTATAAGGCCTATATAGATGCTTCCTGAAATCATTCAAAATGGATACGGAGCGGCAAATAACAATGCTATGTTGCTACCTTGTGGTTCTCTATTTTACCCAGAGGAGGGCAGCACTTTACTGGATTATGCTTACTAGCTATGGCACCCAGACTTTCCCAATACGGTCTACTTGCTATCATTTGGAACTCACAAAAAGTAAGTTCATATTGTGACTGGGGTCAAATCATGATCTTAATTAAAGTGTCAGATTAAGTGTCGCTTTTACTATAACAAGTGGTTTACCAGCTTTTATCACCTAAGTGTCTGATATTTTTTAAACCCCAATGATCCTTGGAGCATTAGGTATAAAAGGATAATTTGACCCTGCTGGTCATCTATGAACGTTTGAACATCTAACATGATCTAGAATGCTCTGGCCTTTCTAGGGAGTTTGTTCCCAGCCACCGTGCTTCTACGTCTGCATTGACTTCTGTTTGGGGTTTAGGGCCGGGTTGAGGCTACATCTGCTGATTTGAAAAGGGCTTTGATTGATAGAACTATAAGCTTGCCTTCTTATCGGCTACTACGGGATCATGATGTTATTGAATCATTCATGATGTTTTCATTTCAGTCCAATCTAGTCTATTCACATCTAGCAGAATGACCATTGCTGGGGTTGGGACAAGCGTTGGCAAAATATACTGAGGTCCATGCTGTTCAAAGCTCTCAAATCCTCAAACAGAAAATAACAAATAATTGTTCTGAGGTTCAGCTTGGTACATAGGGGTTTCTGGAGTGCAGTGTGTTTCTGCCCGTGCTGTTACAAAACACCCTACTCTATATGGGCATTCCTGCAGCCAGCATCGGGGTAATCTGTGTCCCCTGGTCTCTGGTCTCTGTGGTGTAGTGCTCCTCCAAGAATACATGTTGTGTCCTGGTGTCTTATCTGCAGCAGCTCTGCCTTTGAAGGGCTCCCTATCAGAGGAGAAGCCGGTAAATAAGGTGGCTTGAAAGCGCCTTACGAAGACTGTTTTATCAAGGCTGGTGACAAATTGACACGCTAGTCTCAATATGTTAGATCCTTCCGTTTTCTAATACGTGTCAAATACATGTTTAATGCATTTGTTTATGTTAATACATTTGTACTGTCCTATGTGTTCCATGTCGGTTTGTGATTATCGTCACACAAAAATGACCCTTATTGGCATCTGGACGTTTTGTGTAAGGGTGCCGAGCTTGTAAATGGGAGTTGCATACGACACCTTTAGTATGTATTTTACACTATTGGCATTTGCAGAAAAAAAATCAAACTCCATGCGTGTCAGGGCATAAGCATGAATGCCAGTGTACCTAACTCTAAATCTACTCCACTGCAACAGGTGAGCATGAGCATTACAAACGCAGCCTTTGAAATTCCTATTCAGCCTGTTCTCACAGAACGTCGTCCTCTTGTGGGAGCTACCGCTCCTGCACCAACGCAATGCTCACCAACTGAGGATCAAACATTGAGGAGTCTCAGTTGTGTAGGCCTCCACTTCCCATTTTCCCCTAACTCCTTTGATAGCTCCAACTACTTGGTTCACACTAGAGGTCGACCGATTATGATTTTTCAACGCCGATACCGATATCGATTATTGGAGGGCCAAAAAAAGCTGATGCCGATTAATCGGTCAATTTTTTTATTTTATTTGTAATAATGACAATTACAACAATACTGAACAAACACTTATTTTAACTTAATATAATACATCAATAAAATCAATTTAGCCCCAAATAAATAATGAAACATGTTCAATTTGGTTTAAATAATGCAAAAATAAAGTGTTGGAGAAGAAAGTAAAAGTGCAATATGTGCCATGTAAGAAAGCTAACATTTAAGTTTCTTGCTCAGAACATGAGAACATGTGAAAGCTGGTGGTTCCTTTTAACATGAGTCTTCAATATTCCCAGGTAAGAAGTTTTAGGTTGTAGTTATTATAGGAATCATAGGACTATTTCTCTCTATACGATTTCTATTTCATATACCTTCATATACAACTATTGGATGTTCTTATAGGCACTTTAGTATTGCCAGTGTAACAGTATAGCTTCCGTCCCTCTCCTCGCTCCTACCTGGGCTCGAACCAGGAACACATCAACAAAAGCCACCCTCGAAGCAGCGTTACCCATGCAGAGCAAGGGGAACAACTACTCCAAGTCTCAGAACGAGTGACGTTTGAAACGCTATTAGCCATTTCACATCGGTTACACCAGCCTAATCTTGGGAGTTGATAGGCTTGAAGTCATAAACAGCGCAATGCTTGAAGCATTGCGAAGAGCTGCTGGCGAGACGCACGACATTGCTGTTTGAATGAATGCCTACGAGCCTGCTGGTGCCTACCATCGCTCAGTCTGCTCTATCAAATCATAGACTTAATTATAACATAATAACACACAAAAATACGAGCCTTAGGTCATTAATATGGTCGAATCCGGAAACTATCATCTCAAAAACAAAACATTTATTCTTTCAGTGAAATACCGAACCGTTCCGTATTTTATCTAACGGGTGGCATCCATAAGTCTAAATATTCCTGTTACATTGCACAATGTTCAATGTTATGTCATAATTACGTAAAATTCTGGCAAATTAGTTCGCAACGAGCCAGGCAGCCCAAACTGTTGCATATACCCTGACTCTGCATGCAATGAATGCAAGAGAAGTGACACAATTTCACCTGGTTAATATTGCCTGCTAACCTAAATATGCAGGTTTAAAAAAACATACTTCTGTGTATTGATTTTAAGAAAGGCATTGATGTTTATGGTTAGGTACAGTCGTGCAACGATTGTGCTTTTTTCGCAAGTGCGCTTTTGTTAAATCATCCCTCGTTTGGCGAAGTTGGCTGTCTTTGTTAGGAAGAAATAGTCTTCACAAAGTTCGCAACGAGCCAGGCGGCCCAAACTGCTGCATATACCCTGACTCTGTTGCAAGAGAAGTGACACAAAGAAATTCATGTTAGCAGGCAATATTAACCATAGACTTACCTAGACAACTATACTACATCACAATCCCATAACCTACAAAAACCCCAAGACAAAACACACCACATAAATAACCCATGTCACACCCTGGCCTGACCAAAATAATAAAGAAAAAACAAAATACTAAGACCAGGGCGTGACACTCAGCCATGCCCATATAGATGTAGTGTCACTCCACGCTGGGTGGGAGATACACACAAATACGCAGGTATGCACAGACAGACACACACTCATACGCAGGACAGACACCCAGAGAACTCAGTGCTCACCAGCTGGGAAACTCACTGATGACTCATTTGTTTGATGATTAGAAACCCCCGAGTGCAACTCTCAACACGCTGATGTTTATTTCCACTAATAATGCTTTTAAAGTGTTTATTATGCAGCTCACCCCCCTCAGATTGTCCTTGAGAGTTTGTAATGCTGTCAGATAACCAGGGTCATCCAGCTATATGGAAGTTCTACAGTTGTAGGACAAGTGTTATTTCTGTTATTAGTGTTATTACTGATTTATTATTGTTATTACTGCACTGGGAAAGTATCTGTCCCATTATTCCATCAAACACAAAGGGATTGAGCGATATCAAACGTTATGTCATAACAAAAGAAGGGCGATGTTACGATTTCGGAAGCTTGTGTCCCAAGGGCACATGTTTGTACCCTTCCGAAGTTTCACTGATTGCCCCTTTCTGTTGACTTAAATCATTGAGTGAAGTTTGATTTAGATACAAAGTGTGTGTACCTACCCTCCTCACTGCTTAATGTCTTCCCTTAATAGGTCGTTTGATCTTTAGCTCACACGCGGGGGCGGGGGAGCTTTGGCAGCGTTTTGGACTGATAGTCTCTGATTGATTTGACATCAACCCCCACAGGCAGTGCAGTGGCAAAGGACGAATCAGCTGGAAAATAGGAGTAAATGTTGACTGCGTCACATATTTGTCATATTATGTGAAAGGAATACCATGCATGTAACTAATGCACAATGCATTATAAATAAAGATAATCACAGTGAAGTGGTGTGTCTGGTGTAGTCACAGTTCACAGAGTACTTAAAATCTCAAAGACCTTTAACTACCAACGTTAATCCAGAGGAACATGTTGGCTGTGGTGCAGCAGATCAATCAAGTGTCCCACATTATGTATAAAACGATAAGATCCCAGTTTTTAGTGATCCCTCGTGCTGATACAGTACCTTGTTCCCTGTCGCAACCAAACCTTTGCTGGATCTGATACCTGCGAGTGAAGCGTTTGATCAAAAGGCTGCTAAATGAAAGGAGACGGCTTCTTATGCTCAACAGACAGATCAGATATAATACGTCTTTCCCATGGTGAGTTAGGGCAGGGCTTGAACTCAGCAGCTTTGATGAATGAGATGAGACGTCCCCCCCCAAGCCATCACTTCTTCTCTCTCTATGATAGGAGTCTAGCGGCAGGACAGGAGTATTATCCTCTCTGAGGCGCGGTCCATGTCAACACAGCACTAGATATCAAGGAGAGCCCTGCTGAGAGGGAGGAGCCAGTCAAATGAAGGTGTGTGGTCTTAACGACCTCAGAGAAGGTGCAGAGAAAAAACACACATGTGTCATTAGAGGAGTGTCACATTGTGCATGACCTTAAGGGAGATTAAAAGAAAGTTTGATGAAAGAAAAATAAACCATTGTTTTATGTTCCATTAGAATCTACGTGTTTGACTACTTGAAATGGAGAACAACCGTTCAACTTTCGATAGAAATTGCAAGCTTTTGTCGTGTCTTTTTATTTGTTTGTTCATTTCACAGCCTGCCTAAAAAAACATGTCATGCCTTTTTTGTTTTGTCATGCCCTGGCTGCACCATCTCAGCTGTGAGGGAGTGCCAGATGAGAATCATGGGAATGTTTGACTGCAGATGCAAATGTGAAAACATGTAGCAGGAATGCAGTGGAAATCAGACTGACCTTTGAGAACAGAAGTTGTTCTATTCCCCCTTAGAGAGAATTCTAATCACATAAACACTGGAGGTGTGACAAGTTCCTCCTATGTCCCTCCTATTCTGCTCGTCACCTGGGGCTCGTCAACTAGTTGCGGCTTCAATGGAGCTAACTGGAGGGCTGAGCAGTTATAATATACCAGTAGCTATGACACTATTAGGATACTAGGATTAATTAGACACGTTGTATGCCAAAGGGTATAGGCCTTAAGCTAGTTCCCTGAGGAACCCCTATTGTACAGTTGTTAGATGATGGGACATTCTGATTGAATCTAACACATGATATTCTATTAGATTATGAACTTGGCTAGATTCTAGAGAAGAAACAGGAGATAACACAGTAAATACAACACTGCTGCTACCTCCAGTACTTCTGCTGCTACCTCTAGTACTACTACTTCACATTTCCCTCTGTGGTCCCTGCAGTCGTGTGTGATCCAGCTCTAAAGAGCTTCAAACAGATGGGGTTTAAAAGGACTAAAATGTTGGTTAAAAAAAAAACACATGTACACATAATTGTCAGAGCATGAAAAGGATCCTTAATGAGATAACCCAAACACTTTAGGTTAATCTGGAGTGCTCCAGTTCCCAGCTGTTGTAACAACACACACTGTTAATACTAGCATAAGCTTTCCCAGCTCACACACAGTAACTCAGTTGTCATTTCCTGGTTTGTTTCACATTGAAGACTGCTTTACCAGCTTGTGTTCCTGGACAGACGGAGTGCAAGCAGCAGTCAAGTTCAAGATGTCCCAAGTTTACAGACATAAAGCCTTGACTGGCCAGGACAGACCAGTCTACTGCTCCATAATGTGAGACAACAGCATAGAAAGTGACTTGGGTCTAAACTTGTTTCACCAGTTCAGAACTAGCCCTTTATTCTTCACAACACCTGTCAGTGGCCACTGATTACAGGGCCCAAGTCTGCATTGTTTCCCCTCACTGAAAGTCCTCCAGAGTGGAGCTCTGTCCTAGAAGAGAGGGGCTGGAGGAAAGGGGGGGAGTGTCTCTTCTCTTTTGAAGTGCTGCTCTTTATGGCCAAACATCTGCAGGCCCGCACTACACCACTGTCCCAAACACATACTTCACAGCTGGCTCTACAAAGGAGACCAGGGGCACAAACGCGCCAGCTAAATACATCCCTCCCTCCATCCGCTAGGCCAGGCCTCGTTCTCCCAGCTGCAGGTTCGGGCCTGCCGCACCATGGATCCAGGCCAAACCTGGGCCGGCATTGCTGCATGGGACAGGAGCAGACATACGCACACATATAGAGAGCACGCTCAGACAGGAAATGCACACTTTCACATGAGTGGCCATTTAGTTTGGGAGGAGAAGAAAGAGAGGCAGGTAAACAGCTAGGCTATGACTTCCCAGATCGTGAATTCCAACCAAAGAAAAGGCTGGCCATTACGTGCTTAGAAATGATTACAGACAAACAGACCAGAGCATGTGGCATCTCACAGCAGCCCTGACTGTATATCATGCGATTTCACTCTTAAATGAGCGCCTCTTTCATGTCTGGCCATGAGTAATTCCCCTTTGATGTTTAATGTGCTGTTTGCATTGAGAATTGCTTATTTCAAACATGGACAGCAAACTCGCTTAAGACTCGCCTGGATTCAATGCATACAAGAAGAAATCACGCAAACGATGATATTTAAAAAAATATTTGTAACATTCATTTTTACATGACAATATTGTAGCAGTGGTTAGAGTGTTTGGCTACGGGCTTGGAGACTCGGGTTAGAGACCAACAAGTGCTGCTCTGTCGCCGTTTGCTACAATATTATAGCTTGTTGTGTGCAATGTGGTCTGACCTTAGGGAAAGAAAGACTTCCATCTGCTCAGTGTTTTGTTTTAACTCAAGGGGAAGTGACTAGATAAAGGGACAGAGACAGACAAAACAGTAGCAAAGAAAAACAATAAACTGAGGCCGGGCTATCACACATTTAAAATGTATATATATATATATATATACAATATCTGAGATCTAGAGAACAAAACCTTAACACAGGCAAAACAAGCTTTGTGTGGCTCAAATAGCGCTTGTGAATCTTCCATTTGATATAATCTTAAGGCAAGTGAATTTGTGTTGAAGCATAAATTGCATTTGTGTCTTCCTGTCCCCAAAGCACCTGTTGAAAGGTAAATTATCGGGTAACGTGTCCGGTAAAACCAGCAACTGAAGTCTGACTGGATTCACCAAATTGCTGCATGGTTTTACACTCCAGTGTCCATATTATCATCACTGCACTATAATAATAATGCTTATATTTGTTCTGTTTCACACATGTACAAGTGAGTATTATATGCATATGTGAATTTGAAAATGTGTTTTTTTTGCATATCCCAACTCCCCCTGAGACCCTTTTAGAGAGTGGGGTCACGTCCGGAGAGGAACTATGTGAGATGCTCTGAGTCTTCAGCAGTAAACCTGACCTCTCACCAAACTACCAAACCCACAACCTCCCTCTCTGTGGTGTACTTGCAGTCCTCCTCCCACAGCTCTTCTTCTATTTGCTCAGGCCTACAGGCCATAACAGAGAATTAGACATAAGCCCTGTCCTGGAGAGTTCTTCCCAGCGCTGAGCCTATAACCCTATTCCAAAAGCAGAGGCTGTGTGTCTGTTTGTCTGTTAAAGGAGGATAAATAGGGGGATTAAAAAAAAACGGTAATTTAATGATTTCAACAATTGTGGATGTTGAGACTCTAATGGAACAATGAATAGTCAAAGGTTCCCCTTCCAGTCACTCACAGCAGTAGAGGTAGAGGAAGATTAAGTGGGTCTAAGAGTTTAAGACAAATGCTTAGTTTAACATATCCTTCATTTTTCATCCACTATCGTTAACTAGTTTCCTGGCCTGGGAGTGTTATTGTTGGCCCTTTATTTAGGGATTACAGCGATGATATTAGTTTGTAGCAATTAGTTCACTACTGCATTCAGGAATTACCATTCCGTGTTCCCTTTGACGGCAGCACATTAGACTCGAGCCAAAGGAGTAAGCATTTAGGACCTCCCCCTTTTACACCTGAGCTCTCAGACACAGAAGCGAAAGGACGGTTGCATTATACATGCCTTTTCACAACTGCCTGCTGTCAATGTGTTGGCCTGGCTGTCTGTTCCCTGCTGCTAGCCTCCCAGCCAGTGTGTGTGCATTAGCACTGAAAAAGAGAGAGGGAAAAAATCATGTGAAAATAGCTACTAGCAAATACCAGCCGTTGCCCAAGCCATGCTGCATCTTGTTTACCAAGGCCATCAATTTAACCACCAATCAACTACAATCAATACACTTTCTGTTAACACACACATTGTTGCTAGTTTCCTGGATTGTCTGGAGTTTGCTGAGACCTCTGTGCATCTAAAGGACATGAAAGGATTACAGGGAATAAAACAGACCCTCGAGGTGAATTGTTCAATGTAGAAGTAGCACCCTAGTGATGTGCAAATGTTGGTGTTGATGATGGCAGTACGATTGGTGCAGAAATGACACCGTTTTTAGTGGTCTCTCATCTGGGCTGGGAAGGTACCAGTGTACTGTCATCTTTATGGTGTAAAAGAGAAGACGCCCAAAATGCTTGTGTCGGGATTGGACACTTCTCTCTGTGATCTTCTGAACGTACTAAAGGCTTAGGGCCATTGTAGATGTTGCATGGTAAACTGTCAGAAGGCTAATTTACATGAGCTGGTCACTGTGTAACCTTATGAATGTAGCTATGACTACATAGTGAGTGGCGGATTAATCAAGTAGAGTATGTATAGAAGCTGAGCGGGCCCAAAGAGGGAGGCGGGACTGGTGCTCTACTGTCCTACTGTACATGCATTCATTCATTGAAATCACACTCTCATATTGACGAATGCTTTGTCCTCCATTCACACTGTCTCAGCCTGCCACAAGGAAAACAATCTAGTCGTGTTTATCCCTATTAGCATAGCCAATTTACCGATGAGATTTCAGCAGCATTACCACTTTAGAGAGGTGTGAATGCAACAGGCTTTTAACATGTTAAATCCAAGCATACAAATTACCCCATTGTCTCAGTGATCTGCATGGCGACCTCCGCACCCTGCATGGTGACCTCCAGTGTGGATTTGCCGTTGATTTTGAGTTCAAGTGTCACTGAAAGTTAGCTTGGAAATCAACCCTGCTATGTTTCACCGTGGTTTCAATGAGTGAAACAAGCGTGAAACAGATCTGAATTCAATCTGAATTTCTAGGTTAAATGAATGTTGTTTTGCAGGTCTGAAAATGCATGGAAATCACATGCGAGGTAGGAGAGTTTAAAAGCATCGTTATTCATCTTTCACGTCTCAATTGTTTTGGTCTGTTTTGAAAATGCATTGCAAGATGGTCACAGTTGGGGAACCCCATTATTTAGTGAAACTGACTGAAGCGTCATAGTTTGAAGTCAGAACTGTATACGTGTGAGTCACCATTCAGAAGAGCACACTGCATAACACTTCCTTGTTATGGGACCGTGTGATAGGCCTATGTCCCCCAGGCTATGTATTGCACCAATCAGTACTTGAAAAGGCGTTCTACATTTCTCAAAGTGCTGTGGGTCATGAGTGTGGACAAATGATCTGTGATATGTTCATATTTTATGTAGGCGCTAATAAGAAATTGGGGCATTATTCACAGACACGTCTGTTGTAGATTGATGTTGATCAAGACGTCACTTTTCAATGAACTCCTTTCTGGAAGAAAGCAATCCACACTACATAGTCTATGCTGCAGAACATCATTTATTGACTTTCTTTACGTTTTTTGATAATGTGCACAGCACATACATCACAAAGTTGAACAGGACCTGTATAAAACTACAGACATAGTTTTTATACACATGAAACGCATAACAGAGAACATAATATAATGTTGAACTGATTGCAGGAGGTCACAAGGGATCATATGAATGAACACAGTAAGAAACACATCTAGTTTCAGTTTTTGTTCATTTTCTGCATCCTCTGTGCCAGCAAGAAAGGACATTCTTCTTGGTTTAGTTTGCATGAATAAAAAAAACTGAAATAGCAACATACTCCCAAAGCTAATATGGGTTCTTACTATTGACAACTGCAAGGGAAGTCAATTCACAAGGATTTACAAAACCACATATCAGGCATTGAGTACAACAATACATATATTTGAAATACAGAAAACATAAGAAAGTGGAATTGTCATAAATTACTGATAATCAAGTACCGTCCAGTCATTTGTGTGCTGCATGTACTATTTATGAAAGAGTTTTATACCATACATGCATACAACAAAAAAATATAGTTCAACCCTAGACCAGAGTTACTTTTAACCCTGACCGTACACTATAGATGTGCCTTCTAACCTCAGATTCCCTCTCTCTGAATGGGTTCCTCTCAATTCCTCCAGTTCACCTTATCGGTGGTATACAGTGTAGGTTAAGTTGTAACTTGTAAAACACAGAAGTGTGGCAGCGTCATATGTCACGCTCAGAAATATGACAGAACAACATACTGTAGAAGACACAGAACAAACAACAACACAATCCCTGGAGCTTGCACGTCCACACTGAGGTAGTAAAAAACTAAATCAATTAGGAATGGAAAAATAACAAGTGGTCTTTCTGACGTAGAAATACTGCCATGACACACGCAACTCTGACCAAGACCACACGACAAATTCAATGCAGAAACCCATTTCTGTGTTGTTGAGTTTTTGTAAGTCCCAATTGTCATTGTATCGGCCAACAAATGACTAATCATGGGACCTGTAATTAACTTTGAATGGTTTGGACCTTTGCCGTCATTGTCTATCTTTTTGATGCCGAGAGACAACTCTGACAAACTTGGGCCAGCAACTTCTTTCAAAGTAACACAAGTAAGACAAGGACACGTACTGCACAACCATTGCCGCACAACAATAACTTAAAAACAGTGCAAAATCCATTTGACGTTTAAAAAGAAAATGTACTCCTCTCAAGACACTTATAGCAGCGCACATTCAATAGATTTAAAAAATAAAAAATAAAAAAAAACGATTGTCATTTTTTTCATGTTCCCTTTCTACGTAATTCCACTTTCCCAAAATATAAAAAGTCTCAAGAATCATAAATAAACTATTTAAATATCTCACTCTAGAAAAACCATTTGAAAGTGCATTGTTTCCTCTCTCTCTCTCCTCTGCCCTCTGTTGAAGGCACAGGCTGTCTGGAATCATTCAGATCCTCGGTAAGAAGTGTGTCACTGTCATTGCTGGTGTTACCCGGTTTCCTTTTTTGGTTTTGCCAGTCTTACTCAGTCCAATATACATCCCTGGGTGGGCTGCAGATTCATACGCATTGTAGTTATTTGCCAAGAGGCTTTCCTTGAACTTGCACTCGTCATTGTAATGACCCTAGAGAAAGGATGAGAGAGGAGAGGTTACGGTCTACGTTAAGAGACAATAAAATAACGCAATGAACAGCAGGCCATATGGAAGCTGATGTCGAACCTTTGTTGGCAAATGACCCAAATCACACAGATCAATCTCAACACTTAGGGATTTTGTGGCCCAATTCAACTTTACTTTGAAATACCATATACTGTACATGGACTTATTTTGAACGCACCTGTGATGTAGCTTATAATGAAGTTCATAAGCTACAAACACGTAAAGGCCCGCCAAGACATTGACAGTCATTTTGCTGTGGAGACCTTTCATGCAATAAAGTATGTTGTGACCCAGAAATACGTCCCAGAAAACACATCATGTACACTTACAGAGCCATAGAGCTTCCCTTTGCTGTTCATGGCTAGAAACAGACCACTTCGTACTCCAAAGATGGTCACAATCCCTCTCTCCACAGGTGATATCTCAAGGAGACCTGAAATGAGATAAAGAATATTACTGAAAGGTTTATTCTGTACACCATAGCAAAGTTGTGTATAATCCATTGTTTATGCCAGTCTTGTAAAATAGATCCAGTAGATAAGGAAGTCTGTAGTAGACACAGATCTATTTAGATCTATTTTCAAACTGTTACTAAAACACCCTGCAAGGAAATTGGTGCATTTCTCCCTTGGCATTAGATGACAACTAGGCTGCATATGATATAGACTTCCCCTCACTAAAGTTCCCAGTATGAGTTCCTGGCAGTTTGAAGTTCTGAGAAAACTTCAAACTGTTATGTCTATGGTTTACATAAGATCAAAATAATAATAATAATAATAATGTTGTCTAGTCTTTGTTATTCTCTTGGAGGAATGTATCAAATGTATGTATCAAAATACAATGCTAATGTGTTAGGTAGGAAGAAAAAAAAAGTAGAAAATTGTCCTGACTTTATACTGGACAGTCAGTAAAGAATAACTAACCCAATTGCACCCCAATATACTGGTAGCCAACAGTTATCGTCAAGTCCAAACCCCCAGATCTGGTACTATCCGTGATTTATTTTGACTCTTCAGAAACATGTACTAAAGCCTTGTTTGTTGTTATGTCGTTGAAACAGAGCCGCAAACGATTTTCAATGTTGCCCAAAGAAGACGAAATCTTACTTGGCTAAAACACTCCTTCCTCTGTCCTCATGGCCATCGGACGAAAATACTAACACGTGACGTCAATTGGCTAGTGGCCTAATCTAAACACAATACTATGTTGAAGTTGGCATGGTGCCCATTCACACAACCCAAACTCACAATATGAAGTTCTAAAGTGGTGGCACATGGCACAAACAGGTTTCCAGACGAAGAGAGGGGCGTCCAACACGTGTGCCCAAAGATGCTGGTTTAAATAAAAGTATGAAACTAAACTTACTGTATCTATTTTCGTTATGTATTCCAGTTATCTTTCCGTCTGGTAAAACTTGAATATGAAACCCAATGCCGACGTTGCAATAGAGACGCCTAAGTCTTTTGATGCCCATAAGATATTCACCATCCCGGGTGATTTCTCTCTTCTCCCATGGGTTCCGAGCCAGTGATCGCGAGTAGAGCGTTTCCCAATGCCGCTCAAGAGCGCCGTTCTGCACACCCGCTAACGGGGCAGTGCGCACTGAGCTGCAGACCAGTCCCCACACCAGCAGCGGTACTGGTAGCCAGGACGCGTGGACAGACATCCTTGTGTGGTCAGTGCGGTCTCACGTGTTTGAATTTGTTTTACAATTTTGCCCAAACCCCTCTTTCCCCTTTCCGTGGTGCTCACAGGTTGACGGAAAAGTTGTGGAGACTGTGGGACTGACTGAGCCTCCAGTGAACTTATTTTTGAGTCTGCATGAAGTATTTTCTGTAGGCTACTTCAAATGACTCCGCTGAATTACTCTATTCCGAGATGCTTTTAGATCGAGTTGTGAATTGTCAGTCGTGTTGCAAGACATAGCCATGTCCCTCTCCTGATGATACTTATATGTGCCCCGAAATGACATCACACGCCACCTACTGTAACAAAAGGTTGCTCTCAACTCAATCCACATGCACGCTAGTTACCTCCGACGCAAAGTCACTCAGAAAACCACCTCCCCTTGTGCGCTCTGATCTCGAGTGGCAGGGCGCACCATGCACAACATCTCAATGAACGCAGTAGTTGCCACTGTAATTTTAGTGTGAGCTGACACATGTAGCCTCTACAACGTGTTTTGCTCATCCTTTATTTAGTCTATTGTGTCTTGACGCCGCGCAAACTTCTCAGACTCCTCAAGATGTGTCCAGGCGACAGGGAGGATTACGCATGAGATCTTTGTCTAAAACCATCCAATATCGACTGAAATCAAATAAATGTAATAAAATAATGTATTGCAGGATGTAGAAAAGGAAGCTGAAACGCCAACAGACTGTTACACAGGGGACAGTTCTATAAATTAATCCATAAGTAATTCAACCGCTTTCTTAATACGATTTTCTACTTTTTGACTACCGAAAATATTGGACGGGCTTCTCTTGCACAGAATATAATCATCAGACACAATATAACATGGTGCAAGTATCTCAAGATTACAATATCAACAAAACGTGTAATATGTTGATGCAAGGCAAAAATACGTTTCATCTTAAAACAGTTAGTGGCCTTATCAACCCAAGCCTCCTACTGTTCCATGAAGATGAGCTATATAAATTAATCGGATACAGTTCTCTTTTGCCTATCTGATCAACCTAACACAATGTAATATCCGTAGACTGTGCCAAGCACTTATGTACAATGTAGGCTACTAAGCCGTTACGCATAGGATGTTGAAAATGTCCGTTATTAGACTGAACTTCTGGCCCACGGTGAGTGAAGTACCCATGCGTAAAACACCCATATCAAAGGTTCACTCGAGATTTGAACCCCATGTGTGACCATCCACACCATGAAAAGCCTATTGTCACTTAGCCAGTGTAATACACAACCACCAACCGAGATGACATAGAGGTATCAAGTGACACGCACGGAGCAACGACTTTAGTTTATTATTTTCTTTCGAACTGGGGAATTACTGGTGGAAACAACGCGGCTAATTGTTGTTAAATTATACCTAAAACTAACAATTTCGGGAATTTGTGTGGCAAATAATCTCAAATTATAGACGTCTTCTTTCATTTGATGTTTCAAAATATTAAATTTTTTATTCAATAGATTCAAAATAATCGTTATTATTTGGGGCTGAAAGTTGAATACTTATATATATGTTTTTAAATAAAATCTAACTTCTACACTCTCAAGTAGACTAAAATTAATACATTATCATACATATTCTATAGCGTTTGTTGACAGTAGTCTACCCACCTTTTGTATCAATGAAGAGCCAATATCGCAATAATAATTTAAGATAGGCTATTGAATTTCTGATAGTATCGTCAGAGTTTTCTCATGTAGACCAGATTACCTGTTCTCAGCCGCTCTCCAAGGTGCTGCATTTCAGTCACGTGGTTTTGCGTTATCATCACCTCACTGTGCTGGCCAGGGTGCTGCATCAGTGACGTCCTTGTTACATTTTGTAAATGAGAATACTTTACTGAGATTAACAGATTAACAGGCCCTACAACTTTCTTGCTGTATCATTACAACAACAACAACAAATTACCTTTATGTTTTTGTTGTCATTGGGGAACAATAGATTTAGATAAAAGTAATGTTGCTCTCATGGAATGTCATTTCTTGGGTACAGAACCTCTGAAGAGAGAGAAGATGTTTGACTTGCTGCCTCTAGAGTGCAGTGTCGACAAAGGAACAGAACAGAGCCAATCCTATGCTTAACTCCGAAATCACACAGACCACATGCCAATGAAACGCAATGATAACTGACACAACATGCTAGCAGTAGCCCTGTGTTCAGAAAAATCTCAACACTGCATATCCCAACACTTTCAGTCTGGTAGTCTTTATTATTCAATTGTTTTATAGATATATTTACTATTTATTTTAAGATAATTCTTCAAAAATGTAGGCTAAAATACATTGGGAGACTGAATAATTAATATTGAAACTTGAGTTTCATAGACTAAAAAAACAATACACAAAAAGACACAGAAAACGTGTTTATGATATAACAAGTAATGGAGGCAAATAAATAAATTAACAACACAATGGCAGTCTATACACAGTGCATTTGGAAAGTATTCAGACCCCTTTACTTTTTCCACATTTTGTTAGGTTACAGCCTTATTCAAATATATTAAATAGTTTTTCTTTCCTCATCAATCTACACACAGTACACCATAATGGCAAAACAAAAACAAGTTTTTATACATTTTAGCACTTTTTTTTATAAATACTGAAATATCATGTTTACATTTGGAAGCGATTATAGACTCAAGTCCTCTTGGGTATGATACTACAAGTTTGGTACACCAGTATTCTCGGAGATTCTCCCTTTCTTCTCTGCAGATCCTCTCAAGGTTTTCAGGTTGTATGGGGAGCGTCGCTGCACAGCTATTTTCAGGTCTCTCCAGAGATGTTCGGGTTCAAATCTGGGCTCTGGCTAGGCCACTCAAGGACATTCAGTTGCTTGTCCCAAAGCTACTCCTGCGTTGTCTTGGCTGTGAGCTTAGGGCCGTTGTCCTGTTGGAAGGTGAACCTTCACCCCAATCTGAGGTCCTGAGCACTCTGGAGCAGGTTCTCATCAAGGTTCTCTCTGTACTTTGCCCTTGGCATTCAGGCCAAAGAGTTCAATCTTGATTTCATCAAACCAGAGAATCTTCTTTCTCATGGTCTGAGTCCTTTAGGTGCCTTTTGGTAAACTCCAAGCGAGCTGTCATGTGCCTTTTACTAATGAGTGGCTTCTGTCTGGCCACTCTACCATAAAGGCCTGATTGATGGAGTGCTGCAGCGATGGTTGTCCTACTGGAAGGTTCTCCCATTACCACAGAGGAACTGAGGTTCTTGACCATCGGGTTCTTGGTCACCACCCTGACCAAGGCCCTTCTCCCCCGATTGCTCAGTTTGGCCAGACGGCCAGCTCTAGGAAGAGTCTTGATGGTTCTTCTTCTATTTAACTTCTTCTATTTAAGAATGATGGAGGCCACTGTGTTCTTGGGAACCTTCAATGCTGCAGACATTTTTTGGTACCCTTCCCCAGATCTGTGCCTCTACACAATCCTGTCTCGGAGCTCTACGGACAATTCCTTCAACCTCATGGCTTGGTTTTTGCTCTGAAATGCACTGTCAACTGTGGGACCTTATATAGACAGGTGCCTTACCAAATCATGTCCATTCAATTGAATTTACCACAGGCGGACTCCAATCAAGTTGTAGAATCATCTAAAGGATGATCAATGGAAACAGGATGCACCTGAGCTAAATTTCGAGTCGCAAAGCAAAGGGTCTGAATAGTTATTTAAATAAAATAAGGTATTTCTGTTTTTTTTTTTTATTAACAAAAAATTATAAAAAGCGGTTTTTGCTTTGTCATTAGGGGGTGTTGTTTGTAGATTGATCCGATTTTTTATTTATTTCATACATTTTTTAAAAAGGCTGTAACTTAACAAAATGTGGAAAAGGGGTCTGATTACTTTCCGAATGCACAGTATATATATACTGTATATACATAATTTTGCAGATGATTTCATCCAAAGTGACTTACAGTCATGCCTGCATTCATATAGGTGGTCCCAGCTGGGATCGAACCCACAATCCTGGCGTTGAATGCATCAAAAGCTACTAACTGAGCTACAGAGGACAATTATTAGACCAAAGTGCTTTTTGTACAACATATTATTGAGTAATCCACATGCATCCTTCCAGACATCTTTGTATGGAATGGTCCTCAAGAATAATTACACGGGACATTAACTGCATGTATTTCCGATAATGTGAGTTAACAATAACAGTACAAAGATACATTCAAGACATTGACACACTTTATTCACAAGACAGTATGATGCATGCAATCTCTATATAAGGTTGTACATTATTCCAACAGTATCATTATGCCAGTTTAAAGGAGGGAAAGGCGTCCTGGTATCTCTCAGTCACCAGGTAGGTAGTCAGGCTTTGGGCAGTGTGGAATGACATGAGTCAGACTAGTCATCAAACTGCCTGGATATGGAAACATGTCTCTGTCTCCGTGGCCCTGTCTTTCCTGCAAGTCTGAGGGCAGTCTGTCTGTACCCGAGACTACTGTTGAACAACAGGTGAACCATGTCATGGTCCTTGTGGCCAAGGACCCTGGGCAGGAAGAGGGAGGCCTTCTCTGTCCTGCGAGTCTTCAGGCCACGCTTTGGCCGGCCCTTTCCATTGATTGACACGTACCAGAGCCTCTCAGCGCTCGCCCTTCGCCTGCTGCTGCTTCCTGTTGAGATGGAGGGAGGGGTTGTCTGGTAGTTGCGAGAGGCGTACGTGTTGTAGCCTAACTCATGGATCCGCTCCATGAACTCACACTCCTGGTTGAAGGCAGCCTGAGAAAAGAGACATTTAGTTGAAACCAAATGCATTACAACGAAAGCTTTATGAAGATGTTATATTAAAATGAGACTGAACATGAATGGTAGTCAATTATCCAATTATTAGAGAGAGAGAGAGAGAGAGAGAGAGAGAGAGAGAGAGAGAGAGAGAGAGAGAGAGAGAGACAGACAGACAGACAGACAGACAGACAGACAGACAGACAGACAGACAGACAGACAGACAGAGAAAGACCTCAGCGATCATGCCACATTTACCGATGCATATAGTCCTCCTTTTTCGTTCATGGCCAGATATCTATCAGAGAACAGTCCTTTAATCACCACCACTCCCACATCCACTGCTGCTATCTCCAATATGCCTGGACGGAAAAAGGTATTCATTCTCATTTCCTGCGACACCAAACGCCATGGCAATGTAATAACAATGCTATTATAATGTAGAGTTGTAGTGTCTCTACAACCATGCTTCTGTCTTCACTTTTTGAAGTTGCCTTCTGATCACTCCAATTTACCAATGCATTCGTGACGGGCAGAAAAAACAACAGCATAATAACGTGCGCAATTGGTAAGAAGTGTTCTTGTTTACATGATATATCCAGGCCTACTTTAAAAGTGTTTCTGTACAGGCTATTCTTATTCGGCTATAGCCTATATAGTGGCTGAACATAAACTTCACATGCATAGCATTTAACAAGGCATAAATATACGAGAGTAAGTTATATTGTACTCACTGAAAGGGTTATTCTCCTCCAGGGTCCCATCTATTCTCCCGTTGGGATGTATTTGTAAGTGATACTTTGTGGCACAGTACAACTTTCTGTGTCTCGGTGCTCCCCCAAGGTGCTCGTACACTCCCCCACGCCCCGCAGCATCCCTGCGCTGCCTCGGGTTAAAGCTCTGATGCTGTGGAGTAGATGTCCTAAGCGTCATAGAATAACGGGGCTTTTGGTGACTGGGATGCATCAAATTCAACAATAACAAAACCAGTATTATAACCATTATGGCATGGCCGAAAATAGTATTTTAGTCCTTTTCCATGAGTGCCAAAATCGGAATCAATAGTTTCCATCGAAGTCTTATTAGGTCCATTGATTAATCCACCCCGAAAAAATGGGTACTTTTCAAACATCTACTTTTGATTGAAACAGCCTCTCGTGACAAATATAGCGCGCAAGAGAGAATGCCCAAGTTGCGCGCAAAAATCAAATTATCATCATTCAAGGCAAGGTACCGTTTTGTGTGAGCTGTGTGTGCAGTATGCTAGGCTATGGATGGATAAAATTACATGACATTACACACGGAGGCTCATTGCTGAAAGCCGCATCACAAAGGGCGAGCCAGCCATCTAAGGGCAGGGCTCTCCTCTCAGCTTTACTGATGGATCCAAAACGCCAATTAGACATTCCCAAATTAGACACTGGGTTTCGACATAAATATTCCCCGGGTCAATTCCATTCTTGGCCACTTGGTGAGAATAAGCTTAAACGAGGACATCGGCTGCGAAGATAGCAGAAATTGTTTGAAATTCTAAACAGCTAGACATTAAAACGTTATTTAGAGGGCAGACATAGTAATACAACATATATACATATTGTTACATCAAGTATTCATACAAAGAATGCATAGGCTAGACCCCTAACATGATATTGGTAAATGTTATGACTGATGTCTGTCTGCTTGTTTTTCAGTGTCAAAATACATCTGACTGAATAACAAATGTATATTTCGAAGAGTTGGATGTATAGAGTAGAGTTATGGGTTATGCCATACAGTAACGGTGCGTGGTTAAAATCACTGGGGAAGCCATCGTTGTTTGCTGTTAATTCATATACCTTGCGACCATGATATATAGGCCTAAAGTCAGAGACAATAATAAGACAGTGGCAGAATAAATTCAACCACACCTTTGGTTTATCTCAAAACCGAATAGCAACCTCTCTCCGGTGAAGTCCACGATGCATTTTGCATGTACCAGACAGTTGTTTCCGACATTTTCGGACCACCAAACAACTATTGATTTAGAACCATAGCAAGTTGCAAAGAAAACAGCAGCTGCCTGAACTATTCCAGCAACTTCCACATTTCGGCATCACCAAATCACCTCTGCTTAGTCTGATACAGTGAAACTAATGTAGTCCTATCAATATAAACTAAATATGACGTGGCTGTCCATGGTTCTGATTTCTCCTTGCGTGTGTGCATGCGTGCGCGCGCGTTCCTGCAAGTAGAAAACATGTTGATCCAGCCTACTTGTAGAGAACCGCCAATGCCATCCTCCTTGCTTTCATGTTGAGGAAACTTCTACCACTATGCCATACAGTACATACAGTACACACCTATATTTTTATGTGTCCTGGGCTACCTTTCTAAAAATGCTTGCTCACTTGAAACCCTAGTTAACGTTAGTCTGCTACTGTACATCCAGCTACTGTACATATTGAACTTAAATCCTCTCAGGAAAGGGGCAGGACAATGTATGAATTAATGGTTGGATCAGAATTGCTATTATAATCATTGGCCAGTATGGAGAATTAAGTAAAACCACAAGTCCAAATCCCAATCTGTGTCCTTGGTTAATTTCGTAAAGGGGCAATTTTAGCTAGCTAGCCACCGGAGGACAACAACAACAACGAGGTGCAACAATTCAAGTTGTTTCTGTTAATGATGTATGCCCATCAAAGCAATTTGATAAGAGTGATTTGATAGGAGTAATGCCAAATCCAAGCTGGCTTTCCATGACACTTTTATTTTCCCCGTCAGGACCATTCACAGTTGAGCTCGCTCAGTTTAACTCAACGCAGATTGGCACATTTTTTGTACTTTTTTTTTGTCAGAGGTGGCAAAATACTCGCTGGCTTCCCTTGCATTCAACGCTACAGGCAACAATGTCTTACTTTTTTGGACCAGACAGTATCAGATAGATGGCCTACACGTAGAGAGACAGGGGGCGCTGTTCCTCTCGCTCGGATGCTTTCTCCTGTGAGATACATTCACCCTCAGGCGAATTGAAGGAAAATGATGAAACACGGAGAGATGGACGATACATGATTTATGTTATTATTGTTTGTTTTCTTGCATTATTTTGTGGGAAGCCTGGCTTCCCTCGGCGCGCATGAATATACGCCACTGATGCGATATTGACTGCAAGTGTAAAGGACGTCACGCTGCTTTCTTGGCAAGTACCGCTTCCTCCTGATTCGGGTCATACTGAGGCTTGAACACAGGATCTCTGCTTCTCAAACACATCTGACCACCCTCCTGAAGAGTCTGAACCAGTCGCTCCGCGAAAAAGCTATCTATCAAGCATCGCAAGTGGAGACAGTTCAGGGTGACGATTGAGTTTCACAGATCCCCATCTGCTACACAAGCCAGTGTTACTAAGATTGTCCTTGGTCACCAGGATAAGGCAACACATGATCAGCCACAGAGCAACGCCCCTGAAGCAAGTTAAGTGCTTTGCTTAAGGGCACAATGGTAGTTGGTGGCACCTGATATAGTCAGATTTATACTGATGGCAGATTCGGTTAGCAGCTCACTCCCACCAAATATATCCAGTCAGCACTGGGACTTGAACCGGCAACCCTCTGCTTACTGGCCTGTTTCTCTAAGGCTCATTGTTACTGTCCATTCACCTCACTTGGACGTTAGACCAAAGATTGGGACTCCATGTTCTCTCCATTCTTTCTCACACGATCCTAGTTCACCGTAAGATATTGAAGTTTGCTGAAGCCAAGATTTGAACCCGCAAATTACTCCTGCTAAAATTGCTTCCATCTCGACAGCGTTGTGGTCACAATCTTGATAATTAGCACCCCATCGTTAAGCTAGATATACATCATGCCCTAGGCGTTATGTGAGAGTGGGGCGCTTGCTCATAAAGCCATAGATCCATGGCATATTGCACAGAGCGTACTCACTGGATGGTGTCGATAATTTGCCCGGCCCTTTATAGAATGCCTGTTGGCCACACTGTTTACCAGGGAAATCTGTTGTGTAGTTTGTCCCACTGTTTAGCTCATAGGCCTTAAAAACTGACTATCGTCTCATGTTTTTGCTGGTGACTGTGTCTGTCTGATGTGGTGGCACTGAGAGTATAGTTAGATGAGGCACTTTGAAGTATTTTTGATCTGAGGGCCCGGTTAGGGTTGTAGAGAATCAGGGCTGTTGGGCTTCAGGGTTGGAAAGTTGTGAGGCGGTAGGGTTGGAAGGCTATAGAGTTGTAAGCCCTTCTGGCTATTGAGCTAGGACTGTATAGGGGTTGTCTGTCTTTGAAAGAGAGTAATGTCATTTTTTTTTTGTCATTTTCTGTGTTATTCATCCGGTCAGTCTGGATGACGGACAAAACAATATTTTTCTCCTTTACTGAAGTCTGTCATTGGAGATTAATCTTGAGAGAGAAGTCAAAAGTGTTTACGTCGAGTCGAATTGTTTTAACGGGTTCCAGATTGCAAGAGATAAACACTTGTTGATAGAGATCGCCGACCTCACAGATTAGCTAGCTGAAAATACTTACCACCCTCAGGGCACCGCAACAATTATCACTCGGAGTAGGAAATCACCTGAGATAAATGGTTCTGAACGGGTCTATGTATGAATATAAACTGCAGGCAGGCTGTGGAAACACAACACCTCCAGGGTTAAAGGGTTAAATGTTGTTCGCTTGTTATAGAGGGCCCTTGGCCCTGGATCGAATGATTGGTATACATCTTGCGTAGTCATCAACTTTGTCCAAAATAGAGATGATCCCAATATCAACAAAAACAATTACATCAAATGATTCCCTATATTGTCTCAGAGAATAACACCCCTATTAACGAAAGTAGTAGGCTAATGACTTAACAATAAACCCATGCAATGCACATACAGGCAGATCATCGACCTTGCAGGTTATCTAGCTGAAAATGCCCACCACCCCCAGGGCACAGTGACAATTATCTTAAGGAGCAGGAAACTACACAAGTGTAGCCCAGTACATCACTGGGGCCAAGCTTCCTGCCATCCAGGACCTATATACTAGGCGGTGTCAGAGGAAGGCCCTAAAAATTGTCAAAGACTCCAGTCTCCCAAGTCATAGTCTGTTCTCTCTGCTATCGCATGGCAAGCGGTACCAGAGCGCCAAGTCTAGGACCAAAAGGCTCCTTAACAGCTTCTACCACCAAGCCATGAGACTGTTGAACAATTAATCAAATGGCCACACAGACTATTTACATTGACCCCCTTGACCCCCCTTTGTTTTTACACTGCTGCTACTCGCTGTTTATTATCTATGCATAGTCACTTTACCCCTACCTACATGTACAACTTACCTCGACTAACCTGCACCCCCGCACATTGACTCGGTACCAGTACCCCCGGTATATGGCCTCGTTATTGTTATTTTATTGAGTTACTTTTATATAATTTTTTACTTTCGTTTATTTCTTAAATATTTTCTGAACTCTATTTCTTGAACTGCGTTGTTGGTTAAGGGCTTGTAAGTAGCATTTCACGGTAAGACCTGTTGTATTCACGTGTGACAAACACAATTTGATTGGATTTGATTTGAGATAAATGACTCTGAAGTGGTCGATGAGCTATTTGTTGCCTGAGAAGTTTAGCTTTGTTCATCTTGATCATCTTCAGGTCTATTGATCATGACAAATTATTAATGGATATTTGGCCTTTGACCCTGGATCAAACTTTTAGTATATCTTACATAAAATGCTTCCATGTATATACATTTTAATATGATTTGATGATCCATATATTTATATAGATTATCAATATGAGTCTTTGTTGCTTATAGACCTCTGCTTTGGAAAAAAAGTAGTGAAACAATCAACAAACCCGCGCGTACACAGCTCATATAGAGGCGGTTGATTTGGATGTGGTAAATGATCATATCCATCTGGTCTGCTCCTTCAGGCAGATCTGATCTGAGCTGCAGGGAGAATGCAGGGAGCATGCACCCAGCATGGGGGGAGGACTGACATGAAATAAGAAGCAGAACGTTGTTCAATGAACCAGATGCTTTCTAATCTGTAATTAAGGAAGTGTTACATTTTGATGCTCTGCGTTCTCTCAACCGGTTGGTTGGCTCCTCTCTCTGAACGTCATCTGGAAAGGAGAAATGATGACACATCCTGGTGTCCCTACAGTATTATCAGAACATTATAATGGTTTTGGAAGTGAGAATTCGAACAGATTGTCTCACAAATCGCAGCAATGCAACATACAATATAAATCATTTCAGGAGGGATCTTTGATATCACAGATATGAGTATGACTGAAAGGGGGTTTGTCATCAGGTTCACTACTCATACATGGTATTATACCTCCTTGATTTTTGTCTCTTGAAGTCATCCGTAAACATAGCATAGCCATGATACAGTCGGGATAACTATTGCCTCCACAGTGGCCCTCGGGGGCAAAGTACCTCCCCACCCGGCACCCCCCCATAGACTTAATTGGTACGTAGTGCACCGAACCCCTCCATTCTCAATGCAATTAAGATCACTCAATGTTCAAACAGTATTAATTCACATGCCAACCAAGCAGGCTTAAGTACTGCATACACGGTACATTATCATCCACTCCAGCTTTACAAAGACACTGCCTTTGTCTCCATAGTCTAAGGGCATGTCCCAAATGGAACCCTACTCCATATGGGCTCTGGTAACAAGTAGTGCACTGTATAGGGAATCGGGTGCTATTTGGGATGCATCCTAAGTATGGAGAGGCTCTACTTATCAGCTCAATAGAGATCCGGTGTTCATACTTACTACAGAGCCCTGCCCAATCTTAATTACCCCATTCACTGATATTTTAAAAGCATTTTATAGCTTCCCATTGATGTCTTAATTTGGATTATGTTTGATAGCCTATGTGCAGGAGAGAGAGGCAGAAAGAGAGGAGCAGCTGCATCTACGACCCTCCAGCCCAACTCCTTCCCTTCTTCAGTCGGGAGGTGCACGTGTGTCAGGGCAGGAGCAACACTCTAGTCTCGACTCTAAATAACCAGCATATAGTCAAATATCCACACAAGCCAGGAATATATCATTTGTCAGAGACCTTTAGGAATATTACTGTAACAAATTACATTTTTCTGGATTCAATTCTCCCATCCTTTAACAAAATAAACTAAGTTAAAGAATGGAAATGAAGCTAGTGGCACACAACTATCCAAGCTGTAGATACATCTCCTTTAAATGTTGTTATTTGGTTGTGTTGTTAACCGAACATCATTGAATATTACTTTTGGTAATACAGTAAATAGCGCAACGTAGCGTAATGTTACAAACTATGTGACATTCAACTTTAAAATGAGGAACACATCCATGGGCACATTTTGAGATTACTGTAACTATACATTTATTCTTACGTGATCATATAAAGCGTGCATGTTCAAGATAGCATGCATAGGTCGTTGCAGGTCTGTGGAGACCTTTACAATTGCTGTAATAGTCTGTGCAGAATCTCGAACAGCATTGATCACTTGAACCATGGATTTCGAATGTAATCTCAACTCCAATCCAGGTCATTAGAAGAAGCACTGTGAATAAACGTCAATCTGCTGTATAAATATACAAACTGTCTGACATTGTATTCCCATTTGAACTTTGCTGTGCTTTCGAATGGTTGAAAAGCATAGTGATAACACATTGGAAATGAAACTAACTTTTGGAATGTAGGTTTCATTGTAGTCTCATTGGTCAACGTCTCAACCAAATATTACACAATTATCCACAATTATCCCAATTATCCAATTATCCATTGAGATGACGTGGTGTGCCCAGTTGGTCTGCTCTTTTAGTCTGCTGAGAATACTGAGCCACCTACAGGGATTTCTATACTGAGCCACCTACAGGGATTTCTATACTGATCCACCTACAATGGTTTCTGGTTGGTTTTACAACAGCCACCTACATAATAGTTTGAACAATATGCGTCACACAGTCCCTCTGCTTCAGCAGCTGTAAGCGAGAGAATGACCCTCTTGGCTACACTGAAAGAAGAGGAGGTTGAATGCAAGTACGCATGCCAGAAATTGTTCACAGCTTTCAAAGGAAGCCACATTTCACAACAGTGTGCTAAGGTCTACCATTCTGCGGTTTGGAAGTATTATGGTTTTATTTCACTCTGCCTCGGATTCCACAAATGGTTGGCACAGAAAACGAATATAAACAACGATAGAGAATAATACGGACCATATTTAGAATATGTCAACAGCAGCGTAGGGAGTCTTTTGGATTGCTGCCCTTTCTTGCCAGGGCAATAGAGACAGTACTCTTTGTCGAAATCCAGCTGTTAAATCACTTGGGTTTTCTTGTGAGATGGCACATTTCATACTCAACATGCTGCTTCATACTCCCGTACATACCACTGTAGTTTACTGTCTGCTCCCTCATGACCTTTTATTCTGGCACGTTTCGTACCAAGGAATGTTGAGGACTGAAAACAGATCACTTCATCTAAATCTTCACTGCAGTCACCTTCGTGAACACTTGTGGGTGGCGACCTTTGAGGACATTGTTTGCTCTTGGACTTCATCACTTGTCGTGTGGCTTCAGTTCAACGACCCAAGATTCTCCCAGCTGCTCAATTCAATCTGTTTGGGATTCAGGCTTGATATTTGGAGTGTAATCAAACGTTTTTTTTTTTTTTACTACTTCCATTGATTTATATTCAGTGACTCTCCAGCTAACATCAAATCAAATCAACGTTTATTTGTCACGTGCGCCAAAAACAACAGGTGTAGTAGACCTTACAGTGAAATGTTTACTTACAGGCTCTAACCAATAGCGCAAAGAAGGTATTAGGTGAACAATAGGTAAGTAACGAAATAAAAACAACAGTAAAAAGACAGTGAACAATAACAGTAGCAAGGCTATATACAGTAGCGAGGCTATACCAGTAGTGAGGCTATAAAAGTAGCGAGGCTACATACAGACACCGGTTAGTCGGGCTGATTGAGGTAGTATGTACATGTAGATATGGTTAAAGTGACTATGCATATACAGTGCCTTGCGAAAGTATTCGGCCCCCTTGAACTTTGCGACCTTTTGCCACATTTCAGGTTTCAAACATAAAGATATAAAACTGTATTTTTTTGTGAAGAATCAACAACAAGTGGGACACAATCATGAAGTGGAACGACATTTATTGGATATTTCAAACTTTTTTAACAAATCAAAAACTGAAAAATTGGGCGTGCAAAATTATTCAGCCCCCTTAAGTTAATAATTAAGTTAATACTTTTGCAGCGATTACAGCTGTAAGTCGCTTGGGGTATGTCTCTATCAGTTTTGCACATTGAGAGACTGAAATTTTTTCCCATTCCTCCTTGCAAAACAGCTCGAGCTCAGTGAGGTTGGATGGAGAGCATTTGTGAACAGCAGTTTTCAGTTCTTTCCACAGATTCTCGATTGGATTCAGGTCTGGACTTTGACTTGGCCATTCTCACACCTGGATATGTTTATTTTTGAACCATTCCATTGTAGATTTTGCTTTATGTTTTGGATCATTGTCTTGACGGAGATTTGTCTTCCAACCCAGTCTCAGGTCTTTTGCAGACTCCATCAGGTTTTCTTCCAGAATAGTCCTGTATTTGGCTCCATCCATCTTCCCATCAATTTTAACCATCTTCCCTGTCCCTGCTGAAGAAAAGCAGGCCCAAACCATGATGCTGCCACCACCATGTTTGACAGTGGGGATGGTGTGTTCAGCTGTGTTGCTTTTACGCCAAACATAACGTTTTGCATTGTTGCCAAAAAGTTCAATTTTGGTTTCATCTGACCAGAGCACCTTCTTCCACATGTTTGGTGTGTCTCCCAGGTGGCTTGTGACAAACTTTAAACAACACTTTTTATGGATATCTTTAAGAAATGGCTTTCTTCTTGCCACACTTCCATAAAGGCCAGATTTGTGCAATATACAACTGATTGTTGTCCTATGGACAGAGTCTCCCACCTCAGCTGTAGATCTCTGCAGTTCATCCAGAGTGATCATGGGCCTCTTGGCTGCATCTCTGATCAGTCTTCTCCTTGTATGAGCTGAAAGTTTAGAAGGACGGCCAGGTCTTGTTAGATTTTCAGTGGTCTGATACTCCTTCCATTTCAATATTATCGCTTGCACAGTGCTCCTTGGGATGTTTAAAGCTTGGGAAATCTTTTTGTATCCAAATCCGGCTTTAAACTTCTTCACAACAGTATCTCGGACCTGCCTGGTGTGTTCCTTGTTCTTCATGATGCTCTCTGCGCTTTTAACGGACCTCTGAGACTATCACAGTGCAGGTGCATTTATACGGAGACTTGATTACACACAGGTGGATTGTATTTATCATCATTAGTCATTTAGGTCAACATTGGATAATTCAGAGATCCTCACTGAACTTCTGGCGAGAGTTTGCTGCACTGAAAGTAAAGGGGCTGAATAATTTTGCACGCCCAATTTTTCAGTTTTTGATTTGTTAAAAAAGTTTGAAATATCCAATAAATGTCGTTCCACTTCATGATTGTGTCCAACTTGTTGTTGATTCTTCACAAAAAAATACAGTTTTATATCTTTATGTTTGAAGCCTGAAATGTGGCAAAAGGTCGCAAAGTTCAAGGGGGCCGAATACTTTCGCAAGGCACTGTATGATGAACAGAGAGTAGCAGTAGCGTAAAAGAGGGGTTGGCGGTGGTGGGTGGGACACAATGCAGATAGCCCGGTTGGTCGGGAGCACTGGTTGGTCGGCCCAATTGAGGTAGTATGTCCATGAACGTATAATTAAAGTGACTATGCATATATGATAAACAGAGAGTAGCAGCAGCGTAAAAGAGGGGTGGGGGGGGCACACAATGCAAATAGTCCAGGTAGCCAACATGTGGCTTAGCAACAAAAAAACACAAAATATTGGATTGCTGATTCTTCGGGGAAGACTACTTTCTAGGTGTCCATAATATGAGGCACGTTAATGAATTGTGTGACTTATCCCTTTAACACTAGTTGCATCTCAAATATTCCAGAACTGCTCCCTAGTGTCTGCCATTGCTATGGAGAGAGAGGGAGTGAGAGAGAGGAAAACAGAGAGAGACGTCCCTGTACACGCAGTCTTAATGTGTTATTGGTTTGGTTCTTGGCTACGTCTTCAGAAGCAGACCTCTCTCTCTCGCTCTCGCTCTCTCCCTGTGTGTGATAAAGTGTGCAGGAAGCCCCAGGCACCCTGTATCCACTGACAGATGTTTATCCACTCGTGTTATTTATTACTCATTACACTAACAGCGCACACATTTTAGATTTCAACTTTCAAGTTTTAATGTCACGTGCACACGTACAGTGAAATGCCTTCCTTGCAAACTCAAAACCCAACAATGCAGTAATCAATATCAATGTATCACTAGAAAAAAACACATGAGAAATAAGAATAAGAAATATGGAATACACAATCAAGTAAGTAAGTAAGCATACTACATACAGGGAATCATTTTTTAAAGTCAGTTCCAATACCATATGTACAATGTGCAGGAATACTGGAGTGATGGAGGTAGATACCGTATGTAGAGGGGTAAAGGGGACTAGGTAACAGGATGTAAGGTACACAGAGTAGAAAGCAGCTTGTATGTCAGTGGTTGTGCAGGTGTGTAGAGTCAGTATACATGTATGTGCATATTATGAGCAAGTGGGCAAATTATGGCGTGTTTGTGTGTGTGTTGGAGTGACAGTGTGTGTGAGTGTGAAGGGCCCTGTGAGTGTGCATAGAGACAGGGCAAACATTGAAATTAAAGGTCCATAAAGATACGATGTTAACTCAGATAGTCCATGTAGCTATTTTGTTAACTATTTATCAGTCGTATTGCTTGGGGATAGAAGGTGTTCAAGAGCTTGTCAGACTTGATGAACCGGTACCTCTTGCCGTGTGGCAGCAGAGATAATAGTCTATGGACTGGGTGGCTGGAGTCCTTAACAATTTTTGGGGCCTTCTTTTTACACCAGCTGATACAGAGGTCCTGGATGGCAAGTAGCTCTGCCCCAGTGATGTACTGGACTGTCCACGCAACCTCCTGTAGCGCCATGCAATCGAGGGCAGTGCTATTGCCATACCAAGCAGTGACCAGTCAGTCAATGTGCTCTCAATGGAAGTGCTGTAGAACATTTTGAGGTTTTGAGGGTCCATGCCAAACATTTTCAGCCTGGCATTGTCCCACCTTCTTCACGACTGCGTGTGTATGTTTGGACAATTTTAAGTCTTTAGAGATTTGGAGACAGAGGAACTTGACGCTGTCTACCTGCTCCACTGCCGCACCGTCGATTTGGATGGGGGCGTTGTCGCCCCCCCCCCCCTTTTCCTGTAAGTCCCGATCAGCTCTTTGGTCTTGCTGACGTTGAGGGAGAGGTTGATGGTCCGGCACCACACTGCCTGGTCACTTACCTCCTCCCTTCAGGCTGACTCATTGTCGCCGGTGATCAGGCTTACCACCCACGTATCGTCAGCGAACGTGATGGTGGTGTTGGAGTCGTGCGTGTCCATGCAGTCGTGGGTGAACAAGGAGTACAGGAGGGGAATAAGCACACACCCCTGAGCAACCCCTATGTTATGTGTCAGCGTGGCAGAGGTGATGTTGCCTACCCTCACCACCTGGGGTCGGCCTGTCAGGAAGTCCAGGATCCAGTTGCAGAGGGAGGTGTTCAGACCTTGAGTCCTAAGCTTGATAGCGAGATTGGAGGGGACAATGGTGTTGAACGCTGAGCTGTAATCAATGAACAGCATTCTCTCATAGGTATTCCTCTTATCTAGGTGGGTGAGGGCAGTTTGAAGAGCAATTGAGATTGCGTTGTCTATGATCTGTTGGGGCGGTATGCAAATTGCAGTGGGTCTAGGGTGGCTGGGATGGCGGAGTTAATGTGTGCCATAACCAGCCTCTAAAAGCACTTCATGATTACAGAAGTGAGTGCTACAGGGCGGTAGTCATTGTGGCATGAAGCCTTCGAGTTCTTAGGAAAAGGAATGATTGTGGTCATCTTAAAACGTGGGGATTACAGACTGGGACAAGGAGAGGGTGAAAATATGCCTGCCAGCTGTTCTGCGCATGCTCTGAGAACTCGCCCTGGAATACTGCAGTTGCCTTGCGTGTGTTGACCTGATTAAAAACTCTTCTCACGTTGACCTCAGAGAGCGAGATCATTCAATCCTCTTGGTCGGTGACAGTCCTCACAACCCAGGCTCGATGTTGTTGTTGTCAAAGCGTGCATAAAATGACTTGAGTTCGTCTGGCAGAGAGGCATCGTTGGACAGATCACGGTTGGGCCTTCCTTTGTGAGCAGTAATGGACTATAGCCCCTACCACATGCGGCTGCCATTTGAGCCTGTGTAATATGATTCCACCTTATCCCTATATTGTCCTTTTGCTCGTTTGATGACTCTGCGGAGGTCATAGCAGGACTTATTGTACTTATTCCTGTCCTTGGCTGTGGCATCAGGGTTGTCTAAGATAGCTCTGTGTGCGGTAGCCTTGTTCTTTACTTTAGTGCCATCCTCTGTGTTAATCAAGGGCTTTTGATTGGGGAAGCAGCGAACCGTCACCGAGGGTACAACATTGCCTATGCATTGTCTAATGAAGCCGGTGACGGAGGTGGTTAGCTCGTCAATGTTATCAGCGGAGTCTTGAAACATACACCAATCAGCACGAGCAAAGCAATCCTGTAGAATAACCTCTGATTCTGTTGACCATTTCTCAACTGAGCGAATCACGGGTACTTCCTGTTTCAGCTTCTGCTTTTAAACAGGAAGCAAGTGAACAAAGTCATGATCTGATTAACCTAACGGCGGACGAGGGAGAGCCTTGCATGCTTGCTTGTGGGTAGAATAGCAGTGGTCTTGAACTTTATCGCCCCTAGTGACGTTGGAGAGATGTTGATGGAAGTTGGCAACCAGAAGGCAGCCTCTGGATGTAGGTTTTCCTGCTTGTTTGTAGTCTTGTACAGTTTTTAGGCACCTGCTTCTTATTTTTACTGTCCTGAGGTGGAATGTATATACCGGTCACAATAACAGCTGGAGGTAGAAGGGTCGGCATTTGATCATCAGGTATTACAAGGCAGGTGAACAGTGGGTTGACACTTCCACCGAGCTGGAATTAGCACACCAGTCGGAGTTGATGTAGAGGCAACACACCCCCCCCCCCCCCCCCCCCCCCCGATTTCCCCGACTACACTGTCCTGTTCGCCCGGTGAACGGACAATCTTTCGAGTTGGATAGCCGTGGGGGTGTATCTTGTCCGAGTGCTGTGTTTCTGAAAAGCAAAGAATATTGCAGTTCCGAGAGTCCCGTTGGTAGCACATCTGCGATCGGCGGTCATCCATCTTATTATCAAGTGAATGGAGGGAAGAGGTGGCCGGTTTTCCCTCCGCCTTAATCTCACCAGGATCCCCCCTCTCTTGCCTCTATAATGCCAGCGTTTCCTCTTGGGTAGGCCAAAGAAATTGGGTCGGAATTGTAGAGAGAGCCCCGGGCAGATGAGTCAAAGCCTAAGTAGAACTGGGGCAACTTCCGATCTAATGTTCAACAGTTGTTGTCGGTTATAAAAACAAAAATTAGCGTATACATTCCATGAAACTAAAGAAATAATAAACCAAAAAAGAATCACAAAAGGGCAAAGTTGGGTTGGAGCTTGTAAAACGACGGCCATCCAGTATGGCTCCATCTTCAGCCATTTTCCCCTCACAACAAAGACAGCCTGCAAAGCTATTGCAATACAATGAAACATCCTATGAAGAACACTATCTATGGTGTACTGGGAATCTCCATAAAGATATTCAGGGGGGGGGGGCTTTAACACCTATTAAATGTTATACTCATGTTGTTACTATAGGATGTATAATTGACATCTAAGGCACTTTTTTATTTTGTATACCCAATAACATTTGTCAAGCTGATGCATCATGTTTAAAACCAGGAAAGGAGGCAAAAACATTATCCTTGTCCCAGGGCAGACCTGGGTCCAAATACTATTTCAAATAATTTAAACACTTTATTTGTGCTTGGTTGACCGTGCCTGGCTTAATGAACCTATAGAATGGTCCTACAACTTCACTAAACCCTTCCAACTGGCACTCCGGGAAGACTAAAGCAAAGGATCAAAGTATTTGAATGATTTTGAATAGGTACCGAGGTCTGGCTGGTCCTTTTGGAGGTTGTCCTGATACAGCTCTGCCCGGTGCAGCCCTGCCTCAGATGTAGCCCTGGGCTTGGGCATTGGGAGTCAAACTGTTGTTGTGTTTGAGTGAAAGCATGGCTCCCCTTCATGTCCTGCAGTCAGACTGTTGTCTGCTCCTCACATCTTAAACTTATTCCACATTCACAGAATCATGTTTATGACCACCAGCATCTCTATGGATTATAAAGCACTGGATAATTGGGTCTCTTACATGGCTAGTTGGGTCACTCCACCAATATAGTGAGTGCCCTTTGGGTTGTGTCATTTGGTTAAAAAAAACGAACAATTTATTTCACCTAATTCATAAAGAGCATATGTTCAACTTAATGAAAGAAATATTGTCCCGTCTCAAAAGGTTACATTAAGAGTTCATCTTAAAGGTCAAATGCAGCCATTTTTAGCTCAATATAAAATCATTGCAGGGTAACGATTAAGTACCTTACAGTGATTGTTTTCAATTAAAATTGTCAAAAAGAAACAAAAATAGCTTCTTCGCAAATGCAATTTCTCAAGCAACATTTTTGCTCGGACTGTTTTGGAATGGTCTGAGAGCGGCGTCTAATTGGAGGAGCCTAATGGGAGGCATGTGTAAACCTGAAAAACCAGCTGTTATTGGCAGAGAAGAGGGAAAAAACTCTTTGTTATTGGTCTATAAACTTATATCGCCTGGCGATGTCCCCAGGCCGGACGTTTCTGAGATACTGGAACCGGCATGCCTGACACTGACGATCATGCCATGCTCAAAGTCACTTAGGTCACTGGTTTTGCCTATTCTAACATTTAATCGAACAGTAACTGAATGACTCTCTGCCTGTATTATATAGCCATGGCCACGTGACTCACTATCTGTAGAAGCAAACCATTTTCGTGAACAGGGCGGCGTACCTAATAAACTGGAAATCACATTTTCGACTGCACCGCCCCATTAAATGAGCCACGAATCCCCTTGTGACATGGGGAATGGAAGCTTGTCGTGTGCAACAGGGATGGGCAATTGAATGCAAGTTTCAAAACAAAACCAAACACAATTCTGAAATGACTTTGTCAAAGCAACAAACTTGTGGAAATGTGGGGTTAAGTGGGTTAAAATCTTCCTAGATGGAAAACATGAGGAAGGACATTTTTTATAATATAAATATCTATATAAATATCTATGTTACAGGGCACTTAATTAAGTATAAAATTCAATATTGTTGCACCATTTCTACTGAAAAAAATCAAGGTGACTCAAAAGGCACTCTTTTCATGGAAAGACCAAGTTTATTACGCTCTTGTTGATCAAATTTGCACATGCGAAAAGTCAATCCAGTGTTTTTTTCATTCAAGTTATAAGATGGATGTCAAAAACAGTTATAGCTGTCTTTACAAGCAAGTGTAACTCACACTGCAACAATCCATTTATGAAATCCTACATCTGTGCTGTGAAAGTGAAAGTGAAAAGTAAAAACACTGCCATCTACTGTGTTTTTTGTGGTATTGCCTCACTTTGTAGTCTAGTCCCAAGACCGCTGTCCTTGGGACTGCTGCTATGCCAACTTAAATAAACAAATTTGCACACCATTATGAACTGCCTCATGTTGCGAGTTTATAAAATATGTGACTGTAGGATGTTAGATATGAAACTGGAGACGGGGTCCATATTCCACAGTGAAAAATCCAGAGAACCTTTTAAAAGGAAGCCATCAATACAAAATGAAATCAAATTGTGTTTGTCACATGCGCCTGTGAAAGGGCAGTGTGGAGGGCAATAGAGATTGCATCATCTGTGGATCTGTTGGGGCGGTAAAGCAAATTGGAGTGGGTCTAGGGTTTCTGGGATAATGGTGCTGATGTGGCTGCAGACATGAGTGCTATGGTGGTGGTCTAGAGTTTTTTTTCCCCCTCTGGTTGCACATTTAACATGCTGGTAGAAATGAGGTAAAACTGATTTAAGTTTCCCTGCATTAAAGCTCCCGGCCACTAGGAGAGCCGCCTCTGGATGAGCGTTTTCCTGTTTGCTTGTGGCCATGTACAGCTCATTGAGTGAGGTCTTAGTGCCAGCATCGGTTTGTGGTGGTAAATAGACAGTTACGAAGAATATACGCTCTAGGTAGATAGTGTGGTCTACAGCTACAGCTCTGCCTCAGGTGAGCAAAACATCAAGACTTCCTTAGTTATTGTGCACCAGCTGTTGTTTACAAATATACACAGACCGCCACCCCTTGTCTTACCAGAGGCTGCTGTTCTATCCTGCCGATACAGTGTATCACCTGCCAGCTGTATGTTATTCATGTCGTCGTTCAGCCACGACTCGGTGAAACATAAGATATTACAGTTTTTAATGTCCAGTTGGTAGAATATATGTGTTTTCAGTTCGTCCACTTTCTTATCAGCGATTGTACGTTGGCCAATAGTACCGATGGCAAAGGCAGATTAGCCGCTCGTCGCCGGATCCTCACAAGGCACCCCGATCTCCTTCCATGAAACCTCCGTCTCTTTCACCTGCGAACGACGGGGATAAGGGCCTGTTCGGGTGTCTGGAGTAAATCCCTCTCGTCCGACTCATTAAAGAAAAGTTCTTCATCCAATTCGAGGCCAGTAATCGCTGTTCTGGTGTCCAGAAGCTCTTTTTGGTCTTAAGAGACGGTAGCAGCAACCTAATGTACAAAATAAGTTACAAACAATGCAAAAAAACTTACAAAATAGCACGGTTGGTTAAGAGCCCATAAAACATCAGCCATCCTATCTGGCCATCCCACCATCCCACCATCTTATCAAGTACAACATGTTCAGTAGAGGTTTTATGTTAGTTTGTAGTCTTTCTGCAGTTTGGGATGGTGTTATTTAGGTCAGTTTAGGGGAGAAGACTTTGCTAACATATTCCCTCAGTGCACAGGACAGGTAATGTGATTGGTCAATGCACTCTAAAAATAGAGCGCTTATGAGTCATGAGCCGTCGGCTGTATGTGTCTTAAAGTGGACCCAATTTTATTTTATTTATTTATTTAACCTTTATTTAGCCAGGCATGTCAGTTAAGTTCGTATTTGCAATGATGGCCTCGCATTGTGACACCGTAGCTTTCACTGCTGTCATTTAGACTTTGGTGATAGTCATTTTCATTTTACAAAGTGTAATTATAGTTAGAGAATGTGCTAGTTCGATGAGCACAGGAGCTTCAGAAATGTGATGACGTAAAACACCATTTGAAATTAGTCTGGTGAGAATGTTGCAGCACATCAATTTGGTCCCTGATATATTTTAAATGTCAGCAGTGAATCATTTTAACACCTTCAGCCCCGTCTCTGTATGAGGCGGTATTACCTGCGGCTCAGAGACACCGTGAAAGGGGAATGAACCTGCAGACCTGGGTTCAAAAAGTATTCAAAGAGACAGCATTAGATCAGACGCTCAAAGTGAAATAAAAAATAATATTTGAACCCAAGGTTGGAACCCTGGGCAGTTCAGGCTGCAGCACTACATTGGGGGAAATGGCAGGAAATGACCTCAGCGGGTTACAGAGAGCCTCAGGGCGCTCCATGTCCACTCTGCTGGCATTAGGACTGTTCGGTTGGCCAAGCCACTCTGGTCTGCCACCATTTTGTATAGGTCAGTGCACCAGGGTGGCTGACGGTGGCTGCGTGTGCTTCCGTGTTGTACGTATATGTGTGAGGAGAGGAGAATGTAAAGCTGTGCTGTGGGAATAGTGACTCACCACCAACCAGTGTTGGGCATTAGTCACCCTCCATGTGCTCTGAATATGTACCAATGCTTTAGTACTAAATGTGTGTATATGAGTAAATGTCTCTTGAGTATGTGCATAGGTGTGTGAGTGTAAAGAATGTCACAATTTTGTAGAAATTGTATTATCTTAGATTTGCGCATTATTTAAATAAAACGTTTGAATAAACATGTTTTTTTCCCCCGTAACATTTCTACGAATAGCTTTACCTGCAATCAAATGATTTAACATGCATCACGAATGCAATATGATCAAACCTAACATGCAGGTTTAGTGTTCGGTCAGTTGGTCAGTGAGCATGTTGACCTGTTACGCAAGACCAGTGGCTTTGCTAACACTGGAGTGACGTGAGTCTGTAGGGGGAAAGTGTTTATGAAAGCTCCGGCAGCTTCGATCGTCACCAAAACCTTATCTACAGTGTCCATATTAGGACAGCTTCAGTCTCAGCAGGATCTCCCCCGTCGGTGTCTGTCCTTATCATCTCTCTGGTCTTTATTTGATTTATTTAACCTTTATTTAGCTCGGCAAGTCAGTTAAGAACACATTATTATTTACAGTGACAGGCTGGCCTGATCTGTTTGATGTTATAACACAGTTCCCATCCTGATGCTGTCGACCCGCTCAGGAGGACCAGCCCTCCCCTGTCAGCCTTCAAATGGAAGTCCCAGGGAGATGTGAGGACCTACCGCTGCTCTTTACCCCTCTCTGACGCAGCCCACGTCTGGGAAAATCAGCCTCTCCCTCCTTCTGGTGCATATATTTATTTGTCTGACTCAATTTGTTGGTGGAAATACGTATGCTCGAACAGACTCAATACAGCCACAGGGCCCAACGTTATAGGACATAGTTAGTCATTCACAGTCACTAGGTTTCAAAGAACTGGAAATAGTTGAGGATGAAAAAGTTGCTAAGTTTTAGACATTGATATTGTACACACAGGATAGCAGGGTTGTTCAATTAGAGTCCTGGAGGGTTGGAACACTTCTGTTTTTTTGTTTCTATCTGATTGTTAATTGCAATCACCTGGTGTCCCTGGTCTGAATCAGTCCCTGATTAGAGGGGAAGAATGAAAACCAGAGTTCTACTGTAACTGGATCAGTATAGGCTATTGTACCGTAGTGGTGGTCGTCAATAATAAGGATCTAGACGTTAAGTATATCTCTAGCCCAGTGGCGGTCGGTGCCGTTTAAGATGAGGGAGGACGATTTATTTTTTCCATGACCATGGCCTTATTTCTATTACAACATATTGGATGGCTGTCACTCATGTTCCATTCACCCAGTTCAATGTAATAACGATAGGTTTAGGCTACTACATGATACTCAAATTTTCCCTATACCCATCATGAGGTTGCTACAACCTAGCCTATGAATGAAAGTTTACAACGTGGGTGCACATAGGCCGAGAGAAAAAAATTGAGGTGACACAGTGACACATTCAATACCGCCTTGCACACTCTTGCCTGCACCTAGCTGATCTAGGGTGTAATCACTAGTCCAACAGTTGAAAATGAGAGTTTCTACTAGACAAATTCAGGTGTTTGTCCCCATTTCGTTGCATTTCCTTACGCTACATCATTTTTTTTCAACAGAATTGATGGAATTTATACACCATCCATCACACATAAAGACAGTTCACTATCATAGCAACGATGTTGTATTGCTTCTCGCATCTATGCACTCTCCTCCTCTCAACTTTTCCCTTCGCTTGTGGACTTCAATGCACAACACATCAGCTGTATGTGACCAGATGAAAAAACCTTTCCAAGCCAAACAATATCATAACCACTACACACAGCCTACACCATATTAGCTGAAGTAACGTCATAGTCAACCTAGATACTAGAACTAACGTGTTAGTAAACTAGCTACAATCATGCAGTAATGTTACAATGAACAGTCATTGAGCAGTTAAGCACTTACACCGGTGGGCTCTGGTGGCAATAAACTAGTAAAACCAATAGCTTACCTTGACTTGGAAGAGTTCCAGGTGTTGTGTTTGTTAGTCATAGCCAGCTAGCTAACATAGCATCCCTCTGTTTGAGCAGGTTGTTTGAGAAGCTGCATTTGCTAGCTAAGTAAGTGAAACTAAAAGTGAAAAGAAATTATGAAATCTCTCTAACTTGCTTCTCCTTCATTATGGAAGAAATTAATTTGTTCAAAACTGTTCAACTATTGTCTTTCTCCCTCTTTGAGTTAAGTACACACCATATTTTATGCAGTGCTAGCTAGCTGTAACTTACTGTATGTTTTCGGTATTAGATTAATTCTCTGATCCTTTGATTGGGTGGACAACATGTCAGTTCATGCTGCAAGAGCTCGGATAGTTTAGAGGACGTCCTCCAGAAGTTCTCATAGTTAATGTGTAAGTCTATGGAAGGGGTGAGAAACATGAGCCTCCCAGATTTTGTATTGAAGACAATGTACCCAGAGGAGGGCAGAAGCTAGCTGTCCTCCGGCTACACCATTGGGCTACCCTACAGAGTGCTGTTGAGGCTACTGTTGGCCTTCATTGCAAAATAGTGTAATATTGTTTTCTATAATCCATGCGCTGGACACAATGGATTGAAAGTGGTCCTTTGTAGATCAGTTGGCAGAGCAAGGTGCTTGTAACTCCAGGGTAGTGGGTTCAGGACTTGTAAAATTAAGCAGACATGACTGTTGCAAGTGATAAAAGTGTCTGCTAAATGGCATTTGTTATGCTCTTCACATGGTTTAGTGAGAATCTTTGGATAACTCCCAAATAGAAAACTAGCCTGACCAGATCCAACACTACCCCACGCCTCCACATTTCCACTTACAATAATTGGTGGCAGCGGTGAAATCTGAACTCACCCCTCCAATGACTCCCTAGGAAGACATACTGGCCTACATCTTCTCACACAAGACTCCAAGGTCTTCTCCAGTAAAACGTCCTAGTTACGCAGTCAGGACTCCTTTGTTATCATACACAGGACTTACCTTACCTACCTTCTCAGTCATAGGACTCCCTAGGTCTTCCCCTCCATGACTCCCTACCTACATGGTTAATAAAGGGACTCCTTTGTGCTTTCACTGAGGACTTCCTATCTGGTCAAAACATGACTCCCTGCCTTTGTGCTGTCTCTGTACTCCCTAAAGGAGTCAAAGGACTCCCTGTGTGCTCTCAGGACTCTGAGGACTCACTACATGCTCACACAGGGAACTCCTACCGTGTCATACCAAGGACTCCCAACCTACTTGCATGCTCAGTCTCAGGTCTCCCTATGTTGTCATAAACACAACTCCCTACGTGCTCTGTATCAGAACTCCCTCTGTGTCATCAACAGAGTAGAGGCAGGGGCCGGAGGCGAGGGTTGCACCTCACTATGAGATGCAGAGAACCACCCAGGAGGCCTGCGAAGAGCACCGGCTGGGGGTATCCCCACCATGGCAGCTTGTCACCCCTGATCTGAATAGGCCCCATCCAGGGCCCATTTGGTCGGTCACCCAGGCCAAGTTTTCGCCCACTGGTCTATCTTCAGAGGGGCCTTCTCTCTCTCTGGGTGCTGGATGATGTATTGGGAATAGGTGTGTGCGTGTGTGGTGTGTGTTTGGGAGGGCTATGGGGGGGGGGTTTGCAAGGAAGGGGGTACTCAGCCCTCCTGGAGGTTCCCATGAGGGGGCACAACAAGTGATGCGTCACAAGGAGCCTCTTCGATGGACCAAGGAGCATCTACCTGGATGCTTTGTAGGATGATTGGATGAGGACCCCTACTGGTAAAATAGGTGAATGCAGTTTTCTGTTACTACAGTGTTATAAATCTGTTCAGCGACAGAACTATAGTTTCAACTGTACTTTGTTCAATGAAATATGGTGACAATACCTAAGAAAATATTTTGCATAGTAAATGATTTAATAATCCTAAACAGAACTAGAGATATACATAAGCCTTTTCAGAATGCTAAACTATGGCTCAGATTCCAACACATAGACATATAGGTAACTGCCAAAATAAAGGAAACACTTGAGTAAATGAGGGATACAAAGTACATTGAAAGCAGGTGCATCCAAACAGGAATGGTTCCTGAGTGAATTAAGGGGCTTGTATAAAAATGTCCAGTTGACCATTATTTTGGCTACCATGGCTAGAAGAAGAGATCTCTGTGATTTAAGCCCCTTTCATACCGGGCGCTGACATGGGTTCTCTGTCCTGAACTTGTCTACATTCTGATCGTGCCCACATTTCCAGAAATGTGTCTACACATGGTATTAAAATGTGTCTGTTATCCGTCCACTGTGTCTGCATTGTGACCAGATATCCTGGTCCCTTCCTTTATGCAAATTATTTCACAGCTATTCTTTAAAAAATGTATTTGTTTATTTATTGTTAGACACATAATATGATTTTAGAGTGCAGAATAAGGATGATTTAAATGGTTTCTCTATCTACACTCGTAAGATATCCAGACACAATGCGTGTCTGACTACCTCCGGAGGTGGGCAGGTTGATCTGATCACAATCAGATCACAATGTGTCTTTTGATTATCTACATCAGTCAAAAGATGTGGGCACAATCAGAATCAGAACCAGATCAGGACAAAGGATGCAAGTTAGAACCAGGTATAAACAAACGGGGCTTCCGTAACCAGATCTCAACCCAATTGAATACTGGGAGATTCTGGAGCAGCGGTTTTCCACCACCATCAACAAAACCCCAAATTGTGTCGCATCCCTCCAATACAGTTCTAGACACATGTAGAATATATACCAAGGGCATTGAAGTTGCCCTGGGCTTGGGGTAACCCAACGCCCGACTAAGACCCTTTATGTTGGTGTTTCCTTTATTTTGGCAGTTACCTGTATGCCCCACACTGGCAATGATGAAGAGATTACTGTATAAAGACCACTGTTACCATCTAGTGGTTATAAGGAATAAAGCAGTACATACACAGTACAGTATATGCATTGTGCCAGCTGTGCATAGAGGAGCAGGTAGTGTGTCATCCAGACACTTGGCCATAGTGAGTTAGATAAGCCACCAAACACTTGGCCATAGTGAGTTAGATAAGCCACCAGACACTTGGCCATAGTGAGTTAGATAAGCCACCAGACACTTGGCCATAGTGAGTTAGATAAGCCACCCTAACATACCACATGGGTGCAGGAATATTGAAAAAACGTTTAAAAAGAAAAACACACACACAAACAAAGAGGTATTTGCTTTCATTCAAAGATGACTGTTACTATACCATAAGGCTGAGCATTAGGTTTTGGCAAAACATTTGAAAGCATAAATATTTTGGAGCTAAATTAGTATTAGCAGGTTTCCGTCCAACCTTTTCATTCCAGTAAAGTATATGTTGGATAAACATTTTTACAACAGCCCTGATGGAAATAGCAAATTTGTCAATAAACTTTCCAAATGTCTACAAAAACAAAATACGCTAGACAAGGTGAGATCCTTTTGTGTCGGTAAAATGAATTATGCCGGATATTGCGGTAGAAATATTGATATAATATCCATCATATCGAAGTAAAGCTGGAGTCGTGTGGTCCTCCCATTACGACTATGGAAAGCATACAGTTTATTAGGCTACATATGAAATATGCTGAACAAAAATATACACGCAACATGCAATGATTTCAAATATTTTACTGAGTTACAGTTCATATAAGGAAATCAGTCAAATGAAATCAATTCATTAGGCCCTAATCTATGGATTTCAAATGACTGGGAATAGAGACATGCATCTGTTGGTCACAAATACCTTTTAAAAAAAGGTAAGGGTGTGGATCAGAAAACCAGACAGTATCTCGTGTGACCATCATTTACCTCATGCAGCACGACACATCTCCTTCGCATAGAGTTGAACAGGCCGTTGATTGTGGCCTGTGGAATGTTGTCTCACTCCTCTTCAATGGCTGTGTGAAGTTGCTGGCTATTGGCAGGAACAAGAACACGCTATCGTACAGGTAGATCCAGAGCATCCCAAACATGCTCAATGGGTGACATGTCTCATGAGTATGCAGGCGATGGAAGAACTGGGACATTTTCAGCTTCCAGAAATTGTGTACAGCTCTTTGCGACATGGGGCAGTGCATTATCATGCAAGAGGAGTTGGTGGCGGATGAATGGCATGACAATGGGCCTCAGGACCTCATCCCGGTATCTCTGTGCGTTCAAATTGCCATCGATAAAATGCAATTGTGTTCGATGTCAGTAGCTTATGTCTGCCCATACCATAACCCCACCGCCACCATGGGGCACTCTGTTCACAATGTTGACATCAGCAAACCTCTCGCCCACACAACGCCATACATGTGGTCTGCGGTTGTGAGGCCGGTTGGACGTACTGCCAAATTCTCTAAAACGATGTTGGAGGCAGCTTATGGTAGAGAAATTAACAATCAATGTTCTGTCAACTGCTCTGTTGGACATTCCTGCAGTCAGCATACCATTTGCGCGCTCCCTCAAAACTTGTGGCACTGTGTTGTGTGACAAAACTGCACATTTTAGAGCACCCTTTTATTGTCCCCAGCACAAGGTGCACCTGTGTAATGATAATGCTGTTTAATCACCTTCTTGATAGGCCACAGCTTTCAGGCGGATGGATTATCTTGACACAGCAGAAATGCACACTAAAATACATTTGTGCAAAACATTTTAGAGAAATAAGCTTTTGGTGCGTATGGAACATTTCTGTGGATCTTTAATTTAAGCTCATGAAACATGGTACCAATATTTCACGTTGCGTTTATATTTTTGTTGAGTGTAAGTTATGATACTCTTTATTCGTTCCACTAGCCTATCTCATCACGCAACAAGTCAATTTGATGGAACATTTGCATATTTTATTTTTGCGGATTTTAGAATATCCACAGGAAAATCTGAAGCCAATTGGATGGAAACCTAACTAGTGATTGGAAAAAACAACTTCTGGGAAGATCCAGAATTCTATCAGTTTGCTTTATTTCAGAAAAGATTTTGTATTTTCCTCCAAAAAGTAAGTTTAGTCTAAAGTCTGAAAATATATATCTCTTCACAGTCCGTTTCTGATTTTTGGGTACGATTTCCAGTTAAAGTTGCTTCTTTTGTCTCGTCTTAAAAAATGTCATGAGTGCTATCAAGCCAAGGAGAGGAAGTTCCGTTGTAGGCTGAAATGGAACATTTCCCTTTATTTACATCAAGAAGTGCTTCCTCTGAGTTCCATCTCCTGAAAGCTCCATTAAAACTATCTGTCCTGTCCTGGGTCAGGCCTGGCCTATCTCAAATAACACCGGTTCCAGAACACTGCAAAGTGTCTAGGATCCTTGACTGGCTTGGCTTGGTAGGATAGTAAGTTACAATAGGATTTGGTAAACACCGTTTTGATTATGTTATCAAATGATGTACGGCACTCTTACATTTACAAATGTTACTATATATAGCAGGTACAATCTATGGCCAAAAGTATGTGGACGCCCCTTCAAATGAGTGGATTCGGCTATTTCAGCCATACCCATTGCTGACAGGTGTATAACATTGTGCACACCGCCATGCAATCTCCATAGACAAACATCGGCAGCAGAATGGCCTGTACTGATGAGCTCAGTCACTTTCAACAGGACACCATCATAGGATGCCACCTTTCCAGCAAGTCAGTTCATCAAATTTCTGCCCTCCTAGAACTGCCCCGATCAACTGTTAGGGCTGTTATTGTGAAGTGGAAACGTCTAGGAGCAACTCTCCAAACTGCCTCTGGAAGCAACGTTAGCACAAGAACTGTTCATCGCTTCATGAAATGGGTTTCCATGGCCGAACACAAGCCTAAGAGCACTATGCACAATGCCAAGCGTCGGCTGGAGTGGTGTAAAGTTTGCCGCAAATGGACTCTGGAGCAGTGGAAAAGCGTTCTTTGGAGTGACGAATCGCGCATCACCATCTGGCAGTCAGACGGATGAATCTGGGTTTGACGGATGCCAGGAGAATGCTAATGCATAGTGCCAACTGTAGAGTGTGGTGAAGGAGGAATAATGGTCTGGGCTGTTTTTCATGGTTCAGGCTAGGCCCCTTAATTCCGGTGAAGGGAAATCTTAACACTTCAACATACAATGACATTCTAGACAATTCTTTGCTTCCAACTTTGTGGCAACAGTTTGGGGAAGGCCCTTTCCTGTTTCAGAATACACAAAGCGAGGTCCATACAGAAATGGTTTGTCGAGATCAGTGTGGAAGAATTTGACTAGTCTGCACAGAGCCCTGACCTCAACCCCATTGAACACTTTTGGGATGAATGGGTATGCTGACTGCAAGCCAGGCCTAATCACCCAACATCAGTGCCCGATTTGACTAATCTCTTGTGGCGGAATGGAAGTAAGTCCCTGCAGCAATGTTCCAACATCTAGTGGAAAGCCTTCCCAGAATAGTGGAAGCTGTTATAGCAGCAAAGGGGGGACCAACTCCATATTAAAGCCCTTGACTTTGGAATGCGATGTTCGATGAGCAGGTGTCCACATACTTTTGGCTGTGTTGTGTATTTGAACGTTGAATGTCGAATAAAAAACACTGTTTAAACAAACTAGGTTCAACGAGATTCTATTGCATTTGATACCGATACTCTATTTTTAAATTCTAAGTTACTGCAAAGGCCACAATCCTTTTTGGAATTACATTTCTCTCCCAAGCCTAAGAACATGACAGCACTCAATAGCCATACCACATTGTTGTTTACATTCAATTTAATGCATTATTTATTCAACATCACATCAAAATGATTTACAACATAGTCGGTATCAATACAGTAAAATATGCTGCTATGAAATTACTCTCATTTTGTATGAAGACATTAGTTTGACATATAAAAGGATCAAAGTGTCCTTGTCCTCTGAAGAAAGGCAAGTAAAGAATGAGAAATATTATATTTCTTAGTATATCCAGTAGACAGAAGTAAGTGTAAACAATATACAATTTTAAGTACAACTGAAAGGTTTCATTATTATTGCTCCACATGTAAGAGAATATCCTGATTGGCTTTGAAGCGTAGAAGTCACATAGTATAATGTATGTCTTGTGGCAGAGAAAGGTTTTCCTGAACTGTACATGTTACAACAGGGGTATATTCTTACAACACTGCTAAGTCGTATATATTCTGAACTAAAGTGATTCAACGTATTTCACTATGTTTAGCAGCACTCTAGTCATCATACATTGCTATTTTACTTGAATACTGTAACGCAATAAAATACTCTACTAACAGCTTTTGCTATATGATAGCATGGGAGCCCACAACCAGGTGATGTATCAACCATGCTCAACTGTGTGCTTGGTAGCTAAAAACATTTGAGATCTTTGAATCAAAGACATACAAAAACCTGTCACCCATTTAAGATGATATCCTTTGCTCTACACACATACATTTCAAGATATCCAAGTTAGTTTTTTTTATAGTTAAAAATACAAATAAAAAAAAATCTAGGTAAAGAAAATAATTGTTCATTAATGTTGTGTAAGAATTGAATACAAAGTTTAGCGTTTATGAGAGTGGTTATTCGCACGGTTGCACCATGGATATGGTTGAGTCGTAAGAGTAAAAGGATTATGTATAATCTACATCCTGTTTATAAAGAGGCAAACATCGAAATACCTCGGATGCCAGATATGCTGTAACGTAAAGCACGTAAAGAACATTTTAAACAAACATTTTCTCTCTTCTCTGGCTGCTCTGAATATGGTATGGTCCGCCACATTTAAGATCATCCCTCAAAACCATGACCCCACTGGCTGGCAGTTCGTTATCTGGTTGGCAGTTAGCTAGTTAGTTATTCACTGAATGGTTTGACAGGAAGGCATTGTGCACGGGGACTGTTTCTGTTTCTCGTAGTTCGGCCTCCGACAACGTCTTGAAGGGAACACTTCTCCCTTTCTACGGAATGTCTGGACATGGATAAAGACACATAGAGTAGTAACCCTTGGCTTAGCTAGCAAGGCTACACCTTATAGGAGCTGCTAGAAGTTGTTGGCGTGCGTGTGACTGTGTGTGTGTGGGATGGAGCGCGAGCGGGCTATAGGGGCGTGGTTGTTGCGCCCCTTGCCGTCACAAGGAGTCATGCTGTCTATGAACTGCATCTTGCCCTGCTCCTCCTTCATGAACAGCTCCACCATCAGGATCTTCTCCTTGTGGATCTGAAGGCTGATGTCTTTAGGGATGTCTGGGATCAACCAGTCCACGATGTCACTCATCAGCATCACCACGTTCTACAGGGAGGGAAGAGAGGTATGAACTTTTCAAATATCTTTTGCCTAAAGAATATTCACTTTCTTTTCCCATATAATTGTAAATGTGTTAGCTAACATATTTTCTATTGACGCACTAATGACATCAATATTTATTTAATATTTAATAATATTTGGTCAGTCCACTAAGTCACTCATCAGCATTACCACACTCTACAGGAAGTGGAGAGACAGCATGTCATTGGTCAACCAGCAGGAAACAGGAAGTATACCAGGGTTCCCCAACTGGTGGCCTGTGGGTGTGGTTTTATTTGTCCCCCCATGTTTTTGAGCAAAAACTTGTTCAAAAAGAAAGACTGTAAATAAATAAAAGACTGTAAAAACACCAGGAAATCATCTCCAAGTGATTTTAATTCGGGAAATATGTTCTCAGGTATTCCCACGCATAATAGAGAAACACATGCGATCATATACAAATGTAAGCAAGATGCGAAATTATGTTTAAGTCTAATATATCTGTTAGGCCATCTTGCGGTCAATTTACAGTCTACAAATGATTTGTAATTATGTTCCGGCCCCCCAACCATCCACTCAAGAAAATAAAATCGACCTGCGGCTGAGTCTAGTTGATGATCCCTGCTGTATACTAATCTCACAAAGCAAAATGAGTGTGTCTTTGAATACCTCATATACATACACTGTAGCTGTAAAATCTGGCACTAAGTGTACACTTCCATCAACTGCATTCTTTCTTTTTTCATGTTATATTTAGACAGTTCAGATGGAGTAAGATGAAGAGGGGAGACACAGTGGGAAGGGAGGGTGGAAACAGGGATCGAACTCCAGTCTCCGGTGGGGAGGCATATAGAAGTGCTTGCAGACAAGTGTGTTACCAACTACAAAGAGACTTCTCCTTCACTCACCTGAAAGACTATGACGAAGGCCAGTCGGGCGGCCAGGACCGCCCAGAACTCTTTAGAGACCACATAGGGCGTGTTGGACCATGGAGGCTCCCTGTAGTCCTTATACCTAGAGTCAAGAGTCAACTGATCACAAAGACTAAAGCAGATAGCAAAAGTCTGTGGAACAGACGACACCGCAACAACTATTTATTTTTTACGCATGACAAAAACTGGTAACAATTTATTTTACGGTACAGAAAATGAAGACATTACATGGTCATTACACTGTAATTACAAAAATCGAAGTTGTTGACCAAGTGCTGTGCGTTATCTCACCTACACATCTCCACCTGGTAACCCAGATGATGAGGATCCATAGGTTCTTTACCATCCTGGAAGTCTGAGACGTTAAAATAGGACATGGTGTGGTTGACAAAGCCGTGCATGGAGCCATCTGGGCTGTACATGTACTGGTAGACTAGCCTCGGGATGAAGTCTGACGTGAAGGAGATCACAAACGCCTGGCGAGAGACCGACAGTGATCAATGAGAAAGCACCTGAAGACATAAGTAAGAATGTAACAAATGTGAACCGTCTCAAGAAACTAGGCGTATGTCACACGTCGCTTCTTCACATTTGACCGTTTACATTTTTTAAAATTCATATATGCCGGCTGTGGCAAGCTACTCACCGTCAAACCACCATGCCTACTCTCTCTCACATTGTGACTGAAGGCTGAATGATGTTCAATGAGCTGCTGGTAGAGCCAATGGTTTCTTCTTCAGGAAACCATTGAACATAACCAAAAAATTACAGCAAATGAGCAGACGTATTTGTTTATTCCATGTACAGTACCAGTCAAAAGTTTGGACACACCTACTCAGGTGTATTTCTTTATTTTGACTATTTTCTATGTTGTAGAAAAGTAGTGAAGACATCAAAACTATGAAATAACACATATGGAAGGAATCATGTCATAACCAAAAAAAGTGTTAAACAAATCCAAATATATTTTATATTTGAGATTCTTCAAAGTAGCCACCCTTTGAGCCAATCAGTTGTGTTGTGACAAGGTAGGGATGGTATGCAGAAGATAGCCCTATTTGGTAAAAGACCAAGTCCATATTATGGCAAGAACAGCTCAAATAAGCAAAGAGAAACGACAGTCCATCATTACTTTAGGACATGAAGGTCAGTCAATCCGGAAAACTTCAAGAACTTTGAAAGAGACTTCAAGGGCAGTCGCAAAACCCATCCAGCGCTATGATGAAACTGGCTCTCATGAGGACCGCCACAGGAAAGGAAGACCCAGAGTTACCTCTGCTGCAAAGGATAAGTTCATTAGAGTTAAGAAATTGCATCCCAAATAAATTCACATCTCAACATCAACTTTTCAGAGGAGACTGCATGAATCAGGCCTTCATGGTCGAATTTCTGCAAAGAAAGCACTACTAAAGGACAACAATAAGAAGAAAGTACTTGCTTGGGCCAAGAAACACGAGCTCTGGACAGACAAAGTAGGTGACGCAGAGTAGGTGAACGGATGACCTCCACATGTGTGGTTCTTTGACCAAGAAGGAGAGTGATGGCCTCCACAATCACCCGATCCCAAACCAATTGAGATGGTTTGGGATGAGTTGGACCGCAGAGTGAAGGAAAAGCAGCCAACAGGTGCTCAGCATATGTGGGAACTATTTCCAAACTGCATCAGATGACCTGGCCTCCACAATCACCCGATCCCAAACCAATTGAGATGGTTTGGGATGAGTTGGACCGCAGAGTGAAGGAAAAGCAGCCAGCAGGTGCTCAGCATATGTGGGAACTACTTCCAAACTGTTGGAAAAGCATTCTAGGTGTGTCACGTTGGTATAAATGGGTCGGGAGACAGGCGCAGGAATGCATAATAGGGGTTTTTATTTCCAAAATTAAAGCGTGCCGTGTAAAGGCATGGGGGCGAAGACCAAACAAACACGTATACAAAACACAGGGTAGAAACCAAAACAAAAGAGCGAGGAGTACCTCGAGTAAATACACATTCGCACAATGATTTTCAAACGGGACGAGAACCGCAATCATTTGCATAATATACGTGGCACGAAAGCCAAAACAACATAGCACAGGTACTCACACAAACCAACAGACATTGTAACAATAATCGACAGGACAATGATGAACAAAGGGCACACTTATACAATTACTAATCAATAGGGGCCAGGTGTGTGTAATGAAAGTTCCGGAGGGATCCGTGACAAGGTGAAGCTGGTTGAGAGAATGTCAAGAGTGTGCAAAGCTGTCATCAACGCAAAGGGTGGCTACTTTGAAAAATCTAAAATCTAAAATATATTTGGATTTATTTCACACTTTCTTTGGTTACAAAATGATTCCATGTGTGTTATTTCATAGTTATGATGTCTTCACTATTATTCTGCAAAGTAGAACATAGCAAGAGTAAAGAAAAACCTTTGAATGAGTAGGTGTGTCCAAACGTTTCACTTGTACTGTATATAATATTTGCGCGTTATCTGTGGAGTAAAGACTGACACAAATGTTTCTGTTAAAGGCAAATATCGGCAGATAATATCGGCCAATGGCTTTATCGGTTGGGCTCTAGTAATGCTATATTGGTTGAATATAGGGGTCAACTTCAGCAAAAGGAGCGCTGTCTTCAGTGTGCTTTATACCATCTACTAAAATTGAATCACATTTTATTGGTCACATACACATATTTAGCAGATGTTATTGTGGGTGTAGCGAAATGCTTGTGTTCCTAGCACCAACAGTGCAGAATTCACAACAATACACACAAATCTAAAAGTATATGAACGGAATTGAGAAATATATAAATATTAGGAGTCGGAGTGGCATTGACTAAAATACAGTAGACTAGAATACCATAATACAGTATATACATATGAAATGAGTAAAGCAGTATGAAACCACTATTACAGTGACTAGTGTTCCATTATTAAAGTGACCAGTGATTCCATGTCTATGTATATTAGGCAGCAGCCTCTAAGGTGCAGGGTACAGTAACCTAGTGATTGCTATTTAACATTCTGATGGCCTTGAGATAAACTCAGAAAAAAAGAAAAGTCCCTTTTTCAGGCCCCTGTCTTTCAAAGATAATTCGTAAAAATCCAAAAAACTTCACAGATCTTCATTGTAAAGGGTTTAAACACTGTTTCCCATGCTGTTCAATGAACCATAAACAATTAATGAATATGCACATGTGGAACGGTCGTTAAGACACTAACAGCTTACAGACGGTAGGCAATTAAGGTCACAGTTATGAAAACTTAGGACACTAAAGAGACCTTTCTACTGACTCTGAAAAACACCAAAAGAAAGATGCCCAGGGTCCCGGCTCATATGCGTGAACGTACATTAGGCATGCTGCAAGGAGACATGAGGACTGCAGATGTGGCCAGGGCAATAAATTGCAATGTCCATACTGTGAGACGCCTAAGGCAGCGCTACAGGGAGACAGGATGGACAACACATGTAACAACACATGCACAGGATCGAAACATTGGAACATCACACCAGCGGGACAGGTACATGATGGCAACAACAACTGCCCGAGTTACACAAGGAACGCACAATCCCTCCATCAGTGCTCAGACTGTTCGCAATAGGCTGAGAGAGGCTGGACTGAGGGCTTGTAGACCTGTTGTAAGGCAGGTCCTCACCAGACATCACCAGCAACAACGTCGCCTATGGGCACAAACCCATTGTCGGACTGGCAAAAAGTGCTCTTCACTGATGAGTCGCGGTTTTGTCTGACAAGGGGTGATGGTCGGATTCACGTTTATCATCGAATGAATGAGCGTTACAATGAGGCCTGTACTCTGGAGCAGGATCGATTTGGAGGTGGAGGGTCCGTCATGGTCTGGGGCGGTGTGTCACAGCATCATCAGACTGAGCTTGTTGTCATTGCAGGCAATCTCAACGCTGTGCGTTACAGGGAAGACATCCTCCTCCCTCATGTGGTACCCTTCCTGCAGGCTCATCCTGACATGACCCTCCAGCATGGCAATGCCACCAGCCATTATGCTCGTTCTGTCCATGATTTCCAGCAAAACAGTGTCATGACGTTGGCCTGGGGGTTGGTTTATGACAGTCATAAATACCTCTTCCCCCCTTTTTCCTCTCTCTACCCTACTAAGGTTACATTTGCAAAACCCCTTGGTTAACATAGAGGTTCTGGGAACTTCAGAATGTGGGGGGGGGGGGATTAACTATATTCTGGTAATCCGAACAATTGAACATATGCAGTGGTACTTAATGAATATGATGTCAGTTCGGGTGTCATCTGAGACATTCTCATCAATGATAAGATTACATAAACTCTACAGTGGAAAGTCTATACATCAGAGTTATCAGATTCACATGGAATTGTTGTTCAATTTAAATGTTTGAATTTGAAATTATTTGTGATGGGATGAAATGTGATTTTAGTTTTTAAAATGTGAGATTTGGATTTTCATAAGATAGGGCTGCTCAATCAGTGGCCCTCCCCTAGGCTATAAAACTATAAAACTTTTCAAACACATCCTCCTCTTCCTTCCTATATAAGCTCTTGACTACAACATAACTTTCTGTTCCGCGGATGTGAGGATGACAATCCCATGTCAGAATGGTTCAGATAAAACTACAAGCCAACATCAGCATGAGCTTTGGTTGCGAATGGTATGGACTTTGAACTCTTATTCACGACAGAAGTGATACCTCCTAGCTGTTGAGTTAGCGACCGCAGCTGCAAATGCAGGTTAGGAAGGAACAGACAGAGTATCCCATCTACCACACAACGGCGTTCTACCACACAACAACGTTACTACAACTTATTCAAGTGACCACCAGAGACATTCTTCAAAGGACAGAGGACTCGGTTTGGCAACACGGTCTTCCGTCTACCACCAACCTACTGAAGCGCAGCTCAGAGTAAATATTTATTGCATTTTCCTTTTCTAAATGGGCGGTAATTTAGAATGCATAAGATACTGTATTTACGATAGTATAGCTTCTCCTTTTGTCCCCCAGTCTTCCGCGCTTTCACTCAAACCCCGCCCCTTTTCCTTTGTGTAACAAGCTGTCATATCTGTTCCGCCCGCTAGGGACGTTTCCTATGAATTAAAGAATTATCCCGGTATAATTAATTCTTTGTATATGTTATTCTGTGTGATTAGTTAGGTATTTAGTAAATAAATAATTAAACCCAATTTTGTATTGCTGATTCAGCTTGTTAGCCAGGATTCTTGCAGATAACCAAGAATTTACAACTTTCAGAATTTGAGACTGAAGTAAGATGACGATTAATGTTGACTGCTATTGATGTAAAATATTGCTAAATCTTTAAGAGTTTATTCGGAAGATAACAGCTCTATAAATATTATTTTGTGGTGCCCAACTCTCTAGTTAATTACATTTACCTGATTAGCTCAATCAGGTGATATTAATTACGGAGAAAGTATTTTATAGAATAGCATGTCATAGCAATTAATCCGGCATAGCCAAAGACAAGAGAACAGGAATGTCAGTGTTCTGCCATGGCCAGCGAAGACCCCGATCTCAATCCCATTGAGCACGTCTGGGACCTGTTGGATCGGAGGGTGAGGGCTAGGGCCATTCCCCCCAGAAATGTCCGGGAATTTTCAGGTGCCTCGGTGGAAGAGTGGGGTAACAGCTCACAGCAAGAACTGGAAAATCTGGTGCAGTCCATGAGGAGGAGATGCACTGCAGTACTTAATGCAGCTGGTGGCCACAACAGATACTGACTATTACTTTTGATTTTGACCCCCCCCTTTGTTCAGGGACACATTATTCCATTTATGTTAGTCACATGTCTGTGTAACTTGTTAAGTTTATGTCTCAGTTGTTGAATCTTGTTAATTAAGTTCTTACAAATATTTACACGTTAAGTTTGCTGAAAATAAACAAAGTTGACAGTGAGAGGACGTTTATTTTTTTGCTGAGTTTAGAAGCTGTTTTTCAGTCTCTTGGTCCCAGTTTTGTTGCACCTGTACTGACCTCACCTTCTGGATGATAGCAGGGTGAACAGGCCCTGGCTCGGGTGATTGATGTTCTTGATTATATTTTTGGTCTCCTGTGACGTCGGGGGCTGTAGGTGTCCTGGATGGCAGGCAGTGTGCCACGGTGATGCGTTGGGCAGACTGCACCATCCACTGGAGAGCCCTGCTGTTGCGGGTGGTGCAGTTGCCGTACCAGGCGGTGGGTGATACAGCCCGACAGGATGCTCTCAATCATGCATCTGTAGAAGTTTGTGAGGGTCTTAGGGGCCAAATGGAATTTCTTCAGTCTCCTGAGGTTGAAGATGCACTGTCGCGCCTTCTTCACCACACTGTCTCTGTGTTTGTGGAGCATTTCAGATAGTCAGTGATGTGTATGCCGAGAAACTTGAAGCTTTCCACCTTCATTGCGGTCCCGTCAATGTGGATAAGGGCGTGCTCCTTCTGCTTTTCACCTGAAGTCCATAATCGACTCCGCCAGGGCCCTCGCCTCCTCCCAGTAGGCAAAAAAACAAATACTGCAAAGTTGCTTAGGCGCTAGAAGCAGAGCTGCCATATCTGTCAGTGCCATCTTGCTGTTTCATCTGCAACTCTCTGCCTGCCAGCACATAGGGTGACTGACTGTTAACAGAAATGTTAGCCCTAACCCTAACCTGTGAAGCTGGCCAGTACCCACGCGATATTTGGTTCTGGGTTCTGCGATTGTCAGCACATAAACCTACAGTGAATCCAAGGCCTTAAAGTAAAAACACATTGACATCCTGTACTGTTGAAAACCTTATCAGTAAGAGAATGGAGGTGATGAAATCCCTCCCTCCCTTCCATCTTGATTGAATGTCATAAATAACCCAGATCTGGATCTCAACTCACCATTGCCATGACGATTGTGATCCCTGTGGAAGGGAAGTGTGAGCCCGGTGTCGGATTTATAACCAAGCTAGCTCTCTTTCTGACCAAGTATGGTCTTCTCTGCACAGAGGGGCAGGCATTTAAAAGCCGTATTATGAGCTTTTACAAGTAACCCCCCAAAAGTGGGGGTAAATTCCCAGTAAATGTTGTGTGGACCAGGGCTGAGCTTCAATGAAATATGTTCTAGTTTTAAGTGCAGACTTGTTATTGTTGAGGGGGTTGTGGAATGGATAAGATGGAATAAAAAACAGTACCTTTGGCAGAACATTCAAAACAATCAAAACAGTATATGTTAGTCAGATTTCTTTTACATTTTTATCATTTGGTCACTGTTATGTTTTGCTGGGATTACATGACTTACGTTTATGATGACGGCCACTTTAGCCACACCTCGGAGAAGGTTGTACCATATACCTAGAATAAGAGAAGCAGAATCACATGAGAGTTAGAACTCTTGATGGTAATTGACATTACAGTCTTATAACAAATATATTTGTTAATTAAGTTGATTATAATCACACAGAGTTCCATTCATTGGGTTCCATTCCTCAACAATCATTCTCTTTGGGTACATCTTAAATATGAATAGCCCCATTTTGGATGGATTTTCGTTATAATTTAATTGCTTTATCAAGGAATATCAAGGTAATTTGCTTATAAATGGCTTCACGGCAGTTCTGTCTAAAAGCCCAGCTTCCCTACTTCAAAACACTTGGCCTTGAAAGACTATGGGGTATCGGGTTACATATCCACAGCCATTAGAGGCTCGGGAGTCCTGCCTTAATGGTCATTTGCTGATTGGACGGTCTGTCAATTTGTGACAAAATGGTACGTTACAGGTACAGCGATAGGAAACAGTCGCATCTACTGCAGCGATAGGAAACAGTTCTATGACAAACACACATCAATTTATATTGAATAAAAAATGTAAAAAAACGAACACAATTGCAAGATACAAAACCACTTTGTCTTCATCACAAAAGGACAAATCAACTCATTCACAAGGCTAGAGACAGCAATGATTAAGAGCAGTGCACCACAAAATAAGTCAGATTTTCCCTTACCGCTAACTAAATACAAAATTATTACAGTATTAAGGCAGCTGAAATCTTACATCATGTCAACTTCATAGTTGATCGTGAGTATATGTATATTATATGTAGATTAAATGTTTCAAGCCCTTTTCCCCCATGTTTCATGAGTAGGTTGATCATAGCATACGAAATTCGCCTACAGATCCACGTACGATGCAATCGCCATTGGCACTGCACACTGCCCTCACCTACCTGGGCAAAAGGAACGCATATGTGAGGATGCTGTTCATCATCTACAGCTCGGCCTTCAATACCAAAGTGGCCTCTAAGCTCACCACAAACGGCAACTGGGTCCAGGACTTCCTGATGGGCCGCCCCCTGGGTGGTGAAGGTATCCAATATTACCTCCTCGACACTGATTATGACCATCATGGACCCCAGCCACCTGAGCCATGGCCTGTTCTCCCCATTTCCATCAATCAGATGCGGGCAGTAGAGTAGCATCATGGCAAAAACTGTAAGACTGGCTAATAGCTTCTACCCCCAGACCATCAGGCTGCTGAATAGCCACCACTAGTCAGCTACAGTACCTACTCCCCCCCCCCCGGACATTTACCCCTGCACCAACCCCGATGGACATTTATCCTTGCCACAGTTGTTAATATTATAACTTGTATTTTTAATGATGATCTATTTTTATTATATTTGTATTGTTTTATTTAACATTGTCCTGCATTGTTGGCGCTAGGAGCGCAATCATTTCACTGTACCCTGTAATTACAACTGTGACCCTGTATATGTCACTCTGTAATCAAATAAAAACAATTGTCAAATGAAATCAGCGGTGTACTATTTACTATAGCGGTGCATACCAGTGCAAAAAAGGGCATACAAATCATTGATAAATAATAAATACAATAAAAAAAAAGCAAAGAATCTGAGCCTTAGCTTTCTAACCGCTTAAAGCATATGTTTTATATGGTCATCCGCTTAACATTGACACTCCAGAGCGTCAAGTTTGTGACGATGTGATATACATCCGTCATTCATTCATTCCTATGATAATTGATCTGAAGAAGCTATTCATTTCCTTTCTTTCTGTGCGCCCAAATGTTTGGATATACATAAGTTTGGATATATATAAGTTATCAGGTTCTTAGCTAGCTAGCTAGTTAATGAGGTACCATACATGACTGAAAAATGTGTAAAACAAATGGTTAAGATTCCCGCAAATAGTTTTAGAAGAGCCCCCAACATGGTTTAAAATGACATTTGGGCTCGAAAGAAGAAGTTTTCGCTGTAGTAATGCTGCAAGCATGACGCTAACGAAACTGCGCTTGTGAAACAACAGTACTGCGAAGCCTTATAATTCCAACCATTATTATTTAAAAATTATAATCCCAAATTCAAACTACAGGTCGCAGAGCAAAATATCGCACGCCAAATTGGTCGCACTTTTAAAGCCTTGGGTCATATGGTAAGGAAAAACTCAAGGGACCGAAGAATCCCAAAGACAACAAGTGTTTTTTTCCCTTCTTTGTAAATCACTTCTATTGGAGTGACTTCAATATTATGTTTAAGGAATCAATATAGGAGTGTAATAAAAAAACGAACCTGTGTGCAGACAGAGTTTGAACAGTAAACCCACCAATGTCTTTTGCCCTCGCAGCGACCGGCCTCCTGAGCTCAGCCACAAACTTCTTGGCATCCAGGCGTATCTCGATGATGTTGTTGAGCAGGGCGAACAGTGGGGCCAGCGGAAACGACGCCACGAACAAGGTCACAAACCCAAACTGGATTACTGCAAGGACACAGATATACATCGCCTTCAGAAAGTATCCACACCCCTTGACTTTTTCCGCGCATTTGTTGTGTTACAGCCTGAATTTAAAATGGATTCAATTGAGATTTTGTGTCACTGGCCGACACACAATAACCTATAATGTTAAAGTGGAATTATGTTTTTAGACATTTTTACAAATAGATCGGAAATGAAAAGCTGAAAGCTGTCTTGAGTCATTAAGTATTCAACCACTTTGTTATGGAAAGCCCAAACAAGTTGAGGAGTAAATATGTTCTTAATAAATCACATAATAAGTTACATAGACTCACTCCATGTGCAATAGTAGTGTTTTAACATCATTTTTGAATGACTGCCTCATATCTCTGTACACCACACACGCAATTATCTGTAAGGCCCCCAGCCGAGCAGTGAACTTCAAACACAGATTCAACCACAAAGACCAGGGAGATTTTCCCAATGGCTTGCAAAGAATGGCACCCATTGGTAGATGGGTAAAGAAAAAGCAGACATGGTATATCCCTTTGAGCATGGTGAAGTTACTAATTATACTTTGGATGGTGTATCAATACACGCAGTCACAACAAAGATGTTACAAAGATGCAACTCTGTTGCCGCAGAGGAAGGAAACTGCTCAGCAATTTCACCATGAGGCCAATGGTGACTTTAAAACAGTTACTGAGTTTAATGGCTGAGATAGGAGAAAACTGAGGATGGATCAACAGCATTTTAGTTACTCCACAATACTAACCTAATTGACAGCATCAAAAGAAGGAAACCTGTATAGAATACAAATCTTCCAAAACATGCATCCTGTTTCCAACAAGGCAATAAAGTAAAACTGCAAAAAATGTGGGAAAGAAATTAACTTCATGACCTGAATTACAAAGCCTTGTGTTTGGAGCAAATCCAAAACACCACATCACTGACAACCACTCTTCATATTTTGAAGTATGATGGTGGCTCCATCATGTTATGAGTATGCTTGTCATCAGCAAGGATTAGGGAGTTTTTTATTTAATTTAAATAAATGGAATAGAGCTAAGAAAAGGCAAAATCCTAAAGGAAACCCTGGTTCTGTCTGCTTTCCAACAGAGACTTAGAGACAAATTCACATTTTAAAGCACAACACACTGGAGTTGCTTACAGTACCACGATGACATTGAATGTTCCTGAGTGGCCTAGTTATAATTTTGACTTAAATTGGCATGATCAACAACCAATTTGACAGAGCTTGAAGAATTTGTCAAATATTGTAGAATCCAGATGCAAAGCTCTTGGAATCCCAGAACGTCTCACAGCTGTAATCGCTGCCAAAGGTTTTCAATACATTTTCTAACATTTCTAAAAACACGTTTTTTTTACTTTGTCATTATGGGGTATTGTGTGTAGAGGTGTGTATGGTGGAGAAAAAAAAAGATATTTAATACATGTTGAATTCAGGCTGTAACACAAGACATGTGGAATAAGTCAAGGGGTGTGAACACTTTCTGAAGGCACTGTAGAGAGACGTCCTATGAATACAGGCCCTGATCACTCGACAAGACTAAACAAATCAATCAAAAGAGATTCTCTGAACCTCACATCACACTGCAGCTAGCACTGAAACATGCTCATGTTAAAGGTTTCTTCCCTCATCACATGTAGGATAACAAGAAACACTTGAATGACCCTTGTAAAAGTATAAATAAACTAATTAAGAACATTTGTTACGTAGTAACAACTTTGACCTTTAGGTAATTCAAAGCAACATCATCCTCCTAAGTGGTTAACTTATTGAAGCAGCTGAAGATAATTATGGGAGTGGACCAGACCAGAGAGAACAGAACAGGGACCCTCTTCATGGGGCAGGCAGGGAGAGGATATGGTGAGGGAAGGGGCATGGACATTTGAGGGGGAGGAGGAGGTGAGGGGCAGGGAGAGGCAGGGACAAGTCAGGGATGAGGGAGGGGCAGTTACCATGGAGAAGAGACAGTGAGGGGATGGAAAAGGGATGGGGGCAAGAGGGAGCACGCAGGGACCTGGGAGGGGACAGACAAGGACGCAGGCCAGAGGAAAGCTGATCAGACCAGAGACCCGGGCTGTAATCTCTACTGACATGGAGCCAACGCATGACCAAGCCCAGAATGCCACTCTCTCATAACCCCAGTACTACTCCTGTACCCCTAGTACTCTGTAATGTCACACCACAACCTCAGTAGTACCCCTAGTACTCTGTAATGTCACACCACAACCTCAGTAGTAGCCCTAGTAGTCTTTGATCCACACAGCAAGGGTACATTGAAAAACACTTCAGACAGGTTTTGCATTCAATCATCATGTTTTCACTGTTAAATGTTCTCTCTCTCTCTCTCTAGCCACACTCACACACACACACACACACACACACACACAGACACAGAGTTCTCAGTTGAGTTTGAGAAGCAGGTGCTCTTCAAAAGCCATGCTAGGGGAAATCGAACACCACAAGGTGCAGCATTTTGTGAAATTTTGACAACTCTTATAATAAATGTGTGGAACTTGGGTGTGCCTGGCGAAGGCTTGGACTAATAGACCGATGCCTGCAGGTTAGGAACATTGGATAAGAACATTCCTCTTACAATCCCTTAATACCTATAATGTGGGAGCGTGAAATATATGCGATGCCATGAAAATGAAGTTAAGTCTTGAACTCTCTGAGAATAGACCTACTCACCGGGCATTAACTGAGAGTCACTGCGTCTTCTGAGAGTGACCTAAGTTAAAAAGCCCTGGAACTGGGGTCTCCTGTTGTTTAAGACATTCTCAAGAGTACAGAGAGCAGACAGAGAACAAACAATGTATGTCTTCAGAGCTGTCTCAACAGTCCTCTTAGATTGCAAATATATACGATAATCTGAGAGATACAGATGTAGGATCTTCATTTGAACCAGTTTGCTACAGCAGGAAAATAACCCCGCAGCAACAGGAAATGTTAATTATTATGTAGACATTTTTCTGTGAAGGGAAAATCAAGTCTGAAATTTCTAAATGGAAATTACAAACTTCAGAAGCCTTTTTAAAACCTCAAATACACGACACATTTTAAATTTCCTGCACCGCAGAAAAGTTATCCTGCTACAGGGTTATCAAAATAAGATCCTACATCTGTAGAGCTTGAAAGAGAGAGAGAGATGGAGTATCGATACAGTTGAGAGAGAGAGCGAGAGATAGATAGAAAGATGGAGCAATCGAGACACTTGAGAAAGAGAGAGAAGAAGACAGGCAAAGCAAGATGAGGGCCACAGGACCAGGGCGATGTTGACTAAACTACGGGACAGAAGAGGTGTGTGCCAACAGGAGGATCTGCATAAAACACTGCTGTCTGTCGTTGAGGAGAAGGCCCAGGGTGTAGGTTTGGTACAGAGTAAGGAAGTAATTCATTCAATTAGTTATGTGCTTGGCTTAGGAGCAATTCAATTATAAAACGGTAATGAGTTTCCAGGATGAATAAAAACAATATTCGTCTAACTCCCACACGAAGAGGAAGTATGTTTCTTTTAAATACTGTATCTTGCTGCTCCAGATATTCTTGTTTCACTCAATGAACATGAGCATCAAGTGCATTCGGAAAGTATTGAAAACACTTGACTTTTTCCACATTTTGTTACATTATAGCCTTATTCAAAAAAAAATTTGTTACAAAATTATCCTCCACAATCCTTCACACAATCCTTCACACAATACCCCATAATGACAAAGCAAACCAGGTTTTTAGACATTTTTGCAAATGTATTAAAAATAAAAACCAGAAATACCTTATTTACATAAGTATTCAGACCCTTTGCTATGAGACTCGAAATTGAGCTCAGGTGCATCCTGTTTCCATTGATCATCCTTGAGATGTTTCTACAACTTGATTGGAGTCCACCTGTGGTAAATTCAATTGATTGGACATGATTTGGAAATGCACACACCTGTCTATATAAGGTCCCACAGTTGACAGTGCATGTCAGAGCAAAAACCAAGCCATGAGGCAGAAGGAATTGTTTGTAGAGCTCTGAGATAGGATTGTGTGGAGGGAACAGATCTGGGGAAGGAAACCACAAAAAGTCTGCAGCATTGAAGGTCCCCAAGAACACAGTGGCCTCCCTCATTCATAAAAGGAAGAACTTTGGAACCACCAAGATTCTTCCTAGAGCTGGCTGACTAGCTAAATTGAGCAATCTGGGCATAAAGGTCCTTGGTCGGCCTCCTGGGTGGCACAGTGGTCTAGGGCGCTGCATCGCAGTGCTAGCTGTGCCACCAGAGACTCTGGGTTCGAGCCCAGGCTCTGCCGCAGCCGGCCCATGGGGTGATGCACAATTGGCCTAGGATTAGGGAGGGTTTGGCCGGTAGGGATATCCTTGTCTCATCGCGCACTAGCGACTCCTGTGGCAGGCCGGGCGCAGTGCACACTAACCAGGTCGCCAGGTGCACAGTGACACATTGGTGCGTCAGGGAGGTGACCAAGAACCCAATGGTCACTCTGACAGAGCTCTAGAGCTCCTCTGTGGAGATGGGACAACGACCCAAGTCTCTGAATGTCCTTGAGGGGCCCAGCCAGAGCCCGGACTTGAACCTGATTGAACATCTCTGGAGAGACCTGAAAATAGCTGTGCAGCAACGCTCCCCATCTAACCTGACAAAGCTTGAGACAAAGCTTGAGAGGATCTGAAGAGAAGAATGAGAGAAATTCACCAAATATAGGTGTGCCAAGCTTGTAGTGTCATACCCAAGAAGACTCACTGCCAAATATGCTTCAACAAAGTACTGAGCAAAGGGTCTGAATACTTTTTTAAATGATTTTAAATTAGCAAACATTTCTAACAACTGTTTTTGCTTTGTTATTATGGGGTATTGTGTGTAGATTGATGAGGGGAAAAAACGATTTAATCCATTTTAGAGCAAGGCCGTGACCTAACAACATTTTGAAAAAGTCAAGGGGTCTGAATACTTTCCGAAGGCACTGTACAAGTGACTCTACACACACGCACACCCACTCACATACAACCATCATATACGCTGCTGCTACTCTCTTTATCATATATCCTGATGCCTAGTCATCTTACCCAATATACATATACATTGACCTCTATCACTCCAGTATGCCTCCACCATCTCTGTACTGCAAATATGGTACTGGAACTTACTAACCCGGTATATAGTATGCTTACTTACTTTCTTGTGTGTTTTTGTTTTACTTTATGTAATTTTTTTGTATTACATTGTTATAGATTTCTGCATTTTTAGGTTTAGTACTTAAAAGAAAGACATTTCACTGCACATTAAAAACTTGAATCTTGAACATTGCTTTTTTTGAGTACTTTAAATTACTCTAAAATGTCCATACTCACAGTGCAGGGAAAATTATGTCTTAAATAATCGATATTCTACTCAATCAATGTTACTTTACAATAGCAGTAAACACAAATACAGAATTTGAATAATAAAAAACTTAAGATCCTATCCCCAAATCTTTTTTTCCCCCATACAGCCTTTGCAACACATTATCCAATACCCTGTTAAATATTTAAGTCATAAATATCTTCTACTAGCTCATCAAAAGACATGGGCTCTAATTACCTAGCTGAGGAAAAAGGCCTGTGGGTCTCTCATCTATTAATTGTGTCTATCTTTGACATTTGCTAAAGCCAGCCACCTGAGGTTTCATCAGCATTCAAGTCAATACAAAATAAAAGCCATCTCCATCTAATTCTTGAATCAATCTATTCACATCTGCCGGTTTGAAGCCAGAGCCAAACTCAGTACAGTGAGACTAAAAAGCTTTGCTTATTTGATGCAATTCATTTACCATAGTTTCTAAACCAACATGAAGGCCTATCAGAATTCTCTCACGACGGGCTACATCTAAAGATCTCCATAACAACAAAAACAAGGATATTTGTTTTATTCATCACAGGGTCTCACTGGTCCTCTGGCCAACAGAAATAAACCCTGAGTTTACTCAGTAGAGACCCCAGTCCTCACAGTTTCCACAACTTTTACTGTGCCACTTCCTGTTGACATGACAGTGTTCCAGGCCGAATACACTGCAGTCACACTGCACGCATCAACCAATGGCTGTGTGGCACGTCATCGACTGCTTAGTCGGGCACCTCGGGCATCAGATTGCTAGATCATATGATGTGGTTCAGCTGATTTGTTAAACACCTATCCAGGTGCTATGTCATCCATCATGCGACTGCAAAATAGTCTACCTAGAATGCTACCATTATACTGACCTTGAAAGGGACCTTCATCCACCTGCTGTGACACTTGTCTTTGAATGAAGGTGCCAACTAACCAGCTTGTGGATTGTGCTACCAGTGGTCCTTCACATGTTATCACCTTTTGAGGATAACATGTATTAAAGCATTACAGTGATATTGTCCTACACTCTTGGAAAAAAGGGTGCTATCCAGAACATGAAAGGGTTCTCCGGCTGTCCCCTTAGGATAACCATCTGAAGAACCCTTTTTGGTTCCAGGTAGAACCCTATTGGGTTCTACATAGAACCCTTTCCCCAGAGGGTTCTACCTGGAACCAAAAACAGTTCTATGGGGACAACCCAAAAAAAATATTTTCTCTAAGAGTAGTATGTGATCAAAAATAAAATTCAACATGGGAATGGAACCTTCTTCAAAGTACAGTACAGCTATTTCGGACTAAAGCCCACTCGAATTGCCATAGCAGAGGTGTGTAGTGTGAAATATCTGCCATACTAAAAACATGTCACAGTCACAGTGCAGCAGCAGAATGGGTTTGGTTACCTCACACCTAGAGGTCAGGCAACAGTTCCCTCACAACTCAATTGGAACATAAAGGAGAATCAGAAATGCTGTTGTTACCTTGCTTTCAAACCAAGGTGCATGAAAAATGGAGAAAACAAGCAGAGAAAGAAGAGGATTTTTAAAAAACTGGACAATGTAGACAAGACATGCATATCCAGATTACGATTTGCATGGCATTGAATGTAACTAAAGGCAACATTCTATATTCAAAACAAATAATTGAGAATAGGGTCTGTCTGACTGATTGGCCTTGCTACCGAAGGTCTCACAGGGAGTGTCAGAGGGTTCAACAAACGCACACATAAACGCTCGCAAGCACGCACACTCGTACGCACGTCCACACACACGCGCACACAAAGAGAGACTCACTCATCTCCATGTACTCTGGAGTGAGGCCTGCGAAGGGCTCTAGGAAGTGGTCCGTCTCATAGCGCTGTAACTTCTTCTCCCTCTCCTCTTCCTGGAAGGACCTTCTCTTAGACTTGATGTACCTGATCAACTTCTTCAGCTTCCTGCACACAAAGGATCACAAATCATAAGACGCCATACAGCATATAGGGCAGTTACAGACAGGGACACAGTCGCAGACAGGGACACAGTCGCAGACAGGGACACAGTCGCAGACAGGGACACAGTCGCAGACAGGGACACAGTCGCAGACAGGGACACAGTCGCAGACAGGGACACAGTTACAGACAGGGACACAGTTACAGTCAGAGCCAAAGGCAGGCAGTGGCACAGGAACATAGTCACAGTGGAGGGACAGGGACAGGAACACAGTCATGATTTGGGATCAAATCAGCATAGAAAAGTACTTATGGGCCTGGCATTTGCATCCTTGATATGTATTTATATAATGTATTTAACCTTTGTTTAACTAGGCAAGTCAGATATGCAGACTTTGCTTTGTGGTGTGTGTGACGAGGCTGGCGTGTGCGCTTGTGTGCGTACTCACGGGATGCCGATTTCAAATAAATTGTTCTGGATGAGTTGCTTTCCCAACATGGTGATACTGAGCTGAATACACAACTCCATCAGACATCCTCCATGAGCACACTGCAGAAAAGAAAAAAAAACACTAGTTAATTAAACACTTCTGTACTGTAACACACTTTCATTACAGAAAGACTAACATGATAAAAGACAAGTACTAAGGACGGGATTCGAACAAACCCAGATTTACGACTTCCTCACAGCAAAAGGCAATTTCCCTGACATTCAAAGAGGTCGAAGTTCACTGTAAACGCTGCGTATCGGCTCAAGAGAGACACTTGTAGCCGTTTATCTATGTTTGATTGAATCCCAGCCTAACACTGTTCTTAGTGTTTTGATTGACAGCTTCAAGAGAGCAGCACTTGAATTCTACAGATTTATTTTGAACATGTGAACTCCTAATTTATGTTCCTAGGTTAACTAACAGTGTTTAATTCGTAGCCATCTGCTCTTAATGACATTATACTTCACTATGCAATATGATAACACATATCAAAATTAAATATACCTGTATAACATGGCAAATAATGTGATAAATCTTTAATAAAACTCTCTAAAATTACTGTTCATGATGCAGAGTTCTCTCAGAGACTGAGAGGAGGGTTTATAGTGAAAAAGTGTTTCACCTCTTCCATGCGGTACGACTCAAACACATACAGATAACTTCCAGGTCGTCCAACAAGCCTGTATGAGGAGACATGAGGAAGGAAGTCGGGAGAGGCAACACTGAGAGAAACTCTACGACCTCTCACTTGACATAGACTGTGACATTAAAATGGCACGACATAAGATAGCATAGCATAGCGGAAAAGCATTGCATAACACCACATTGCGTCACACCCCACATCACATCACAAGCTCACACAGAACAATTGGGGGTGGAGAAAGCAGGTGCGGGAACTCACCTGCCTCTGAAGAATGCTATGTATATGATGGGAGTAAAGGCATTCACAAACTTTAGGACAAACGTCTTGAATATCAACCTCTCCTCAAAGCTCCTGTCTGTCTTTGGGACCTCTGAGAAAACAGACAGGAGATGAACAGACGTTAATGAATAACTATGAAGGCCATTGCTGCTCGAGACTTGACTCGAAAAGAGAACAGTAGGATCAGCACAAGGCCTATAGAGGAAGAGGAGTGTTTAGAGGGTTTCTGCATAAGCGCTTTGTGACCTCTGCTTATGTAAAAAAAAAAAAAAAAAAAAAAGGGCTTTATAAATACATTTGATCGATTAGATCATTCAGTACACCTAATGACGGTACGTTTGTTGTCACTTAGATGCAAATACATTTTGGAGCTACAGTATATTCAGTGGGAAAAGTTGGTGGCACAGTGACGCAGTACATTGGCCTGTTGTTAGAAATGGCCAACGGAAATCCTTGCTAGCGGTGACACAGCTAATAGGGAAGTTGGCGGACTGTCAATGCAAAATGCACACTTTACTTTCTGTAAATGGGTCTTGCCCGAGGAATTGTTCAAACAAGTTGTCAGACTGACCTAGGACACTGATAAATAGAACCCAAAATGCCTTGTTGATAGCTTGGGACAGTCTTTAAAAGCACATTAAATGTGCTATAGGCATGTATTATTATTATTACAGTATCGGAATTAGGTTGTCAGGCTGACATCCCAAGGACATGCAAAGATAGGGAATCTTTCTTCCATGACTTGATTTTGTATACCATGTACTGTACTTGATGGTTACTGGATGTGCATGCCCTACTTCTATACAAGTTGCCAGACGTACCGAGGACAGTGAGCCAGCGGGCCACGGCTCCGTAGACCTCGTCCAGGATCAGAATGACCACCAGGTTGATGATTGCGGCCGTTGTTTTTACCATCAGACGGACGTTGGATCGCGTCGTGGGGTTGTTGCTCATGTGCAGCGCTGCCGTGATGGAGATCCGGTAGAGGATGACCCCGAACACTATAGCAAAGGTCACCCCGATCTGGAAAGAGGTGACAGGGATAAGGCCTCCCGGCAAAGGTCAATACTGGTAGGTTTGGTTTTGAGAATCTTTTCCAGCGTGCCGTCAAACGCTTAGGTACTGTATCATCTGTTACACAGTTTAGGAATTGTAGGTCTAAACCCTTGGATTAAAATATTTACTAAGCTAACGTATGGAATTCTTTTAAGATGCTAATAAAATTCAGAATTTATCCATTTGATTTAGAATTCTAGGACCACTGTAGGTATAAAAATATATACATACAAAATATTTGATGAAAATTTGACCTTTACTGCTATAGCCCATAGAGACACATTGAATAACACATTTGTGCATGGCAAAACAGACAGTCAGAAAATAAATGATAAGGAATAAGGTTTCAAAGTGTCTGTCCCATATCTGAGAGATATAAGAAAACGTAGGAAAAATAATGTTTTCGACCCATGTTTACTCACGTTATTCGTGGCACATTTGACCCCCTATACACTTTTTGACATTTTTAAAGCCCGGTACTGTTTTACCTTCAGACCACTCCTCTGAAGCCGACGCCTTTGTGAGAGTCCCCCCTTTCGATATTGGTGACATATTAGTTTGTAGCTCCGACGGTTCGGTCTGGAGAGTCGGTTTTGTGAGAAAACCTCTTTGAAATGAGGACATCCACAACAGAGAGTTCAGACGACTGCCGGAAAGTTTTGGGATGTCGTAGAGCCAAACCACCAACACTGACTTGTTCATGAGTCTCATCTGTCGATAGCGGTGACATATTAGTTTGTAGCTCAAAACGGTTCAGGTTTTACAGACGAGTTTGTGACGATTTTCTTGCCTGGATCCTCTCACGTGTAGAAAAATACCCCTTTCACAAGCCCCATGTTATGGAATAGGAACAAACTTTATATCGTCGGAAAGAGGGGGATTGAGATGCAGCCACTACAAATAACGGTAAGTCTATAGAATAAACACACAGGGAGCTATTCAACATTCAAAATGATGTCATTGTTGACGCACCGGTTTATTTTATGAACGATGTACGGTATTAGAAGTCTGTACAATGCATGTGGTTCAATCGTAAATGCCCCTTGGCAGTTGTGCTTTGCTAAATGGGTTGGACTCACCATCAGAAGCATCATGACTATGTTGGTCATGTATGCCGGTAACCGGTCTCTGCAGGTCAGCTTTTCTTTTTCAGTCTAAAAGAGGGGAGAAAATATTCAGATCTATAGGAGGTGCAGCCAAGTCTACTGTTACTGTTTGCACGTGGAAAACATCGCAGCCAGTCAGCAGAAGAATCCAAACAGCAATGGAGGAGGAGAGGAGAGAGGAGAAAAGCTGGTGTTTTGATGCGGACAAACCATTACGCCGAAATAAACGTTTCAAACTGAATTATTCAAGCCTGGAAGTCAAGATGACAGTGTTCCAGCAGTTTATTCACTGTATTTCAAGCATTTAGTCATTCATCGTTCTCATCATTCCATTCTCTATGCAGCAAATCTCAGGCAGAACATGACTAGTGTCTAAAATGGCACCTTATTCCCTACATACAGTAGTGCACTATTTTCGACCAGAGCCCTGTAACAAGCCCTACGGCATCGGTCAAAAGTAGGGCACAGTATATGGAATGGGGTGGCATTTTCGACGGAGCCAAGTCAATGAAGGGGTCAGCACCTTCCAGCAGCCATTTTGGAACAGAACAGGCTAACATGCTGTCCATGGAAGTACAAGAAAACAAACCATACAGTCTCCATCTCATTACCAGGACATTTTCAACATGCACCAAGCACCAGGCACTGTCTCTATGGCGATCCAGGCACTATCGCTATGGAGAATTCAGATTCAAGTTACACAGAATAGAACAACAACAAATAAAAGAACAAGAAAGTCAAGAAAGAAGAAAGTGCACTGGTTCTGACAGACGGTGACAGTGTGTGTATGTGCATGTGTGTGTGTGTGTACATGGTCATTTGTGTGTGTGTGTGTGTGTGTGTGTGTGTGTGTGTGTGCGTGTGCGAGTGAGAGTGAGAGAGAGAGTGTATGTGTGTGTGTGTGTGTGGGGGTGGGGGGGGTCTTAGTGAGGGGGCTGTTTACGTCAAATGGACAGAGATGTCAAGTCACATCTTACTGTAACCCTTATACTCTATTCGTACTTTGTACTGGGAATTGTTGTGAAAATGTGCAACATGCTTTACAGACAAAAGAGCAGTTTCTCTCTATTCATTGAAATAGGCCAGGAGGAGGAGGCGAGGACACTAAAAGTACCAGTTTAAGCCCAGCCATGGCAGATTGAACCGTTTGCTTCCATTTGTTTGTTGGTTCTTCTGCTATCTCTGTAGGCTTCATACAGTCAGAGGACACAAACACAACAAAACCACAAGACAAAGAGGTAAAAGAAGACAAGACAAAACACACGCTAGTCATGTAAAGGCGTAAAGACTGTTACAAGACAGACAATCTCACTGGAGTCTTTTAAAGACCTGTGTGGTACGAGTGTCACGTCAATCTACCACAGGAGAGGATTGAATCATTATGTAAGAGGCAAACACTTTTCCAAACATCAGGAGTCAAGAAGAGACTGCAAATCAATTCACAAGAAGAAGTTGGATGACAGTAAAAACCCAGGAATAAGAAATCAGTACCTTCTGCGTCTTGTGTTCTTTCTTCAGGGACTTCTGCATAACGCAGAGCTCGTACTCAGCTCTCGGGTGGTCCTAAGGATGTAATAGAGGCAGAAGCACTTAACACTGTATGAGGACTGACTGGGATACATAGAATCCTCCCATCAGGTGCAGAATTTAATACAGGCGTTAAGGATGTCACTGTCCGTCCAACTGGGTCAACAAACCCGGCGTCGAGGTGAGGTTATACAGTCAAGTCAAGTTCTACAGCATAAAGTAGGTTGAAGATTTTCAAAGACTACAGTTGTCTGCAGTTGCTGGTACCAGGTTCAAGTCAGGTTCTACCTATTTCTACTGAGATGGGTAGGACATTATCACAAAGACAAGGCTGCAGTTGCTGCTGGTCTGGAGCAGGATGGATCTTTGCAGAGGGGACAGGTCAGGGGAGACAGAGAGAGACAGAGAGAGGACTGGCCAGGCCAGGAGATTGTGGGCTGGTGAGCTGGACCTGGCATCCGACTCCAAGGAGACAGGATGTTTCAGGTGCTGTAAAGCAGGCCAGAAGCAGTGGCCATTAGGGTTGTAAAATTCCCAGGTATTATACAGCAAACCCCAGTTGGAAGTTTGCAGAATTTTGTAACCCTAGATGGCATTCAGAGAAGGAGTAGTGGTTCAATGGGTCGTGGTAGTTTGTGGGTGCTTTAGGGGGGCGTGAAGGTGTCCATGGACAGTCTGAAGAAGAAGAGCCAGTGTGGAGGGTAGCAAAGCCAGATGGTGACCGAGGGGGGAAAGGATATTTGTGTAAAATGAAATGTTCCAAACCTTCAGCTCTTCCTGTAGGTACCCACGGGGGAAAGAGGAGGACAAGAGAGTTACAAAAATCTCCCAACCTTGAAATCTTTTTGAAAATGGACTTGAAGAAAGAAAAAAAAATTCTGTCATAGTCTATTGTGACAGTTAATATTACTGTCTCCAAATAAAACAACACTGACAAGACAACTGAAATGTAGTTATGCCACATTTTCTCTTCTATTCAGTTTTCCATGGCTCGTGATGGAATTATGAATAATTAACTATTTGTGGAGAAAATATTCCTGGGAAGTAAGAGCAGTATTTTTGAAACAAACAACAACTCGCGGCATTATTTGGTCAGTCTACAATATGGCGCTCCCATTCACAAACAAATAGCAGTGAAATGCAAGACACCGACAGGAGAGCACTCACCTCCTCCTCCTCGAAGCCGGTCAGATCCCATTCGTAGTTGAGACGCATCTGTCTTCTCTTCCAGTGCTCCATGAACATGGCAGCTGCAGAAACACGACGCGGTTAAGAGTTAACGCTAAGAGAGAACATTATCCACAATATCAACAAGAGTGTCAGTCCCTCCATCTTGAGTGCTGTCTATGAACTTTGAGAAGGGTCCACACGTCCAAAGCCTCATCCCCCAGCTGTATGCCCAACAAGGTGATGCGCCTGCCGGTTTGATGTTTTTTCAAATCCCAGATGGTACAGTTTGATACAAATCTAAAGCCATTCAATCTCCTTAAAGCGTTTTATTCAGCAGTTTTTTCAACATTGGGCAGATTATGCAGAAAGTTGCGTGGACGGGTGTCCTGCGTGGCTCAGTTGGTGGAACGTGCTGCTTGCGCTGTCAGGGTTATGGGTTCAATTCCTGGCGCCACCCGTACATAAAACGCACGCATGCATGACTGTACGATGCTTTGGATGAAAGTGTCTTTTAAATGGTATATTTGTATTAGTTATTATCAGTGACACTGGCAGTCCAATTATGGCTCCTCAGCCAGACTAGAAGGATAATTAGTGCGGCATAATAAAGGTGCTAAAATTAAGATTGCAGTGATCAATTATTACATGTATAATGAGCATGTAATAATATGAGCAAAATGATCAATTGCCACGTGCGTGGGATGAGGGGCTAAACGTGTCACTAACTCAATGAAACTCAGTGTGGAGATGACATGGATTGAAGGTAGGTATTTTCTAGTCCAGTGGAACAGCAAGGGCGGTGGCAGTCTATATGCAGACAGGCACCTGGGGTGATAGCATGTTCTACATTTCCTCCGTATAATGGTCATCCACGAAAGCGTCTTGGCAAGAGTGGATACGCCGAGACTGGATGAGCGAGACTGGATGAGTGACCCGGGATGAAGGAGCCTGGAGGAGCGAGACGTCACGACTATACTGTTTCCCATAGTGTTGACGTCGAGCGACTGAATGAAAAAGAACCCCTATGTGGAGGATGACAATGTGTACAGGTATCTGACTACATTAGGGATGCTGCTATGTACATTTGTGGATAACCAAAACATCTATTTGTGCTCACGATATTGACTCTGACAACAGAGGCAGGGAGGGCATACAGACAATTATTTAAAAATATGCATCATTTATTTGACTTCAGTTGGCCTGAAACTCCCTTCAGAATGGCACCTTTTAATCCTAGTAGACCGGTAATGCCCTACGTCCTACTTCCAACAGCGAGGGACCCCAGTTGCATCACTCTTTCCCTAGTTGAACAACAACGAGACACAACATACTGTACTACTTGAATCGTGTACTGTGCTCTATCCTACAAAGCCTCATCCACGCCTGTCACATCACCGCCAGATGATAACACCCAGTAGTGAAAATAACACACACAAATAAATCCCAGGGCTGTACCTGTGCCCTCATACAGTGCTCCAGTCTATTGCTTCCTCCCTTCAGTCTCAGGCCACACAGGCCCAGTGTTACTGTGACACTGAACAGAGCACAGGAATGCATCACCAAAGAGTCCGTTTTTTAAAGTGAATGTGGTTTAATTCACTTCAGCAAGACACTATACAGTCTAGTCTACAGGGCTTAGTGTTGCTTGGACAGCCATAGAGGAAAGAGCCCGGAAGGAGCGAAAGAAAGAGAGAATAGTGGATGCAGATGGTCGGAAAATGAACGGAAGAAAGAAAGAAAGAAGACAACCCGGGAGACTAAACATCTGGAAGAAGAAAATAGATGGAGCTGAGAAAAAGGAGTCCTATTGTTTCGAGGGGTCCTGTGTGGCTCAGTCGCTACCGACGCCAAGGCCGTAGGTTCATTTCCTGCAGGGATCACATACACACACTAAAAACATATGCACTGTGCTGTCAGTCGCAGGTGGGAAGCCGTACAGAGGAAATAGTCTGTCTAACTGTGCCCTCTAAGCACACAACTATCTCCATGTTTGAACACTTTGGATAAACACATCTGCTAAGTGGCCTATCTCATTTTAATTTTTTTTTTTTTTTTTACAAAAGTTGAGATGCACTTTGGATAAAAAGGAACTGTCTAGCTAAGTCCGGAACTGTTACATTTTAGTATCATCTTGTCCAAGCAAGAACGGCCCATTGGGCAATAGCCTATTTCCTGTTTTTGTAGTGTGCGGCAGCTTGATGTACAAGTCCACCCCATGGGCAGGATGCTAGTCTATCGCTGGGCTTCACAGTACTGTCCGAGTGGTTGATTATTGAGTATTTATCCCTGTTAAATAAATCCTACAGACACAGACAGTGTCCTACAATCCTACAGACAGAAATAAAGTTGTGCTGTTCTGTTATGTGGTGTGGACGAGCCTCAGCCTCTTACCCCAGAGGGCCATGAAGATGGAGAAGAAGACGGTGGCAGGGTTGTCAAAAAGGTGGCTGGCCCGGGCTGTCCCGCAGGCTTCCTTCAGTTTCCAGTAGTTACAGGCTCTGTCACACAGCGGGCACATGGTGATGTTGTTCCTGGGGTGGCAGATCTCCATGCTGTAAAGAGGGAAGATGGTAGGAAGGAGGTGTAGAGGGAGGGGGGGGGTAGACAAACAGTCAGCCCTCTTCATCTCACTACCACCAGTGTTATTAGGCCAGCCTGTCAAGCCAGTGTTTCCCCTATATTCCTTTAGCAGCTGTGGCCCGTCACTGCTAAATTGTTGCCGCCAATCCCCCAAAAAATGTATTTGTATTCTGCAGAGATGCTCTTTTAAATGAATAGTGCGTGATTTTGGCAGAATGGATACTCATGGACACAGTTTATGTCTCTACATGCAGTTCAAAGGAAGTAGCTAACTAGCATTAGTGCAATTGCTAATTAGCACAATGACAGCTATTAGCTGTTCCTGTTGACTTCCAGTCATTGCGCTAACTTTAGTTAGCGATGGTCCTCGAAAACTACCTTGAACATCCTCAAACCGCACACAGAGACATACAAATGGTCTCCATGAGTTCATATGCCTTTGGGTAAGTAATAAAATAGCTCAATTGCCAAAATCTTGCATTATCCCTTTAAGATTATATTTAACATTATCTCTTGCGTTATCCCTTTAAGATCAGTGACAAGTTACATCATATATTTGTAACAAACAGAGCACAGTGCAGTGGCACGCGGTAGTTATATTTCAGATGGTGTCAACATACAGTAATTCAATTTTTGTGCATTTTGGAGTAGAATGTCTTTAAAACAATATCACCAGAAGTGACCTTCTCATAGTCGTTCTACAACATCCAAAAAAAAACTCCCTCGCTACCTTGTCCACCAAAGCTGAAAGAAATCCTAGGAGAACCACTGCAAGCTATAGGGACTTTTGACTTCTATAGATCTAATATACAGTATTATAATATTATAGTGAGTATTGAATAAATCATCGTAAATGTGGTGAATGTACACCTGCCCAGAGTTCGCTGAACCGACTATTGATGAAAATATTTACACAATAATGTCAGGGATCTGGATTGTGTAGTTTAGCTGGCTCTAGTCTCACGAGCCAGGCTCTCAACACAGTAGAATGCTGGAGCTCGAGGCTAAGTCTAAGTATGTTCAGTTCCTGTGAACTCCAGTGGCAGAGAATTGAGACACAGAGAGCAGTGTCGAACTATCCTGACTGAGACGAGAGACGTTAGCCAGGGGTGAAGCTTCAGCTCGCCTTGTCGTCTATTCTAACATCAACCAGATGTTGGTCGTTAGAAATCACCCCTTCTGTCTCCGGAGGAACACGTTTCCTTGTTTCCTTTTTATTGTTCTGGACTGCCAAACCAAGACTAAGCTTAAGGCAGCAGGCAGTAGGAAGTGACCTGGTCTATCTTGTCAATGCGTTATTAAACTGCATTATTTATGCTAGCAGGAAGTGAAGATGATTGAATACAAATCGTTTACATGTCTGTTTGTTCCATCTTTGGCCAAGGCTTCAAGTTGAGCACTTGTCAGTTACCATGGCACAGTTCCTCTCTACTGTGTGTCACCATCCCACTGTTTACCACTCTACAGCCTACAGCTGTCTGTCTGTCACAATATTTGAAGCGATTCAATTGGATGTCTGATTAGGACGTGAGGTCATACCTCTACTTGAGCTATGTCTCCGGAGGACACTTTATGGGCTTTCCATTTGGTTTCAATGGTTCTTGGCCCCTTGCACACAGTGAACGAATTGTGTGTATCGTAACCTCACGTAGACATGCCCTATGATTCTATCTGCTAGAACCTGTGACTATTTCCTTGGTTTTCTGACAAGCTGTGTATGGGGCCTTATGTTGCTAACCTGGGAATGTTGTTGTCTACAGTGGCACAGCCGTACAGGAACACGATGACTCCCACTAGAGAAGCAGGGATCAGCATCTGGGTGTACAGCCCCAGCCAAGCAAAGTACAGCCCTATCTTCTCCCCAAAGTACTTCCTGCATGGGAAGAACAGAACAATCTCAGCTTTTGGATAGAATAGAACACGTATAAAGGACTTCCTGCATGATAAACAACACGCTGCATTAGAAAGTAAGGTCCAACACTTTCTCCATTCCGACTTTTTATATATTTTTTACATGTAGATAAAAACATATTGTGACGTTTTGATCTGAACAGACATTAACCAGGCAGAGATTGAGGAAGAACAGAGCAATCTAAGCTTTCAAGATCCGGTTCAGAATTTGAAACTTTAACTCACCTCACTAGCCCGATAGGCTGGTATTTGTAAAATACACTGTAACTCGCCCACTCCTCATACAAGAGCTGAAACAAAGAACAACGTGATGGATTACTTTGAAACCATCACATGCATTAGAGGGTCCACACTCAAAAGAGAGTTTAAAAGTTTTTTTTTTTTTTTGCTTGATCTCTTCATTCAAGCAGTAAACAAGTGTAGAGGAAATGTTTTGGCTGTTAGTCTCCCGTCAGAGATATTGCTTTCAAACCAACATGCATTCACTTCAATCTTTCAGCATTAGACCCCTCTTCCCTATGACTCTCACTGACAAGTATATCCGTCTCAGCTCTAAGCATGATTGCTGGAGAGAGTGTGTGAGAACTGTGAATGGGTCTTTTGACTTCTGAGGGCTAACATGAGCTGCAGTTAGAGACCCGCGGGCCAAAGGGTGAGAGATGGTGCGAGAGCGTGAAAGGCGTTTGAAGCCAGCTCCTTTTTCTTCCTTCAACTGACAACAGATGACAGGGGGGACGAATAGAGAGACAGTGCTACCGTGGTAAAGTACAGATGAGTGAGGTTGTTAAGGGGGAGGTGGGAGTTGGGAGGGCTCAAGGAGTAGGCGAGACAGAGAGGGGGAGGGGTGAGGTGGTGAGGAATAGGGTGGAGAGACTGGGAGTAGGGAACGTTGTGACTGGTGGAGTTGGAACACAGTCTACACTATTGGGGGTTGGGGACACAGGCTGTGTTCCTTCCATCAAACACAGTTACTGTGTGTTACAGTCCTCCCTCTCCTCTCCATGACACCACTGTGTCTCTGATCAACACCCTTCATGCTGGTGTTTCGCTGAGTGACTGCTTTTGTCAAGTGCTAGAGTAGAACTGTGAAGCTGAACATCCTAGCGCAACAATGTCCTTATCTACTACTGAAAGACTGATTTATTTTTGACTCCGTCACTTCTCATTCATCTTCGTCTAATTCATAATCTCGTCTAGCCTCTTATGTATCCTTGATCATTTTATCAACCCCCCAAAAAATAATGGTTCTCTTGAAGTAAATCTGAGAGGCTGTCTTTAGAGTAAAGAAGACATGCTCTGTTTCTCTCTTTCTCAGCCCCCCCCCCCCCCCTCACCAAAAAAGTGTTAAACAAATCTAAATAGATTTTATATTTGAGATTCTTTTAAATAGCCACCCTTTGCTTTGATGACAGCTTTGCACACTCTTGGCATTCTTTCAAACAGTTTCACCTGGAATGCTTTTCCAACAGTCTTGAAGGAGTCCCACATAAGCTGAGCACTTGTTGGCTGCTTTTCCTTCACTCTGCAGTCCGACTCATCCCAAACCATCTCAATTTGGTTGACGTCGGGGGATTGTGGAGGCCATGTCATCTGATGCAGCACTCCATCACTCTTCTTCTTGGTAAAATATCCATTAAACAGCCTGGAGGTGTGTTGGGTCATTGTCCTTTTGAAAAACAAATGATAGTCCCACTAAGCCCAAACCAGATGGTATGGCGTATCGCTGCAGAATGCTGTGGTAGCCATGCTGGTTAAGTGTGTCTTGAATTCTAAATAAATCACACACAGTGTCACCAGCAAAGCGCCCCCACATGCTTTACGTTGGGAAATACACATGCGGAGATCATCCGTTCACCCACACCGCATCTCACAAAGACACGACTGCTGGAACCAAAATCTCCAATTTGGACTCCAGACCAAAGGACAAATTTCCACCGGTTTAATGTACATTGCTCATGTTTCTTGGCCCAAGCAAGTCTCTTCTCCTTATTGGTGCCCTTTAGTAGTGGTTTCTTTGCAGCAATTCAACCATGAAGGCCTGATTCACACAGTCTCCTCTGAACAGTTGATGTTGAAATGTGTCTGTTACTTGAACTCTGTGAAGCATTTATTTCGGCTGCAATTTCTGAGGCTGGTAACTCTAATGAACTTGTCCTCTGCAGCAGAGGTAACTCATAGCACTTTTACCAAATAAGGCTATCTCCTGTATGGCCAGCCCTACCTTGTCACAACACAACTGATTGGCTCAAACGCATTAAGAAGGAAATAAATAAATTAAATGAACTTTTAAAAAGGCACGCCTGTTCATTTAAATGCATTCCAGGTGACTGCCTCGTGAAGCTGGTTGAGAGAACGCCAAGAGTGTGCAAAGCTGTCATCAAGGCGAAAGGTGGCTATTTGAAGAATCTCAAAGTGTATATTCCCTCATGGACGAGGCCCCCTGGTATCGGGTTGTGCCTGGGCGGGTCACATAGTGGATCTCACAGCCATGCAGACATCAGTAAGTGATCTGTGTGTGTGCGACCCAGTTTTTAAGTTTTAGAACACACAAACATTCCTTCTAACACTCCCGCCCCCAACACCTCAGTGTCACTATGGGTGAGGCAAGGTACTCTGAAACCAAGCCATCATATCATATTTATACCACATTCAGACAATACATGTAGAGATAATCCAACTAATGAAGAAAACAATGAGTAGCCTCAGGGTCTCTCTCTCTTTCTCTCTATCTCAGTGATGTGTCATTCTCTTGCTGGGTCAAGTGCCACTGTACCAGAAACCAGTGTAAAATTTTAGGAGGTAGAGAGAAAGGGAGGGAGAAGAGATTGAATTAAGGAGAGAGAGAGTGAGTCGAATTGAGAAAGGGAGAGAGAGAGAGAGGCTTCCATCAGGCCACACATTAAATGCTGATTGGTGGAGTCCTCCCATCTCCACAGAGGAACTCTGGAGCTCTGTCAGAGGCTAGTGCTCAGATGTTGACAGTTCTCTGATGTGGACAGAGAAGTGTGGTGACGCACGCTTGGTGCCAGGGCTTTGTTTTCCTCCCCTTGCTCCTCTCGTCTCCTCTGCCTCGGGTACAACATGCTGAGGTTGGCTGGGCCATGCCAGTGGCAGTGCAGGCTCAGAGTGTTGGAACTGTCCCCTCCTGATGTCCTGCCAGTGTCACAAGAGGGTGATGAGGCCGTTCTTTCTCTCTCCCTTTCTCCCCTCTACAGTCAGGGTCTCTCTGTCTCTCCACCCTCCACCCTTAACAGGCAGGGTTTCCACCACAACCATCCTACTGAAATACTGCAGAGGCCACATCAACATAACACACGAGACTTTTCTCTCCACAACGTCTAGTTAATCAACAGGCTACAGACAGGCAGCTTTCTTCTCTTGTTTTGTCACCACTCAAAACTACCCTCCTCCTCCCCCCTCTTCCCCCTCTCATTTCTGAGAGACACTTATCCTTTGTGAACTATATTATGCGTGCATTGATTTTATCAGCGTGATTATGCTAGCTATAAGAGTGTAAACAGTTGGATAGTTAGACACATTTTTGGTTATCGTGGGGATGGGACAGATGGTGGTGGTGATAAGTGATGAAACATGAAAAGGCATCTGGCTGAGGATGTGGCAGCACACACACACACACACACACATGCACGCACACACGCACACACTAGGAGCTATGTAGATTCCCTCTGTTGCCAAGCTGAGCTTATTGTAATCGTTCCCAGGGGGAGAAAGATAAGAGACTTTGAGACGTCTGCATTCAGAGAGAATTCCTCAATTACATGTCGTTATTCTCTTTTTCAATGATGGGGATGCCAAGGATCCTCCTTTTAGCACTCAACAGATGGCCCATACAGCACCACACCACCATTAATACGCACAGCAGCCTAGCTAAACAGCAATGAAGATGCTGGATATTTCCTACTTTTCATGTTGTTTTAACTCATTTATAGGCAGAATTATGCCTTTTTGCTTTCTTATGTTTTAGGGCATCATAAATGCCCTTTACCAGATTGGTAAAGACAAAGCACTCTTCTTGACTAGCCAATTTCCAGACCTCAAAGCACGGTCCAGACCTCAATTCCATACGACATCTGAGGTGTAAACTCAAGGACGTAGCCCATTAAAGAACAGAGGACCAAAAAATATGAAGGTGCTGAAGAACAGGAATGTCTGTTGGAAAGCCAAACAAACCTTTGAGTCTGCTCTAAACTAAAACTGGGTTCAAATACTATTTAAAAAAAAAAACGTTTATATATTTTATCTGTGCCTCTGTTCCAAATCCACTATACATATTTATATTCCAGTCAATGTTGTTATACTAAGCTGAGCGTTTCATATTTCAGATGCAATTGGAGTTGCAAAGTTAGAGTCTGATGGCACTGGCACCTACTGTACATCGCTTATAACGCTCATATTGGCGGCCATCTTAGGTTGTACCGGTACGTCAGCTCAATTGCCAAGTATCACAGAATCAACACTGAAACAGAAACATGTTCATGGCAAGTTGCTATAGATGAAATTGGTCAAAACAACTGTTAAAAACATTTTGAAAAACATGCAAAAAGTAATATTTTTTAAATATCAAATTTGACTATAAATGTTGAACATTTTCAAATATGTGCTTATTTTGGGGGGATTAAAACCAATAATTTATGTAACCAAAGTGTCTCTTTTACAATCATGACCAATTTGGGATAAAAACATATTTTTTAAAGACCCATGTTGGCACTTTTAAGAAAAAAACATGTTGGCGCTTTTAGGTTTTCACAAACACACACAGCTGTACTCCAATTGATTGTCGCAGCAGCAGAAACACGGCTGCAGTGTGGTATATTAACATCAGTGTCTCCTTAAAAAAAAAGTATTAGTTCAGTGTGGTCATGTTTATGTCACTCACCTTCCTATCATTGGGCTCCACGTTTTCACCATCCACATCTCCCTGCAAAACAAATGAAACAGAGTTATGTCTCTGTCTTGTGATTCGTCCAGACTAGGGTCACTGACATCTTGACGAAGATGAGCAAATCATTCAAAATAATGAGCCATATTGTATGCTCCAAAAAAAAAAAAAAAGGGAAATCATATTATGTTAAACTAATACTAATAATTTCTCAGAGAAAGAGATTTTATTTAACAAGTAATAATTGTGTATCTCTAAAAGGTAGTGGTCAAAATTGACACCCCTAAAGAATCTTATACATAAAGTAGTCAAACGTGTAGTATTTGGTCCCATATTCCCAGTATGTAATGACTCTACAAACTTGTTGGACGCATTTGCAGTTCATTCGTTTTTGTTGTGTTTCAGATTAGAAAGTTAAAGGTCAAAGAAGGTCAAAGGTCAAAGATCACACCCCCAAGACATGCTAAACTCCCTTTTTATTGGTAATAGTGAGAGGTTCGCATTTCTTGGGGATCTTTGACCCTTTCTCACTCATCATTATTCACGATTAATTCAGGATTAGCGGTAATCATGGTAGCATTCACATTAATGTGAAGTGTTTAAAAACATATTCTATTCTTATTTATGATAAAAGTGACTCCAAAATGACACAATACATTATTACCCATTCATTTCTATTGGACACAAAATAATCTGAAACTCAATGAAAAAGAACTGCAAATGCATTCAACAAGTTTGTAGAGTCACAAGCTGTAGTCATTGCATGCTAGGAATATGGGACCAAATACAACATTTGGACTACTTTATTTATAAGAATCTTTAGGGGTGTCAATAAGTTTGACCGTTAGCATTTTGAGATAAAAAAAAAATGTAAAAACGTATTAAACAAAATATATTTCTCTGAGAAATTGTATTAGTATAATTTTTTCGTACAATATTGCTCAGTATTTGAATAATTTATTTTATACAGTCATTTTTGCTCATCTTTATCAAGGGTGTCAATAATGTCGGACTCCACTGTACCTCAATTTACTGCAAGCCTAGGCCTGTAACGCATGACCTATTTGACTGGACTCAACAACACCTATTAAAATATTAAGAATCATATCCATAGACAGTCAAGTTGGAAGTTAAATGTATCGTATAGTCAGCACTCAAGAGTTGAATTGACTGCTGATGTCTCAAAAGTCATTAAAACAGCAACACATGTGATGTCCAGGTGGTTGGGAATAACATAATACTGCAAAAAGACACATTTCAGATACAAATTGTACAATCTAGTTTTATTGTAAACACACATGCTGATTGCAATGAGTACTCACATCATGTAGCGGATAGGCAGCTGTGTAGACTCCACTACCTAGCAGGCTGGTGATCCCTACAGGCAGAAAAAAAAACCTGTTTCAAATCCAAATGAAATAGCAGGTCATTCTGTTGATCTTTAGTCACTGCTTTTGGCATATCCAAGTACATGAACAAATGCCCTTAAAAGGGGTTGCACCTCGGGTACTAGTGACAACTCAGAGGTACCATTTCAGTCTAAAGGACCATTTGAGAATCAGCATTTTGTTCAGGCATATAGGTTCTAAAACACACACACACACGCAAGGAACAGACTATTGTCTACATTCTGCATACTTACTGCGTTCTTGTGCATGATACATATGTACTACATAAGCACAGATATAACACTCCAACTAACCAGTGACAGGAGAACCCCTCCTAGATGACGGGTATATAAAAACAAGGCAGACTGTTATGACTTACCCATACTATACTTAGCCTTTGTGCATTTTGTACGTTTCAATACTTCAAAAACCTGATAAGATAAGAAGTGAAGAATAAGTGAATACAGAACAGCACATTCCTATTACGTTTCCCCTCAATACACTGAGAACATCTAACCAACGGTCATTATGACTGCAGTCTAGAGTCTACTGTAATGGAGGATTTGGCCGACACAATGAAGAAACACTTACTATTGAAGCTCTTGTTTTACTGTCAAAGAAGGAGTCTCTGTCTGATAAATCAAACCTGTTACAGAAAACGCACAGAGACCGTTGTGTTAACTGGGGACATACAGGCAGTTGGTCTTTGTAGTCATATACCCACATTATAAAGAGAGACACTCTTTCCTACTGTTGTACCAGCACACAATAAAGACCTTCCCAGAAGTGCTTTACACACAGACTGGAATGAAACCAATTATAGAGAGGATGTCAGTGGTTAGGCACCCCGGACAAAGCCTGGTCCCAGATCTCTTCCTACTGTCTTGCCAACTCCCATGGCTATTGTCACGCGACGTGGAGTTGGCAAGACCGCAGCAACAGATCTGGGACCAGGCTTGCACATCCAGGGACTAGAGGGCCTAAAGGTCTTTAAAGGTCTTGCAGACCTGTAATAGATAACCCATGGGAGATTGTTTTGGTTAGCATAGGTACAGCTACACCAGATGAACAGAGAGCATGGATGGAATAGGATAGACTCCAGCATTAAGCCAGCAGCTCGAGATAGACTCCCACCCAATCTCTAGACAAAACAAATCAACAACAAACGCAGGCAGAAATAACCCTGTTTATAGCTTATGCCCTTAGACAAATACTGTTGTGTGTTGTTTGAGTAAGAGTAAAAGCTGACAAGACCTTTTTTTTTAAACTTTTTTTTTTACATTAAACAAAACATCAACATCATGTTTATTTGACTTCTGCTTCTGGGCTAGATCATGTGTGAGCTGGTATGTCTGTCCTTCCTGGTAATTCTTTCCTGGAAGAGTTACAGAATAATGGGTTCAATTTCAGCTCTCAGTAGAGTAACTCCATCTTTTCAGGAAATTGTTTACCATACCATATCTTCACGTTTATTGTCATTTGGCAGACACTCTTATCCAGAGCGATTTACAGGAGCAATTAGGGCGAAGTGCCTTGCTCAAGACCACATCAACAGATTTTTCCCCTAGTCAGCTCTGGGATTCAACCTAGCAACCATTCGGTTACTGACCCGACGCTCCTAACTGCTAGGCTACTATTTCTAACTAGCCTTTTTGTTTTTTTGCTCTTCCTAAACTGTGTCACAGTTAATATTGATAGTCTCTCGTTGTTCAAGCCCTCAAACCTTCAGGCCTTTAGCTATTTTTCTGTTCGGCCTTCAGTGTGTGGCAATAGGTATGCCACATGTTATACCATATGCTGCTACAGTGGTCCATTTGAGGAAGTTGATGAAATGCTCATTAAACACAGATGGATAGGAGCGGCCATTAGGGCTTTAGAGAACAATCTTGTATATATAATCGTGATACTTATATACTCACGTTTACAAGCCTTCAGCTGTTTCTCTTGCCTGTCCTTCGATGTGTGCCAACAGGCATATGCCACCACATGCCATACCATATGCCACTACACGTATACATTAAAAGTGCATTAAATGTCCTTGAAACCAAGATGGATTGGAGCAGGAATCGAAGTCCATATGTTACCGTACATGTACACAGTCTATACAGCCTTGTACATTGCATATCACCATAAGACATACAGTGTAAACTCACAAGTGTTGTTTTTCTCTGGAAAACGCGTAGGAGAGATGCTTAACGTGTTGTCCCCTGTTCTCTTCCACGTTGGGGTGAAGTGGTTCAGTGGCTTTGTTTACCAATGTGTTGATCTTCGCCCCAACACCACTGCACTGCTTCACTTCATATACCTAGAAGAAAACCACCAGGAGTTTAACCAGGGCACTATAGAACGGATCATCGGTGATGACAATGACTAGCAGGAAGTCTGTGTCTGAAAAGGTTACTAGTTGTCAAAGCCTCGCTTCCTCAGTCCTCGTTTCCTCTGATTCCTCGTCTCCCTCTCAAAGCTCATTGGAGGAGCAGGTCCAAAGGAGAAAAACGAGGACGGAGGAAGCAAGGACTTGACAGCTGGTAACCTTTACATGTCATTCAACAGTTGACATACTTTTTTCGTGGGCATCTTGAGCTTCATAAACTCTGCCTCTCGACAGAGCACATGCCATGGAGCGTGGATCTTCACAAAACCCACACCTGGAGTTTTAGTCTGAAATAAACAGAGCGGATTCATTTCATAAAATCAAAGTTTATTTTTGAAACAATACATTGTAAGTTTAAGGTTTGTTAAGAGCAAATATATCTGAGTGTCCAACACTTTGCCCATATGGCCCTTTCTATGCTAGACCAACAAACAGTACATGACATGGAGACATGGATAAACATCAGAGGGAAATAAGGTGACCGAATTAAATAATTAAAGAAATGCATGCATTTATCTCGTGCCATTAAGGAAAGCAATACATTCATCTGGATAACAGTTGGGTAAACAATAAACGGGACTCTCCAAACAAATCCCTCCTCCTCTACAGTAACTTCAATCAAAACAACGTCTGGGAACGGAAGGCTACTTACGCGAGACACAGAGGGAAAGACACCATGGGAAATCACGAGAGAAATATGCTACCATTCTTTAGAAACACATCATCATTATCATTACAAACAAGTCTCTCAACGTAAGCATTTCAATTTGATTTAATTTATTTCACCATTGTACATTTACAATGACGACCTGTCAGGGAGCGATCGCAGCACGTCGAGCACACAACGACAAAATAAAAGTAAAAAGTAGTACCAACACAAATATTATTTCGCAGTGTGTCTGTTCATGAACATCCACACAGGAGGGATTCACTGTGAAGACTTCGATGCTGCTGTCACTCAGTTACCCAGTTATGACCCACAGGATATCATGGTTAGTTAGTTGTTTATTTACATGGAATCAGTGGTTACTGAGATGATCTTTCATGGTACAGCACAGAATATCTGATTCAATGTGCAACTCCTCCTGTGACAAGGCAACCATCACCAGCAGCAGGGAATGGCCTTTAACTTTGATCTCAAATTCTAAACAACCAACTCTAACAGGCTTTCTCAGTTTATATAGTCTCCAATAGAGCTGCGACAAGCATCGTTAGCAACAAGGGACGCATAATCATAAAACAAAACACAGTCTCTTACTTGGATCTCGAACTCTGGAACCACTGACTGTCTTAACAGCTTTGTCACTTCTTAAGATGTCTTTCCCTTCCATTTCAGAGCCAGCATTTTGTTTTTGGTTGTGATACAGATCATCGGTCTTTGTATAACGTCTTGTCAAAGTACCTTGGACTTGACGTGCCTCTGTGCTGTGTTCTGCACGTCAAAACACAGATGTCACACTATCCAAAACATGAGGAATTGACATTTCCTACAACTCAAGACATGGTGGAGTCGTTGCTATCAAAAGGCTGTATGTCTGTGAGTAATCGGACCGAGAATGATTTTGGAATGCAACAACTAGTCTGTGAGACTGCATTATGTCTCCTGTTCCCACCATCACATAGCAAAACATACAGACCCCTCCTGGACAAAATTAGAGCTTTTGATAGAGCCAGTCTTGGATCAAAATGTAGTTGTGTATAGATAGGATCTTAATTTGATCAATTTTGTTGCCGAGACTTACCCTGCGAACCTAAAGGGGTTCTTTGGCTGTCCTCATAGGAGAACCCTTTGAAGAACCCTTTTTGGTTCCAGGTAAAAACCTTTTTGGGTCCCATGTGGAACCCTTTCCACAGAGGGTTATACATGGAACCCAAAAGGTTTCAACCTGGAAACAAAAATGGTTCTCCATGGAACCAAAAATTGTTCTCCTATGGGGACAACAGAAGAACCCTGTTGGAACTCTTTCTTTCTAAAAATGTAGCATATTAGCAGTATTACACTTTTCATGCAACCTCATTTTGACCTGCTAATAGCCTAAGCACCAATCAAGCAACATTATGGATTAAAATCCTGTTGCTGCAGGATTATTTTGCTGCTACAATACAGACCAAATGAAAATCCTACAACTGACCTTATTAAAGGTTTGTGGAGGAGCAATCGTGTGTGTGTACAGTACCCCTTAACAAGTGATGTGCCAGCTGAGAACAAGTTCTAATTTACAACTGTGACCTGGCCAAGATAAAGCAAAACAGTGCAACAAAAACACCACAGAGAGACACATGGGATAAACAAACATGCAGTTAATAACACAATAGAAAAATCTATGTACAGTGTGTGCAAATGTAGTAAGATGTAGTAAGATTAGGGAGGTAAGGCAATAAATAGGTCATAGTGGCGAAATAACATTGTAGGATTTCTAATGAATTTTTTTGCAGATTATGGTGGAAAATAAGTATTTGGTCAATAACAAAAGTTTCTCAATACTTTGTTATATACCCTTTGTTGGCAATGACAGAGGTCAAACGTTTTCTGTAAGTCTTCACAAGGTTTTCACACACGGTTGCTGGTATTTTGGCCCATTCCTGCATGCAGATCTCCTCTAGAGCAGTGATGTTTTGGGGCTGTTGCTGGGCAACACAGACTTTCAACTCCCTCCAAAGATTTTCTATGGGGTTGAGATCTGGAGACTGGCTAGGCCACTCCAGGACCTTGAAATGCTTCTTACGAAGCCACTCCTTCGTTGCCCAGGCGGTGTGTTTGGGATCATTGTCATGCTGAAAGACCCAGCCACGTTTCATCTTCAATGCCCTTGCTGATGGAAGGAGGTTTTCACTCAAAATCTCACGATACATGGCCCCATTCATTCTTTCCTTTACACGGATCAGTCGTCCTGGTCCCTTTGCAGAAAAACAGCCCCAAAGCATGATGTTTCCACCCCCATGCTTCACAGTAGGTATGGTGTTCTTTGGATGCAACTCAGCATTCTTTGTCCTCCAAAAACGACGAGTTGAGTTTTTACCAAAAAGTTATATTTTGGTTTCATCTGAACATATGACATTCTCCCAATCTTCTTCTGGATCATCCAAATGCTCTGTAGCAAACTTCAGACGGGCCTGGACATGTACTGGCTTAAGCAGGGGGACACGTCTGGCACTGCAGGATTTGAGTCCCTGGCGGCGTAGTGTGTTACTGATAGTAGGCTTTGTTACTTTGGTCCCAGCTCTCTGCAGGTCATTCACTAGGTCCCCCCGTGTGGTTCTGGGATTTTTGCTCACCGTTCTTGTGATCATTTTGACCCCACAGGGTGAGATCTTACGTGGAGTCCCAGATCGAGGGAGATTATCAGTGGTCTTGGATGTCTTCCATTTCCTAATAATTGCTCCCACAGTTGATTTCTTCAAACCAAGCTGCTTACCTATTGCAGATTCAGTCTTCCCAGCCTGGTGCAGGTCTACAATTTTATTTCTGGTGTCCTTTGACAGCTCTTTGGTCTTGGCCATAGTGGAGTTTGGAGTGTGACTGTTTGAGGTTGTGGACAGGTGTCTGTTATACTGATAACAAGTTCAAACAGGTGCCATTAATACAGGTAACGAGTGGAGGACAGAGGAGCCTCTTAAAGAAGTTACAGGTCTGTGAGAGCCAGAAATCTTACTTGTTTGTAGGTGTCCTTATTTTCCACCATAATTTGCAAATAAATTCATTAAAAATCCTACAATGTGATTTTCTGGATTTTTTTTTCTCATTTTGTCTGTCATAGTTGAAGTGCACCTATAATGAAAAGTACAGGCCTCTCTCATCTTTTTAAGTGGGAGAACTTGCACAATTGGTGGCTGACTAAATACTTTTTTGCCCCACTGTAGATGTGCAGATGATGATGTGCACGTAGAGATACTGGGGTGCAAAAGAGCAACAACAAAAAATAACAATATGAGGATGAGGTGTGCTATTTACAGATGGGCTGTGTACAGGTACAGTGATTGGTAAGCTGCTCTGACAGCTGATGCTTAAAGTTAGAGAGGGAGATATAAGTCTCCAGCTTCAGTGATTTTTACAATTCGTCCGTTGTTGGCAGCAGAGAACTGGAAGGAACGGCGGCCAAAGTAGGTGTTGGCTTTGGGGATGACCAGTGAAATATACCTGCTGGAGCTCGTGCTATGGGTGGGTGATGCTATGAGGCTTGACCTAGCAAAGACTTATAGATGACCTGGAGCCAGTGGGTTTGGCGACGAATATTTAGCGAGGGCCAGCCAACAAGAGCATACAGGTCGCAGTGGTGGGTAGTATATGGTGCTTTGGTGACATAACAGATGGCACTGTGATAGACTGCAATCAATTTGCTGAGTAGAGTGTTGGAGGCAATTTTGTAAATGACATTGACGAAGTCAAGGATCGGTAGGATAATTTTACGAGGGTATGTTTGGCAGCATGAGTGAAGGAGGCTTTGTTGCGAAATAGATTCTAGATTTAATTTTGGATTGGAGATGCTTAATGGGAGTCTGGAAGGAGAGTTCGCAGTCTAACCAGACACCTAGTTTTTTGCATTTGTCCAAATATTCTAAGTCAGAACCGTCCAGAGTAGTGATGCTAGTCGGGCGGGCGGGTCGGTTGAAGAGCATGCAGGCAGCAATCGGTGAAAGAGCATGCATTTAGTTTTACTAGCATTTAAGAGCAGTTGGAGGCCACAGAAGGAGTATTGTATGGCAATGAAGCTCGTTTGGAGGTTAGTTAACACAGTGTCCAAAGAAGGGCCATATGTATACAGAATGGTGTCGTCCGTGTAGAGGTGGATCAGAGAATCTTCAGCAGCAAGAGCAACATCATTGATATATACAGAGAAAAGTCGGACCGAGAATTGAACCCTGTGGCACTGCCAGAGGTCTGGACAACAGGCCCTCCGATTTGACACACTGAACTCTATCTGAGAAGTAGTTGGTGAACCAGGCGAGGCAGTCATTTGTGAAATCAAAGCTATTGAGTCAGCCGATAAGAATGCAGTGTTTGACAGAGTCGAAAGCCTTGGCCAGGTCGATGAAGACGGCTGCACAGTACTGTCTTTTATAGATGGCGGCTATGATATCATTTAGGACCTTGAGCGTGGCTGAGGTGCATCCATGACCAGCTCGGGGGGCTTGGGAAAGTTGCTGCGGAGGGTGTAGAGCTGTTGGCCAGAACACTCCTTCTGTGGCCTCCAACTGTTCTTAAATACTAGTAAAACTAATTATCGTAGATTTATCGGTGGTGACAGTGTTTCCTAGCCTCAGTGCAGTGGGCAGCTGGGAGGAGGTGCTCTTATTCTCCATGGACTTTACAGTGTCCCAAAACTTTCTGGAATTAGTGCTACAGGATGCAAGGATGCATTTCTGTTTGAAAAAGCTAGCCTTAGCTTTCCTAACTGACTGTGTATATTGGTTCCTGACTTCCCTGAAAAGTTGCATACTGTTCAATGCTAATTCAGCACGCCACAGGATCTTCTAATACTGGTCAAGGGCAGCCAAGTCTGGAGTGAACCAAGGGCTATATCTGTTCTTAGTTCAACATTTTTTGAATGGGGCATGCTTATTTAAGATGGTGAGGAAGGCTCTTTTAAAGAAAAAACAGGCATCATCTACTGATGGGATGAGGTCAATATCCTTCCAGGATACCCTTGCCAGGTCGATTAGAAAGGCCTGCTCGCTGAGGTGTTTTAGAGAGCGTTTGACAGTGATGAGGGGTGGTCATTTGACCGCGGACCCATTACGGACACAGGCAATGAGGCAGTGATCGCTGAGATCCTGGTTGAAGACAGCAGAGGTGTATTTAGAGGGCAAGTTGGTCAGGATGATATCTATGAGGGTTCCCATGTTTACGGATATAGGGTTGTACCTGGTAGGTTCCTTGATAATTTGGGTGAGATTGAGGGCATCTAGCTTAGATTGTAGGATGGCCGGAGTGTTAAGCATTTCCCAGTTTAGGTCACCTAACAGTATGAACTCTGAAGATAGATGGGGGGAAATCAATTCACATATGGTGTCCAGGGCACAGCTGGGGGCTGAGGGGGTCTATAACAAGTGGCAACAGTGAGAGACCTATTTTTGGAAGGATTTTCAAAAGTAGAAGCTCAAACTGTTTGGGCATAGACCTGGATAGTATGACAGAACTCTGCAGGCTATCTCTGCAGTAGATTGCAACTCCGCCCCCTTTGGCAGTTCCATCTTGTCGGGAAATGTTATATTTAGGGATGGACATTTCAGTATTATTGGTGGCCTTCCTAATCCACGATTCAGACATGGCTAGGACATCCGGGTTGGCGGAGTGTGCTAAAGCAGTAAATAAAACAATCTTAGGGAGGAGGCTTCTGATGTTAACATGCATGAAACCGAGGCTTTTACGGTTACAGAAGTCAAGAAATGAGAGCACCTGGGGAATGAGTGTAGTGCTGGGGGATACAGGGTCTGGGTTAACCTCTACATCACCAGAGGAACAGAGGAGGAGTAGGATAAGGGTACGGCTAAAGGCTATAAGAATTGGTCATCTAGTGGGTAGGGAACAGAGAATAAAAGGAGCAGGTTTCTGGGCATGGTAGAATATATTCAGGGCATAATGTACAGACAAGGGTATGGTAGGATGTGAGTACAGTGGAGGTAAACCTAGGCATTGAGTGACGATGAGAGAGGTTGTGTCTCTGGAGGCACCAGTTAAGGCAGGTGAGGTCTCCGCATGTGTGGGGGGTGGGAAAAAAGAGCTATCTAAGGCATGTTGAGCGGGACTGGGGGCCCTACAGTGAAATAAAACAATAATAACTAACCGAAACAGCAGTAGATAAGGCATATTGACATTAGGGAGAGGCATGTGTAGCCGAGTGATCATAGCGTCCTAATGAACAGCAATAGGTGAGACAGGGAGCCGTATGATAGTCGCTACTACACTAGGTGAGCGGGAGACACGGCGTTCAGAAATCTAGCGGGCCGGGGATAGCAGATGGGTCTTCGGCGACATCGCAATGAAAAGTCCTTTTGAAACCTCATTGGACGATTACATCGGCAGACCAGTCGTAATGGATCGGCGGGGCTCCATGTCGGCAATAAAGGGTCCAGGCCAATTGGCAAAAGAGGTATTGCAGCCCAAGAATTAGCTGGTATGCCTCTTCGGCTAGCCGGGAGATGAGCCTAGCTTGAGACTAGCTCAAGGCTAACTGGTGCTTGCTTCGGGACAGAGGCGTTAGCCAGCAAATAGCCACTCAGTTGAAGCTAGCTAGCTGCGATGATCCTGTGTAATGGTCCAGAGCTTGCGGCAGGAATCCATTGATGCAGTAGAGAAAAGCAGTCCGATATGCTCTGGGTTGATATTGCGCTGTGCAGACTGGCAGGTATTGACCGAGCTAAAGCTGGCTGGTGTCCGAGCTAACGGAGAAGACCACTAGCAGTGGCTAACTGAGTATAAAAATAGCAGATCCTTACAACATTGGGTCAGGCAGGTTGCATGAAAGTATATTCAGTTCGACTATTTACAAGGGACAAGACAAACACGCGTCCGACTGCTACGCCATCTTGGAATTCATGTTAAATGAAACATGAAATAAATGTTTCAACAAGTAATGAGTTTAGGCCTGCGGCTCTGAAAGACGTCCAATCAGGTATTATGTAGTCTTGCGCTGCCAGATATCACCCTGCATTCTCGTTCAAGGAGTCTGAGAAACATTCTGGAGCGGTTGTGGTCAGATTTAGGTAATGGGTTTCCAGAAGTTTCCATCACTGTTTCAGTCTCAAACATTCACACTCCTCCACATCCCGTTACCACCTCCGCTTCCTCCCTTCCCACTGCAGTCCCATCCCAGTATTAGATCCACTAAGTGTCTTCTATATACAGATAAGTTTAAGTCAACAGCACTTTAATGATCTATAATACTTAGGGCGCCTGTTTTAATCAACTAACTCCACAATGGACGGTCGATGAGAGGAAACGATAAAAAACCTAAACATTACTCCCTTCTCTCCACTCCACTAACATGATAAGAAAGAGATTATTCAGTATGTTTTCCCCCACAGAGAACACAAACAGTTGTAATAACAGCGGTATCTATGAGGGAATAAGCTTCAGTACTAGAATGGTTGCTTTAATGCAATTTGGGGACAAAATGGAAATTATAACCGGATGGTTTATAGATGAATCACAATTCATCTTGGCACCCAGAACCAATTCTCGAAGTGTACACTGCCTGTCACAAAGTCCCAAAGAACACTTGGCATACGACATACGTCTCTTTTTCTCACACACTTACTTTAATGATATCAATAGGACATCAAGCTTTTGAGAAATGTGCCCATTGTAAGTGTGAGAGTGTGTGAGAGTGTGTGAGAATGTGCAGGAGTGTATGTACAGTCAAGGTATTCTGTGTTATCTTCTAGCTGGCATTGCCACATTGCTTGTCTGGAGTGTGTGTATGTGTGTGTGTGCTTGTCTGGAGTGTGTGTATGTGTGTGTGTGCTTGTCTGGAGTGTGCTTGTGTGTGTGTGTGTGTGTGTGTGTGTGTGTGTGTGTGTGTGTGTGTCTGCATGGGCGTGCATGGGCATGGTGTGATCCTTCCACTGGACCATCCCTATCCTGCCCTGCCCTCTCCTGCCCTGCCCTGTCTGGTAAAGAGATCCACCATGGCAGCTGTCATCTTGCCATCATCAGCACTCGGACCAACTTGATAGTCTCAGATTACTGAGACTTCACCCTCATGTCCTTCTTACTCTCTATTACAGATTACAGTTGGTCAACACACCACAAGCACACTGAAGGCTATCACTAGAAGTGCACAGGGTTTTCCCTTTTTCATTCACTCTCACTCTCTAGTCCAAAACGTTGATTTGATGTGATCCTGATCAGTGATTTTGATTTCAAAATGCATTGGCTTTGAATGAAGAAAAATAAGATTACATTGAAATTACTGATGTAATGTTGAAAGGATTTTGAAGTCCATAATGGCATTTTCAAAGACAGCCAAACATTGTCAGGTGTGAGAAACAGAACCCTCTTCAGAAAACAGACTGATGATGCAGTTGGTTCTGTGATGCGGTTCTAAATAAATCCAACAAACAAACCAATGACAGCAGCCAGACAGGTTGACGCAGTTAACCCACCCCCCTGCTAGTCCAGCTAGCCTTCTATAGGCCGGTTTCAGCTGGTGCTGTGCCAAACTACAATGTATATTTTGTGTAATGTTGCATGGTGGGGACAAAAATAACCCTGATCCACCAGCCTCCTGGAAAACTCTAGAGGGGCAACAGTATTGTACGTGATGTTCTCCCCTCTTCCCTAAGCTAACGCTCAGCTAACACTAGCTAATGCTAGACCTGGCCGGACATACAGTATATCACAAAAGTGAGTACACCCCTCACATTTTTTGTAAATATTTGAGTATATCTTTTCATGTGACAACACTGAAGAAATGACACTTTGCTACAATGTAAAGTAGTGAGTGTACAGCTTGTATAACAGTGTAAATTTGCTGTCCCCTCAAAATAACTCAACACACAGCCATTAATGTCTAAATCGCTGCCAACAAAAGTGAGTACACACCTAAGTGAAAATGTCCAAATTGGGCCCACAGTGTCAATATTTTGGGTGGCCACCATCATTTTCCAGCACTGCCTTAACCCTCTTGGGCATGGAGCTCACCAGAGCTTCACAGGTTGCCACTGGAGTCCTCTTCCACTCCTCCATGACGACATCACGGAGCTGGTGGATGTTAGAGACCTTGCACTCCTCCACCTTCCGTTTGAGGATGCCCCACAGATGCTCAATAGGGTTTAGATCTGGAGACATGCTTGGCCAGTCCATCACCTTAACCCTCAGCTTCTTTAGCAAGGCAGTGGTCGTCTTGGAGGTGTGTTTGGGGTCGTTATCATGTTGGAATACTGCCCTGCGGCCCAGTCTCCGAAGGGAGGGGGTCATGCTCTGCTTCAGTATGTCACAGTACATGTTGGCATTCATGGTTCCCTCAATGAACTGTAGCTCCCCAGTGCCGGCAGCACTCATGCAGCCCCAGACCATGACACTCCCACCACCATGCTTGACTGGAGGCAAGACACACTTGTCTTTGTACTCCTCACCTGGTTGCCGCCACACACGCTTGACACCATCTGAACCAAATAAGTTTATCTTGGTCTCATCAGACCACAGGACATGGTTCCAGTAATCCATGTCCTTAGTCTGCTTGTCTTCAGCAAACTGTTTGCGGGCTTTCTTGTGTATCATCTTTAGAAGAGGCTTCCTTCTGGGACGACAGCCATGCAGACCAATTTGATGCAGTGTACGGCGTATGGTCCCACCCCTTCAACCTTTGCAGCAATGCTGGCAGCACTCATACGTCTATTTCCCAAAGACAACCTCTGGATATGACGCTGAGCACGTGCACTCAACTTCTTTGGTCGACCATGGTCTTGGCCACCATGCTGCAGCTCAATTTCAGGGTCTTGGCAATCTTCTTATAGCCCAGGCCATCTTTATGTAGAGCAACAATTATTTTTTTCAGATCCTCAGAGAGTTCTTTGCCATGAGGTGCCATGTTGAACTTCCAGTGACCAGTCAGTATGAGGGAGTGTGAGAGCGATGACACCAAATTTAACACACCTGCTCCCCATTCACACCTGAGACCTTGTAACAGTAACGAGTCACATGACACCGGGGAGGGAAAATGACTAATTGGGCCCAATTTGGACATTTTCACTTAGGTGTGTACTCACTTTTGTTGGCAGCAATTTAGAGATGAATGGCTGTGTGTTGAGTTATTTTGAGGGGACAGCAAATTTACACTGTTATACAAGCTGTACACTCACTTCTTTACATTGTAGCAAAGTGCCATTTCTTCAGTGTTGTCACATGAAAAGATATACTCAAATATTTACAGAAATGTGAGGGGTGTACTCACTTTTGTGATATACTGTAGCTAATAATATCAGGTGGGTTTGAGGCTGTAAAAAAGAAGAGAACAGAGAAGCCATAGAGAAGCAACTCACATCCTCATCCTTCTCCAGCTCCAGGCCCATATCCCTCAGGTTGCCCTCAAACTCTTCCCGGCGGTAGCGCTTGTCGTCCTCGTGGTAGTCCATGCTGTGGTCCTGAGAGGCCACCTCCGGGTCACCTCTGGGCTGCGGGGGCGGGGGTCGTCCCAGCCTGGCCGTCCCGCGGCGGAGGCTCCGTGTGAAGGCATTGTCGGTGAAGCGGGAGGACTGTCTGTTAGAGCGGGAGCTGCTGGGCTTTTTGATGTGGTAGGTGAGGATGTAGTCCACACGCCTCTCTCCATCCTGGAAGTATAGGCCGTGCTGGCATTGGGTGTTCTCCTCGGGTGTCAGGGAGTTCAGGAGCTGTGGAGAGAGGGGAGGGCTGTGCATTAGAGAGGGGAGGGCTGTGCATTAGAGAGGACTAGTTGCCTACCTGAACCATGTTCATGTGTGTGTGCTGTGAAGCTTTTGCCATTCGACTGGTCAGTGAGCCAGTTAGATTACAGGGGTCAAGTTGGGAGAGTCACCTAGTCCCAAAAGGGTTCCTGTGGATTTCTGGTTCCCCTTGGGAGAAGTGACCACTTAGTGACTTTGAACCTGAATGCTGATTTGCAAGGCAAGCACTATTGAGAATTATTCAGTAAACAACAAGTTATTAAACAAAATTGTGTCCAACAAAAGGCTAGTGTTGCTACTATGTATGTGTGCATACAAACGATTAACCAAACACACCTGATTCTTTATTTCATGATATATCATTCAATTATATGAATGGCATCTATAGGTATGATATTATAATTTCTTATTGTACAAACTTTGCTGAACATCAAACACAACAATTTTTTATACGGTAGATCATTCAAATCCCTGTGATTTCTCTACTCTTTCTAAGTTTGTTGACATCCACCTGAATATCTGGTGTCACAATTCTAACTAGGTTCATCACATACGCATATGTTTGATCCGGTCAGAGTTGGACATTTCCATGGAGTTTTCAGAGGGATCGACTCCAAAACTCATTGCTTATTCCTGATCTGCTGGCCTTTTATTGTATCAATAGTTGGTATTATCGTTGGAGACATCCAACAGTCTCATCTCTCAAACATCTGTAGCTATTCAAAGACAGAAAATACATTTGTTTTGGTAGACTGATGAAGAACCGCACATACCGGTATTCTGTGAGCCACTATCAATATAGTATTATTTACCTTAAAGGCAGTTGTACGAGGCACCTTCAAGACACCCTTGAACTGTTTTATTTCGGGTAAGAGTGCCAAAATGGTTGATGATTGTTTTTTGTGTGTGTGTAGACGTGGGTGTTTGGATGTTTGGGTGCAGACAAGACGACATGCTAGGCATATGCTGATGGTCTTGAGAGGTCTGGATTGGTTGGGTCCAGCTGACTACAAGCTGCTGTTCACAGTGTCCAGCCCATTGACCATACCAACATACTTCAAATTGTGTGACTTATCAGTTAGAATAATATTGTTCAATATTCCTGCGAACTATTTTAATAGAACAGACTGACCCCACTGATTCTCTATTTTTAATCACAATATTTAAAAAGTGGATTGTGGCCCGCCCCACATACACAATCATTTTGACCTAATTTGACAATTCCACATTCTACCCTCACATGACAGCAAGGAAAACTGAATACACTGTTCCATGTGTACCACTGGTTGAGAAGGTTTCAGGATCCACTCGCTACTAGCCGAACGTTATGTGTAAAACTGGAAACACATGGTCACAGACCGCAACAATGATAAGGGAGTTGAAAAAGAGTGATGCGTGATGACGTTATCGGATATATACATTTCACTCATTTCACACACACCCCTCTCTTATATAGTACAAGTCTTCACAGGGCTTCATGTGTAATGTGGAACGAGACAGACGTGAAAAAGTGTCAGACGTGTGCGGTAGATACTTGTTCTGTAATTCGGCTACGTGATCCTTTTCTCTCTGCAAGCTGGCAAACCAGGTCAAGCCATCTCTCAACTATATTGAGATTAAACAATCCTAGCACAACAGTTACTAAAAAGGGATTCACAACCGACAAAATGAATGTATTCATTACTTGACCAAGTTGAAGTGGAAACCTCATTTCCACAAAACAATCATACGTCTGACTTCCACCTACAGTATTATTTTCCAGCAAATCAAAGTTTCAAATCATAAGCAAAGTGAAATACCTGCCAAATGAATCTTCACTCTAAAAACCAAATACCAAACTACGACAAAGCAGCAGTCCCCCTGAGATAGTTCGTCTCAGTCTCTACTGAAGCACTAGTACGTTAACACGTGATGTAAATCCACACATGCTGTATCTTCGTCATTCCACTCACTTGAAATTTGCCATGAAAAACCACATCCTTTAAGAAGTGCCTGGGCTTGCTAGATGTGTCTGCTGAGTTATGAAGCAGTGAAGTCCCTGAGCTCTCTGGTGTTTCTTCTGCCATCTTCCCATCACTAGACGAGCGCCACCGCTGACTACTGCTATTAAACAGAGCTCTCTCTCTCTCTTTCCCTCGCTCTCTCGTTCTCTCTCCAGCTTTCTCTGTCACCGTCCACAGGGGTGAACAAGCCCAACGTCTCTCTGCTACAAGACCCACTACTTGTTACTTGAGAAGAGTCTGAGACGCCAAGTAGCTAATATTAGCCTTGATCTGAAAGCGACAAGGTGCCCTCTCCTATCTCAATCCCTCATTACATATAAAAGCCATACCAGATATTCAGCATTATTTCAGGGGCTGCTAATCATTCGGAGGTCAAGGTTAAGCCACAATACATTTAAATATAAACTGGGTGGTTTAAGCCCTGAATGGCTGTATGACAAAACATGTATTTTTACTGCTCTAATTACGCTGGTAACCAGTTTACAATAGCAATAAGGCACCTTGGAGGTTAGGGATATATGGCTAATATTAGCACGGCTAAGGGCTGTATCCAGGCACTCTGCATTGCGTCTGCCTAAGAACAGCCCATAGCCGTGGTATATTGGCCACATACCACACCCCTTCGGGCTATATTGCTTGATTAGAACGTAAACATTGGCCCAACCCAGAGGTGACTCCACAGGTCCCAGGGTGGTTTGGTAGAAAAACAATTCTGGAACCTAACCAGTTAAAACTAATACGGTATGATGCGATTAATCTGCCGTCAAAAGGTTTAATATGGCTATGAGGCTATGATGGGACCAGAGTTTTTCTAATCAGGTTGGTTTAAAAAAAGCATTGGGGAGGATGAAAACCCTCGTCAAACTGCAGCATCCTTGTGCTTGTTCATATGCATTATATTTTAAAGAAGGACTAGAGGTGGTACCTTTACGCAGACACAGAGAAAGCAACATGATTGGACAATAAAACTCTGAGCTTGCGTTCTGCAGGTTTGCATCGCCCAGTCCTGCTCTATGTTAGCTATTGTGTTTATTGATTCGTTCCAGTTCATCATTTTGGAATGAAAAAGTCTAGGTAGCCTAGCCAGCCCAAGTTTTAATATAAAACAAATTTGATCCCACTCACATTTTCTCACAAACGGGCTATAAATACACAATGTTACCACTTTGTTTACCCTGGCCAGAGGGACGCAGCCTACAGATCAGAAATGTTTTCTTTTGTCCATGCAATATACAGCATGCAAGATCGCTAATGATTAGGTGTGTAGGCTGCAACATGTATTGAATAGTTTTTGCTTGTGTCTGTCTGAGTGATGTGTTATCATGGTTGCTAAATAAATACCGGAGGAAAGCGGAGAGCGCCCACGACCTGTGATTTCCGTGAATCTGATTTGCATGAGACACGCAAACAGACTGCAACAGCACTCTGATGTGAAGGACAAAGAAATTCTTCGCAAGTTGACATATCATAAGGCCAACCTGATTGAAAAGTGCTGTGGCAAATGCCGCCTCACCACATGTTTTCCGGCGGCCTTTGCCCAACCAGTACAAACATTCCCCTGAGAGGGTCCTCGGTGACATAACTTCTCATCGCAACACAGAGATGGATCACCACTTCGGATGTGGCACAAAATACGCAGCGTTGAATGAGAGGTCATTAAACACATTCAAAAATGGTTTAAGCATCAGCCAATTAAAATCATTGACATAGTGTCACGTGATAGAACGCTACATTGTAGCTGGTCCAATCAGATAATATGGCACATGTTAGCCCCTATGCTAACCTCAACAGGTGGCAGTGAATATTTCCTGCAAGAAATTCCTCATCATCCTATTAAAGATATTACATTTGTTCTCCAGAAACCAATGGCATTTCTTAAAACAGGTCAACTCGGCCACCAGAGGGATAAATGCAAATCTCCAAATGTAAATTCAACCTTCATTCAATTCTTCAGCCAGCATTTCCCAAACGGCTTGTTACAGAACTGTTCCATGTCTACATAGACCCAAAATATCCAACACATAGCAGACATCGGTTCACATTATACAGTATCAGTCAGTCCAGTCCAAACTCTTGTCACAGAGTGGGACATATGCAGACAGAGGAGAAAAATGTGTAACACTAAGATCGTTTATTTAGCTAAGACAGACATCTTGTGACTTGTCATACGTACATCTGTGACATACAACAATTGACAGATAAAGTCGGTCAATGAAAAGGCCATCAAGACAAAAGCAAACAATCATTTCTGTATGGACCTCACTTTGTGCTCGGAGGCATTGTCATGCTGAAACAGGAAAGGGCCTTCCCCAAACTGTTGCCACAAATTTGGAAGCACAGAATAATCTAGAATTTCATTGAATGCTGTAGCGTTAAGATTTCCCTTCACTGGAACTAAGGAGCATAGCCTGAACCATGAGAAACAGCCCCAAACCATTATTCCTCCTCCAGCACACTTTACAGTTGGCACTATGCATCGGGGCAGGAAGCGTTCTCCTGGAATCCGCCATACCCAGATTAGTCTGTCAGACTGCCAGATGGTGATTCCTCACTCCAGAGAACGCATTTCCACTGCTCCAGAGTCCAATGGCTGCGAGATTTGCACCACTCCAGCCGACACTTGGCAATGCGCATGGTGATCTTAGGCTTGTGTGCGGCTGCTCGGCCATGCAAACCCATTTCATGAAGCTCCGAAAAGTTATTGTGCTGACGTTGCTTCCAGAGGCAGTTTGGAACTCGGTTGTGAGTGTTGCAACTGAGGACAGACGATTTTTCCACACTCAGCGGTCCCATTCTGTGAGCTTGTATGGCCTACCACTTCGTGGCTCAGCCATTGTTGCTCCTACACATTTCCACTTCACAATAACAGCACTTACAGTTAACCAGGGCAGCTCTAGCAGTGCAGAAATTTGACAAACTGACTTGTTTGAAAAGGTGGCATCCTATGACGGTAGAACGTTGAAAGTCACTGAGCTCTTGAGTAACGCCATTCTACCGCCAATGTTTCTCTATGGAGATTGCATGGTTGTGTGCTCGATTTTGTACACCTGTCAGCAAAGGGTGTGGCTGAAATAGCCGATTCCCCCACTAATTTGAAGGGGTGTCCCCATGGTTTTGCATACAGTATATAGTGTACAGCAATTGACAAATAAAGTCAGTTAATAAAAAGGCCATCAATACAAAAGGAAACAAACAATGCAGGAATGAGGTACCCCCACTGTCATCTAAACTTATCATCGGGAAAAGCAACCAATTAGTCTTGCAAGGGTGTTCGACACTGTCAACACTAGCTTTACTGTGCTGGGTGTTCTTTCCAGGAATCCGATGTTGCTATGTGCTAGCTACCATGTGCTGTGGACTGTGATTTAGCAGTTGCTGAAAAGTAAAGGTGGCTTACTATGGAATCCGGCTGGACATAGCCTATGTCCTCGATGCCCTTGATATTGATGATATCCACCTCTTTCTCTTTGCCAGGGATGGGGGTGGACCTCTCATTCTTCTCCATGGCTTCCCCAGACTGCTGGCCAGTCTCTTGGGGGTCTCCCGACGGGTCCGTGTCCTGGGTCAGGTGGGCTTTACCTGGGGAGACAAACAGCAAGGTGCACCTCTCAAGTCTCAACACATACATTCTGGGTTGGTTGTAAAGTACCATAGATGATGAATAAGCTTTTCTGTAGGCTATAATATAGGCCTACGTGAGTTCAAATGTATAGGCTCATATAATGTAGAGTATGTGTCCATGATATGTTTCCGGTGCTAAAATTGCAGGAGCATACCTTCAGGCACTCTTTATGCATGTTTCCATCTAGTTCAGGCCATGTTTCAAAGTTACAACTGTGAGTTATCACATGCAACACTGACAGCAAGCAGTAGATGTACTGGACATATAGTGGGCCATATCACAGAAATGATCTAGCTCATGGATGTTTGGCTATATGATTGTTTTTAGTGTTTTAAACTCAATTTGGGGTGGTCCACAATGTGGTTTTTAAAAATCTTTATTTTGTATTGTTATATCATTGCGGAGTGACAAATTAAATCAATTGTTCTAACTCTAACTGGATGTGCATGCATATCAAATAAGGACATACTGGCTAAATAATATCAAATAAGGACATACTGGCTAAATAATATCAAATATCAAAAGATTTTTCATCCCCCTTGTGTAATTAATTTCCTTAATAATCTATGCAATAACAAAACAGTTATAAAAGTGTAAAGTGCTATTGTTTGTTTTTCATGGTCATCCATAACTAAAGCATCCAAAAGCAACATTTATATCTGTGAAATCGTCCCTCTCAATCTCCCGCTAGCTGCCCAGGCAGGCCAGGGTCCGACTCAGATGACATCTGAGAGTTTGCAGCTGAGCGTTGTTTATTTTTCAGACATACTGCACTATGTGAATTGCTCCTTGGACTCTGTTGAACCTCACCCGGATGGTGCTTTTCCTCAACTCAAAGGGAAGATGTGCGTGCATCTTCACTAACATAAGCTACTGTCCAGCTGGTCTCCATCAAGTCCCTGACTATCTCTGACTCAGGGCTCACTTCTCTGCAACATGAATTATCTGTTAGCTTCAAAACATTGGGCTTCCACCCAGTTGTGTGTTTGGCAGTTTAAATAAGCAGACCCGAGGATTAGAAGGAGTCTCCGTGGGAATCATTGTTTTTTTTTTTTAAAGAATGAAGAGGAAAAGAAAAAGGGAAAAAATAACTTCCTCTCGTTCTAATATTAGAATGGTCTCTGTGGAATTTGGACAAGCTACACTTCAATTAATATCAAGTTGACCATAGGTCAATCTTTCTACACAGGATACTACAAAAATGTTGAATAAAAGAGAAACCAAAGTGCTGTGAATTCACAATTTGTGTTCAATAACCGAATGAAAATTAAATGCATTTAATATTACATATATAAATCAGAATAAAGGAGATCTAATGATAACCATAATGGGTCCACAAACACACCCACACATCTAAAGTCCTATAGACTGTATCCAAGTGAACTTAATAAATGGTTAAATATTGCTAAATGCTGGTTTTGTTATGATGATGTCATGATGCTATAGGTTATCTTAAACATATTAAACATGACTTTTAAATGAACAATGGACTACACGGACAAATATTCGTACTAATAAAATGTGTCAATTCATTGTCATCGTTCATTCTTAACATGTCCTTTGTTGTCGTGTCCAGTCCCATTCTCATCCATTCTGTTCTTCTTGAACTCTAAAACTCTAAGAACTGCAGTATCTCGTCAACTCAAACGGAAACACTCAACTCGAAAGTAAAGTTCGAAATCCCAGTCCTGAAAGAAAAGTCCTAAAAGATTGCCAGAGTTCTCTTTGACCTGCTTTGAAAAAGTTTGACACTAAGTTATTCATAGACCGAGAAAAAGTTATTCACAAAAAAAATGTTTTAACAAAAAACATGCTTATTCAGCAGAAATCAGTAGACTCTCAACGGAGGTGCTCTGTTAGATCTCCCAGACCAGACACGATGCTACTCCAATTAGAACAACCTTGCAAAGTCAACGGATCACAACAATCTCTCTAGACACACACGGTACTAGACACAGAATCAGGTTATCCTTCCACCACAAATTGTAATCCAACACCAAACCCTACTCAAAGTGTGTATCTAGCTCCATCCCGGGCCCCTATAAGACAATGGAAGAGGAAGTATAGGATCAATATAGGACCAGAGATGATGACATCATGGGCTATTGGGGTAATCAAATATGTTTTATGCATATATTTTCGTTAGTAAAGCAGGTGTTTACTGAGAGCCAAACGCCTAATCAGTCCTGAGGTCAATGCTCGTGACTCTTCCAGTTTGACAAACATATGAAGAGTTTAGTTCCATAACGCTATATCCACACATTTTTCACATTTGTGTTTTTTTAAATCAGAAATTATTGGTCATCGGTACCTTCTTTTGTGTGTAAAATATTACTGTTCTCAGATGTTTCATTCATAGTTTTTAGATGTGTATCAAAATGGGTTTTTGTTGCAAAACACTATGTTGCACTTCTGCCATCATCATTACGCTCACTACACTGAGCATGTAAACATACTCAGTGTAGCCTACCCCTTCATCTCAAACTGGTGCAGCCAGAAGAGCCTGGTTCCTCACCAGGTCTTCCTTCTAGAAATATGTTGTGGTCTATGTTACTGTAAAAGCACTTTATGACAACTGCTGATGCAAAAAGGGTTTTTAACATTTGATTGACCAATTGATTGATTGATTGATTCGATGGGACACCATAGGTCATAAGAAAACCTAGCAAAGTGAACGTGACCACAGTGTGTTGACACTACACGGTCACTGCATTTCATCCCACATCCCAAAAAGCATCTGCCACATGACGGTCCCCATGGCAGGAAGTAGAAGGGTGGTGTAGCAGCGAATCTTTCTGAAGACCCTGAGCTGATGACATTGCAGTTTCCAGGGGCCCTACAGTTAAACTAGGATGTGATGTGTGTAAACACATAGTAATTCCAAAGCAGATATTGAGTTAACGATGCGGTCTCTAACCTATGTCTCATTTCAAACAGTAGTTTTGAAAGTGGTGCTCACGAGCCAAAACGGGTCCCTGTTTTTTGTTTACTGTGTCATCCAGTTGTACACTAGGTCATCTATTTCATGTGATATGTTACAAATGTAGCAATTTATATGATATCACCCTAGATGCAGTACAATTTGCATGCCGTCCCAACAGATCCATGGATGATGCAATTGCCATCACACTGTACACTGCCCTATCCCATCTTGGAAAAGAGCAATACCTATGTAAGAATGCTGTTAATTGACCACAGCTCAGCCTTCAACACCATAGTGCCCTCGAAGCTCATCACTAAGCTCGCTGCCCTGGGTCCTAACCCCGCTAAGCTCGCTAAGTCCTGGATTTCCTGACGGGCCAAACCCAGGTGGTGAAGGTAGGCAACAACACCTCCGCTATGCTGATCCTCAACACGGGGGCTCCACAAGGGTGCATGCTCAGGCCCCTCCTGTACTGCCTGTTGACCCAGGACTGCGTGGCCAAGCATGTCTCCAACTCAATCATCAAGTTTGCAGATGACACAACAGTGGTAGGCCTGATTAACAACAACAACTAGACAGCCTACAGGGAGGAGGTGAGGGACTTGAGGAGACAGCAGAAGGAGCACGCCCCCATCCACATCAACGGGGCCACAATGGAGAGGATGAAAAACTTCACTAAGCAAGGATGTGGTGAGGAAGACCTCAGGAGGCTGAACAAATTCCATTTGGCCCTTAAGACCCTCACAAACTTCTACAGATGCAAGATTGAGAGTGCCTGGTATGACAACTGCACCGTCCACAGCTACAGGGCTCTCAAGAGGGTGGTACTGTCAGCCCAACACATCACCGGGGGCACACTGTCTGCCCTCCAGGACATCTACAGCACCCGGTGTCAGAGAAAGGCCAAGAAGATCATCAAGGACCTCAACCACCAGAGCCATGGCCTGTTCACCCCGCTACCATCTTGTAGGTGGAGACAGTACAGGTGCCACAAAGCTCAAATCAAATCAAATTGTATTTGTCACATACACATGGTTAGCAGATGTTAATGCGAGTGTAGCAAAATGCTTGTCGAGAAGAATGCTAGGGAGTGGTGCACGATGTGCCCGTCTCCGGAGTCTGACCAGAAGACCGCCTCGTTTCCCTCTTTTTCGGAGTCGTTTTTTTGGGTCGCAGCATGGGATCCATTCCGTTGTCCTGGGTGAAAGGCAGAACACAGGATCCGCGTCGCGAAAAACATATTCTTGGTCGTACTGATGGTCAGTTGACGCTGATCTTATATTCAGTAGTTCTTCTCGACTGTATGTAATGAAACCTAAGATGACCTGGGGTACTAATGTAAGAAATAACACGTAAAAAAACAAAACACTGCATAGTTTCCTAGGAACGCGAAGCGAGGCGGCCATCTCTGTCGGCGCCGGAAGTCACTCTGGGCTGGGACCAAGAGACTGAATAACTAACTTTCTATCTCCAGGCCATCAGACTGTTAAATAGTCACCACTAGCCGGCCTCCGCCCAGTACACTGCCCTGAACAATAGTCACTGTTACTAACCACCCGGTACCTGACCCTGCACATAAGAAATTGCTGCCCTATGTACATACTGTAGTCATTGAACACTGGTCAGTTTAATAATGTTTACCTACTGTTTTACCTACTTCATATGTATTTACTGTATTCCAGTCAAGGATCATCCTATATACAGTCGAAGTCTGAAGTTTACAGACACCTTAGCCAAATACATTTAAACTCAGTTTTTCACAAGTCCTGACATTTAATCCTAGTAAAATGTACCTGTCTTAGGTCAGTTAGGATCACCACTTTATTTTAAGAATGTGAAATTGCAGTAGTAGAGAGAATGATTTATTTAAGCTTTTATTTCTTTCATCACATTCCCAGTGGGTCAGAAGTTTACATACACTCAATTAGTATTTGGTAGCAGCATTGCCTTTAAATAGTTTAACTTGGGTCAAATATTTCAGGTAGCCTTCCACAAGCTTCCCACAATAAGTTGGGTGAATTTTGACCCATTCCTCCTGACAGAGCTGGTGTAACTGAGTCAGGTTTGTAGGCCTCCTTGCTCGCACACGTGTTTTCAGTTCTGCGTACATATTTTCTATAGGATTGAGGTCAGGGCTTTGTGATGGCCACTCCAATACCTTGACTTTGTTGTCCTTAAGCCATTTTGCCACAACTTTGGAAGTAAGCTTGGGGTCATTGTTAATTTGGAAGACCCATTTGCAACCAAGCTTTAACTTCCTGACTGATGTCTTGAGATGCTGCTTCAATATATCCACATCATTTTCCCGCCTCATGATGCCATCTATTTTGTGAAGTGCACCAGTCCCTCCTGCAGCAAAGCACCCCCACAACATGATGCTGCCACCCCCGTGCTTCACGGTTGGGATGGTGTTCTTCAGTTTGCAAGCCTCACCCTTTTTCCTCCAAACATAGCAATGGTCATTATGGCCAAACAGTTCTATTTTTGTTTCATCAGGCCAGAGGGCATTTTTCCAAAAAGTACGATATTAATCCCGATGTGCAGTTGCAAACTGTAGTCTGGCTTTTTATGGCAGTTTTGGAGCAGTGGCTTCTTCTTTGCTGAGCAGCCTTTTAGGTTATGTCGATATAGGACGCATTTTACAGTGGATATAGATACTTTTGTACCTGTTTCCTCCAGCATCTTTAAAAGGTCCTTTGCTGTTGTTCTGAGATTGATTTGCACTTTTCACACCAAAGTACGTTCATCTCTAGGAGACAGAATGCGCCTCCTTCCTGAGCGGTATGACGGCTGCGTGGTGTTTATACTTGCGTGCTATTGTTTGTACAGATGAACGTGGTACCTTCAGGCGTTTGGAAATTGCTCCCAAGGATGAACCAGACTTGTGGAGTTGTACAGTTTTTTTCTGAGGTCTTGGCTGATTTCTTTTGATTTTCCCATGATGTCAACCAAAGACGCGCTGAGTTTGAAGGTAGGCCTTGAAATACATCCACAGGTACACCTCCAATTGACTCAAATGATGTAAATTAGCCTATCAGACGCTTCTAAAGCCATGACACCATTTTCTGGAATTTTCCAAGCTGTTTAAAGGCACAGTCAACTTAGTGTATGTAAACTTCTGACCCACTGGAATTGGGATAGAGTGAATTATAAGTGAAATAATCTGTCTGTAAACAATTATTGGGAAAATGACTTGTGTCATGCACAAAGTAGATGTCCTAACCGACTTGCCAAAACTATAGTTTGTTTACAAGAAATGTGTGGAGTGGTTGAAAAAAATAGTTTTAATGACTCCAACCCAAGTGTATGTAAACTTCCGACTTCAACTGTAACTACGGCTGTACACATCTTTTCTATTCATATACTGCCCATAATGTGTATACACACCATTATATACATGCACATTATATTTGTATTCCTGATTCTGACATTGCTCGTTCAAAACATTGATATATTTCTTAATTCCTTTCTTTTTCTTTTTGGGATTTCCGTGTATTGTTTTGCATTGTCAGGTATTACTGCACATTTGGAGCTAGAAACATAAGCAGAAACATAAGCATTTCACTACACCTGCGATAATATCTGCTAAATATGTGTATACAACAAATAAATCACATTTGATTTGATTTTGATCTGATGCGAATTTTCCAATTTGTGTGATATGTTATAAATGATGTTCCAATTCGTACAATATCTTATGAATTTGTTGTGATTAAGACACAGGAGTGCATTTTTAAGTATTTGGACTGGACTTAAGTAACAATCCCAATGTAACCAAACCAAAATGTATCTCATGCACATTGACAGCACATAGGGCCCAGACCTAATGACACTTTCGATTTGAGGGAGGCCCTTGAGTTTAAGAAAATATGCAATGCGTGAGCACATATTAGTCCAATTGTACAGTAAATATTGACAAGAAGAACTAGTGCAAACCAAACCAAAATGCAATCAGTCTTGTTGTCTTACATGATAAACCAAACACATTTATCAGTTACAAGTTACTCAAGTCTCTCACTTACCGTGTGGATAGCCGCAACCTACAGTACGAACTTGATAGGCTGCACTGTAAAACTTTTCTCTCATAATTTACAGCATTATACTGGCAGCAGAGTTGCCAGGTAAATACTGTAATTTGCTTTACACCCGGGATGCTGTATAATGTTTTACAGTAAAAAGAATAGTGGCGTCTAATACAGTTATAGTAATATGAAGGCAACTCTGATGCCAGTATAATGCTGTCAATTTACAGTACAGCATGTTACCGAAACCAGTTTTACAGTACTAATACTCTTATTGTAGTCTTTTTTCTGGAATTGTATTGAACTAATGAATTCGTTAATGGATGGATGAAATGTATTGAGGGGGGGGCTGGGTTTGCAATTTACAGTTTTACTGTAAATGCATGGGATTGGTGCAAGCAGGTTGGCTGCCAGGTAATGTGTTTACATATTACAGCATATGAAACACACACTGAGTTTGCAAAACATTAAGAACACCTGCTCTTTCCATGGCATAGACTGACCAGGCAAATCCAGGTGAAAGCTATGATCCCTTATTGATGTCACTTGTTAAATCCACTTCAATCAGTATAGATTATCACTCTAGATTAACTGGAGAAGACAAAGGGTGAATGGGCAAGACAAAATATGCAAGTGTCTTTGAAAGGGGTATGATGGTAGATGCCAGGCGCGTTTGTGTCAAGAAATGCAACGCAGGTCCTAAAGTTTTGTACACTCAGTATATATTAATATTTGGTCTTTAATATCACTTGTACTTCTAGAGTCCTTAACGAAGGCTTCCAAACCTGCAGTGACTACAGGACAAAACAGACCAAGGGCATGGCAAACACTCAACCATTCTAGGTTTTAGAGTTGCTACTATCCCCCCTATACACATTTCATTGTTGGGACACTACTAGCACATATCAGTTAAATTGGTACAGCACTCTCACTCAGAGATGCAACAAATGTAGCCTCTTACAAGGCACACCTCAGAATATGTTCATGAGCCAGAAATAACAATACCATGCACCCACCAAAAATACGGTAGGGTACTGTATTCTGCCGGGTGTAATTATAGTACCATTTGAAATACAGTAGATCTTTACAGAAATGTATACTGTTAAACCAATGTTTCATTGGAATTTAAGGTACAATTTACCAGTTCCACCTAAAATCACATGTTAGTTGTATTGTATAATACTGTAAAAACAACAAGATCTTTTAACAGTGTACCCAGAAGGTGCTGAAAATATTTGTCAATTTCACCGCCGCTTCAAGAAGATATTTACTAAAATGGTCTGAGCTTAATGCGTCTCACCTGAAAGCATGAGGTTGGCCCCTGAAACGGACATTTTTTATCTACAGTATACATAAGCAATTACTGTAAAGCAATACAGGGATGGGACTTTGATGGGGGTGGGGGCCACCAAAAACCTGAACTTATCATGAGGGGCCGCCATTGCTAATATCCATATCCGCCCCTGTCCCCAATCGCACACAAAAAAAATGGCCCCCCTCTTGACAGTAGAGATTAGTTTTAGACAGTAAAACTTAGTTTTGGAGTCAATTTCATGTAATTCTACACCTTTTTGCCATGGGGTGTAGGGAAAATGTTGCAGTTTTAAAGCAAGTTTTCTGCAATTCAACACATTTTGCCATGGGGCGGAGAGAAGATTGTACAACACATTTCAGCTCATTTGGAGATCAAAATCCTATCTAAAAAATGTTAGCTGACATAGGCTAATTGACTGACTATCAGTGACTGACAAAACAAGAGAAGAACTGCTGATCCACAACCAAGTTTACATATTGCACCTTGTGTATTCTACTATTCTAACTTGTAACAGTAAGTTGAGACCCCTGGTGGAAGTTGATCAGAGGGCCCATCCTTGAAATGCAGTGTGTTAAAGTAATTTTCACAAGAGGCTACCAATAATAGGCTACCAATAAAATTATTTTTCTGCATTTTACCCATAATGCAATGCAATTTAATTCTGTAAAAGCTGTAAAGTATTTTACTGTATGTTCTACAGTGTTTAACTGTTGAAATTACAGAAAAGTCTTACAGTGTGTAATGACTGAACACGCAATGCATGCAGCATCGACAATATGACCTTCTGAGAGCATTGCACAGTGCACACCGACCTGACTGACAAAGACAGGTGAGGGTTTTGCGACAGGGAAACTACTTTCTCACAACATGATCGTCATACTCCTGGATTAGTTTGTACACCTGACACCATAGAATATAAATTGGCTTCCCCTCCTCGAGCTCGACTGTCACTAAATCACATCCAAACAATAGGAAAGATACGAGTGGATGTTTCTGCTCCTGAGTGGCGCAGCGGACTAAGGCACTGCATTTCAGTGCTAGAGGTGTCGATTCCAGGCTGTATCACAACTGGCCGTGATTGGGAGTCCCAGCGTCGTTAGGGTTTGGCCGGTGTAGGCCGTCATTGTAAATAAGAATTTATTCTTAACTGACTTGCGCTCCAAGTCAGACTTTTGTAGCTTCTTATTTTAAACGGTCAATGGGATTGCCTAATGTTTGTTCACCAAATCATATACTCACATTTTGTACAGGTACATACTGACGCCTAGTTTCATGTCTGTATAACAAAACTTTTTTAACGCTTGCTCAGACTCAAAAATATAACGACTTTCCCCTGCTCTCTCTGCTTGAATTCCCTTTCATCTAGCGGAGTCCGACCGATGCAAAGCGCCGCAGGTTAACCGACTCTCTTTACAGTTCAAATTAAAGATGCAAAAGACGAAAGTAAATAATTAATTCTCTGCATTTTATATCACACTCATAATTACACCATTGTATCAATTCACAAAACAATCGAAAAATAGATACACGTCTCGTTGTATGTTTATTACATCGTTATTACGCATGCAGATTAAAGGGTGTTATTGTCCTGCGTGAGAAATTGAGTTGACATGTATCATGTTGAAATATGCATTTAAACACGAAAAATAACAGTTTGCTGTGACAATGACTTAGGCAAGTCTTGTCATTGTTTCAACATCGCCACATAGCCATACCAACTGAAAAACATGATACAGAGATGTATAGCAGCAACTTTATACCTGCAGTGGATGAAATAAAAAGCCTCCGGTGCAACCTGCTGAGAAGGTTTACAGAGAACTTAAATCCATAGTGACCATCAAGCAGTCAGCCTCTCCTCGTTCTTCCGGAGGACAGTCGGTGCGCGCTGCGCTCTTGTCAGCCCTCCTTCGTCGAGTCGCGCGAAAAGTGTGAGGCAGAGGAATATGCACGAAGATCTATATCTGAGGCAGTCCCTCTTTTCCTCTTTGCCATTGAAGTATCAGCCCATTTTTTTTATGGCGTAGAGTAAACCAATTGTAATTTAGGAGCCAAACATGCCCAACTCAATAATTTAATTCGCTAATACATTTAGGCAGGCCATGTATTTAGGCTGTATTGAATTAGCCATCGGGGTTTGTTCCATATGCATGAGACTACTTCACTTGATTGGGCATTATTATGTCCCACAAATACCATAACTTACCACAATGTAATAATGAGGTGCTTTGGAACACTAAACCTGGTGGCAACTGAGCTGCCACCACCTTAAAGGAGACAAAACCTTTATTTTCCTGGAGTATTGAAACATATGGGTGTGAGGGTAGTGGGACAGATTTAAGGTGTACTGAAACATGACAAGGTGTGTTTTAACCAGTGGTGGTCGGTGCCGTTTAAGATGAGGGAGACTACTTTTTTTTCATGACCATGGCCTTATATCTATTACAGCATTTCGGATGACTGTCATTCATATTCCATTCACCCATTTCAATGTAATAACGATAGGTTTAAACTCACATTTTCCCTATACCCATCATGAGGTTGCTACAACCTAGCCAACGAATGAAGGTTTACAAAGTAGGTGCACACAGGTCGAGAGAAAGATTTGAAGTGACAGTGACACATTCAATACAGTGACATACTCTCCTGCATCTAGCTGATCTAGGGAGTAATCATTAGTCCAACAGATGCAAATGAGAGTTTCTACTGGAAAAAATCAGGTATGTTTGCCCCTGTTACGTTTGCTTCCGTTTAAGAAAAGTTGTTCAACAGATTCGATGGAATGAATACAACCCTGATCACCCGAAAACACAGTTCACTTTCATAGCAGCCGCATGGTATTCCTTCTCGCATTAATGCACTCTCCTCATCACCTTTTCCCTTCGATTGTGGACTTCAATGCACAACACATCAGCTGTATGAGACCAGGGGAAAAAACCTTTCCAAGCCAAATCATATCATAACCGCTACACACCGCCTACATCGTTGACCCCATATTAGCTAAAGTAACGCCATAGCCAACATGGCTAATAGATGTACTGTGTTAGTAAACCAGCTACAATCATGCAGTAACGTTAGTGTTCAGCCAGTAAGCAGATTAGCACTTACACCGGCGGGCCCTGGTGGCAATAAATTAGTAAAACCAAAAGCTTACCTTGACTTGGAACAGTTCCAGTGTTGTGTTGGATTGTCATAGCCAGCTAGCTGACATGGCATCCCTCTGTTTGAGCAGGCTAAACTAGCTAGCTGCATTTGCTAGCCAAGTAAGTAAAACTAAAAGTGAAAAAATGTATGAAATATCTCTATCTTGCTTCTCCTTCATTTTGGAAGAAATTATTGTTTTCAACTATTGTCTCTCTCTCCCTTTGAGTCAGCTACTCACAACATTTTATGCACTGCAGTGCAAGCTAGCTGTAGTTTACACTTTCAGTACTAGCTTAAATTATCTGATCCTTTGATTGGGTGGACAACATGTCAGTTCATGCTGCAAGAGCTCTGATAGGTTGGAGGACGTCCTCCGGAAGTTGTCATAATTACTGTGTAAGGCTATGGAAGGGAGAACCATGTATTTAAGTCAATGTACCCAGAGGAGGACGGAAGCTTGCTGTCCTCCGTCTACACCATGTTGCTACCCTACAGAGTGCTGTTGAGGCTACTCTAGACCTTCATTGCAAAACCGTGTGTTTTATTCAATTATTTGGTGACATGAGATTAAATTTAGTATAGTTTTATCTAAAAAGGACAACTTTTAAAACGTTTGGCAATTTTTATTTTTATGAAATTCACTGAGGAGGATGGTCCTCCCCTTCCTCCTCTGACAAGCCTCCACTGGTTGTAACAGCACTTAATAAAGAGTTGTGCAACACCTTGCCAGAGACTGGGAGCACTAACCCGGAAAATAATCTTTATATTCAGAAGAGGGTACATGGCATGGAAGGTTGTTCTGATGGATTGAATCCCAGTACAGTTGAGTTAGATTATATGATTGACAGTTGACAGTTCAGTTGACATTCCGATTCTTGTCTTGATTGCTTTTGGTTAGAATTGGCCAGCCTGTGTGTTATGTAGTTTGTATGTATGTTTTTCTACAGGGAGACAGAGAAATAGCAAATAATAACAAGCAATAATTAAAGTATATCAATGCATAATTAGGTTAACTTAACTTCTATAATATTAATACATTGCAAGACCATTGGTACACTAAATTGGTAGTGGCTATTTAGTGTACCATATAGCATGTGTTGCATGCATCATCAAACACTAGATGAAGCTTATACAGTTAGTAGGCAAACAAGCCAGCACTATTAACTAAATAGCAACATTTGCATGAAAAACAAGTGCACGAAAGGCGTAAACAATGACACGTGTCGATTAACAACTACACGTAGCATCAAGAAAACTGATCAATGAATCAAAATGTTTGTTTGACTTCGACTATTAGCGCACGTTTTAATTTACGCATCATCTCTTGGATTGTTTTGGAGAGTTTTGTCTGAGCATTTGGTGCTCTCACCTGTATGAGTTCAGGAAGAACCCAAACACTGGGGAGGTGCCTGCAAACGTGTTTGATACTTTACCACCTCCATGCCTCAGACTGGGGTAATGCTGAACAGTACTGCAGCACAATGTTTGAAGTTCACATTTTTCCTATAATCTAAACATTTGTCTTCCGATATGGGGGCCCACATTCTTCATTCGGCATGTGGCTGTGGTTGAGAGGGTTAAAATTCAGAAGAAATGTGCCATCTTACTTCCTTCACCCAGCAGTCTGGGGCTCAATTCCCACGTCCAACTTTCATAACTGTTTCTTATCTGTCTAAACAAAGCACTGACAAAATAAAGGTGGAATTTTACAGAAAAATATTCTCCTCAGGCCCTATTCAGACTTGCGATATGTTTATTTAACATAGACTTTAAAAACGTTTTTACTTAAGTCTATGCTTCATTGAGTCCCTGTTAAAGTCTACTTATCTCAAGTCTGAATCGGGCTCCATTTGCTCAGTGTTACAAGGGTGGTTCAGCACAACAGTTCAGGCTTGAACACTGGCTGAGTAGACTAAGGCATATTGTTCACAAGTGGGAGACCAGGGTTCACATCCACCTCTCACACAAAAGCCCACTTTATACATGTTACCTCTGCTATAACTTACATATCCCTAAACATTTTTATTGTAACATTATTTAGGATCTCACAATGGGCCTGCCTATAATTAGTGGCATTTTATACCCTAGGAAAAGTATTACATTCCCCTGTGTCTTCTTTAAAATGTTGATCAAAATATTGACTGAAAATCATCATCAATCAACAGTTATACCTTAAACCATTGGCAATTTAAAACCATTTCATTGTATGAGACAGTCTGCCAAACCAGTATTTTACATGCACAAAAAAAATCTTAAAAACACAATTTATCAGATTGAAGCACTAAATTGGGTTTCTTTTTCAAACACTTTCTGTGTATCATAACACTTACATTCAAACACCCTCCAAACACCAGATCTCATTTTAGATTTAAAACACCCTTACATTCAAAACACCAGATCTCAGTTTAGGTGCACTACTTTTCATGGTTTTTCTACACAGTGATAGTGGTTTGAGTCTTTCGATTTTAACAGTGAACAATAACCTAACCAATCCACTGATAGCTAGGTACTCCCCTTTGTAAAATGTAATAAGGTCCACCGTAAGAAAATATGAGCTCTGACTGTTGTATGTAGAGCTCTCTGAATCTCTATCAAACAGGTGCATCCTACAAGAGAACCCTGACCTTTGATATTTGTCTCAAGTGCATTCCATTAAGGGTAACTATGTAGTAGGTCCTTCATTCAACTCATACACTCAACTCTAATTGATTGCACTAGATCTGTCACCTCAACCTTTGGTGTGATAGAATCAACTATTTCAGGAAACCCTTGTTAGTCACGCATAATGATTACAATCATCATCGTTAAGGTCGCCCTTGTTAGTAGAGAATCTCACTTGCTTACGGCTCGTCATTAGTTATATGAGTTCACCTCAAATAGTAAGATAGAGCTTTTCTTGTCCATGCGACCTGACCAGGTAAAACTCTACTTGAGTATTTGAGTTGTCATTGAACTCGCATGACTTCAAGCTAAACAATGTAAGGGAGATTCCCTCCTAAAATGATTATCCCCAAGGCCCGAGGCTTAACATTTGGCCAACATTCTTACAATTAAATGGCAATTGAATAATATGATTTGCCTTCACATACGCAGTTCAAGCAGACAAAACAGAAGTGAACAATTAGAACAAGAATTCAGTGGCCATGCCACAACATTATTAAAAGACTGGAACTTTAACACTTTAGAGTGAAGCAATCTGATAGTTTCTTGTTCTTTGGTGCAATATTAAGTGGTTATACAATCAATAGAGCCACACAACACATTTTGTGACATGATAGAGTGAACCCAAGAGCAGAGAATGAACCAGACCAGGAATCAGCGACTTGGAAAAAACCTAAATACTTGAACGTAACAATACAGGAAAAAACTCAAAACTCAAAACACACTCGAAAACTGATGTGGGGGAAACATTCAGGGAACTGAATTCAAGAGCTAACAAAGGCAAACAGAAAACAAACCTCTCTTAAAGGGGAAATAATGAAATGATAAGACACACCTGAGTAACAAAGTATCTAGGGCAGTCTCTGTTGCCAGGAGGAACCATGACCTGCTGAAGCCCTTCTAGGAGCGGCTTCAGCAGCGGAGCCATGACGACCACCACGTAGTCGGTTGAGGTTTCTAACAAGACCAGGATCCAGGATGTCCCAGGCAGGCACCCACGCCCGCTCCTCGGGACCGTAGCCATCCCAGTCCACCAGATACTGCAGGGTCCCTCGGAACCGACGAGCCTCCAACAGACACGGGACAGTGTAGGCTGGGCGGCCATCCACAAGTCGAGGGGGAGGAGGAGCAGGTATGGGGGGAGAGAAGGGATGGGTCCTTACCAGCTTGAGACGGGAGACTTGGAAGGACGGACAGACCCCCATGGATCTGGGAAGCTGGAGACGATAGATGACCTGGTTGATGCGACTCGGGATCTTGAATGGTCCTACGTAGAGGAGCGAGCTTCCGCAAATCCATCTTTAAGGGAAGATCACGGGTGGACAGCTACACTCGTTGACAAGGTCTGAAGAGTCGAAGAGGTCTTCGGTGCCGGTTTGCCTGATGTTGATGTCGAGCATAGGAGCGGAGTAAGGAGGATCGTGCTCTGATCCAGGTGCGGCGACATCGTCGAATGAACGCCTCGGAGGGGGGGGGGGCAAAACCAAACTGACACTCGAACGTTGACAGTTCAGTGGACGACTTCAGCAGTGTGTTATGAGCATACTTCGCTCAGATGAGGTACTTGCTCCAGTTGCTGGCCTGAGTGGAGACGTAGCGGCGGAGGAACTTCTCCAAGACATGAGATCAGCCCTCTCCACTGAAGGCAACTTGGGTAAGGCGATGAAATGGACTATCTTGGAGAACCGATTGACGACCACCAGGATAGTGGTAAGTCCTTGAAATGTGTATATTTTATCTTTATTTAAAGAAGAACAAATTCTTATTTTCAATGACGGCCTAGGAACAGTGGGTTAACTGCCTGTTCAGGGGCAGAACGACAGATTTGTACCTTGTTGGCTCGGGGATTTGAACTTGCAACCTTCCGGTTACTAGTCCAACGCTCTAACCACTAGGCTACCCTGCCGCCCCAATGATGGAGGTAACCCAAAGATGGAGGTAACCCAATGATGAAGTCTACAGACAGATGAGCCCAGGGCCGGTTGGGATGGCAGAGGTTGAAGCAACCCAGCCGGTCGCTGACGTGAAGTTGGGTGAATTTTGGCCCATTCCTCCTGCACAAAGTAAATGTCTTAACCGACTAGCCAAAACTATAGTTTGTTAACAAGAAATTTGTGGAGTGGAAAGAAAAGTGTATATAAACTTCAACTGTATATACTGTATGCATATTTACTTCCATAATATATGGGGGATTAGAAAAGATGCAGACAATTACATTGATGGACAATTACATTGATGCAATATTAAAGCTGATCCACCCCTTTAAAAAAAGAGTCTCACAGTGGGTCACCCCGAACCTGCAGTAGAATGAGCTTGATCTGACCCCTGACCCCTGGACGGAGCTAATGGGGCGTCCATCGAGGGCTTGAATCTGCAGAGGGATGGGACATTTCACACAAGGGGATTTGTAAATCTCCGGTGAAGTCTTGATTCATGAAATTATCTGTGGCCCCGGATTCCACAAAGGCTTGAATCTAGTGCTGACGGTTGTCCCAGTGGAGGATTGCAGGTAGTGACAGAGGGTGCCTGGGTTGCCGGGAGGTAACTGCACAGCTCGCCAGAGTTTCTCCCGGCCTGGCAAGTCTGGTGTTTCCCGTCAGCTCTGGGAATGTAGCACGGCTGAGACCTCCGGAGTAGATACAGCAGCCTTCGCGCATGTGCCTGTCACGCTCCTGTGGACTCATACGTGTGCGACCCAGCTGCATGGGATCATCCATGCTGGACTCGGTGGGCTTGGGGTGCTCAGGAAACCGGAATGCTGGAGTGTTGTCAAAAGGGCACTCTCTCACCCGTTCTCGGATGCGGTTGCCAATCCTGATTGACAGCGTTATCATGGACTCGAGATCCTTTCCCAGTTCCCGAGCGGCAAGTTCATCCATGATGGAGTTAGACAGTCCCCGGTGGAAAGCGGTAACCAGTGCCTCCGTATTCCACCCACTCTTGGCGTCGAGGGTGAAAATGAATGGCGAAGTCACCCACTGGTCTGGCCCCTTGGCGGAGGTTAAAATGGAGAACATAACAACACAGGGAAACAAAAAACTCTAAACAACAAACACCAACACTCGAAAACTCATGTGGGGGAAACATACAGGGAGCTAAATTCAAGAGCTAACAAAGAGAAACAGAAAACACACCTCTCTTAAAGGGGAAACAATAATGAAATGATAAGACTCACCTGAGTACCATAAAAAGTCTCTAGGGCGGTCTCTGCCGCCCTCTGGTGCCAGGAGGAACCATAAAACATTTAGAGCATTCAATTCCCACATTTGGTTATTTCAGTTGGTTTATCTAAATCAAATCAAAATCAAATCATAATCTAACCATCTAGCTTCTTGTGAGTTGAGTTCCACAGGTTTCCTTTTTTGAACCAGTATGTTTCCTGACTAGAAGCTGTTTCTATCTTTGATTGACATAAATACAGATATAGTAGTTTATGTGGCTGCCCTGCCACTCTCTGTCCACAATGCACCACTGTGCAAACAAATTTTGAGATTGACCCTGGTTCAAGAGACTGTATAGTTACTGTTTGCTACCTTAACCCCTTGTAAAAATTAGGAACTGCCCATCCACTGAAGCCAACAAACGTCAGTCTAACAGTCTTTCATGGTCCATGGCATGGCATTGATATAACTGAACTGAAGAAATCCACTGGGGTTGTCTGGCTGCCAGCAAAAAACACCATAAAATGCAATTACATCTCTGGAGCATCCCTTTACCCTGCCAGGAGTGCCAGAGTGGGAGGGGTTACACTTTTTTGACTATCCAATTGGTTCTATTGTGCCAGGCATGCTCAATCAAGCACAGCTCAAGTATTTGAAATAATTTCGAATAGTATTTGAACCCTGGTCTGCTGTGACGATAAACAGATAGCAGAGGCCTTAGGAAAGTTAAAATAGTTCATGTTTAATGGCACACATTCTACAGCCACGAAGGTCAACTGTGAGGTCAGATATAATCAGTAAAACAACGTAGAGGTAGAATGCATCGTTTATATATGGTTGAGAAATGTTAACTCATACAGATTTGAGATCCCACAAATCTCCCTGTTCGTGAGTCTGATCTTTTTCCACGAATGGCCAATCAAATCAAGGCCATGTTTCCCAGTTGCAATGTAATTTAAGCATTACAATGATCGTACCATATGCATCCTTATTTACTAAGCAACTTTTTAAGAGTGTTTCCCAAGCAAGCACGTAGAGAACATTCGCAAAGTGCGTCATTAAACATATGTCGATAATGATAGGATCGAAAGAAAAGCAGCTTTATCCATTCGGATCTTTCAGTAACATTAAAATGATTCCACAATACTGACGACAGATCAGCTCCTAGAGAGATATTACCACCTATGTCTTTTGAGGTGGTTTATGATGCTTACCCAATAATAATGCACTAAATCACATATTGGGCACATCATTGCGCACATGTTGTCACACATTATGAAACCCATTTAGGCAAAGCATTTAAGTAGCCTAGTCGCAAAATAGAACTCAACTGACTATGTGGGCCTAAATGTGATGTAATCACCTCGGTATTCATTTGAAGCATAATTTTGCCCTTCACTTGTTTGTAACAATTGCAAATACTTTGGCAACTTTGGATTTGTAGTCAACTTCGTTCTGAAGTTATCGGTAGTAACAGTCAGACAGACAGCATAAACAAATCTTGATTATATCTTTAGTGGATAACTTCTATGAATAAAGTGTATCATTATTTACGAGCCAACTTTTTAAGTGTTTCCCAAACAAGCAAGTGGAGAGAACGTTCGCTAAGTGCGTCATTTGACCATGTGTCGATATTGATAGGGTAAAAATCCCTTGCAGATGTGCAAAGGGGTTTTATTACGAGCTCTGGGAAACACCAGCGCTACTAAAGATATATCGTAAGAAGGTTCTAACGATGATTGTAATGCTAGGAAGGCTCTCGGAAACGAGGGCAATAATTAGGCAAAAAAATCTGAATTGGGCTGCCAGTGTAAACAAACTCAGCCGTTGAAAGTTAGATACATGATTTATGGCTAAGACTATAGGTTTATTATAATTTGGGGCTAAGATTTTAAAACCTAATTCATAATAGATATACTGTGTCCGTGTTGAAAGAAAATGTGAAATTAGACACGTTGGGACCAGCAGGCAGTCAGTCACCTGTGTGTGACTGATTTTAAAATAAAGTATACCACCTTACCACCCAACACATTATTCTCCTTAATCTGTCCAAATAACTCGTCAATTCACCTCATAATGTTGAAATAGATATTGTTTCCTAAACCTCTATCCATTCGGTTTATTTTCCACCAGTCTTTACTTCACTGCCTGGAAATAGAAGCATGGGATGCTATATATAAATGACTAATAACTCTTTTTTTTTTCCCCCTTCTTTTTTTCCAGATACTAAAAAAACATCTGTTGTCTGAACTTGTGGCGTGGGACCATGTTAACCAGTAGAGTATGTTCGCTTATCAGCTGTTTGTTTTCGAGATGAATGTGAATATGCTGACCCATATATTTCAACGTTTTCATTTTATTTCACTGAATAAACCAAAATCCATTTTTACCGACTGAAGGTTGATTGTTCCATTGTCTCCAAGTCATATTTAAACATGTTATTGTTGGGGGTTGTGAATGTGTAAAGGGGTGAATGTGTCAATGCGTGCTGATAACTATTGTACCCATTTTGAGGGAAAATGTACTTGCTACGATTGACTTCTTACCTAGCCATCTTAAGAGAATTGCACAAAGGTAGGCCACTCTGGATAAGAGCATCTGTTAAATTACAAAAATGTCAATGTAAAAATGGGTTGGGGTGGGGGAGTTTTATTGCTGATATGAGAAACACAGGAAGTGGAAACATTAGGGCAGGGATCGTCAACAAGATTCAGCCGCAGGCCGATTTTTTTTCTTGAGCTGGATCATAATGACATATTATTTGTTGACAGACAATTGATCGCCCCGGACATATATAACATTTGACGAAAGCATAATCATTTCAAACATTGCTTACATTTGTATACGACCACATACAGTAGATCTCTCTATTATGTGAGGGAATACCTTGGAACCAATTTCCCAGAATGAAATCACTTGGAGCTGATTTGCTGGCATTTCTTACAGTGTTTTATGTCCAACAGTTGGGGAACCCTGCATTAGGATATTGCTTCAGTCACATTACTTTTACTGATGATATACATTTTTTTGACAAATGGATTTGTAAACTCCGTGTTTTCAACCTACAGCCTTATAAAAACCAGCACTGCAGTGAGTGAGCTAACTCTGAGAGCCTTCTATGTTCCTGTCATTGTCCCAAAGGACTCTGAAGGAGGATGGGTTAGTGATGAAGTGAGTCCTTCGAAACAGCTGGATGTGGATGTAGGAACACACAGAGTGATCTGGCAGAGTTCAGCCAGCCTCCAGAGACTGCCGGGCCAGCCTCGGGTCAAAGGTCACTTAGAATGACCAATGCTAGCGTGACTCTGCGACCACCTCCTCACGCACATCATGGACTGTGTCTCAAATGGCACCCTATTCACTATATGGTGCAATACTTTTGACCAGCGCCGGTCAAGAGTAGTGTACTATGTAGGGAATAGAGTGCTATTTGGGACGAAGCCCATGATAGACTACAGCTCTCTCACCAAAACAAACTGTAGGCTTTCTGCTATTTTTAAACAGTCTAGGGATCCTTAAGTAAAATAATTTTGAGGTTTCAACATACACAGTAAAAACCGGGTTAATCAAATTAAAAGGCAGTGCTTTAATTTTGTTGAGAATATTGAGACCATGAATATCCTATAGGTGAAAAACTAGATCTCTATGGTTGAGATTGGTTCAAGTGGCTCATTTGAATCACAAATTAGCCCTACAGCTGTTTAATGCAGTTTCAACCGGTATTATAATTTCTACATAAATGCACACTAATTGGTTTCCCCTCCTCTTGTGTACACACATTACAGATTAGTCTTGGTAATATGTTTCCTTTCCACTCCTCTGCAGGGTGTGCGTGTGTGTGTTCATGTGTGAATGTGTGTGTGTGTGTGTGTATGTCTGTCCGTATGTACAATATCAGTCAAACGTTTGGACACACCTACTCATTCAAGGGTTTTCCTTTATTTTTTACTATTTTCAACATTGTAGAATAATACTGAAGACATCAAAACTATGAGATAACACATATGGAATCATGTAGTAACCAGAAAAGTGTTAAACAAATCTAAATATATTTTTAGTTCAGAATATAATTATTCTGTTGGCTCCAAATGGACGATTACCCAGGTGCTCACACAATGAGTAATTATCCTTCAATTAAAATGATTATAAATCAACAAATGTTACACTAAAATGTATATTACAGCAGAATAACATTAGATCACACACACACACACACACACACACACCTGCTGCCAAATACGAGCTTAATATTGGACAAAAGTGTAATCCTGAGATAATTTAAAAGGCATCATTGGAAAGACACTACAATAGCAACAGCTCAGTATATCAGAAGGTATAACTTTGGCACAGGATTAGGTTGGGTGAGTGGAGTACTGTATATCGTACCTTTGATCAAGCTGCAAGGGTAGTGGAGATGATGACGTATGTCCAAACCTCCTGTGGATTGCATCACATCCATATATCTAAATGATTGAACACTAGGCTGATCTCAGATCTGTTTCGGCTGTCTTGCCAACTCCGATAATAATTTTCAAGCCAAACATTAGCCCTGTTTATACCTGTTGCTAATATGGGTCCCTTGTCTTGATCTTGTCTACATTCTGATCGTGCCCACATTTCCAGAAATGTGTCTACACATGGTATTAAAATGTGTCTGTTGTGTCCACTGTGTCTGCATTGTGACCAGATATCCTGGTCCCTTCCTTTATGCAAATTATTTCACAGCTATTTCTTCAAAATAATATTTATTTATTTATTGTTAGACAAATATTGATGTAATCAGTTAATGGCGCCACCTGTAAGTGATTTTAGAGGGCGGAATAATGATGATTTAAATTGTTTCTCTGTCTACACTCGTAAGATATCCAGACACAATGCGCGTCTGACTACCTCCCGGAGGTGGGCAGGTTGATCAGATCACAATGTGTCTTCTGATTGTCTCCACCGGTAAAAAAATGTGGGCACAATCAGAATGTGGACAAAATCAGGACAAAGGAGACAAGTTAGAACCAGGTATAAAACAGGACTATATATATTTTAGATTCTTCAAAGTAACCACCCTTTGCCTTGATGACAGCTTTGCACACTCTTGGCATCCCTCAACCAGCTCCACCTGGAATGCCTTTCTAACAGTCCTGAAGGAGTTCCCAAACCATCTCAATTGGGTTGAGGTCAGGTGATTGTGGGGGCCAGGTCATCTGATGCAGCACTCCATCACTCTCCTTCTTGGTCAAAAAACCCTTACACAGCCTGGAGGTATGTTGGGTCATTGTCCTCTTGAAAAACAAATGATAGTCCCACTAAACGCAGACCAGATGGGATGGCGTATCGCTGCATAATGCTGTGGTAGCCATGCTGGTTAAGTGTGCCTTGAATTCTAAATAAATCACAGACAGCGTCACCAGCAAAGCACCCCCACACCATCACACCTCCTCCTCAATGCTTCACAGTGGGAACCACACATGCAGAGATCATCCATTCACCTACTCTGCATCCCACTAAGACAAGGCGGTTGGACCAAAAAATCTCAAATTTGGACTCATCAGACCAAAGAACAGATTTCCACCTGTCTAATGTCCATTGCTTGTGTTTTTTGGTCCAAGCAAGTCTCTTCTTATTATTGCTGTCCTTTAGTAGTGGTTACTTTGCAGCAATTCAACCATGAAGGCCTGATTCATGCAGTCTCCTCTAAACAGTTGATGTTGAGATATTTCTTGTTACTTGAACTTTGTGAAGCATTTATTTGGACCAAAATTTCTGAAGCTGGTAACTCTAATGAACTTATCCTTTGCAGCAGAGGTAACTCCGGGTCTTCCTTTCCTGTGGCGGTCCTCATGAGAGCCAGTTTCTTCATAGTGCTTGATGGTTTTTGCGACTGCACTTGAAGACAATTTCAAAGTTCTTTAAATGTTCTGCACTGACTGACCTTCATGTCTCAAAGTAATGATAGACTGTCGTTTCTCTTTGCTTATTTGAGCTCTTCTTTCCATAATAGGGACTTGGTCTTTTACCAAATAGGGCGAACTTCTGTATGCCATCCGTACCTTGTCAGAACACAACTGATTGGCTCAAACGTATTAAAAAGGAAAGTAATTCCATAAATGAACTTTTAAGAAGCACACCTGTTAATTGAAATGCATTCCAGGTGACTACCTCATGAAGCTGGTTCAGAGAATGCCAAGAGCGTGCAAAGCTGTCATCAAGGCAAAGGTTGGCTACTTTAAAGAATCTCAAATATAAAATATATTTTTGATTTGTTTAACAATTTCTGGTTACTATATGATTCCATATGTGTTATTTCATAGTTTTGATGTCTTCACTATTATTCTACAATGTAGAAAACACCTGTAATGAGTGGGTATGTCCAAACTTTTGACTGGTACTGTTTGTGTGTATGCATGCATTGTGTATGCATTTGTACATGCATACGTGTGTGTATATGTGTACGTGTGTGTATGTACACCCATTGGGTATATAAAGGAACTTTCTCACATTATCACAATGGGCGTCCAGTTTAATGAACCCCAGCTGGACGTGCAGCTGTCCTTAGAGACCTGATGACCACTGAGGGATGACTGGCCTGCAGGGTGTGTGTGTTTTGTGTGTGTGTGTGTGTGTGTGTACCTCGTGCCAGCAGAACCACTGACCAAGGCCACTCCAGGTCCCTGATTGGAACCCTCCAGTGGCTCAAGAGGTTCACCCCAAAAAAAGCTACATTCATAAGTTATTACAGTGTAATTGCAATTGAATTTGCATGTACTTTCAAAGCAAATGCCTTGTGAGGAAAAACAATCTCCTATTGTTCAGTGTAGCCTATATCTGTGCGATATCTTCCGTTAGGATTGAGTTCTTCTCTCCTAATTTGTGCAAAAATGTAATGATGGATTAAAAGGCATTCAGGGGCAATTTCTCAGAATCATGATAACCACTAGAGGGCAGTATTCTTCATCTATATAAAGGGCACCTAATTCTAGAAGGATAGAGTTCAGAATATAATTATTCTGTTGGCTCCAAATGGACGATTACCCAGGTGCTCACACAAGGAGTAATTATCCTTCAATTAAAATAATTATAAATCAACAAATGTCACACTAAAATGTATATTACAGCAGAATAATATTAGATCACACACACACACACACACCTGCTGCCAAATACTAGCTTAATATTGGACAAAAGTGTAATCCTGAGATAATTTAAAAGGCATCATTGGAGAGACACTACAATAGCAACAGCTCAGTATATCAGAAGGTATAACTTTGGCACAGGATTAGGTTGGGTGAGTGGAGTACTGTATATCGTACCTTTGATCAAGCTGCAAGGGTAGTGGAGATGATGACGTATGTCCAAACCTCCTGTGGATTGCATCACATCCATATATCTAAATGATTGAACACTAGGCTGATCTCAGATCTGTTTTGGCTGTCTTGCCAACTCCGATAATCATTTTCAAGCCAAACATTAGCCCTGTTTATACCTGTTGCTAATATGGGTCCTTTGTCCTGATCTTGTCTACATTGTGATTGTGCCCACATTTCCAGAAATGTGTCTACACATGGTATTAAAATGTGTCTGTTATCCGTCCACTGTGTCTGCATTGTGACCAGATATCCTGGTCCCTTCCTTTATGCAAATTATTTCACAGCTATTTCTTCAAAATAATATTTATTTATTTATTGTTAGACAAATATTGATGTAATCAGTTAATGGTGCCACCTGTAAGTGATTTTAGAGGGTGGAATAATGATGATTTAAATTGTTTCTCTGTCTACACTCGTAAGATATCCAGACAATGCGCGTCTGACTACCTCCCGGAGGTGGGCAGGTTGATCAGATCACAACGTGTCTTCTGATTGTCCCCACCGGTCAAAAAATGTGGGCACAATCAGAATGTGGACAAAATCAGGACAAAGGAGACAAGTTAGAACCAGGTATAAAACAGGACTATTGAGAGATACAAAGCGACCATATGATTTACCATAGGCGTCGGCAAGGCAGCACAAAACGGATCTGGAACCAGAATAATTGAACACGTCGTTAGAAGTCATTGCAACACCCACTGTATCAGTTGTCAATCAAACATGGAGCACCATTGGACATGTCCTTTCAAGACAAAAAAGCAATACAACATCAATGTGATCAAATATTGCGCAATATTACATTTATTAACCTCCATAAAATGTTGGTTTGTGAACTTAGGGGAAAGTGCAGTTACAAATACTTATGTTCCTTTGATCGCGATAATATGAATTTCTCTCTAAAGTAAATGAATTATTTGTCGCATAAAATTACAGCAACATATATAGCATGAAAAGGACGTTGACAAAAAGCAGAGTGATTCTGTATCTATGAAGAATAAAACAAGAGGACATAACGTTTGGAGCTGATGCCTGTCGGTTTACGGCATCTTAACATGTCCAATGTAGCCAGACTGCATTGTACTACATTTCACCATTGTTTCCCAGTGGAGTGAAATAAACCTGAAATAAAGCAGAATTCAGTCTGGATTGCTATGCTATGTTCCATTGACAGCATACTACGGTGGCCCTACAGGGCAAAGTAAGGAAAAGTAGCTTTTAAAATGAGCTTCAGATGCCTTATTAAGTATATAGGTCTAGTCAGCTTCACTACTAGGCCTTTAGGCCTGTACATGACCTCAGTGCAACGTGCAGCCGTCAACTCTACTGTACATCAAATGTCACATTCAAGTGGTGTGATTTTCTCTCGGTCATATAGTGGTCATATAACGCTTTCTATAGCAAATAGTGTCGAAATGTACAGCCTGAGAATCTTCATTTATACACACGTGATGCAAAAAACTATGCAAATCAGTTTATATCAGCTTTTAATAATTACAGAGGCTTTGTAAATGCATGACTATCAATTGCTAAAAGTTTCAAATATGCTCTATAGGAATATGGATTATAACACAATTATTTATATCAATTTTAAAAATAGAGAGACTTGAAATCCTGTTACATGTATAATTATCCCCCTGGAAAAGAATAAGAAAAACAACAACTTGAAACAGAATTTATATTATATTGCTTCTTAACCATATTTCTCTTCTTTTTGGAAAACCTAACCACAGCTCAGGGTTGATATGGCAACAACACGGATAGGAATACATCCTAACATTAAATATCTCTGCGTAATCAAAAAAATACTGTACTCTTTCTTGTTCCTATGGTTCTTAACATAAGATCTCATCTCAACGTGTGCCCGCGTGTCAACAGTGACAACTGACAGGTGACAAGTACCCCTCTACAGCCTATCGCACTGGAACTTTTCTGTTATGAGGTCATACTACAGTCATCGGACAGTCGTAGATGAATACCGTACACATTAAGTATGCTTTAGGCAACATCCTTTTGATTGCGGACCATCACACTTTTTAAAAACTTTTTTTGTTTTACAAAGTCAGACAGTCATCAGTCATCAGTCCCCCCCCCCCCGGATGTCAATCCAAAAGAATGTTTCGTAAATACTGATGTTAGAATTTTAGCTAGCACCCTCATTTTTTGGGGGGGGGTTCAATATCAAGAAGTTTACACTGCAAACTGAGTGGAAAATACCACCTCAGACCGTTTCAGTAAGTAAAAACAGTGGAGAGAGTAAATTACATTTAAACTCATCAACATTACGATGAGCGAATCCCTGCCCTTTTGGACTGGCGATGGTATGAGGAGACTTTGCCTTGAGAACACGGAGGGAAATGATGCTGCACTTCAGGACATTCTTATTCTGGTGATACTGTTTTGGATTTGGCCAGTTTCAGACGTGTTGTATAAAAGAGACCTGTCAAAGAAGTCCAATGGCACATGGTTTAGCAAATGTCCTGTGGCTCCCATATGTTCCAGAACAGCAGTCACTGGGAGTAAAAATCCCCCCTAAAAGCATCACCTAATTCTAAAAAGAAGCATGTTGAGCTCTGTGGGTATCTACAACTTTCTTCCTCATCAACGAAACACATCAAAACACCATCATAGAATAAATACTATCTCTAATACTTCAATAATCATACAACATTTCTAGCAACTTGATTCTTAGAGGTATCTGCCTCTCTTCGATTGCCAAACAAGTTGAACTATTCCTATTCTAGGGGAAGGGGAAAAGGAAATTCCAGCTTTAGTGTTTGTTCGCCTACTTTTTCTCATCGTTGCATAAACGTGACTGATGTTCGTCTTCAGAAACATGCCTATTCTGCAGTGTTGGTTTAAATTCCTTTTAAATTCAGGAAGTAAACGGACATTCTCTTCAATGCTTCTCTATGAGAAAAATGTAGAATTGGAATTTCACTTTACTTCCTGAATTGAAATGAAATGGACCCCATCCCTGCTACTCTGTTGAACTAGGGTAATCCATTCCTGAGTCTTCAATCCCAAAGCCGTAAACATCAGTTCAGGGTATAGTAATAACCTAATGTGATAATGTGTGTATTATTCCTCTCAGAGGACATAGAAGACTGCGAAAGAAAGGATGATGGTTGGTGATAACGATTGGAAAGCCCTGACTGCCAAGCTCTGCTCTCTCTGCCATGTCATGTTCAGGAGACAACAGTAGGGAGAGCTGTTGGCACACATTTCAGCTTCCTGTGGAAGACAGTATAATGATTTATAAACTGAATTTACATTTTCAATATGTATTGTGTTCCACTTTCCATCCTCAAGTAAAACATAACTACAAACAAATATTAAAACTTGAAAGTATGTTGAAAACATGGCAAGTGAAATCTAAGGGCAACAACTTGCTACTGTACCTATTTTGTAATCCATCTGATGTGATCTCCCTTTCAGGAGTAGAAATGTGCAATACCTTCGTCTGAGAAAACACTGCACTGTCCCTCAAATCAAACTACATCCCGGTAAAAAGGGAGAGAGAGAAAAATGAATTACACACACTGCAGGGCCATGGCCGGCGTTATGGGCAATTGCCATGGCCCGCCCCCTAAGCCCTATTGAGTAACACAGTACAAGTCATAAAACCAGGAAATGGTTGAAATCATTTTTTGTCACCATTAATTTTTGTGTCTGGGATTTTAGAACTACTTCGTATAAACCGCGCAAATCTCTCCGGACAAGTAAATGTTTCTCAATAACTAGCTTTTCACATTGATTATATTAAATTGAGGCGAATATATTGATAAAACTCACCTTGTCCGTGGGGGAATTACACAGCTTTTATGGGTATTATAACGCGTCCACTGTGGCGTATAATTTATTTGACCGAGACGCGCGCCGACATAAAGACAGCATCAATCTCAGATAAAGCATCCGAGAGAGCGAAACAGCGCCCCCTCTGTCTCAGTAGGTGCAGTCCACGTATGTGACGGTGTCTGGAATTAAAGAGCATGGCATGTCATTCTCTCTGTTTTTTGTTGCCAGATCTCATCAGATACATGGGCTACATAGAGTAAGACAGAGGAGCGCTGTCTCGCTAACTCGGATGCTTTTTTAGGACGAATGCACGAAGGTAACCTATCTCTTGAAGTGATTTGCTGGACAATCGGATGAAAACATCATGACTGGTTATGTTCATGCCACATTAAAAGGTCATACATTTTTACAGCTAAATGTCTTTACCATAAAAACCCACACAAGCACCGCTAAAGCGGTCATTTGGACTGCCCATTCATTTAAAACATGCACTACTCCCCTTTCGTCCTTGACCTTTCCTAAATAAGTCTATAAATCACACTGTTGTTGTTAGAATCAAACAGAACCAGTTTTATCATGTTTTTTTTCTCCCCAATTGCCTACTGCCCTGCCGACAGTAGGGCCTGCTCCCCTTCTTCTCATGATAGTGCCATGCCCAGTTGATAAGTGCCATGCCCAGTTGATAACCACCCCGATAACGGTCTCGAATCTGAACCTAAACTATACTGAAACTATTTTCACACATACAACAGATTCAATAAACGAAGTAAAGCACGATGTGGGGAATGGGTGAGTTGATGAGCGAGGGGAAGCGAACAATACATCATTATATAATCACCAATTGTGAATGAAGAACAGTGCGGAACATTCTATTGTATTGATCTATTCTAATTATAACCTCAAAATAGTATGTACCCTATATCAGTTCACCGAAACCAAGCAGTCTTTTCAGTCCTAGTCTGGCCTACTTGGAGTAAACAGCGAGAGCGTGCGTAATGTAAAATGGCAAGCGTTGCTACAAAATCTGAATGGAAAACGATTCAGATGGCGGGGAAAAAATGAATCACGATGAAATCTCTGATGATTATTCTTCTGATTCTGAGCCTCAGGCTGAATCTACACCTCCGAGGCGTAAAGGCCAAAAAAAAAGCCAGAATGGTGCACACTGAGCAGGTGCCTGCGCCACCAACAAGTAAAAGGGTGAGACAGGAGAGAGGAAGGGATGGCACCGCTTGGAAAAGAACAAGCCGGTGACAATGCTACAGGCCAAATAGCAGCACAAAATGTCGTCACTGAAAGAGCAGGGCTCAAGCGCTGTCGTTGTTTATATGAGGTGGACATTCTCCAACTGATAATTGACCATTTCTTACGGCTGTCATCGACACTTGCTGTATATCCATTGTAAAATGCCATTATTGCTTTGTGATGATTTCCACTGTTTATCAAGCACACTTGGCGCTTATATGTTTAGGCTACTGATGTTTTCATCGTTTGACTGCACACCGCGCGTCTTGGTGGTTGGGGTGCGTTTTATTTTGTTGTCATAAAAAGGAAGCTGTTACCGCGTTCCCACACCTATGCTTTCTGTTTCATAGTTGTAACAAAGGCACTCCACGAATACAATTTATTGAACACTTGAATTTGGATGTTTTTTTTTGTCGTCGTGTTTTTCAGCTTTTTACATACTGTATCCCACAGTAACATAAACGCATGAAAATGCTCTTGTGTTTTTTGAAACATATTTGTTGTATTCTAATGTTACTTAAGATAAACACAAGCCAAATTATTATTTTGGCAATAGCATATATTAAATGAATGCTCAATTTAGCTTGAGGGGGGGAGGGGGGTACCTTGAGGCCAAGCACTTACACACATAGGAGGTCCCGTAAAAAAAAAGTGTGCCCGGCCAACTGATTGGTTCTAGTGCCGGCCCTGTGCAGTGCAGATTCCCACCCTTTTTCCTGAAGAGATCAGTGTTCACATACTTTCTAACAGAGATACAATAGAAAATGAAACCCCTGCAGAGCTGACTCTGGTTTTGCATTCAAATGGGGTTGATTTCAAAAGTCCTTAAGTCTCGTAGTGATTAGGCTGCCGTTCTGTTTGATATTGTAGTGTATTTCACATCGCAGCCAGGTCCCTGTGTGTCTGCTTCCTTACTTTCTACTGACAGAGCGGCTGTGTCTCACCTGGGATCACTCTATCCCACCCTGGGGGACTTTTGTGCTTATTCAGGAAACTGCAGTGCTGTTTCAAGTTGCAGTTTCTTCAGGATACATGAGGATATTTCTAAGTTTCAACAAAACAAGCATCGTCATAAGAATTATACAGTAAGTATAGTTTGAAATAAGTCAACGTAAATAAAACTATTATGTGAAGTTGTCGTGTTGGAGACTGAGAGACCTCTATCCTCTCTTCTCATCTGTCCATCAGCAGTTTCAAAGCTCTCTCTATGTTCATCCGATGGCCGACTCTGGTCACCCCGAGATCTATGAGGTCGTCCTTCTGCAGGCTGGGCAGATGGGAGCCCTCGATGTCGTTGTCCATGAAGGTGTCTCTGTGCTCTGCCAGGTTTAGGCTCTCCAACCAGTCGGCCACATCGTGCTTGCTCCACATCAGAACCGGCTTGGTGGCAAAAGGCTTGTTGGAGACGGCCTGCATGAGGGTGAGAGGGGAGGGTGAGCGGCTGCTCCCCGTGCCCAGGCTGAGAGGGGGGGTGGGCAGGCCGAACACATCCGAGAGGGTGGGGGAGGTTGCGGGGAGGGAGGAGGCACAGCCGAGGCCTGAGTCTGGAGGAGAGAGGATGGGGCTGGGGGCTCGGTGGTGGGGGAGACTCTCTGTCTCTCGTTTTGGAGATGGGGCCGGCACGCTCGAGCCGAGCTGGGCAGCAAAAGTGACTGTGGTATTCCGCAGTGTACCTGAGGCAAGGGACCCACCGTCTGGACCCCTACAGAAATTACAGAACGCACCAGGTTAGAGGACGAGAGAGGGTGTTGTTTATCAGAAAATATTGAACTTAAACATTAGTAAGAGACGCTAAGTCAGCCTGACAAACAAACTGAAATATTCCACAACCACACCTGGATGCAAACAAACACAGTACATAGTATATACATTCATCCACTAATCCTTCCCCCTCCCTCACGGACTGCTCTGACGGGGCCAGTAAGAGACGGACGCTTTGATGTCTCTCTTCCTGCGAGGGGACGGGAAGAAGTAGTCTACCTGACCTGCCTGACCTGACAGACCTACTGGAGAATAAAACTATACTACACCAACTCCTGCAAAACTGCAGAATGGGAGTAGGCTACAGTGTGTGTTTGAGTGTGTGTGTGTGTGTGTGTGTGTGTTTGTTTGTTTGTTTGTGTCAGAGGAGAGGGAAGTAAAATAAGTTAAGAATAAAAACAAAAGAGATACTGCATTCACTCCTTTGTAAGTAGGAAGTGGGGAATTCATTCCAAATACCAAATGAACGAACTGTGTTTTTCTTCCCATATAAAGTGACAGCCATTATTTTGAAAGGGTCAGAAGATCTCTATGCTATTCATCTATTCACACTTTGAATCCGGTTGAATCAGGTTAACCTAATGTCTCACTCAGATCACACGGCAGGGATGTGCTCTGCTCTGCAGCATATTCAGCTTGTAGCCACCACAAGCAGAACTTTGCTGGTATAGCCATGCATTTTAGGGTTAGCCTCGTCTGGTTTGCTCTGTAAATAACGGCAGCTTTCCATAATAAGTGCTGCTATCACAGGGGACTGCTGTGGTGAGGAACGCGCAGTGTCTAAGAAATGCCACGCAGGCTTAGGTAGGTAGCCTACTGTACAAAACAGATATATGCAATTTACACAAACGGACAAACGGCAACTATTCACACACCAAATAAACAAACGTACAGAGAGAAACCTGTGTAGCCGACACAAAGCTGGTGACATAAATACGTTTCCACACTGGCAAAAACCGACCACACAATTACAGGCTACAATCGTACATCGCACACACACAACACTGCATAGCCTACATCTGTTGGAGCCTCAATGTATACACACTTCTAGTCTACAACGCCATTCTACTTTAGTAAACTGACATGACTGGTAGAGGAATGAAGAGGAGGGTTAACTGAAGAGAGAGCCCCGGCTGCTCATAGATATTTCACATACTCTGGGTTTGTTGAAATGATAGATGATAAAGAGACAGGTTACACACACCATCCACCCCGGGTTTAAAGAGACTCTGGGTGGGTCTCAAATTGAACACTACTCCGTATTTCCTTACAGGCCCTGATCAAAAGTAGCGCACTAAATAGGGAATATGGTGCCATTTGGGACGTAGCCTCTGTGCTATTTTGAACCGTGCTGCTTGTGACACACACAGTGACACATGGCTCACCCCTTCCTTCCAAGGAGAGCGCTGTGGCGGTTGGGTCTCTATGATAATCAGACTGACATGACGTTGTTGCTCATCTACTCCTCAAGGCTGCTGCTCTCATTATTAGGTTGCTAGGCAACTCTTTTTGCTCTCCGGTAGAACACACACACACACACACACACAAAAACGCGGACACACACACATGCACGGCATGCACACACACAGCAAAAACAAAGATTACCTTGATCCAAAAACGGTCCTACATCCTGAGGAAAAAGAGTCTATCCCATCCACTGGCTTTGGTGTCTTGTCCTTGTTCTGCATGTCATAGGGGTTAGAGCCTGGCGGGTCTCCCCACAGCTTTGAGGTCCTTTGCGTTGGTGTTCTGGGGGGCTCTGAGTGGATGCATGCCCCGGGGGGAGGTGGCGGGACAGAGGAGGGCGTTCCGAAAGTTCTCAGGTTCTCTTCTCTATCCATCAAGGCGGGGTCCTTGTAAAGTGCATTACTCTTGTTGGCGGCAGGTTGCCTGTTTTTTGGCTTTGAGGTCCGGTCCACCAAAAAGGCCTGTCCGTCTGCATAGACTGTGCAAGTGTTGTCCAGCATCTCACCACCGTCTGACGACAGCGTAGAGATACTGGACACAGTGGATACAGTGCTCGTAGTCTCCATCTGAGGGTCTCCACTACTGCGGCTGTCGGGCTCCACATCGATCCCAGAGTCACTGATAGGCTCGTAGCTCTCCAGGGCGTTGGGGGTGAAGCTGGGGGGCATACAGTTAGTGAGCACTGCAGGCCGTTTGATCATCGTCTGGTCAGGGTGGCTTGGGGTGTTACCGTGATGGGGGTAGAAGGGAGCGAGAGACGATGGGGCTCTGCCAGCGTTTCGATGCTGTTTGAGTAGTTCAGCGATCGCCCCCTTCTGGTCCTCTGGGATGTCGAAGCTGTTGGCAAACTCCAGCGGCGGTGGCAGTGGGTCAGCGAAGAAGTCATCGTCGATGTCAACAGAGGGAACGCAGGGCGGAGGGGGGATGCCGAAGGGGAGTTTGACCGGCTCATCTACTGAGGTGACGGTGATCATGGTCTTACTACCTCTGGGACCAGGGCCCATAGAGTGGGAGTTATGGGGGTTAGGGGAGGACATTTTGGAGGTGTTAGGCTGGTTGGGATCCCGGAGCTCGCTGGGGGTGCTGTCCGGACTCACTGCCCCGTCCCTGTCCCCCTCAGACAGGCTGTTCTCCTCAGACCTGGCTCCGTCAGTGGTGTGAACCATCAGCAGACCAGCAGACTTCTGCTGAGACGTGTCCACGTTGTCTATCAACATGTTCTTCTTCTCCTCTTCTCTCTCAGGCCGGGATAGACTCTTGTCCTGGTCTTTAGCCAGCGGGTGGTCGTATTTGGACTCTGTCTCGTACTTGGCCTCGGTCATCTGCCTGCGAAGCCCTGCCCTGCCTGGTCGACCCATGGTGGCCGTCGCGGAGAAACTCGCATCCATGCCAGTCCTTAGCTTAGTGTCGATGAACAGAGGCTTGTTCAGGTCAGGTTTGGGTAGCTCAGTCTTCAGTGGGAGAGGCTGGGACTGCTCTCTCATGGCCCGGTCCCGTGCAGCTAGAGCCAGTGCAAGAGGGGAGTTAGGGTCCAGAGGCTTCCCAGTTACTGGGTGGACGTAGTGTCCGCTGCTGGAGGTGTAGGTCTTGTTTGGCAGACTGACCGGGCTGTGGTGACCCGTGCGGGTGTGGAGTGGCTCCCTCACCATGTTGGGCTCTGAGGTATTGAAGTTGGTCACATTGCCTCCTCCTTTGGGGATGTTGAGGAGAGAGGCAGGTGGGGCCATGATGCGGCGCAAGCGTTCATCACTACTGAACATCCCCTCGTCGATGGACTTGGAGTGGCGGAGGCGAGGGGTTGGGGCGGGAGGCGAGTCTTCGTCACCCTGGTCGGTGAACCTGTAGGATGGGGAGTTCTGGTGAGACTCCACCATCCTCCTCTCGCGCTCTCGCACGGCGCCCGCCATGGCCGTGGCAAAGGGGCTGCTGGGGTTGTGTCCGTCGTCGGGCCGGAGCTGTCCCGGGTGGTCGTGGGCGCCAGTTTCTATCTCCATGCTGCTGCCCTGGCTGCTCTTACCACTGCTGGATGTAGACGGCTCCTTGATGATGATGGTTGGGATTTTGATGGTGCAGATCTTCTCAGGGCTGTCCTCGATCTTGTCCTGCTTCACCAGCATGCCCTTCTTCCTCTGGGGCTTGTTGGGGGCAAACAGCCCCAGGTTGCCCATCTTCCCCAGGTCTGAGTAGGGGTTCTCAGGGATCTGGGCCCTGCGGTTCAGGAAGCTCTGCTGGGCTGTGAGGCCTTGGCCTGGGCTGTGGCTTCCCTGTTGGTGGTCCTCAGACTGGTACTGTTCCGACTGGGGCTCTCTGTAGTACATACCCCCCTGCTCCCTCCACCCATCGCTGCCACCCGCGGTGAGGTCCCCTCGCTCTGGGGCGGTGCCTTTAGGAGCAGAGTGTCTGATGATGCCGTAGCCTCTGCCCTGGGGGTTGGGGGCGTTGTTGTAAGGGGGAGATGGAGGGGAGATGGCGGGTGGGGGTGGGATGTCCTCTGATGTGTCCGGCATGGAGAGGCTCCTGGTGAATTTCAACATGGGAGGGGTCAGAAACTGAGGGGTCTCCTCTTCTGTTATTCCTGAAAAAGAAAAACGCATGATGAATTACAAAACATCGATGGCAATTACAGTGACTTGCGAAATTATTTCAGGCTTCAAACATAAAGATATAAAACTGTATTTTTTTGTGAAGAATCAACAACAAGTGGGACACAATCATGAAGTGGAACGACATTTGTTGGATATTTCAAACTTTTTTAACAAATCAAAAACTGAAAAATTGGGCTTGCAAAATTATTCAGCCCCCTTAAGTTAATACTTTGTAGCGCCACCTTTTGCTGCGATTACAGCTGTAAGTCGCTTGGGGTATGTCTCTATCTGTTTTGCACATCGAGAGACTGACATTTTTTCCCATTCCTCCTTGCAAAACAGCTCGAGCTCAGTGAGGTTGGATGGAGAGCATTTGTGAACAGCAGTTTTCAGTTCTTTCCACAGATTCTCGATTGGATTCAGGTCTGGACTTTGACTTGGCCATTCTAACACCTGGATATGTTTATTTTTGAACCATTCCATTGTAGATTTTGCTTTATGTTTTGGATCATTGTCTTGTTGGAAGACAAATCTCCGTCCCAGTCTCAGGTCTTTTGCAGACTCCATCAGGTTCTCTTCCAGAATGGTCCTGTATTTGGCTCCATCCATCTTCCCATCAATTTTAACCATCTTCTCTGTCCCTGCTGAAGAAAAGCAGGCCCAAACCATGATGCTGCCACCACCATGTTTGACAGTGGGGATGGTGTGTTCAGCTGTGTTGCTTTTACGCCAAACATAACGTTAAAGCTTGGGAAATATTTTTGTATCCAAATCCGGCTTTAAACTTCTTCACAACAGTATCTCGGACCTGCCTGGTGTGTTCCTTGTTCTTCATGATGCTCTCTGCGCTTTTAACGGACCTCTGAGACTATCACAGTGCAGGTGCATTTATACGGAGACTTGATTACACACAGGTGGATTGTATTTATCCTCATTAGTCATTTAGGTCAACATTGGATCATTCAGAGATCCTCACTGAACTTCTGGAGAGAGTTTGCTACACTGAAAGTAAAGGGGCTGAATAATTTTGCACGCCCAATTTTTCAGTTTTTGATTTGTTAAAAAAGTTTGAAATATCCAATAAATGTCGTTCCACTTCATGATTGTGTCCCACTTGTTGTTGATTCTTCACAAAAAAGTACAGTTTTATATCTTTATGTTTGAAGCCTGAAATGTGGCAAAAGGTTGCAAAGTTCAAGGGGGCCGAATACTTTCGCAAGGCACTGTATACAATTGAAACCATCAAGGGTGTGTGTGCAAAAAGGTAATTTCCTCATTATTTTGCTCTGTCGATTACAGGGATTCACCCACAGATGTGTGCATGTGTGTGTGTGTGTGAGTGTGTCCACACATTGGTTCTGCATGTGTGTACCATACAGTATGTACTGTATGCAGGTTCAATATTTAGCCTTGACAGAAACATGTTGATATGTAGTTACCAGATGTTCCTATGGACTTCTGTCGTCTCATGGTCCCCTGTCTGTTAGGCACCCCCAGGTAGGGTCCTCGACCTCTGGGACTGCCTGGCTCTCTGGGTTGGGTCTGGGTCTGCATCGACATATCCTGGCTCTCACACATGGACTGCAACGCAGAGAGAAGACAATGGGTGCCTGGACTGATCTTTACTACATAGTATTACAGAGGTATTTTCGAGGTACATTAAATCAACAATATCCAACTGTGTTTGTTAGTCCTCAGCGTTGCAGATAAACTTGTGAAGGAAATGAAGGACAACAAAGAACAAGAAGCTGTTCAACCTTCATATACTCTTCTGAGACCAAGCAAATCAGGGAATGCAATTCCCATCAGGGCCATGTACAGCGTCTAACAAAGGAAGCCAATCATGCATTTATATTACCAGCCAGAATAGAGCAGTAACTTCCAACAGGCAATGGTGCAGCCACCAGAATTATCTGAGCACTAACTTTTAAAAAAAATCCAGAATGCACAGTTTTTCAAAAAATGGCTATTGATTCCCAGTTGGATTTTCAGTCCCAGCTGATTTTGGGAAAACCTGGGAAATTTGGTCTCACTCCTGTGCCACGCAGCCAACAAAATGTACACTGACGGTAGGGTTTATACCTACATTCATCTCGGGGCTCATGGCGAAGCACCTGCTGTTGGGCCGTGACTTGACTGTGTTAGCGACCCTTACGTCAGCATTGGAGTTCTCCCACATAGGCTTCTGAGGAGGCATGTTCTCGTCCACTTTATCTGGAACACAAAGTAATACACACCTCTACTGTCAGTACAGGACACTGTAGCCTACATCCGTCTCTAAGCTAAAACGAGCCTTCATCTCAGGCAATGGCAATCCAGGCCCGTAAGTAAGAACTGATATCAAACCGAGCAGAAAGGAAAAGAAAGAGAACAGAAATAGTCACACTGACATTGGTCAAAGTCAAAGCCGTGCAAGCTTCCCTTGCTAGCTATACCTCCATCAGGCTTTTCCTTTTGTTTCTATGGTTTAGCGATCCTGGGTGCCAGTCTATTTCTGCTCTCTTTCCAACTCCTTCCCGTGTCCCAAACGGCACCCTACTACATATAGTGCACTACTTCTGACCAGGGCCCATTGGTCTCTGGTCAAAAGTAGCGTAATATGTAGGGAACAGGGTGCCATTTAGGACACAGCCCTTAAATCATTTACAATGAGTGACAAGAAGTCGGTAAGATAGCACAAACAGATCTGGGAATAGGTTTATGGTTCAGCAGCCACTGCACAACCAACATGCTAGCTTTTTTTTTTGTTTTGTAGTTTTGCGCTCCCATGCATGGGACGATTACTTAGAGTGACTGAGAAAACAATCCTCTTCTTTAGACTCTCATTATCGGAAGACTGATCATCTACAACAGGAATACAGTGGAAGAAAAGGCAGTTCAGATACGGACATGCATCCTTATTCTATAGCTAGTGATGAGTACATTCACACACACTTGTCCCTCAAGTCACTGCTGTCAAAACCTGTCAACGGAGGAGAGAGAAAGCTGTAGGCTACATACATCCCACTTTATTGTCTTCCTGAAACACATGATTCATTCATCTAACCAAGAGCAGACGTCCCCATGCTGTAGTGTTTTTGCAGTCATAGTATTTACTGTAGTGTTTTTGCAGACATAGTATTTACTGTAGTGTTTTTGCAGACATATTATTTACTGTAGTGTTTTTGCAGACATAGTATTTACTGTAGTGTTTTTGCAGACATAGTATTTACTGTAGTGTTTTTGCAGACATAGTATTTACTGTAGTGTTTTTGCGGACATAGTATTTACTGTAGTGTTTTTGCGGACATAGTATTTACTGTAGTGTTTTTGCAGACATAGTATTTACTGTAGTGTTTTTGCGGACATTACAGAAGTATTTACTATAGCGTTATTGTTTTATTCGCTTTGACATAGAAGTGGAGGTCTTTCTCCTTGAAGAAACCTAGTGGAGAAATACTGAAAGAGCAAATAATTTATCATAACCTCTAAGCAGGTAGGACTGGGGTCTGAACCAATAGTTCAGAGCTTCTGCTCTTTTCTATTATCCTGAAAGGGAACACACTAATATATATTTATATATATATATATATATATATTGTTGTTGCTATTTTACTAGGCAAGTAAATTAAGAACAAATTCTTATTTACAATGACAGCCTAGGAACAGTGGGTTAACTGCCTTGTTCAGGGGCAGAAAGACAGATTTTTTACCTTGTCAGCTCTGGGATTCCTTTTGGTTACTGGCCCAACACTAACCACTAGGCTACCTGCCGCCCATTATATGGTCTACACTTGGCATGTAGGTTTCTCACTTATGGGTGGAACAAATTGGGAAAAGGGGGAAGGGAATGGGCAGAGTATAGGCAATTAAATACTTTAGTATTTACTATAGTAAAAAAAGCTGTTCTGTTTTTGCGGACTGTAGTATTTTTGCGGACATTAGTGTAGTATTAACTACAGTCGTGTTTTTGCAGATAACATTGTAGCATTTACTATAGTATTTCACAGCATACTACACAATTCTATAGCAATAACTAAACATGATCAAAGGATTCTCAGTGTGTAGTATAGTATTCCATGGTACACTATAGTTTACTACATAATTCTATAGCAAGTACTGTAATATTCTGTAGTAAACTCTAGTTTTTTTAAATGTCAGTTTAGCTAGATTTTTGATATATGTTGCCTTTTTTGCATTGACAGATACTGTACAGTAGAATCAGTGTATCGTAAATAATAAGCATGTTTGTTATTCTCTTTAAGCCTCCCTTTACTTCCCCTACACTTTTAGAAAAAAAAAGGTGCTACTGGTTCTACCTGGAACCAAAAAGGGTTCTCCTTTCAGGACAGCCCAAAGACACCTTGGAACCCTTTGTTTCTAAAGGTGTACGTCTTAAGGATACATCTTGCTCTCCCTCTGCTACATAATAAGCTTGAACACATGCCCATGTGTGTGCTGTAGGATTAAGATGGAGAAGATTCCAAGGCTGACCCTCTCCTCTCCATGAACCCACCCACCTATCACCCACCCCCTCTTCCTAAAGCCATATCTGCCTCTCAATTCAATTCAATTCAAGGGGCTTTATTGGCATGGAAAACACATGTTAACATTGCCAAAGCAAGTGAAGTAGATCATATGCAAAAGTGAAATAAACAATTAAAATTAACAGTAAACATTACACTCACAGAAGTTCCAAAAGAACAGTAAACATTACACTCACAGAAGTTCCAAAAGAATGAAGACATTACAAATGTCATATTATAAATATATATAATGTCGTAACAATGTGCAAATGGTTAAAGTACAAAAGGGAAAATAAATAAACATAAATATGGGTTGTATTTACAATGGTGTTTGTTCTTCACTGGTTGCCCTTTTCTTGTGGCAACAGGTCACAAATATTGCTGCTGTGATGGCACACTGTGGTATTTCACCCAGTAGATATGGGAGTTTATCGAAATCGGTTTGTTTTTGAATTCTTTGTGGATCTGTGTAATCTGAGGGAAATATGTGTCTTTAATATGGTCATACATTTGGCAGGAGGTTAGGAAGTGCAGCTCAGTTTCCACCTCATTTTGTGGGCAGTGTGCACATAGCCCGTCTTCTCTTGAGAGCCAGGTTTGCCTACGGCAACCTTTCTCAATGACAAGGCTATCCTCACTGAGTCTGTACATAGTCAAAGCTTTCCTTAAATTTGGGTCAGTCACAGTTGTCAGGTATTCTGCCACTGTGTACTCTCTGTTTAGGCCCAAATAGCATTCTAGTTTGCTCTGTTTTGTTGTTAATTATTTCCAAGGTGTCAAGTAATTATCTTTTTGTTTTCTCATGATTTGTTTGGGTCTAATTGTGTTGCTGTCCTGGGGCTCTGTGGGGTCTGTTTGTGTTTGTGAACAGAGCCACAGGACCATCTTGCTTAGGGGGACTCTTCTCCAGGTTCATATCTCTGGATGTGATGACTTTGTTATGGACGGTTTGAGAATCGCTTCCTTTTAGATGGTTGTAGAATTTAACGTCTCTTTTCTGGATTTTGATAATTAGCGGATATCGGCCTAATTCTGCTTTGCTTGCATTATTTGGTGTTTTACGTTGTACACAGAATATATTTTTTTGCAGAATTCAGCATGCAGAGTCTCATTTTGGCATTTGTCCCATTTTGTTAATTCTTGGTTGGTGAGGGGACCCCAGACCTCACAACCATAAAGGGCAATTGGTTCTATAACTGATTCAAGTATTTTTAGCCAGCTCCTAATTGGTATGTCAAATTTTATGTTCCTTTTGATGGCATAGAATGCCCTTCTTGCCTTGTCTCTCAGATCGTTCACAGCTTTGTGGAAGTTACCTGTGGTGCTGATGTTTAGGCCAATCAGCAACCTCTCTCTCTCTCTCTCTCTCTCGCTCGCTCTGTCACATCCTCTGGCTACAGTAACGTTGCAGTATTTATGACAGTAAGGAACACTGGTGGATTGATGAAGCCACTCATTCTAGGACACCTCAGTGTCTGGTGTCACCACACATTCTAGAAGCATTCCTGCAAATCTCCAGTGTTGTGGTTTAAAGCAGTGAACACAGAACGAGGCCAACACAGCTGAAGAACGTGTCTAAGAGTAGGAAGCTGCAGGACTGTAGAGACAATTTTTTTGCAGGTACTATGCTGTGCTGCTACAGTTTATTGGACGACACACTACACTGTATGCAGCATTATTTCCATGGCAACACCTTGTTTCCGTATGAGTCAAAGCCTATCTGTAGTGGGCTCATTGTATAACAGTGTTGTGCCCTTAAAGTTAAGTCACAGTGTATTCTGAGAAGGTAGCTAGCTGCTCTTTGAAATGTGCAGCTGACTGTTGTGCATTACCTAGGCCCCTAGTTCTTATTCCATAAAGGTGTTTCAAATCCTTTTATCGTTACAGAGAACAGTGCAACTATTTCGGAAGGATAAGAATCTGTGGTGAGCTGAGCGCTGCATCCCAAATTGAACCCTATTCCCTTTGTAATGCACTACTTGTGACCAGATCCCACGTCAAAAGTAGTGCACTATAGAGGGAATAGGGTGCCATTTGGGATGCATGTGAGATCTCGGCTGTTGTTTTTTTCCTGATCTTGCATAACTGTGTTTAAAAGAGGGGCAGAGCAATGAATAATGCATGGCAATAGCATTGCACTCTCACACCGAACTGAAGTACGTATGATGTGAACGCTGTGAAAAGCTAAGGACATATCAAGTGTTGTGATGTGCTAACAAGTCTTTAAAAAGCTTCTAGTTCAGAAGGGCACTTTCTTATGTTCTTAATGTGCTTGCACGCCCGTTTACAACCCTGAGACGGCGAACATTAGTTGACCTTCATACCTGCCCTCTTACAGTTTAGTAGGCATGCAAGTAAAATGCACAAATTGCGTTGATAAAGAAATAAGGGATCTAAGAGAAAAAGTGAAAAGTGCGTCAAGCATTTTGTACTTTCTATGGGCGTACAGATAACATGTAATGTGTGAAGCATGCCGATCACACTTACCACCGGTCACTTTTTTCCTCAAAGTGGCTTAGAAAAAAAGAGAATATACAAACGTATGTAACAAATGGTGATCAAAAAGAAATCAACAAAAAGTATCTCTCAACAAGAACACAGGCAATTTATGCAAAAATAGTGGAATATTGTCATTTAAAGCAGCGTAATATAAAGACCACTACTCATCACTTCTTTGCCAAATGTAAGCCTAGGGGGTGGTCAAAAGTATATGGACACCTGCTCGTCGAACATCTCATTCCAAAATCAAAGGGCATTAATATAGAGTCGGCCCCCCCTTTGCTGCTATAATAGCCTCCGCTCTTCTGAGAAGGCTTTCCACTTGATGTTGGAACATTGCTGTGGGGACTTGCTTCCATTCAGCCACAATACCATTAGTGAGGTCGGGGACTGATATTGGCCGATTAGGCCTGGCTTGCAGTCGGCGTTCCAATTCATCCCAAAGGTGTTTGATGGGGTTGAGGTCAGGGCTCTGTGCAGGCCAGTGAAGTTCTTCCACATGATCTCGACAAACCATTTCTGTATGGACCTCGCTTTGTGCATGGGGACATTGTCATGCTGAAACATGGAAGGGCCTTCACCAAACTGTTGCCACAAAGTTGGAAGCACAGAATTGTCTAGAATGTCATTGTATTCCCTTCACTGGAACTAAAGGGCCTAGCCCGAACCATGAAAAACAGCCCCAGACCATTATTCCTCCTCTACCAAACTTTAAAGTTGGCACTACAGTATGCATTGGGGCAGGTAGCGTTCTCCTGGCATCTGCCAAACCCAGATTTGTCTGTCGGAATGCATCCTAGGTTGAAACATTCAGTACCCCTTGGCCATGGGAAACCCATTTCATGAAGCTCCCCGAACAGTTCTTGTGCTGACGCTCCAGAAACACAGTAGTGAATGTTTCAACAGATGAGAGGTGATTTTTACGCGCTACTTGCTTCTGCACTCGGCAGTCCCGTTCTGTGAGCTTGTGTGGCCACTTTGCGGCTGAGCCGTTGTTGCTCCTAGACGTTTCCACTTCACAATAACAGCCCTTATAGTTGACTAGGGCAGCTCTAGCATGGCAGAAATTTGACAAAGAGACTTGTTGGGACTGAGCTCTTCAGTAAGGCCATTCAACTGCCAATGTCTGTCTATGGAGATTGCATGGCGGTGTGTTCGATTTTATACCCCTGTCAGCCACAGGCGTGCATGACATAGCAGCAGTCACAATTTTTGAAGGGCTGTCCACATACTTTTGTATATATAGTGCATTTTCGTAAAGCAATTGTATACATGTTTAAAAGCTTCTAAACATGACACCTGACAAATAGACATAGAATGATCAACCCTTTCATGCCATTTCTACGACCGGCCCTTCAAAAAATACCTACTGCAGAACAGTTATAAGCGACAGATGAGTCAGCAATAAGGTGAAAGCTTTTTCAAATGGTGAAGTTAAATCAAAGCTATTTACATGCTTTATACGGTTCCGGGTTAAAACAATCAAACAATAAATGAAATGATTAAGTAAATGAATAATCCAAAGTTCATTAGGTTAGATGTATGATGACATAGAATGGAATTATGCAATTGTTATGATCATTCAAAGTAGTCAAAATGATCAGTCACGCTGTCTAATGAGCTCTTTATCACATTAGATGTTTCCGCACTGTCGTTAAAATGTTTCTCTTCAGCCCTCTTCAGATCAAATGGTACAGAGCAGAACACCTTAGTGCCTTTGCGCAAAGTGCATAATTGCCTATGCCCCCTCAAAGTCGAGTAAATATAGTACTATATTAAATGGAGGAAATTAACATTTAAAAATGAGAGAACAAAACTATTTTAAGACAGTTGCGAGCAGCTGTGACCAAACAGTAGCTACTGTATGCTGCGTACCTTTGTCCACTGTAGTCGTGTATTGACAAACAAATCAGGAGGACATAATTACTTTTTTTTTTTTTTTATATCTTCCAGAGAATAACATCACTAAACAAACACACAGAGAACAAACCAAGAGGATACAAAATGCATTTGACCTCTTGGAATTACAATCTCCCATGTACGGATGGTTTCTTACCAAGCTCCTCCAGCTCTGATGTCATGGATTTAGAGCGCATGGCCATGGACAGGGCAGTGGAGGGAGCCCTACGCGGAGGTGTGGGCACTGCAACAACACAGAAAAGCAGGGGTGTATTCAGGGTCGTGTTCTGAACGTTTCAGATAAAGATAGAATGAATAGAGCTGACACTATTCCCGATTCCATCTGACAAGAAAATCATTTCTGCTTTATGCCATAGGCCTATATTTATACGTGAGCGTTCTGTAACGTTACATCATCCTGAACAAGCCCCAGATGAGAGATCGACAGTATACAGCTGGGCGTGTTAAAAAGTTCCTTTCCAAAATGCTTGTATGCGCTTCAGCAACGCTGAGTTGTTAATGTGACAACTTCACAAGTCTCGTAGGGTGACGCCAAGCAGGCGACCAAGTTCAGCAATCATCTAACAAAGTACCTTACAAATGCCCTTCTAAAATATGCCCCTGACAGTTGATGTACATCAGCTTTGAAATATTTTTACCTGTGCTGCAGTACGGGCAATTTTTTTGAATGCCCCCAACTGTAAAACCACCATCTTAACTTCAAGGCTGAAAATCAGCACAGTCATCAGGAAAAACTGCAATGTGGTCAATGCTCTTCTAGCTCGTCAGCTTCTAGCTTCCCGATGCACTACAGTACGAGGACGAGCCAAGACGGTTTAGAACAGACCTGGGTTCAAAAACTATTTCAAATACTTTGAACGTTTGCTCTAGTCTGACCAGACTGCGGGGTTCGCAGTTTCGGGCCTATCTATTGGTCAAGCACATATGAAGTATTTGTAATAATTCAAATAGTATATATAGAGAGCTAGAGAGCTAGAGAGATAGAGAGATAGAGAGAGAGAGGATAAAAGGCTTACCTTTCTTCCTAGCCGTGTCATCAGGGTCCAGATTCCTGCTAACCGTCACCACTTTGATGATGAGCCGGTTTCCCCCGTGTCGGATCGTATTGACCACCTGTTTGTGGCCCACCTTCACCACATTTTCCTGGTTCACCTGCAACACAGAAGACAAGACACCTAGGGTACAGTCTACATCGCTACATCACGCAATGACTGGGCAGAAACATAGCATCACAACCCTAAAATGCAGGTGAAACAACACGTATTCCCACGGCTGTTACATCTCTTAACAACAACTCACTATCAAGCTGATCTTCGCAAAGTCAACATCCCTTCATCACTCAATGACTGGACAGAAATATAAAATCACAACCTGAACTAAAGCCTCTTAGCCATTATGGTGACGATTTAGGGGACCTTGAGTGGTTCTGGACCAGTTCCAACAGACATTTCTGTGTACAGCACTCTTTGAACGACACAATGTCCATTCCTGTGCACTCTGTGAAAGGTCTGGTTGTCCCGCTTCTGATGCCGTCTCCGACTCACCTATGAGATCCAGTATTTGAAACCTGACACCTAATTTGCACGGCGAGAGACACGTCACATTTCCTGGCCTATCTAGACAAAGGATATTTTTGCTCGGGTTGTGGAGCACGCGGCTCAGACTGCGATTACAAGTGAAACGGAAGAGTCTAGCGATTTGAGCAAAAAGCAGTCTCATTTCGCTGTGATGTTCTCAGATGGATTTAGCGCTTTCAGCATGAAAAAATATGAATTTCATTTAGTAGAATTTAAACAAGACTTTCTCTTGTTCACAGAAGGACCAAAACCACCGTGTGATTAGAGCAGAAGTTGTAATGAGTCTGCAGCCACTTGAATGGTGTCTCTGCATCCCTCAGAGGACGTTTTGGAGAAAACTCTCTGTAGTCAGTTACGTGACGTGGTGCCAATATTGTACTGTCATAAAAGCATGATCGTATTTATTAGAAGGTTGTAAGACAGGTGAAATACGATGGTAGATCATTTATCATTTCAATGTTACTATATCTAGAAGGCACTGCAGTCATTTCGTGCCCTATCACACCACTTTTGTTGAAGAGGAAAAACATAATATGTTGTACTACGTATTTGAGCTTGTGTCCTCAAAAGTGAGTACACCTAAGCAATGTATAACTATTTATTTGTCATCAGAAAGGCAAGTTCCAGAACTTTCTAAAAGTATGCAGCATTACTGGATATTGTTTATGGGCAAGTCATGAAAAAATAATTACCTTGGGGCATGTCCATTTAGGTGGAGATCTACATTTTCCCTTAATGTTCATTAAAGTATGCTATAACAACTCCTTAACCACACGGATACAACTCTCCAACAAGTTGATCTGAACTTGGCAAAGTCATGAAGTCAGCATCTCGTCGTGACTCAATGACTGGCCTGATATACTGTATAAAACCACAACCCTTAAAATAGAAATGCAACAACCCAGAAAAACATGGCAAAGTACTGAGGTCTGACTGACATTAAAGGTGATTAGATAACTTCAGCTCTATTAGCCGTGACATTTCTTGTTGTATGGTGTAGGCTAGGTTTCTCAGCATTTCCTGCTCAGAGGTATCTTGTGGTGATTCAGCCAGGTTTTATGTACTGTTCTCAGAACAGTATTTCCTACTTGGAGGTCTCTGGTGGTGTTTCAACCATCCTGTATTACACTGTGCTGCTTTGTCTAATTAACGGTTTATGGACTGTTCTCAGGCCTGTATTTCCTGCTCAGAGGTGGTCACTTAGGTGTTCAACCAGTCTGTACTACCCTGTGCTGCTGTCTAATATATCATCATTTCAAGCCACTCAATCAGGTCCATTACTCTTCCTATAACACCATGTTAAATCTGCAGTCGGTATTGACAGGCTGCTCTGCTCACTGCACAGGCCTGGTCAGTAATGGAGGAGGGGGTCCTTCTATTGATTCCACTTTGTCATCTGGCAAAGGCAAAGACACACCATGTGCGCGTGTGCGTTTGTGTGGGATTTGGTTTATTCAGATCCCCATTAGCTGTTGCCGAAGCAGCAGCTATTCTTCCTGTGGTCTACACAAAAACACAAAAGATGACAAGTAACAAAACACTGATAGACCGACAGACAAGAACATTCACAGAAATAAAAAATACAACAATATACAAACAATACAACTAAAGAATAATGTGTGTAGATTGTGTGTGTTAGAGTGTCAGTGTGTGTGTGTGTGTGTGTGTCATTTCCCAATCCCTATAGTGCCATAGGATGTTTTTTTTTTTTTTTAAATGGAGTACATTTTGCTGTTTGCTTATGGCTCTGTATAATACTGTGCATTGCCGAGAATTCGTTTTGGACATGGGGACTGTGAAGAGACCCCTGGTGGCATGTCTTGTGGGGTATGTATGAATGTCTGAAGAGACCCCTGGTGGCATGCCTTGTGGGGTGTGTATGTTTGTCTGAGTTGAATGTTATTTGATTATCTAGACGATCTGGAATTATAATCACAGTAATATTTATCATAAAAACTAGAAGAGAAGCAGTCAATCTCTAGTCAACCCTCAACCAGGAAAGACTGGCATGCATGTTGTTGATGTTAGTTCTGTATGTGCAGTTCAGGGCACGGCTTGTTGCTCTGTCTTGAGTCAGCTGCAGCTTTGCTGCACTTGACCATATTACCAGACAGCAATCAAGATGGAACAAGACCAAAGCCTGAACAATTAGTACAGTTGATTTTTGTGTCAAAAATGCAGACCAACTTTTTATAACATCTCTACAAGAACTTTGTCAATATGACTTGACCATGATAATTGACCATCCAATTTTATACTTAGGAGTTTAGCTTCCTCAACTTGCTCAATGGTCACACCTCGGGCTGTGATGGTCATGGCATTTTGTCACCCGGTGATAGTCATGTAAATAGCTGCCAGTCTCACGGTAATTGACCATTCACTAACATAAACACGTTTAGCATTTCCTGGCTTCCAGCCCATTTCAGAAGAACAGAACAGAATAGTATATTCTGAGTTGTCCTTATGTTAGTTTGTGATCTGGCTATGCCAACAATATTTGCTTATTATTCATTGGCATTATTTTATATGATTTTATAGTAAGAAAAATACAATTGAACATAGCTGAATAAAATAGAAAGGACATTTTCCCCCAAACGATTTCCGAGGTGAGCACATGCGGCTTTTCTATGTTGAGCAGATAAAAAAAGAAACATGTCCTCGTATATGCTTAATGTAGAGTTATTTATGCAACTTTAGTGATACAAACGTTAGGCTGTGTTTATATTGTTAATACATTCGAAGGCTGCCATGATGCGACTCTAATGATGATTTGAAAAAAGTCGCATGAGAGGCCTGTGCTCTTCTCTGTTTCTTGCGAAGGCTGCACACACTTCATCAGTCTCTCATTCACAATTTGACAAGCACTTTGTAATATTCTCAGCCTTCAGACTAATCTCAATTGAATCTGTTTTTCTTTATACCTATAACCTACTAATAGCCTATATGTGTGGAATTATTTTTAATTTTCGAACGGCGCACAAAAACAAAACATGTCATCTATCTATTTAACCTAATTAGATTACTCCTTTCTATACAGAAATACATTGAATTATTCAAAATAGACTACTAGAGCTTGGTTTGGCTAGAGCATGAGTTGTGGATTGTTTTAAATCTGCCTTTCCTTCTACAGTGAGAAGGAAAGGCAGCGCACGCAAAGTAAAGTGATCAACCCAGGCATCTCGCAATATATTTCTAAATATAATCACGGGAAAACAGTTTGGAAAGAATATGGTTATTGCTGTAAAGGGAAGACAATGAAAACACAAATCTGTCTTTTAGTATTCAAAATGTGCTAAATGAATTGTTTGAACAACAATAGAGCCTATCTTATTGGCACCAGCAGAGAGCATCAGCAATATCCCTGGTGATTCCCCGTGCGCATATTCACTATTTATCATTGTTGAGTCAGTGCTACTTCAAAGTTTGTTTTTGGACAATACATGTCCTCCAGTTAAGATGGACGTCATATTATATTTGTGTCTCCCCTTCAAGTCACTTTAATTGGTTTGTCAGTGTCAGCGAAGTAGGCTACCCTTTCATTTGTAGTATTAAAAAAGATTAATCTAATGTCTCCAGTCATCGAAAGTGTCGTAGAATTGTATGAAATGTGTTCATAAAAGGCCACATTTTTCCCCATGCAAAGAATGAAGAAATAGATCTTATATAGTCTATAACCTAGGCCTACTCTAAACTATATGTGCTCAGCCAAGCATGGAGCGATATAGTTTGCAAACAGTGATTGAGTTATATTATTAGCCTAAATTATGACTATCCAATCTACTCAATCACAATAGGGATAGCAGGCTATCTTACATAAGTCTGCAAATGCGATGATGCACGTAATGCTTTATTATAAAGGGGCATTTCTATGGTGAAAATGTTCTTCCCCAAACTTGAAACTCACAGGCCTATGTAGGCCTATGCCAGGTAGGCTACACCGGTTGTAAAGCGGATTCATGTGCTTGATTTGAAGAATTGAGCAATAAATATAGCAGAACGAGAAAGCTGGGATCCGCTTTTAAATAGTGGCTAGTCAAAACTCTGTTTTCACACGCGATTGTGCAATTGGGCTTATAAGAACACGTTTCACTGGGTTCTGTAGTATGTGCTCTCTAACTGTGTTCCATGGGTCCTAGGTCTATAGGCCTATGGGTGATCAAAACATATAGGCCTATGGGCGCTCAAAACATATAGGCCTATGGGCGCTCAAAACATATAGGCCTATGGGCGCTCAAAACATATAGGCCTATGGGCGCTCAAAACATATAGGCCTATGGGCGATCAAAACATAGGTCTATGGGCGATCAAAACATATAGGCCTATGGGCGATCAAAACATATAGGCCTATGGGCGATCAAAACATATAGGCCTATGGGCTAGGCTACATGCTTCATGCGACACGGATTTGAAAAAGTAGCACAAAAAAAGGTATGCAACATTTATTTCCTTAGACTGCACACGCTGGGCATCATTCACAAGCGATGATACATCATTCACAAGTGATAACATTGTCCCCTATCAGACTATTGATATTGTCTTTACATATCCTAAATGATATAGGTGTGGAATTAGTTTTGATTTAGAATGGACCACTATCATGCGTCTGTTGGAACTGGAGTAAAGAAATTGAAAAAGCTATATTTTGGTTCTCTCTATAGCAACTGCCTCCGGGAACAATAAAAAAAACAATATTTACATCTTACAGTTAAATGAGAAAACGAGGAAAAGGAAGGAAACAACCATATGTACATAACTGCCACGCGGCACAGTATTTGGAGTTTCAGTACAGAAAAAGATCATAGCGAATGGAGGCCGCTTTTCCAGCGGTTCATTTCCATGCCAGCCAGGTAGGCAACTCCTGTTGTAAAGTAGAGCAATGTGCTTCATATTAGGAAAGATGAGAAATAAATATAGTAGGTCTAGCCTCTAGAAAGCTGATGGGATCCTCTTTTTAATAAAGGCCATCAACAACAAAACAATTCTCCCGCAATTACATAGCCTATAGAAATGTTGTGCAACATGAGCTCATGGGCTCTCATGAAGTGTCTGATTTCATTTTTGATTGCATTTGCATTGATGCCAAATGATTAGAGAGGGATTAGAGGGACATGTCATTAGCGACAGGCAGTTAGCAAGTTTGGTAGGCTACTAATGACCGTTAGCAGCATCAGAAGCACAGTTTTGGAGAAGCCGAGTTACCGTGACTACACGTTCACGTGGAATTTGACTGTGTTCATGACTCGTGACAGCTGGTGTGGCAGTAATATGGTCACCATAACAGCCCTAGTCACACCCTTAATACACAGTTGAGGTTTAGGCCTTAGAAAATGTTCTGAATCAAATACAATGCTTTTAGTTTTAGATGCCTTTAAAGCTGCAATATGTAACTTTTTGGGCGACCCGACCAAATTCATATACACCGAACAAAAACATAAACGCAACATGTAAAATGTTGATCCCATGTTTCATGAGCTGAAATAAAAGATCCCAGAAATGTTCAATATGCACACAACGCTACTTTCTCTAAAATTTTGTGCACAAATTAGTTTACATCCCTGTTAGTGAGCATTTCTCCTTTGCCAAGATAATTCATCCTCCTGACGTGTGGCATATCAATAAGCTGATTAAACAGCATGATCATTACACAGGTGCATCTTGTGCTGAGGACAATAAAAGGCCACTAAAATGTGCAATTTTATCACAACACAATGCCACCGAAACAGGAACATTTATGTCTGTAATAAAGCCCTTTTGTGGAGAAAAACTATTTCTTATTGGCTGGGCCTGGCTCCCTAGTGGGTTGGCCTATGCCCTCCCAGGCCCACCATGGCTCCAGCTCCACCCAGTCATGTGAAATCCATTGAATAGGGCCTAATTTATGTATTTCAATTGACTGATTTCCTTATATGAACTGTAACTCAGTAAAATCTTTGAAATTGTTGCATATTGCGTTTCGATTTTTGCTCAGTATAGAAATATGAATTACAGATCTGCATTGAAGGCAAGTCTAGGAATTGCTAGACTGGTCCTATGTGCGCTATTTCTATATTCCAATTCTTAAGTTTTTGCTTCTTTTAACTTCAGTTTTGTACACCAGCTACAAACAGCTAAAAATACAATATTTTTGGTTACTTAAAATATATTTCACAGCGGTTTAGATGGTACAATGATTCTCTATACAATACATGCTTATTTTGTCACATACACTGAAACTATTATAATTTTAGCAACCAGGTAAAATGGTCCTTTACTATTTTTAGGCAGTGAAATGACTTTAGTTTCTGTCCACGCCTGTGGACACACGCTCCTTTAGGCTTTAGGTAAAGATATAGCACATAGAGTTGCTAATACAGTCTGCTACCATTCTTAATAGTTTCCCATTATGGTTGTCTATACCTGGTGGGTATCACTATAGATGGATAAGAATCACTTGAGTGGGTTGAGTCACTGATGTGATCTTCCTGTCTGGGTTGGCACCCCCCCTTGGGTTGTGCCGTGGCGGAGATCTTTGTGGGCTATACTTGGCTTTGTCTCAGGATGGTAAGTTGGTGGTTGAAGATATCCCTCTAGTGGTGTGGGGGCTGTGCTTTGGCAAAGTTGGTGGGGTTATATATATATATATATATATATAAATAAATGACCCATCAACTTCACTGAACGATGGAAATGAATTGTGCTTTCTGCCCATGATATAATTTAAGGTACTCCAAAGTATGTTTCCATTGTGTTTTATGTCATTCATGTTGGTTTGGTAATATCATTTACTCTTCCTTTTGTTAAGTTTAGTCCCAAAATGTCTCAATTTACAGAATGTAAATGCATTTGCTATTTGCCTCATGCATGCTTTGTTGACTACAAACTTTCTTTACCCAACCGTGGGACAGACTATGTTTGTTCCCACACTCGGGGCTCGGACTCTCTATTGGTTACACTGGCGTTTGGCCTCCCATCCTATTCTAAACACCTCTCGCCGGCTTTGTAGTCATGTTACCTGATGAAATTGCTGTACAATATGATCTTGTTGTCATCTGATCACAATATGATTTGCTGGTTTTAAGTATTCAACTTTCAAATAGCTCTTTGTTGACTGTTGCTGGGTGCTATCAGTACACCGGCCTGTACCCTACCTGCCCTAAGCTCTCTCCTGGCCCCCTAAGCCAAGTCTGAATTTCTCCTGCTAGGTGACCTAAACTGGGACATGCTTAAACCACCTGACCAAGTTTTAAAGAAATGGACTCCCTAAATATTTCTCCGATTATTACCAATCCCACAAGGTATGACTCCAAACACCCAGAAAAGGCTACTCTTGATGTTATCCTCACAAATAATCCTGATCGGTATCAGTCTGGTGTTTTCTGTAATGACCTTAGTGATCACTGTTTTACAGCCTGTGTTCGTAATGGCTGCTCAGTGAAAATGACCTGTCCTGGTTAGACAGACACTTGCTAAAAAAACTCAATGAGCAAGCCTTCATTCATGAACTGGCCTCTGTAAAATGGTATAGAATCAGCTGGATCCCCTCTGTCAAAGACGCTTGGGCCTTCTTTTTGGATATTTTCAGTGGTATTGTTAACAAACACGCCACCATAAAGAAAATGAGAATTAAAAACAGGTTCAGCCCCTGGTTCGACCGTGATCTTGCAGAGTTACTCCACCTCAAGAACTGCATTTGGTGAAAGGCTCAGCACACGCATACTCGGCTAGGCTGACTGGCTCTCGTTCAGGCAAATGAGAAATAAGTGCACTTAGGCTATCTGGAAGGCCAAAGTTAGTTACTTTAAGGAGCAGTTCTCGCTCTGTGGGTCTAACCCCAAGAAGTTCTGGGAAACGGTTAAAGACCTGGAGAATAAACCCTCCTCCTCACAGCTGCCCATGTCCCTTGATGTTGATGATGTGGTTGTTACTGACAAGAAGCACATGGCTGAGCTCTTTAATCACCACTTCATTAAGTCAGTATTCCTATTTGACTCAGCCATGGGGAAAAATAGGAATTTTGCCCGTCCAAAATTTCCTCATCTCCCACCCATTCGACTGCGACTATCCCCGATGCTTCTCCCTCTTTTTCCCCTGCCCCGCTACAAAGTTTCTCCCTGCAGGCAGTCAATGAGTCCGAGATGCTTGAGGAGCTCCTGAAACTTGACCCCCAAAAAACATATGGGTCAGATGGTTTAGACTCTTTCTTTTTTAAGGTTGCTGCCGCTATCATCGCCAAGCCTATCTCCAACCTTTTTAACCTGTCTCTCCTTTCTTGGGAGGTTCCCATTGCTTGTAAGGCAGCCACGGTTCGTCCTTTATTTCAAGCTGATCCTAACTGTTATAGGCCTATTTCTATTCTGCCCTATAAGTGTTGGAAAAACTTATCAACTGACTGGCGTTCTTGATGTCTATAGTATTCTCTCCAGTATGCAATCTGGTTTCTGCTCAGGTTATGGATGTGTCACTGCAACCTTAAAGGTCCTCAATGATGTCACCATTGCCCTTCATTCTAAGCAATATTGTGCTGCTATTTTTATTTACTTGGCCAAAGCGTTTGATACGGTAGACCATTCCATTTTTGTGAGCCGGCTAAGGAGTATTGATGTCTCTGAGGGGTCTTTGGCCTAGTTTGCTAACTACCTCTCTCAAAGAGTGCAGTGTATAAAGTCAGAAAATCTGCTGTCTCAGCCACTGCCTGTCACCAAGGGAGTACCCCAAAGCTCAATCCTAGGCCCCACGCTCTTCTCAATTTACATCAACAACACAGCTCAGGCAGTAGGAAACTCTCTCCATTTATATGCAGATTATACAGTCTTATACTCAGCTGGGCCCTCCCCGGATTTTGTGTTAAATGCCCTACAACTGAGCTTTCTTACTGTCCAACAATCTTTCTCTATCCTTAACCTTGTTCTGAACACATCCAAAACAAAGGTCATGTGGTTTGGTAAGAAGAATGCCCCTCTCCTCACAGGTGTGCATACTACCCTTGAGGGCTTAGAGCTTGAGGTAGTCACCTCATACAAGTGCTTGGGAGTATGGCTAGACAGTACACTTTCCTTCTCTCAGCACATATCAAAGCTGCAGTCTAAAGTTATACCTAGACTTGGTTTCCTCTATCTTAAATCGCTCCTCTTTCACCCAACCTGCCAAACTAACCCTGATTCAGATGACCATCCTACCCATGCTAGATTACGGAGACATAATTTATAGATCAGCAGGTAAGGGTGCTCTCCAGCGGCTAGATGTTCTTTACCATTTGGCCATCAGATTTGCCACCAATGCTCCTTATAGGACACATCACTGCACTCCTCTGTAAACTGGTTATCTCTGTATACCAGTCTTATTTATAAAACCCTCTTAGACCTCACTCCCCCCAATCTGAGATATCTACTGCAGCCCTCATCCTCCACATACAACACTGCCTGTCACATTCTGTTAAAGGTCCCGAAAGCACACACATCCCTGGGTCACTCCTCTTTTCAGTTCGCTGCAGCTAGCGACTGGAACGAGCTGCAACAAACACACAAACTGGACAGTTTTATCTCAATCTCTTCATTCAAAGACTCAATCATGGACACTCTTACTGAAAGTTGTGGCTGCTTTGCGTGATCTATTGTTGTCATTACCTTCTTGCCCTTTATGCTGTTGCCTGTGCCCAATAATGTTTGTACCATGTTTTGTGCTGCTACCATGTTGTTTTGCTACCATGTTGCTGACATGTTGTGTTGCTACCATGTTGCTGTCATGCTGTGTTGCTACCATGCTGTGTTGTCATGTGTTGCTGCCTTGCTATCTTTTTGTCTTTAGTCTCTCTTTATGTAGTGTTGTCTCTCTTGTCGTGATGTGTGTTTTGTCCTATATTTATATGTAATATATTGAAAAAAATTATTATAACAATCCCAGCCCCCGTCCCCGCAGGTCTTTTGCCATTTGGTAGGCCGTCATTGAAAATAAGAATTTGTTCTTAACTGACTTGCCTAGTTAAATAAAGGTAAAACAATAAATACAATTAAAGTCACCTAAACTGCTGAGCTACTGTACCTGTACTGTTTCCCACCACTTTTGAATAATTTCTTTGAACCATACCATTTTCTCAACTCCTCATCAAATCAGGGGGCTCTTAACAGGTGCATGCTTGTCAACAATTGGCATGTAATACAAACACTTCCAGTGCTGCATCTGGATTCACTTCCTCTACACATCAGACCAACATACATGTTTCACATCTTAAACAAAAAATGTTCAATTGTATAATCTCTTATAAATGACTTTAGGCCCAACCTTTGACACTGGCTTTCCTGGTTACTGCCACAACGTTATGGTCACTACAGCCAATGGGAACTGATATTACTTTGGAGCAATGCTCTGCAGCATTAGTGAAGATATGATCAATACAAGTGGATGTCACAGATCCAATCATAGAATTGGGACTTAGAATACTAGAATGGGAAATAAACCTTCTTATGATGGTCCAAAGGTCAGCTATGTTGGTCAGGGAGTTGGTCAACCATAGTATGCAAGTGCTGTCATAAGATATAGTTTAAAACAATGAATGTGAAGAATTTATCTGCACTGTATTTGTCTTAGCTAGCTAGTCAGCCAGTTTTGGAAAAATTATTCCATAAAATGTCCTAATTAACTGCCAATATGACAACATTCCATTCAAACAATGTTGTCAATCCACAGCCATACACTGGCTCAAATCAGTTGATGATATGACTTAGACAAGTTGTAAATGCAACAAGTACTGATATTGTATCATATAATAGCGCTCCCAGTTTTCCAAGAAAACAAAATCTGGAGACATATGATGACATATATTTTAGAGGCTATTTATACTGGAAATTGGTATACAACCCATGCAGACTGTATTTATAATTATATGACAATATTCTAGGTTGACTATAATTCCATTAAAACATTTCTGATACATCACAAGCCTTACTATTATTTTCCTGCATATGCAAAATCTGGATAATGCCTCTACTGCCATTAATTCAAATTAGACTGTTTAGGATTTCTCCCTGACCAAGATGGCTGTAATTTTTTGCACTATTATGGAACTGAGGGTTCGTACATAGCCTCTATAGTAATTTAATATGATCTCTATGGATCCAATACATTTGGAATGCACTCTAGTTGATTGAGCAATAACCTGAGGCATTGCAGGCATTAGTTACAATTAGACGCGTCCTCTTGGTAGATAGCTAGTTGCTAACCAGTCAATGTTCAGGTTACCCAGAAAATAGACATCTCTGTTGACATCACACGCATTATAAAGCATTGCACACATAGTCCAAATACTGACTGTTAGCACTTGGTAGCGTATAGCAGCACCCCAAAGGCTTTAGATGAGGCAGGTGCAACCACAGCACTTCAACAACATTTGACGTGAGACCCTCTCTAAGCTGTACAGCAGGGGTGTCAAAGTCAAATGGACGGAGGGCCAAATAAAAAAATCAGCTACAAGACGAGGGCCGGACTGTTCGAATGTTCATTGAAAAATTTTTAAATGACGCATATAGTCTAGTGAACCTAATTGAACCTACTGAAAACCTAACAAATATATTACAATATGATCAGATAAATAAAGCAATATTTTCTTATGGCTCTGTCAGTAATCTTTAATTTTCAACAGACACAAAAGACAAATTTCCTTTATATAAATATCCCCATAACATGAACATTAAATGAAAGAAACCGGTATTCAAGGCACCATCAGTAGACTATATTTTCTATTTTAGCAAAAGTGGGCTAAATTTACTTCAAAGAAAAAACAATAATAGCAATTTTCTATCATCCACTCAACTGAAATATTTTTAAAATATAATTGGATTGAAATACAAAAAAATAAAGTGCAAAAATCTATTAATCAAAAACAACACTTTGTTTAAGGAGAAGTAACATGCAGTGAAAACAAATATTAAATTTTAACTTTTAAACTTGAACTGAGTAAAAACTCTAAATATGTGATTGCACAGTAATGTTCACTTGTTTGAGGTTGAGGGTGATACTTGGTGGTGTCCCATCTTTTCCACAAGTTCATCAATGTTCGGGGTAAGGCTCTGAGCTGAAGAAATCCTCAGAATTGAGTGGAGGTGTTCAGCAGTAAGTCGACTTCTGTGTGATGTTTTGTTCAGGTTCATCAAAGAAAACAGTTGTTCACACAGGTATGTGCTGCCAAACATAGACAACGTTTGAGCAGCCTGGATGCGCAGCTGGGGCATTGTGCCGGGGAGGAAACGGGCAAACTCCGCAGCACCCACTGCCGCATATTTTTCCCTCAGTGCATCATTGCATTGGAGGTCAATCAACTCCATTTGGAGGTTTGGTGGTGAGCTTTCCACGTCAACAGCAAATGGGTTACCGAGCAGTTCCAACCTGCTTTTTTGTGCTTCAAAGTCAGCAAATCGGCGTCGAAAGTCAGTGGTAAGCATACCTATTTTATCAGCCAACTGTGTGCTCGGGAACGCACTGGTAGAGAGCTTCTCTTTCATGGTCTGGCAGCTGGGAAAGTGGCTCAAATTTTCTTTCCGCATCTGCGTCTCCCACAGAGTCAGTTTGGTTTTAAATGCCTTCACTGTACTGTACATATCAGAGATGACACGATCCCGACCCTGCAGCTGCAAGTTTATTGCATTCAGATGACTCGTAATGTCACACAGAAAAGCCATTTCACACAGAAACATTTCGTCTCGGAGTTGTGTTGTGTCTTTCCCTTTGCTGTCCAAGAATAGACAAATCTCCTCACGAAGCTCGAAACATCTTTGAAGCACCTTTCCCTGGCTTAGCCATCGCACCTCTGTGTGATAAGGCAAATCACCATGCTCCGTTTCTAACTCCGTCAGAAATGCCTTGAACTGGCGGTGATTCAAACCTTTGGCTCTGATAAAGTTAACTGTGCGCGTGATGATGCTCATTACATGCTCCATTTTCAAGGCTTTACCGCACAACGCTTCCTGGTGTATGATACAATGATAAGCTGTCAGCTCACCTGTCGCGTTTTCCTCTTGCATCTTTTCCCGTATCTTCGCCACCAGTCCGCTCCTGTGTCCACACATCGCAGGTGCTCCGTCGGTTGTCAAACCCACGAGTTTTTCCCAAGGCAGCTCCATCTCATTTACACATCTTGACACCTCTTCATACAAATCATGCCCCGTAGTTGTGCCATGCATAGGACGTAAAGCCAAAAACTCCTCTGTCACGCTTAGGCTGGAGTCCACTCCGCGGATGAAAATTGACAACTGGGCAATGTCAGAAATGTCGGTGCTCTCATCCACAGCCAAGGAATATGCAATAAAATCTTTTCCCTTTTTCACAAGCTGCTCTTTTAGATTGATGGACAACTGGTCTACTCTCTCGGCAATGGTGTTTCTGCTCAGACTCACATTTAAAAAGAGTTGCCTTTTTTCTGGGCAAACTTCGTCACAAACTTTAATCATGCAGTTTTTGATGAAATCCCCCTCCGTAAATGGCCGGGCTGATTTAGCGATCTCTTCTGCCAAAATAAAACTGGCCTTGACAGCAGCCTGGCCTTGTGATTTGGCTTTTTTGAACAGAGCCTGTCGAGATTTGAGGCCTCGTTTTAATTCCTCTGCCTTTTGTAGCCTTTGTTCCATGTCCATATTCTTGTTTTTGTCCGCGTGTTTCGTTTCATAATGTCGTCTCAGATTATACTCTTTCAGTACCGCCACACTTTCTCCACACAGAAGACACACAGGTTTTCCAGCTACCTTCGTGAACATATACTCCGACTCCCACCTTGTTTGAAACCCCCGGTTCTCAGTATCCACCTTCCGTTTTGCCATTTTTGATGGGTATCTGAAAGTTAATTTTACTGTGATGCTGACGACTGCTGTGCCAATAAATATTGAAATGAAGCAGCCTACTGCTCGGTGCGTCACCTTTGCATTGTGGGAAATGTAGTATTGGTGCGTGTAAAAGATCTGCGGGCTGCCGGCTTGCTGCGGGCCGGTTCTAATAATAAATCAAGATCATCCCAGGGGCCGTAAAAAACCTTCTTGCGGGCCGGATGTGGCCCGCGGGCCTTGACTCTGACATATGTGCTGTACAGGAACGTGGCTCTGAACACATACAGAAAAGCCTCCCCCATTTCTGTCTCTTCTGTAGATGTTATATCCTTGTATTGCTACTGCTGTATCAAAGGTATTATCTAAGTAGAGTTTCAGAGATGGACAGTATATGAATGTTATCTGATGTTAGCCAAGTTATTGATTTCGTGAACCTTATTTCTAAGGCTACCTATATTCATTTGGGCCACTCTTAGCCCTTTCCTGGGTAGCTTATGGGAGATAGACATGCTATTTGTGTATGTGTGTCTGTGTTTGGCTGCGAGGAATTAATCTAGTCAGCGGTATTGTGAATTTAAACTGGCCAATGCTTCTTCTCTTTATGTCACTGGTGATAAACAGATCATTACTGTTAAGTACATAAATCATGAGGGGATTGTGCTGCTGGAACTATGCAGCAATAAACGCTAAGGCTTGCCAAAGAGACTGTTCGTCCTATTGACACAGCATCTTTTAGCCTTCTGTTTAAACTGGTCAAAACCATGGTTGTGTCAAAATGGCACCCTATTCCCTATATGTAGTGCATTACTTTTGACCAGGGCCCATAAAATATGGTTAAACTTGGATAGATTCCTAAGCACCAACCAAAGAAGCCAAACACCAAGCTCTGACAATAACATTCAAAAGCCTTCTGCACACAGCAAACTATCCCTCAGCTTCCAGCTAGGCTAATCACACACTCAGAATGCATCGTGCTGTAGCGAACCTGCATCATAAGCATGTACACCGAGTGTACAAAACATTAGGAACCTAATACTGCACCCCTTTTTGCCCTCAGAACAGCCTCAATTCATCAGGGCGTGGACTCTACAATGTGTCGAAAGCGTTCAACAGGGATGCTGGCCCATGTTGACTCCAATGCTTCCCACAGTTGTGTCAAGTTAGCTTGATGTCCATTGGGTGGTGGACCATTCTTGATACCCACGGGAATCTGTTGAGCGTGAAAAACCCAGCAGCGTTGCAGTTCTTGACACACTCAAACCAGTGCACCCGGCACCTCCTACCATACTCCGTTCAAAGGCACTTAAATATTTTGTCTTGCCATTCACCCTCTGAATGGCACACATACACAATCCATGTCTCAATTGTTTTAAAAATCCTTCTTAAATCAATAAGGGATCATAGCTTTCACCTGGATTCACCTGGCCAGTCTATGTCATGGAAAGAGCAGGTGTTCTTAATGTGTTGTATACTGGAGCTGTCAATAGCATGCAAGACTATGATCCAACGTTGGACTACAATTCCATTATAGTTAAAAACTAAACAGAAATCAGTGGCACTAAGACAGAGGGAAATTAGACAAATAGAAGACTTAAAAAGATTTTACAAGAGATGTGTCACTCGTGAATACACGCATGAAAAACTGCTCCTACTAGCAATGTCTTCACTCATCCACTTCTAATAACACACATTACAGCATATATTTTCTGCATATATGGCTGACACTGGAAAACACAGAATAAACATGAGCTCTGGGAGCTAAAGCCAACAATCTTCTTTCGAATCGGAGGTCCTGTCACAGACACATCATATCCAAATATTACCAAACAATCGCGACACTTTTACTCATAAAAGTTCTCAATACGCATCATGAATTAGTCTTAAAGCTTCCATCGCACAGCTGGACAGCTGATATTAAGAGATCTGTGTGACTGCATTATTGAGCCAAGCCAAAAGCCAGGGGAGTGTCTTCATCATAATAGGGACAGCAAGCAATGTATTGAAGCCAAGTGTCATCACAACCCCCATCTGCCAAAGAAGTGTCCAAATGGCTAGGATGGGTTCTGACTTCTAGATTTGAAATACAGTTAATCCTATGGAAAGGAGAAGGGCCACAGTCTTGTTTCTACACCAGAAGTTAATGGTTTATCTGTAGGAGGAATGTATATGGTTGCGGTCACTGATAAGGGTGGAGAGCTGTGGATCGGTGAGGAATAGGGGCCGAGGTCAGGTCAGGTCACATTAAGGGAGTCACTTAACTCCCTGTCTAGCAATAAAGATGGAATGTTTAGAGGGAAGGAGGAGACTTCACCCAAATTGCGGTATACTGTATATACTTGTGCTGGTGGGAACATGTTTTTGTCTGTTCAGCTGTCTGACCCATTGGGTGAATAAACTTAGTTTGAGCTTTTACTACTTGTCTGTGAGTTTTTACTCTTTATTTAGAACCTAACAGCTAGAAGGCTGTTCACACATGGTGTTGATAATGGATGGCCAGTTTGTTCGCCCATTTTGCCCTGAGAAGGTTACTCGAACCTAGTTTGAATTGTTGAAATCATAAGAAAACAAAAAAAACATGACCAGCTGTTATGCGAACATAATAGAATGCCAAAGCTTCTATAACGCCAGTTCCACAGTCCCAGTGTGACAGACAATGCTGATCCTTTGGGGAAGGCAAGTCTCCTCACTGACCTCTGATTCCACATTAAAGTTCAAAAGCCTTCTGCACACAGCAATCTATCCCCCAGCTTCTAAAGTGTCCAGAAAGAGAGACTACAACCAAAGCTCATGTATTTCATAATGATGATGCCTCCATAACAGAAAGAGTCCCCAGAGTGACAGGATCATGCTCATCCCATGGGGAAGGTGAAATACTCCTTCCCCTCTGTGAACCTCTGCCTTATACAAGCCACCACCACGACTCCCCTAAGGACACAACCACCCTAATGCTGCTTTCTCTACACCACCACAACTCCCAAAAGACACAACACCCTAATACAGGGGTGAAAGTAAGGCGGTACGGTCCGGTACAGCATCCCGGCAAAATAAACAGCGGGGGTTACGCAGGAAGAGTAAAACATGAGCCCATCACAATAATAAATAAAAAAATGTCAAGAAAACTGTGGACTACTTTTAAATCATTACCGCATGTCAGAGGCATGAAAAATGAGCGAATGGACTTGAATACGGGTGGTATGGTCTACACTCCAAAATGTGATGTGGTTTGACGAGAACAATGATATTTTGCCAAGGCAGAGAAGAGTGGCCCGACACTGAGGCATGCACGGACAGCAGTGGACGCATACATTCTAGCCTAATAGCAATTGCCACATTATTGCAACTTCTTGGTGTTTAGTGTCACAGATGATTCTTTCCGTTCACCACTAATTTGGAGGCTGTAAATATGTTTTGGATGAACGTGCACGGGTAGCCTAGTAAAGGTGCCCTTTGTGGTGATTGTTTGGCAATGTTTTTGCCACAATAATTTTGGCCACAATAAAGTGTTTTTGCCACAATAAAAATAATACATTTTAAAAGGGAAATGACAAAATATTTACAACTAGGCCACAGAGATCCTATTGCATTAATAGGGATTCTATGTGTAGTTCTATGATTATGACCCCCCAGGAAGAAGTGTATTCTACTTTCACCCCTGCCCTAACATCACAACCCCCTAATTCCACCACACCATAACGAGATCTCAAATCAAATTGTATTAGTCACATGCGCCCGAACACAACAGGTGTGTAGACCTTACAGTGAAATGCTTACTTACAAGCCCTTAACCAACAATGCAGTTTTAAGAAAATACCTACAAAAAAGTAAAAGATAAGAACAACAAATAATTAAAGAGCAGCAGTAAATAACAATAGCGGGGCAATATACAGGGGGCACCGTTACAGAGTCAATATGCAGGGGGCACCGTTACAGAGTCAATATGCAGGGGGCACCGTTACAGAGTCAATATGCAGGGGGCACCGGTGTCGAGGTAATTGGTAATAGGTACATGGTACATGGTACATGTAGGTAGAGTTATTAAAGTGACTATGCATAAATAATAACAGAGAGTAGCAGCAAAGTAGAAGGGGGGGCAATGCAAATAGTCTGGTGATTAGCTGTTCAGGAAACTTATGGCTTGGCAGCTGTTTAGAAGCCTCTTGGACTTGGCGCTCCGGTACTGCTTGCAATGTGTTATGGTAGCAAAGAGAACAGTCTATGACTAGGGTGGCTGGAGTCTTTTACAATTTTTAGGGCCTTCCTCTGACACCGCCTGGTATAGAGGTCCTGGATGGCAGGAAGCTTGGCCCCGGTGATGTACTGGGCCATACGCCTTGCGGTTGGAGGCAGAGCAGTTACCATACCAGGCAGTGTAGCAACCTGTCAGGATGCTCTCGATGGTGCGGCTGTAAAACATTTTGATGATCTGAGGACCCATGCCAAATCTTTTCAGTCTCCTGAGGGGGAATAGGTGTTGTCGTGCCCTCTTCACGACTGTCTTGGTGTGCTTAGACCATGTTAGTTTGTTGGTGATGTGGATGCCAAGGAACTTGAAGCTCTCAACCTGCTCCATTACAGCCCCATCGATGAGAATGGGGGCATGCTTGGTCGTCCTCTTCCTGTAGTCTACAATCATCTCCTTCGTCTTGATCACGTTGAGGGAGAGGTTGTTATACTTGCACCAAAAAGTCAGGTCTCTGACCTCCTCCCTATAGGCTGTCTCACCGTTGTTTGTGATCAAGCCTACCACTGTTGTGTCATCAGTTAACTTAATGATGGTGTTGGAGTCGTGCCTGGCCATGCAGTCATGAGTGAACAGCATGGCGGATGTGTTGTTACCTACCCATACCACCTGGGGGCGGCCCGTCAGGAAGTCCAGGATCCAGTTGCAGAGGGAGATGTCTAGCCCTAGGGTCCTTAGCTTAGTGATGAGCTTTGAGGGCACTATGGTGTTGAACCCTGAGCTGGAGTCAATGAATAGCATTCTCACATAGGTGTTCCTTTTGTCCAGGTGTGAAAGGGCAGTGTGGAGTGCGATTGAAATTGCGTCATCTGTGGCTCTGCTGGTGCGGTATGCAAATTGGAGTGGGTCTAGGGTTTCTGGGATAATGGTGATGATGTGAGCCATGACCAGACTTTCAAAGCATTTCATGGCTACAGATGTGAGTGTTATGGGTCGGTAGTCATTTAGGTAGGTTACCTTAGTGTTCTTGGGCACAGGAACTATGGTGGTCTGCTTGAAACATGTTGGTATTACAGACTCACACAGGGAGAGGTTGAAAATGTCAGTGAAGACACTTGCCAGTTGGTCAGAGCATGCTCGTACACGTCCTGGTAAACCGTCTGGCCCTGTGAATGTTGACCTGTTTAAAGGTCTTACTCATCATCGGTTGTGCAGAGCGCAATCACACAGTTGTCCGGAACAGCTGATGCTCTCATGCATGTTTAAGTGTTACTTGCTTCGAAGCGACCATAGAAGTTATTTAGCTCGTCTGGTAGGCTCGTGTCACTGGGCAGCTCTTGCCTGTGCTTCCCTTTGTAGTCTGTAATAGTTTGCAAGCCCTGCCACATCCGACGATCGTAGGAGCCAGTGTAGTGCGAGTCGACCTTAGTCCTGTATTGACGCTTTGCCTGCTTGATGGTTCGTCGGAGGGCGAGATTTCATACAAACTTCTGGGTTAGAGTCCCGTTCCTTGAAGGCGGAAGCTCTACCCTTTAGCTCAGTGCAAATGTAATTCATGGCTTCTGGTTGGGGTATGTATTAGAGGTCGACCAATTAATCTGATAACGAACGCAATAACGACCTGCCTCTCGTTGCACTCCACCAGGAGACTGCCTGTTACGCGAATGCAGTAAGCCAAGGTAAGTTGCTAGCTAGCATTAAACTTATCTCATTAAAAAAAATCAATCATAATCACAAGTTAACGACACATGGTTTATCATATTACTAGATATTATCTAGTGTGTCCTGTGTTGCATATAATCTGACTGAGCATACAAGAATCTGACTGAGCGGTGGTAGGCAGAAGCAGGCGCGTAAACATTCATTCAAACAGCACTTTTGTGCGTTTTGCCAGCAGCTCTTCATTGTGCGCCAAGCATTGCGCTGTTTATGACTTCAAGCCTATCAACTCCCAAGATGAGGCTGGTGTAACCGAAGTAAAATGGCTAGCTAGTTAGCGCACGCTAACTAGAGGGACGGAAGCTATACTGTTACACTGGCAATACTAAAGTGCCTATAAGAACATCCAATAGTCAAAGGTTAATGAAATACAAACGGTATAGAGGGAAATAGTCCTATAATTCCTGGAATAACTACAACCTAAAACTTCTTACCTGGGAATATTGAAGTCTCATATTAAAAGGAACCACCAGCTTTTATATGTTCTCATGTTCTGAGGAAGGAACTGAAACGTTAGCTTTCTTACATAGCACATATTGCACTTTTACTTTCTTCTCCAACACTTTGTTTTTGCATTATTTAAACCAAATTGAACATGTTTCATTATTTACTTGAGGCTAAATTGTTTGTATTGATGTATTATATTAAGTTAAAATAAGTGTTCATTCAGTATTGTTGTAATTGTCATTATTAAAAAAAAAAGAAAAAAAACGTATTTAAAAAAAAAAAAAAAAAAAAATCGGCAGATTAAATCGGTATCGGCTTTTTTGGTCCTCCAATAATCAGTATCGGCGTTGAAAAATCATAATCGGTCGACCTCTAGTATGTATGTACAGTCACTGTGAAGATGACGTCCCCAATGACTGATGTGGTGTGCTCCTCAATTCCATCAGAAGAATCCCAGAACATATTCCAGTGGGCGCTAGCAAAACAGCCTTGAAGTTTAGCATCTGCTTCATTTGACCACTTTTTTTGTAGACCGAGTCACTGGTGCTTCCTGCTTAAATTTTGGATTGTAAGCAGGAATCAAGAGGATAGAATTATGGTCAGATTTGCCAAATGGAGGGCGAGGGAGAGCTTTGTACACGTCTCTGTGTGTGTAGTAAAGGTGGTCTAGAATTTTTTTCCTTCTGTTTGCACATTTAACATGCTGATAGAAATGAGGTAAAACTGATTTAAGTTGCCCTGCATTAAAGTCTCCAGCCACTAGGAGCGCTGCCTCTGGATGAGCATTTTTCTGTTTGCTTTTGGCGATATACAGCTCATTGAGTGTGGTTGTAGTGCCAGCATCGGTCTGTGGTGGTATGGAGACCGGTACGAAAAATACAGATGAAAACTCTCTAGGTAGATGGTGTGGTCTACAGCTTATCATGAGATACTCTACCTCAGGCGAGCAAAACTTTGAGACTTCCTTAGATATCGTGCACCAGCTGTTGTTTACAAATATACATAGACCGCCACCCCTTGTCTTACCAGAAGCTGCTGTTCTATCCTGCCGATACAGTGTATAACCCGCCAGCTGTATGTTTATTCATGTCGTCGTTCAGCCACGACTCTGTGAAACATAAGATATTGCAGTTTTAATGTACCGTTGGTAGGATATACTTGCTTTCAGTTTATCCCATTTATTTTCCAGCGATTGAACATTAGCTAGCAGGGTGCCACTCCTCGCCTAATCCTCACAAGGCACCCTGATCATTTTCCGCTAAATCTCTGTTTCCTTCTCAAGCGAATGACGGGGATCTGACGGGGATCTGGTCCGACTCACTGAAGAAAAACTCTTTGTCTAATCTGAGGTGAGTAATCACAGTTCTGATGTCCAGAAGCTCTTTTCGGTCATAAGAGACGTTTGGGCTACAGTGAGAGAGCAGGATACGGACAGGCTGAGACAGAGAAGGCATAACAAACATACACACTTGCATATTAATTAAGGGGAGAGTGTTGCTCTGTGGTATGTATCCCATAAATCATTAAACCCTGATGAAATTAAATGACTATTTACCAGCACCAAGTCACATTATGATGGCTTGCAAAGTGATGTCTAATTCCTATATTAGTCCCACCCTTCAGCTCCATTATACCCCTCACATCCATCTCTGAACACCATCTGGTTTTGATTGCTATTTGCCATATATTTTTCAACAGTGCTGTGATGTTTCACAAGAGTTCTTTCTAAACCTTTCTATTCTCATAGTTTCTAAATTAAATAATGAATTACCTTTTTTTCTATGAGTATTATTATATTGTTGATCGACTGACTGACTTTTTAAATCCCCCAGCAGTCCTATTTGCAGAGTTAAAATTATTCTATTTATCTTTGTGTCGCATGAAAGGTGAAATAAATACAATTGTGTAAATGTCTAATAGTTATGTCTAGATATTTTTTTAAGCACTGGCTAGCAAGTTGTCATTTACAACTGAGACCTGGCCAAGATAAAGCAAGCAGTGCGCAAAAAGACAAAAACACAGAGTTACACATAAACAAACGTACAGTCAATAACATAACATACAAATCTATGTACAGTGTGTGCAAATGTAGAAGAGAAGGGAGGTAAGGCAATAAATAGGCCATAGAGGCGAAATAATTACAATTTAGCATTAACACTGGAGTGATTGATGTGCAGATGATGATGTGCAAGAGGATAAGTAACAATATGGGAATGAGGTAGTTTGGTGTGCTATTTACAGATTGGCTGTGTACAGGTACAGCGATCGGTAAGCTCCTCTGACAGCTGATGCTTAAAGTTAGAGGGGGAGATAAGTCTCCAGCTTCAATGATTTTTGCAATTTGTTCGTTGTTGGCAGCAGAGAACTGGAAGGAAAAGCAGCCAAAGGAGGTGTTGGCTTTGGGGATGACCAGTGAAATATACTGTACCTACTGGAGCGCGTGCTATGGGTGGGTGATGCTATGGTGACCAGTGAGCTGAAATAAGGTGGGGCTTTACCTAGACTTATAGATGACCTGATGCAAGTGGGTTTGGCGACGAATATGTAGCGAGGGCCAGCCAACGAGAGCATACAGGTCGCAGGCTATTTTGTAAATAACATCGCTGAAGTGAAGGATCGGTAGGATAGTCAGTTTTACGAGGGTATGTTTGTCAGCATGAGAAAAGGAGGCTTTGTTGTGAAATTGGAAGCCAATTCTAGATGTAATTTTGGATTGGAGATGCTTAATGTGAGTCTGGAAGGAGAGTTTACAGTCTAACCAGACACCTAGATTTTTGTAGTCTTTCACATTTTCTGAGTCAGAATGTCCAGAGTAGTGATGCTAGTCGTGCAGGAGGGTGTGGGCAGCAATCGGTTGAAGAGCATGCACTTAGTTTTACTTGTATTTAAGAGCAATTGGAGGCCACGGAAGGAGTGTTGTACAGCATTGAAGCTTGTTTGGAGGTTTGTTAGCACAGTTTCCAAAGAAGATGTATACAGAATGGTGTTGTCTACGTAGAGGTGGATCAGAGAATCACCAGCAGCAAGAGCGACATCATTGATAAGAGTCAGCCCGAGAATTGAACCCTGTGGCACCCCCATAGAGACTGCCAGAGGTCCGGACAACAGGCCCTCCGATTTGACACACTAAACTCTATCTGAGAAGTAGTTGGTGAATCAGGCGAGGCAGTCATTTGAGAAACCAAGGCTATTGAGTCTGCCGATAAGAATGCGGTGATTGACAGAGTGAGTTGTGGTTGTTTGACCGCGGACCCATTACGCATGCAAGCAATGAGGCAGTGATCGCTAAGATCCTGGTTGAAGACAGCAGAGATTTATGTAGAGGGCAAGTTAGTCAGCATGATATCTAAGAGGGTGCCCATGGTTACGGATTTAGGGTTGTACCTGGTAGGTTCATTTGTGCGAGATTGAGGGCATCTAGCTTAGATTGTAGGACGGCCGCATGTCCCAGTTTAGGTCACCTAACAGTACGAAATCTGAAGATAGATGGGGGGCAATCATCTCACATATGGTGTCCAGGGCACAGCTGGGGGCTGAAGATGGTCTATAACCAGCGGCAACGGTGAGAAACTTGTTTCTGAAAAGGTGGATTTTTAAAAGTAGAAGCTTGAATTGTTTGGGCACAGATCTGGATAGTATGACAGAACTCTGCAGGCTATCTCTGCAGTAGATTCCAACTCCGCCCCCTTTGGCAGTTCTATCTTGTCGGAAAATGTTATAGTTAGGAATGGAAATTTCAGTATTATTGGTGGCCTTCCTAAGCCAGGAATCAGACACGGCTAGGACATCTGGGTTGGCGGAGTGTGCTAAAGCAGTGAATTAAACAAACTTACGGAGGTGGCTTCTAATGTTAACATGCATGAAACAAAGGCTTTTATGGTTACAGAAGTTAGGCTAGCAGGCTAGCAGATGGGCCTCCAGGGGACGTCGTAACGGAAGAGCCTGTTGAAATCCCCTCGGTCAGTTATGTTAGCAGACCAGTCGTGATGGATCGGCGGGGCTCCGTGTCGGCAGTAAAGGGTCCAGGCCAATTGGCAAAAGAGGTATTGCAGCCCAAGAATCAGCTGGTGATGACCGCTAGCAGTGGCTAACTGACTACTAGCTAGTTAGCTGGCTAGCTTCTGATGGGGGATCCGGGTCTAAAGTATAAATAGCAGATTCGTAACACATTGGGTGAGGTGGGTTGGAGGAGATGGAAATTGAGATAAAAAAAATATATACCAAATATATACGTAGAAAACTATATAGACATGGGACGGGACAAGACAAAACAGACATCCAACTGCTACGCCATCTTGTTGTATATACCATAGCCTATGACGTGTTTGTTACAGGTCCAAGGATTGAGACCAGGAAAACAGATGTTTCCTGTAAAACACGAGAAAATATGAGACAAGAGAAAGTTGGCTGGTTTCAGGAAAAGTTCTTAATAGAATTTAATAAAGATATATTTTCCAATAGTGTCAAGTGTCAATTATCTGGTTCATCACAATTGCTTTGTAGAAAAATAGAAATTCACAGTTCTCATTATCAATAGAAAAATATCTACATTAAAAAAAATGTACATTCCCATACTTTCATATCCTATATGCAGTCCCTTTCTACAGTACATATACAGTGCTGTGAAAAAGTATTTTCCCCCTTTCTAATTTTCTCTACTTTTGCATATTTCTTTATACTGAATGTTATCAGATCTTTAACCAAAACGTAATATTAGATAAAGTGAACCCGAGTGAACAAATAACACAATTTCATACTTATGTAATTTATTTAATCAACAAAGTTATGCAACACCCCCTGTGTGAAAAATGTATTTCCCCTTACACTCAATAACTGGTTGTGCCACCTTTAGCTGCAATGACTCCAATGAAACACTTTCTGTAGTTGTTGATCAGTCTCTCACATCGCTGTGGAGGAATTTTGGTCCACTCTTCCATGCAGAACTGCTTTAACACAGCAACATTTGTAGGTTTTCAACCATGAACAGCTAATTTCAAGTCCTGACACAAGATCTCAAATGGGATTAGGTCTGGACTATGACTAGGCCATTCCAAAACTTCAAATTTGTTGCTTTTTAGCCATTTTCATGTAGACTTGATTGTGTGTTTCGGGTCATTGTCTTGCTGCATGACCCAGCAGAGTTCACAGATTGATGGCCTGACATTCTCCTGTAGAATTCTCTGATACCGAGCAGAATTCATGGTTCTTTCTATTAAGGCAAGTCATCCAGGTCCTGAGGCAGTAAAGCATCCCCAACCATCACACTACCACCACCTTGTTTGACCTTTGGTATGAGGTTCTTACTTTGGAATGCAGTGTTTGTTTTTTATCCAGTCAAAATGGGACCCATGTCATCCAAAAAGTTGACTCAAGTTTTCAAAAGAGCACATGGAAGCACCTGGGTGATCATCAAGACTCTTGGAAGAATGTTCTGTGGACAGATGATTCAAAAGTATACGCTTTTGGACAACATGGGTCCAGGACTTAATGTTAATAACCCTACAGGCACCCAGTAGATCTTATGGGGATGTGGTATTCATGGCTTTGACTTTGAAAAACAGATAGCATGGAATGCAGTGAGTGATTTGCCAAGGAGAGAGGTTGTGTGAAAGTGTCTACAGGGCCCTTACATCTTTCAGAAATAGGATTTTGTGTCACTTCTGGTCACTTCCAGCAGAATTAACATTGTACTAAAAGGATGCACACACACACACACACACACACACACACAGTCATTACATAATGTTGAATGTTTGCCAGCCCAATCATTAAATAGCACTGCTCAGTGAACTATAGAGACCCTCGGGTACCCCTGCCCAGAACACAGAGATAGAGAGATGATCCATTTTAGATTGATAAGAAAATAACTTGAGAAAAACAACCCAATCCAGATACAGCCAATTCAAGGAAAGAGAGAGATGAGTAGATACAGCCTGTATCTACAGTAACAGAACAACACAATCATTATTCATTGCTTGATTCATCACCCAGTACACAGGCTCAAATGCACAGAAACCACATACACTTCACCTGATGTATAAAATATGTATCCAGGTTATGTGTAAAAATCCTTCTGAGACACACCTGTTGTCTTGTGGTTATGGAGTCATACAGTGCAATCAACTCCAGCTGCCCGGAGAGAATGGATGAGTTCCAAATGGCAACCTATTCCCAAAATAGTCCACTAATTTTGACCAGGGCACTATAAGCCCTACATAGGGAATAGGATGCCAACAAACATTTTCTTCCCTTTTGGACAGGGATGTTATCATGTAAGAGGGAAAAGACCAGTGGCTGGCAATCAATGGAGTTCAGGCTGTTTCACTGCGGTTTCACTGAGCCACTTCAGAGAGCGGGAGGGTTAACAGTGGCCAATCACCCACAGTCCCATTGCAATCCCATGATCAAGTGCAATCTCCTCTCTGCTATTCTATTCTTCAGTCTTCGGGGCAGGCAAAACTCTTTTGTCTTGAGTAGGCTAATTACCAAGTGCACAGAGGAGCTGCTGGGTGTGATTACTTATCCATTCCATTTTAGAGCCTTTTCTGGGTGGCCTGAATTGGAGCTACCTCAGCTCAAAGCCCATGTATTAAGAGTAGGGGTATCGTACGTCAGGCACACACAGATAAGAGACTAATGAAGAGAGGAAAGGGATCCCCACACACTGATAACATTCAAGAGAAAGGAATTACATAACCCACATTAGATACTATGTGATGTCATTGTCGAAGAGTAAGCATATGGAAACTTAAAGTATAGAAAAAAAGTATAGAAAAACAAAGTATCAATGGTGTACCCAATACCTGAAATGTAAACACCACAAGAAAATATACACTGAGTAAACCAAACATTATGAACACCTTCCTAATATTGAGTTGCACTCCCTCCTTTTGCCCTCAGAATAGCCTCAATTTGTCGGGCAATGGACTCTACAAGATGACGAAAGCGTTCCACAGGGATGCTGGCCCATGTTAACTCCAATGCTTCCCACATCTTGTGTCAAGTTGGCTGGGCGTCCTTTGGGTGGTGGACCATTCTTGATAGATATGGGAAACTGTTGAGCGTGGAAAACCCAGCAGCGTTGCAGTTCTTGACACAAACCGGTGTGCCTTGCACATACTACCACACCCTGTTCAAAGGCACATACATTTTTTGTCTTGCCCCATTCACCCCCTGAATGGCACACATACACCATGTCTTAATTGTCTCAAGGCTTAAAAGTCCTTCTTTAACCTGTCTTCTCCCTTCAGCCTGAATACATTTGAATGTTTTCTAGACTCGGTGTATAATCTCTCGCTTTGGTTTGATCCGTGCACATCTGAGATGACCTTGAAGTGAATACCATAAAATGTAGCTAATCAGCTAAGTTAGAAATAGTAATAGTATACTGTCTGAGTATACAGGCTTTACTACAGTATATAAGACAATAAAGCAACATTCATGGCTTGGGACACACAGCGACACAGCTCAATCACACTGTCACCGAACCCCAGCCACCCGCATACGTTTTAAAAAACACGTTCAGATTAGAGTACCCAGACCGTCAGAGAGACAGAGACAGAGAGGGTGCTGCTAGTAAATCTCTAACAGCTGTCTGCCTCCCTTTTATCCATCCCAGCGAGCCTAGGGACACAATGTGAAGCTGGTTGCTAGGTGACCATTGTGATGTATTACGACGTGCGTGAACCCTGGACGTCCAGCAGCATGTGTAGGGAATGAATGAACAGGTCCCCACCATCGCTAATTAGATTGTATTTACAAGAATCCCCATTACTCAATGAATAGGAAGTATAATGATTCTACTGGCTATTCATTGGGTAATAATGGTGATTCCTGTAAATGCATTGTCCCACATTGCATCTCCCACATTTTCCCTTGGGGAATGTGTAACACTGAACAACGTCATCATTCTAAAAGCTCGGATTGAATTATTTCAAATACATTTGACTACAATATTAACAAATAAACAACTAAGAGACAGTTGGAAATGTTACTAATTCACTTTCCTCCTATCCTCAAAATAGGTTACACCAAGCAGGGATGTGACAGGTTGTGTGGTTATTAGGCCATGAGGTACCTCCAAGGCATGCCCTGCATTCTCTGGGCTACCGTCCACACTCTGGGCTACTGTCCATGAGATAGTCATGGTCACAGAGAAAGCAGAGCACTGCAGAGGGCTGAGAAGGGCTGGCTGAGTGTCATATCAATACAGTACCAGGTAAAGGGAGAGAATGTGCTCAACTCTTATCTTACGCTTATTTAAAATCAATGAAATGGTGTTTGAACGCAACAAAACATGTAACAAAAAGGCCAGTTGCAATTGGAGCTTTGTTTTAACTTTATCTCTCCTCTACCAAAACAATGGTGGGGAAAAGGCTTTGTTATTGTTTCATCTTCTGATTGTACCTTTAAACAGTGAAAATGCGTTCCTTCTTCACATGCGCGCGCGCACACACACACACACACACACACAGACCAACCACATTCACAAACACACCTGCACCTACACCCACAAACACAAACACACCTCCACCCACACCCACACCCACAACCTTTCCCACTGAAAATGTGTTCCTGCAGGGAACATAACATCAGTGCTAAACATAAGCTAGATTATAGGTTATTTCAAGCAGCTGCTGTGTTCTCTGTGAGAGGAGAGGGAGCCACACAGACAGATAAGAGCTCCTCATCCAACGGGGAGCTAAAGAGCATTGGAGGGCCACTGCTAAGAGCTTCTGTATTGTTGTGAGGATGCACTGAGGCTGAGTCCCAAATGGCATTCCCAAATGGCCCATAAGGAATGGTCAAAAGTAGTGCACTATGTAGGGAATAGGAGGCCATTTGGGATGAAGCCTGAGTCCTTTTATCTACACTCTCAGAGAGAGAGGCTGTTCAAACAAACAATGCTTGATTGTGACTGCCTCACATCCGACCTGAACGTCAGGTGAATATGAATGTTAAATTGTGTATCTGAGCTATGATACACTGAGTGTACAAAACAGAAAAAACACCTTCCTAATATTGAGTCGTCCGGTGCGCCTGGCACCTGCTACCATTCCCCGTTCAAAGGCACTTACATTTTTTTCTTGCTTTCATTCACCCTCTGAATAGCACACATACACAATCCATGTCTCAATTGTGTCAAGGCATAAAAATCCTTCTTTAATCTGTCTACAACCCCACCCCACCACTTTCACAGGCTCATAACCAATTGTTTTTTCACATTGTTTTTAACTCATTTTGTACATAATGTCTCTTCTGACCGAGAAGAGCTTCTGGACAATTACTTGCCGATTACTCACCTCGAACTGGACTAAGATTTTTTCTTTAATGAGTCTGACGTAAGATATACTGCTTTATCAAGAGAAGGCCCAAATCCCTATCATCATCAGAGGAAAAAAGGGAGGAAGGCGGGCTGCCTTGTAAGAATTAGCCGACGAGTGGGTAATACACCACTCCCCCCCCCCCCCCATATTATTGGCCGTGCAATCATTGGAAAACAAATTGGACGATCAACGATTAAGACTATCCTACCAACGGGACATTAAAAACTGTAATATCTTATGTTTCACCGAGACTTGACTGAAGGACGACACGGATAATATAGAGCTGGCTGGCTGGCTTTTCCGTACATCGGCAGGACAGAGCAGCTACATCTGGTAAGACGAGGGGCGGGGGTGTGTGTCTATTTGTCAATAAGTGCTGGTGCACAATGTCAAATATTAAAGAAGTCTCAAGGTATTGCTTGCCTGAGGTAGAATACCTCATGATAAGCTGTAGACCACACTATATACCAAGACAGTTTTCATCTATAATATTCGTAGCTGTCTATTTACCACCACAAACCAATGCTGGCACTAAGACCGCACTCAACGAGCTGTGTAAGGCCATAAGCAAACAAGAATATGCTCATCCAGAGGCGGCACTCCTAGTATCTGGGGACTTTAATGCAGGCAAACTTAAATCTGTTTTACCTCATTTTTACCAGCATGTCACATGTGCAACCAGAGGGAAAAAAACTCTAGACCACCTTTACTCCACACACAGAGAAACATACTAAGCTCTCCTTCGCCCTCCATTTGGCAAATCTGACCATAATTCTATCCTCCTGATTCCTGCTTATAAGCAAAAACTAAACCAGGAAGTACAAGTGACTCGCTCAATACGGAAGTGGTCAGATGACGCGGATGCTACGCTACAGGACTGTTTTGCTAGCACAGACTGGAATATGTTCCGGGAATTATCCAATGGCATTGAGGAATATGCCACCTCAATCACCGGCTTCTTCAATAATTGCATCGACATTGTCGTCCCCACGGTGACGTACATTTCCCAACCAGAAGCCATGGATTACAGGAAACTTCCAAATGCTAGAGCTGCCCTCAGACGAACCATAAATAGGCAAAGCGTCAATACAAGACTAAGATTGAACCCTACTACACCGGCTCTGACGTTCGTCGGATGTAGCAGGGCTTGAAAAATATTACAGACTACAAAGGCAAACCCAGCCGCGAGCTGCCCAGTGATGCAAGCCTAGCAGATGAGCTAAATGCCTTTCATGCTCGCTTTGAGGCAATCATCACTGAAGCATGCATGAGAGCACCGGGTCTTCCGGACGACTGTGTGATCACACTCCCTGTAGCCGATGTGAGCAAGACCTTTAAACAGGTCAAAATTCACAAAGCCGCGGGGCCAGAGATATTACCAGGACATGTACTCAAAGCATGCGCGGACCAACAGGCAAGTGTCTTCAATTACATTTTCAACCTCTCCCTGATTAAGTCTGTAATACCAACATGCTTCAAACAGACCACCATAGTCCCTGTACCCAAGAAAGTGAAGGTAAACCTATCTAACTGATTCCTGCCCCGTAGCACTCACGTTGGTAGCCATGAAATGCTTTGAAAGGCTGGTCAAGGCTCACATCAACACCATCATCCCGGAAACCCTAGACCCACTCCAATTAGCATACCGCCCCAACAGATCCACAGATGACGCAATCTCAATCGCACTCCACACTGCCCTTTCACACCTGGACAAAAGGAACACCTATGTGAGAATGCTGTTCATTGACTATAGCCCAGCGTTCACCATAGTGCCCACAAAGCTCATCACTAAGCTAAGGACCCTGGTGCTAAATACCTCCCTCTACAACTGGATTCTGGACTTTCTGACAGGCCACCCCCAGGTGGTAAGGTTAGGCAACAACACATCTGCCACGCTGATCCTCAACACTGCGGCCCCTCAGGGGTGTGTACTTAGTCCCCTCCTGTAATCCCTGTTCACCCAAGACTGCATGTCCAAGCACGACTCCAACACCATCATTAAGTTAGCTGACCAATGATGAGACAGCCTATAGGGCAGAGGTCAGAGACCTGGCAGTGTGGTGTCAGGACAACAACCTGTCCCTCAATGTGAGCAAGACTAAGGAGCTGATTGTGGATCATAGGAAATGGAGGGCCGAACAGGCCCCCATTAACATTGACGGGGCTGAAGTGGAGCGAGAGTTTCAAGTTCCTTGGTGTCCACATCACCAACAAACTAGCATGGTCCAAACATGCCATGATAGTTGTGAAGAGGGCACGACAATACCTTTTCCACCTCAGGAGACTGAAAAGATTTGGCATGGGTCCCCAAATGCTCACTAAGTTATACAGCTGCACTATCAAGAGCATCCTGACCGGTTCCATCAACGTCTGGTATGGTAACTGCTCGGCATCCTGTCCAATACAGAGGGTAGTGAGTAGAGCCCAGTACATCACTGGGGTCCAGTACTAGGCAGAGGAAGGCCTCAAAAATGGTCTCCAGTCACCCAAGTCATAGACTGTTCTCTCTGCTACCGCACGGCAAGGGGTGCCGGGGCGCCAAGTCTAGGACCAAAAAGCTTCTTAACAGCTTCTCCACACAAGCCATGAGACTGCTGAACAATTCATCAAATGGCCACCCGGACTATTTACATTGACCCCCCTTTGTTTTCACACTGCTGCTACTCGCTGTTTATTATCTATGCATAGTCACTTTACAAATGACCATGACTAACCTGTACCCCTTGTGTATATCCTCATTATTGTTACGTACATTTCTTGCGTTCATTTTTGATTGTATTTTTATAGGTTTTTTTCACTTTAGTTTATTTTCTTGACTATTTTCATGACTATATATTTTCAACTGCATTGTTGGTTAAGGGCTTGGAACTAAGCATTTGATGGTAAGGTCTACTTCACCTGTTGTATTCGGAGTATGTGACAAATACAATTTGATTTGATTAATCTAGTGGTGGATTTAAGAAGTGGATTTTAGAAGTGACATCAATAAATGGATCATAGCTTTCACCTGGATTCACCTAGTCTGTCTATGTCATGGAAAGAGCAGGTGTTCTTAATGTTTTGTACACTCAGTGTATATTGTCAATTGGTTAAATTGGAGCCGGAGTATATGTGGAGGTCCGTTTGGCCATGGCCGTTCAGGCCAGCAGCACTGTCATATTATCTTCACTACCAGAGCCATACATACATGTTTATGTAAATATACAGTTGAAGTCGGAAGTTTACATACACCTTAGCCAAATACATTTAAACTCAGTTTTTCACAATTCCTGACATTTAATCCTAGTAAAAGTTCCCTGTCTGAGGTCAGTTAGGATCACCACTTTATTTTAAGAATGTGAAATGTCAGAATAATAGTAGAGAGAATGTTTTATTTCAGCTTTTATTTCTTTCATCACATTCCCAGTGAGGCAGAAGTTTACATACACTCAATTAGTATTTGGTAGCATTGCCTTTAAATTGTTTAACTTGGGTCAAACGTTTCAGGTAGCCTTCCAGAGGCTTCCCACAATAAGTTAGGTGAATTTTGGCCCATTCCTGCTGACAGAGGTGGTGTAACTGAGTCAGGTTTGTAGGCCTCCTGGCTCTCACACGCTTTTTCAGTTCAGCCCACAAATGTTCTATAGGATTGAGGTCAGGGCTTTGAGATGGCCACTCCAATACCTTGACTTTATTGTCCTTAAGCCATTTTTCCACATCTCTGGAAGTATACTTGGAGTCATTGTCCATTTGGAAGACTCATTTGCGACCAAGCTTTAACTTCCTGACTGATGTTTTGAGATGTTGCTTCAATATATCCACAAAATTATCCTGCCTCGTGATGCCATCTATTTTGTGAAGTGCACCAATCCCTCATGCAGAAAAGCACCCCCACAACATGATGCTGCCACCCCCATGCTTCATGGTTGGGTTGGTGTTCTTCGGCTTGCAAGCCTCCCCCTTTTTCCTCCAAACATAACAATGGTCATTATGGCCAGACCAGAGGACAATTCTAAAAAAAAACGCTCTTTGTCCCTATGTGCAGTTGCAAGCCGTAGTCTGGTATTTTAATGGTGGTTTTGGAGCAGTGGCTTCTTCCTTGCTGGGCGGCCTTTCAGGTTATGTCAATATAGGGCTCGTTTCACTGTGGATATAGATACATTTGTACCCGTTTCCTCCAGCATCTTCGCACGGTCCTTTGCTGTTGTTCTGGGATTGATTTGCACTTTCCGCACCAAAGTATGTTCATCTCTAGGAGACAGAACGCGTCTCCTTACTGAGCGGTATGACGGCTACGTGGTCCCATGGTGTTTATCCTTGTGTGCTTTGTTTGTACAGATGAACGTGGTACCTTCAGGTGTTTGGAAGTAGCTCCCAAGGATGAACCAGACTTGTCGAGGACTCAAATTGTTTTTCTGAGGTCCTGGCTGATTTCTTTTGATTTTCCTATGATGTCAAGCAAAGAGGCACTGAGCTTGAAGGTATGCCTTGAAATACATCCACAGGTACACCTCCAATCAGAGGCTTTTGACCCACTGGAATTGTGATACAGTTTATTTCACTTATAATTATCTAAACAATTGTTGGAAAAATTGCAGGCACAAAGTAGATGCCCAACCCGACTTGCCAAAACTACTATAGTTTGTTTACAAGAAATTTGTGGAGTGGTTGAAAAACAAGTTTTAATGACTAACCTAAGTGAATGTAAACTTCAACTTCAACTGTACATCCACTATGTGCATTAACAAACCATATTACAACCTGCCGTGACCCTATGGGCTTCCCACTTCCAGTACCTCCTTCAGCATTCACTTAAGCATATACAGCCACTTAATTTGACTGCTGTGTGTGTACCTCCTGGATAGGTTGGTGTTCATGCAGCATGAATGCTCATTTGGACCAAATGTTGAATAATTCCGTTAGCAACGAAAAGCTGACACAAGCTCACTGACAACAGTACTCTGTTTACTGGGCTTTGACAGAATGCAGAGCTATGTGTCTATCTGGAAAAACAACAGAGAAAAAGTAGGCTACAACCGTGAGGAGAAAATAAAAGTAGAGATGCGAGAGAGGAGACGAGATGAAACACAGTATACTGAATAGGTGCATTCAATATACATATTCAATATACACATTCAATATACATACAGAGCATTCGTTAAGTATTCAAACCCTTTGACTTTTTCCACATTTTGTTACGTTACAGCCTTATTATAAAATGGACTAAATAGTTTCCTTCCTTCATCAACATACACACGACACCCCATGAATACTAAGGAAAAATTGGTTATTTTTTTTTGCAAATGCATAAAAGAATACAAACGGAAATATCACATTTACATGAGTATTCAGACCCTTTACTCAGTACTTTGTTGAAGCACCTTTGGCAGCGATTACAGCCTTGAGTCTTCTTGGGTATAACGCTACAAGCTTGGCACACCTGTATTTGAGTTTCTCCCATTATTCTCTGCAGATCCTCTCAAGCTCGGTCAGGTTGGATGGGGAGTGTCGCTGCACAGCTATTATCAGGTCTCTCCAGAGATGTTCGAATAGGTTCCAAGTCCGGGCTCTGGCTGGGCAACTCATGGACATTCAGAAACTTGTCCCGAAGCCACTCCTGCTTTGTCTTGGCTGTGTACTTAGGGTCGGTGTATATACTGGTACTCCCTGGTACTCCCAAAGGGGAACCTTTGCCCCAAGTCTGAGGTCCTGAGCGCTCTAACAGGTTTTCATCAAGGATCTCTCTGTACTTTGCTCCATTCATCCTTCCTTTGATGATCAATGGAAACAGGATGCACCTGAGCTCAATTTCGAGTCTCATAGCAAAGGATCTGAATACTTTTTTTTGTAATACATTTGTCAAAAAAACAGTTTTCGCTTTATCATTATGAGGAAATGTTTTTATTAAATCAATTTTAAAATAAGGCTGTAATGTAACAAAATGTGGAAAAAGTCAATGGGTCTGAATACATTCCGAATGCACTGTATACAATATACATATACATGTGGTGTTTGTATTTTCTTTCCAGCATACAGCATATGCTAGAGTGCTAAAGTAAGGAAACACACTGTAACAGAGACAATCAGAGATTCAGCACCACATCACAGTGGACAGCATCTACAACTTGAGCTACTGTCACAGTGGACAACAGTGGATCACCAAAGTAACCTAGACTACAGTGTCACAATAGGTTATTTGGGCTATATGCCTGGCACAACCAACTACATAGCAGCATTGGTCTGCTTCTTTAAATTAAGTCTTGGCTGGCCAACATCTGTAATAAAATGGAGCAGCCAGAACCAGAGGCCACCCAAAGAAAAACAACACACTTTCTCGCAGCGAAAAGAACAAGGGATAGTAACTAGGGATGTGACAAATGTGACCATTTTAAACAGGTTTTCTGTTAAATATTTTTTTTGAAATCATAAAATTCCACCTGGCACCATCTAATTTAACTTCTCAAAGTATTTCCATGCAGGACCTCAGAGTACCCCCCGGGCAGAGAAAAAAGTAACCGAAAAGGGTTGGGACATATTTTGCTAGGATATTCAACATGCAACAGACTGAAGACTGAACACACACTCACATCCTTTGCAAAGAGAAAGAGCAGTCGAGCCAGTGCAAAGGAGAGAGAGGACGGGGGAAGGAGAAAGAATGTGTGCACATTCACATACACTACACTACATACACACACACACACACACACACACACACACACGTATCCCGACACAACACAAACACACATTCATACACATTACACACACACATACAAAACCTACACGCATACCGACACCACAAACACACATTCATACACATTACACACACACACACACAAGTACACTCCTATTGTTCTGCTTCTACTCTGTTTTTAATTTGACTCTTATTACTCCTGATGTCTAGTTACTTTATCCTGCCTTCATGTACATATTTACCTAAAATACCTTGAACCCCTGCACATTGATCTGGTACTGGTACTCCCTGTATTGATCTGGTACTCCCTGTATATACTGGTACTCCCTGTATTGATCTGGTACTCCCTGGTACTCCCTGCTCCATTCTTGTGTGCTTTATTTTATTACTCGTGTTACTATTTAATTAGTATTGTTATTTTTAAACTCAGCATTATTGGGAAGGGCTCATAAGCAAGCATTTCACTGTAAAGTCTACAGAAGTTGTATTTGGTGCATGTGACAAATAACATTTGATTTGGTAATCTTTATATCGCAAAGTCTTATCTTGCATGCCTCGCAAATTCACCAAAGTAGCTTAAAGTTTGCCTCTTCCTCACAGGTTTTATATATTTATTTTCCTAACATTAAGGATCTCAATATTGTGTTAAACATATTAACATTCACACTCCTAATAGTAACATATCACTGATAGAGTGAAGGGAATAAGAGACAGGTCACTGATAGAGTGAAGGGAATAAGAGACAGATCACTGATAGAGTGAAGGGAATAATAGACAGATCACTGATAGTGTGAAGGGGATAAGAGACAGATCACTGATAGAGTGAAGGGAATAAGAGACAGATCACTGATAGAGTGAAGGGAATAAGAGACATATCACTGATAGAGTGAAGGGAATAAGAGACAGATCACTGATAGAGTGAAGGGATTAAGAGACAGATCACTGATAGAGTGAAGGGCCTACGAGACAGATCACTCTGAGGTCCCAGACATACCCATCTGTAGAGCAGAACCCCCTCTCCCTGAAGACAGGCGATAAACCTTCACCTCCACATCCCCAGGAGATTCACCCACAACACCCGACAGGCTTTAAACCCTCCATCCCCATCCCCGTTCCCAAAGCTATCCACATCTCAAGTATTGACTGGACCATTAAACAGGGGTTTACTGGCAGCCTGCAAGGACATTGGAGATGTTGGGGATGACCAAGCAGAGCACCAAAACACACAAGAGTAAGCTGTGAACTCCCGAGACTGCCCCAACCCCAACCAGGGCACAGATTTGCTGTAATGTCATCATACTATTTGACAGGAATTTACTGTTGAGCTAAAGAATGTAATATTTAATGGGCAATGCTGTACATTATTGGCTAGTTGGATGACATCAAATCAAGATCAAATCCTATTCTGAGGAATAATCACCAAAAAGACGGGAGAAGTGTGACAAATCTTAAAGCTTCCCATGATTAATAGACTGTAATAGCACGACAACAACTTTGAACGCAAAGGGACAATTCCCTGGGGCTATCTCTAGCTTGACTATACAGTAATATGGGAAGTGGTAGGATGATATTAGTTTAGCTGCAAGACATACACCACTGTACTCTATTCAAAACTGTTACAATGAAGTGTTTTGTAACACCAAAACTAGTGGCAACTGAGCTGCCACCAATGCGAAGGAGATGAAACCTTAACTTTGCTGTGGTACCCTAAACACACCATCCTGAGACGTTTTTGAAACCATGCAGAATTAGATCCCTCCTCTTTTGGTGTCGTTTCCTCTTTCTATAGCTTCTAAACACTGTTATGGTGTTTCACCTCCTGTCTAGTGAAGAATTAGATCCCTTCTTCTGGAATATTTTGATGTTTAACACTGATTTATGTATCTGGTCACTTGCCAGTTTAACACATTTTGGCAGGCATTGTTGAGCTCAGGGCTCAATTCAACAGCAGTAACTAGAGGTTTTACATAACAAATGGCAGGATACTGTAATTACCTCTACCATTTAAAGTTGGGAATGTAGGAATGGGTGGTCTCATCCCTCAACGTCATTTTGCCTGACGGTTTTGATATCCGTTCATCATGATCCATTGAGCCTCAGGGCACAACGAGCTGCTTAATACTCATATAGAAGTATACGTTTCTCTCGTCAAACATGCAAACAACGTTGCGTAAAACACTCATTAAGTCTGAGCATTTTTTAAACACACACAACACTTTCAAAACAGAGCATGATAGGAGATTAGAACCAGACTTCCAATGAGTTAAATCATTCCATGTCCTCTGTCTTTGGTTGTCCTCATAAAATACACTGACATTTGGAGCAACATATTACGTTGGATTTGTTCTTACATTTTTGGGGTCAAATGAAATTAACAAAACATTGAAATGACTTGCATTAATTTATATTAATTATATGTTGCTGTTTTTTTGTTTTGTCAATTTCAATTCACCCCATAATATATTTTTTTACAGTGCGGCTGTCTGGTTGAGTGTGTAAAATTACAATGACATTCCATTTGAAGTTGGAGGTTGAATTCCCACTTCCTCCTGTCCCACTTCTACCTGTCCCACTTTCACTCCATACCTGTTTCCCACTTGTTTCTAATCTGTCTAAATAAATAAATCACTGAAAAGAATGAAGGTGGAAAAAACCTATTCTCTATCGGTCCTTATCATCAATCAATATTCTGGCTATAAACCATTTGCATTTCTAAACCACTTGACAATATGAGAGACAGTCTGCAAAAAAAAATATATATATATATATATATATATATATATATATATATATATATATTTTTTTTTTTTTGTGTGTAATGAATAACCCCTTTGGGTGTTATTCAGAGTACTTCTATTCTGTTTTTAAAAATACTTTCTGTGTATCAGAACACGTACACGTTGGGTTTACGTTCAAACACCACATCTTAGTTTAGGTACACTACTTTTCATGGTTTCGTTACACAATCACTGTGTTTTGACTGTCTATTTTTACAGTGTAGTTGATGTCTCCCCCCCCCCTGTTTTGTAACATCATCACCGTCCTGCTCTGACAGCTGATTTTAAAAACACAGGCTGTTCAGCGCCCAATGAGTCCATGAACACGGCGTCTGTATGCTCTAGGAAGACAGATGGCCAATCGTTATCTCCCCTCTATTCTGCCTTGTAGTACAAAATGACTTCCACCCGTCCCTGTTCAAGTAACCCTAGAAATACAATCTCATTGTAGTTCTGTTGAAGTAACACACTGAAGAACACCGACACGGATGAAATCTAGGACGTGCCTATAAAACCTTCACACAGCACACAGGGTATGCTGAGTTGGAGTTCTGAATTTATCTCTCTCATTTGTTTTGCTGACATAGAACTGAAGTGACAGCCATGGAAAAAAGGATGAACTGGAACGGACCTCTCCTCTCCATAGTCTGTTCAAGCATTCATTCATTCATTCATCTCAACTACTAGACCAGAGGGTCTGTTCCACCACAACCTGTTGTGGTCAAATGTTAAGACAATGAAGTAAAGAAATAAAGAATTTAGGTGAAGCACTGTCCTGACAAAGGGAAGATAAATCCACAGCAAGAGGAGCTGAGTGCTACGCAATACTACAGTATGTGCTGTGTTCAAGTGGAAATTTAATCCATAGTGACTGTCTGAGTTAGCCTGGAATTTAACTGTTCATCCTGTTACGTTTGGGGAAATGACAGTGAAGCGGAACGTATCGGTTTGGATTTCAGGCTATGCTTGGGGATGAACTCAAATCGCCTTACAACCCAAAAAGACTGACAGACAGAACTGGACAGTGTACTGCATGGGAGGACGTTACAGTAGTTCAGGAGGGGAGCAGACAGCGCTTCAACCAACATGAGACGAGGTGCAGCCAAAAAACAATCTTTCAGCACAGTAGCGTAGTATTCCTTATTTCAGCATTAACAGAACACAGATTTCTCATTAAGTATGTTCAGGAGGAATCTTTCTGGAGCTTATCCAGACTTTTATAACTCACTTTTTGAGGTTCACTTCACTTGGAGGCAGAGAAAACTATGCCAGAATTGGCTGTTCTGTTCTGAAAGCCATTATTTTCTGGGTCAAACAAAACTCTAAATGCTAAATGGAGTAAACTACCCTAAATTCCCATAAAAGAGACCCATGCTTATGGAGCTTGTCGTGCCCACATTCATAAATGCTTTCAGACAGACCTCCCATCCAGTTTCAAAAGGCACATAATCATCACAAATTCTTCACACTGAAAAGGCATCTTCCAAGTCCAGGAAGGAACGTTTGAATCCTCACATCCCATCTCCTCGCCTCCCTCTCAACCGTACTGGAGAAGTAGGCCCATCAGACCCTCTTTTCCAATGCATTTTATGGAGGAGGCAAGGAGAGAGGACACAAGCAATCGAGGAGAGATGAATTGAGAAAGACTATGTTTCCTTACCTCGATGAGGAAGTCTCCGTTGCGAAGCCCCGCCCGCCACGCAACCCCGCCCTCGTCCACAGACTCCAAGTACTGCAAGGCGGGGAAGGCAGGGGTGGGAGTAAACTCCTCGATAGGCGTGTCCGCTGGAGGGGTGGGTGAGCAGGGCCAGGCAACGTCCCAGGTAAAGTCAGAGAGAGAAGAGAAGGTGAGAAATGCAGGGAAGCAATGTCACTGGGACAGTATCATTACTGCACATATGTAATACAGGTCATTCAATTCAATTCAACACAAGTGTAACGTGGAATAGACACCTTTGAATGTCAACATTCAAAACAGACACCATCTGGGAAATGGAAAACATGTTTTACTGGACCCAATAATATGACGACGTTGCAAACCGTGTTGCGTACGCGTGTACGCACAAACACATGGACATGGAAGCTGTGCGTGCATTGACGATATACAGTAATACATGCAGGAACATCCTTACAGCAATATTGCAGTAACATTTGTATTTAGACGGGATCATCCCAATGCAATGTAATTATCAGTAAGACACGGAAAACATGCATGTAGAAAACAATGGCAATGTAATCACAGCTTAGTGGCATAATCATGCTGTCTGGCCAGGGACAGCGACAGAGACTGTGGGCTAGGGCTGGGGCTGCAGCAGAGGTTTGGAGCTGGGGAGACGCATCATTCACCCCTCCAGACCTGGTCCAAATAAATTCCCTGCACTGACTGTGTACAGTTCAGTAGAGAGCTGTGTGTGTGTGTGTGTGTGTGTGTGTGTGTGTGTGTGTGCGTGTGTGTGTGCGTGTGTCTCAAACTGCAGATCTGACAAACTGCAGATCTGACAGGATCGCATGCCATATACTACACACCTAAACCTATGCAAGTAGATTTTTTTTAATTTTTTTTTTACAAATATCAGCAAAGTCACATCAAAGTTGACTTCAGTTTAGATGTTGCAGATTGCTACAGATGTCACATGAATACTGTGTAGCATCTTTCTCTAGCAGAACTGAAGTCACAGCACCTCCAAGAAACCGGTGGTGACAAGTGACACTTGCAATAAATCAGCCATGAAAAAAACTCCAAAGGCCGTTGTTAGTCTGCTCATTCAATACAGTAGCTTATGTTCATTTCTACTCTATGGAGCAGATGCAGAGGCTCTTGTCTACTTGATCAGGCACATATGTTTGTGACGGGGGAACCTGTTTAAGTCAACAGAATATCAGTAGTTATTCAGTTATTATAGGCTCCTATAGGCACCAATATTATACTTATTATGGTGGTCACACAAAACATGATATGGGGCAGAGCTGACTTGAGAATGAGCTACAACACAAAAACTATCACACGGTCGTCAACAGAAGGGGGAAAAAAGTATTGGAATTTCTATGGAAGGAAGTGGGTGTTCAAAACAGCATGGGTGCATAATAAGCAATATGTGTGTGATTCTCATCACTGACGCAACGGAAACAAATATTGCAACGTGGACCGGGGACGACACATGAACATAACAAGGGAGCAACAGACAGACACTAAGTTAAGGGTCCGTCTCCTACCTTTCGCCCCTCGCAGCACAAACCCGAATCCCTCATTATCCTTCTTCTGTAGAACTACCGTCTTCTCGTCAATAACACAGTCGCTGTGGAGAAAATTCCGCGCAAAGCGACCGTTGTTACTACATCCTATCATCCGCATCATAGCCACAGCTGCTCGCCCCGAGTGCTTCATCATGACAGCTCGTCGGCTGCACACCGAATTAATCAATTATGGTAATGAGTGATGCTCCCTGTGTCGATGTGACAGCGACAGCGCACCGTCACAGTGCTCCTCCAAAGATTAAGTCCACCTTTGCCGAAAACGTTGAGGCAAAACAAAACAAAAAACGGGTGGAGCCGGAGACAGCGGAGAGAAAACATTTCCACCCAAAGGAGAGCAAAATCAAAAGCGGTTAACATTAGAAGAAAATTTAAAAAAATGCTTCTGAAAAGCCAGCGGCTCTGGGAAGGATGGAGGGAGGGAGCGGTGAGGGGTAGCCTATAGGGTGCAAAGCTGAGTGGATGAATGAACGAACGAATGAATTAATGGATGAATGAAGACAGGCGATTTGGAGTAATTTATTTCAATTTATTGGAAGCGACCACCCATAGCCTGCCTATCAAATGTATGTCATTCCTCAGTCGGCAGTATCCTTTAGTGTATGCAACCTGGTCTCAGAGATTTCGTATTATTCTGTGTATACAGCAACATCTGGATGAACATCTGTATCATGGGTGAAAGCTGAGAAGAGTTAGGCTATATTAGCCTACATATGTTTGCAAAATTGCATGCAGACCAACATGCAGTAATGTGATTTATTGGAGTAAATAGCCTTTAACTAAACAAATAATTATACCAATATTGTGCCAAAAGAAAGAATACACAATTTGGTGAAAAGGTTTAAAAAAAATAAAAAATACATGAAAAGCGCTCACTTATTATTTTCTCAAGAAGAATTTGCTGAATTTCATTCTCAAGAACCCCTGGAGTAGAAGTAGTTAACCATTTCAGATGCATGGACAATCTAACTGTCATTCTTCCAATCTGGTAGGCCTATGCTTGAATAAAAACAGTAGGTCAGCCTGATTGTCATAAACCAGGCTACAGAAGTAGACATCATTCCAGAATTAGTATTGTGTTCAATGCTTTGGTTGGGTTCCAAGGAGGAACTTGAAGGGAGAGCAGCAGAGGTAGCAGCGTGATTGTGGTGGGATGCTCGGTTGCCATGGTAACCAATTCTACTTTGAGCTGGTGATCAGAATGGGGGCTAGTCATAGCATTCCAGGACCAAAGTCACGCTACAGGTCATCATAGTGCAGGGTTTCCTAAACTCGGTCCTCTGGACCCCAAGGGGTGCAGGTTTGGTTTTTGCCCTATCACTACACAGCTGATTCAAATGATCAACTAATCATCATCAAGCTTTGATCATTTGAATCAGTTGTGTAGTGCTAGGGCAAAACCAAAATGTGCTTGGGGTCCTGAGGACTGAGTTTGGGAAACGCTGTCTTTGTGCAACAAGGTTATGGTAGATTCTGCAGAATAACTGCAGTGGACTGCAGTTGAACTGAAGTTATACTGCACTCTAACTGCAGTTACACTGCAAAATTACTGCAGTAAACTATTTTTTATTTATTTTGGATGCAGTATTTGCAACACACTGCGGTTGTACTGCACTCTGACTGCAATCGTTTTGTAAGGGTGTTCCACATGTAATACAGGGATTACAGACCTTCAGGAAACAGAGTCTAATCATCTATATTCCAATATCCTAGTATGAACCCAGAAGGCAGCCTATAGCTATCCCAAAAGGCTACCGTGAAATATGTACGTGAAGCCGAAAGGAGACAAATCTCAATGCAGACAGTATTTACCAAGCTAATCAGTAGTAGTCTCCTTTCTGCTACATGTATTAAGAGATTACACTGTAGCTTGAACATCAACAGACGTTTGAAGAGATGACATTCATTTATTGGAGCAGTGCAGTGCAACAATGCAACTGGTCAAGAGGACCAATCCCCAAATATGTTGTCTGTTGAGCAAACCAGAAGCCTGGCCAAGTTTACAGAGAGGCTCTGTCCCTATAGCCTGGTCCCAGATCAGTTTGTTTCGGGCTGAGTTGGCAAGGCCCAGATCTGCTATGCTGAGTTGGCAAGACAGCAGCAACAGATCTGGGACCATGCTGAAGTCCCTCACCTCTGTCACCCCCCATGCCAGAGCAGATGAGCAGAGCAGCATGCAAACAGCCATCACAGCACCGGTAACAGGGACTGTCTGTGTGTCCATGACAACCTACTTTGCTCTTTACACTGGCTGTACTGGTTGGTGGGTACGGTGCATTCGGAGAGTATTCAGACCTCTAGTTTTTCCACATTTTGTTACGTTACAGCCTTATTCTAAAATTGATTCAATAGTTTTTTTCCTTCATCAATCTACACACAATATCCCATAATGACAAAGCAAACAAAGGTTTTTAGAAATTTTTGCAAATGTATTCAAACTAAAAAACGGAAATATCACAATTACATAAGTGTTCAGACCATTACTCAGTACTTTGTTGAAGCACCTTTGGCAGCGATTACAGCCTTGAGTCTTCTTGGGTATGACGCTACAAGCTTGGCACACCTGTATTTGGGGAGTTTCTCCCATTCTTCTCTGCAGATCCTTTCAAGCTCTGTCAGGTTGGATGGGGTGTGTCACTGCACAGCTATTTTCAGGTCACTCCAGAGATGTTCGATTGGGTTCAAATCCGGGCTCTGGCTGGGCCACTCACGGACATTCAGAGACTTGTCCCGAAGCCACTCCTACGTTGTCTTGGCTGTGTGCTTAGGGTCGTTGTCCTATTGGAAGGTGAACCTTCGCCTAAGTCTGAGATCCTGAGCGCTCTGCAGCAGGTTTTCATCAAGGATCTCTCTGTACTTTGCTCCGTTCATCTTTGCCTCGATCCTGACTAGTCTCCCAGTCCCTGCCGCTGAAAAACATCCCCACAGCATGATGCTGTCACCACCATGCTTCACCGTAGGGACGTTGCCAGGTTTCCTCCAGACCAGAGAATCTTGTTTCTCATCATCTTTGAGTCCTTTAGGTGCCTTTTGGCCAACTCCAACTCTGTCGTGTGCCTTTTACTGAGGAGTGACTTCCGTCTGGCCACTCTACCATAAAGGCCTGATTTGTGGAGTGCTGCAGAGAACGTTGTCCTTCAAGAAGGTTCTCCCATCTCCACAGAGGAACTCTGGAGCTCTGTCAGCGTGACCATCAGGTTCTTGGTCACCTCCCTAACCAATGCCCTTCTCCCCCGACTGATCAGTTTGGCCGGGCGGCCAGCTCTAGGAAGAGCCTTAATGGTTCCAAACTTCTTCCATTTAAGAATGATGGAGGCCACTGTGTTCTTGGGGACCTTCAATGCTGCAGACATTTTGTGGTACCCTTCCTCAGATCTGTTCCTCAACACAATCCTGTTTCGAAGCTCTACAGACAATTCCTTCAACCTCATGGCTTGGTTTTTGCTCTGACATGCACTGTCAACTGTGGGACCATATATAGACTGTGTGCCTTTCCAAATCATGTCCAATCAATTGAATTTACCACAAGTGGACTCCAATCAAGTTGAAGAAACATCTCAAATATGATCAATGGAAACAGGATGCACCAGAGCTCAATATTGAGTCTCATTCCAAAAGGTTCTGAATACGTCTGCGTTTTTCTTATTTTTTTCTTATACAGTGCCTTGCGAAAGTATTCGGCCCCCTTGAACTTTGCGACCTTTTGCCACATTTCAGGCTTCAAACATAAAGATATAAAACTGTATTTTTTTGTGAAGAATCAACAACAAGTGGGACACAATCATGAAGTGGAACGACATTTATTGGATATTTCAAACTTTTTTAACAAATCAAAAACTGAAAAATTGGGCGTGCAAAATTATTCAGCCCCTTTACTTTCAGTGCAGCAAACTCTCTCCAGAAGTTCAGTGAGGATCTCTGAATGATCCAATGTTGACCTAAATGACTAATGATGATAAATACAATCCACCTGTGTGTAATCAAGTCTCCGTATAAATGCACCTGCACTGTGATAGTCTCAGAGGTCCGTTAAAAGCGCAGAGAGCATCATGAAGAACAAGGAACACACCAGGCAGGTCCGAGATACTGTTGTGAAGAAGTTTAAAGCCGGATTTGGATACAAAAATATTTCCCAAGCTTTAAACATCCCAAGGAGCACTGTGCAAGCGATAATATTGAAATGGAAGGAGTATCAGACCACTGCAAATCTACCAAGACCTGGCCGTCCCTCTAAACTTTTAGCTCATACAAGGAGAAGACTGATCAGAGATGCAGCCAAGAGGCCCATGATCACTCTGGATGAACTGCAGAGATCTACAGCTGAGGTGGGAGACTCTGTCCATAGGACAACAATCAGTTGTATATTGCACAAATCTGGCCTTTATGGAAGAGTGGCAAGAAGAAAGCCATTTCTTAAAGATATCCATAAAAAGTGTTGTTTAAAGTTTGCCACAAGCCACCTGGGAGACACACCAAACATGTGGAAGAAGGTGCTCTGGTCAGTTGAAACCAAAATTGAACTTTTTGGCAACAATGCAAAACGTTATGTTTGGCGTAAAAGCAACACAGCTGAACACACCATCCCCACTGTCAAACATGGTGGTGGCAGCATCATGGTTGGGCCTGCTTTTCTTCAACAGGGACAGGGAATATGGTTAAAATTGATGGGAAGATGGATGGAGCCAAATACAGGACCATTCTGGAAGAAAACCTGATGGAGTCTGCAAAAGACCTGAGACTGGGACGGAGATTTGTCTTCCAACAAGACAATGATCCAAAACATAAAGCAAAATCTACAATGGAATGGTTCAAAAATAAACATATCCAGGTGTTAGAATGGCCAAGTCAAAGTCCAGACCTGAATCCAATCGAGAATCTGTGGAAAGAACTGAAAACTGCTGTTCACAAATGCTCTCCATCCAACCTCACTGAGCTCGAGCTGTTTTGCAAGAAGGAATGGGAAAAAATTTCAGTCTCTCGATGTGCAAAACTGATAGAGACATACCTCAAGCGACTTACAGCTGTAATCGCAGCAAAAGGTGGCGCTACAAAGTATTAACTTAAGGGGGCTGAATAATTTTGCACGCCCAATTTTTCAGTTTTTGATTTGTTAAAATAGTTTGAAATATCCAATAAATGTCGTTCCACTTCATGATTGTGTCCCACTTGTTGTTGATTCTTCACAAAAAAATACAGTTTTATATCTTTATGTTTGAAGCCTGAAATGTGGCAAAAGGTCGCAAAGTTCAAGGGGGCCGAATACTTTCGTAAGGCACTGTACATTTGCAAACATTTCTAAAAAAAAACTTATCTCGCTTTGCCATTATGAGTTGTGTGTAGATTCATGAGGATATTCTTCATTTCTTCTTCATTTTACAAGTAGGCTGCAACGTAACAAAATGTGGGGGAAAAGGGAAGGGGTCTGAATACTTTCAGAAGGCACTGTATGTTAGTACTGTTGGATGGAGGAGGATATCTCTTTGTCTCTTCTCTTGGTCTCTCCATTAAATCCATCCGGTATGTAGGCTAGTGCATGGGCTGCAATACAGTCTCCTTGGGATGTTGGTTAGTTAAAACATGTAGTTACCCCATGCTTTCTCATGTGGACCGTTCCCCGGGAAGAAGCTGAGGACATTGTGAATGGAGTGCTTTCTTTCCTAGGTATACTTTTCTTACTTTGTTACTGTTTGCATAACAGTCCCGGCATCGAATGCCCAAGTGCGAACAAGCGAGGCCCCGAGCTCAAGCATTTCTTACATCACCATCCATCTGACAGCGAGAGGTTTCACACACACACACATGCACACTCCTACCCAGCCTATCTCCTCTCCTTTGGAGACAAACACATACACGCGCACACACACTCCCACCCAGCCAATTTCCTCCTCAATGTTCTCCACTTGCACAAGTTTGCTTTGCCATAAAAGGCTTTGGCACAGTACACTCTTGGAAATAAAAAGGTCCTTAGGACTTGCACCTGTAGAAGAACGCTGTACGGTTCTAGGTAGAACCCTGTCGCCCACAAAGAACCCTTTTAGAAGCTTTTTTTTTACCAGAGAGAAGGATCCAAAGAGTCCTCTCAGAGCCCTTTCTTGTGCTGTAATCAGTGGCGCCACAGATTAGAGTGCAGTACTACTGTAGATGATCTGACATACAAAATGAATGCGGTTGATACGAATGAATGAAATAACCGAAATATGCACATGAAAGCCAGGTAAAAGGGTAACATGCAATGTCCCATACGTGCTATTCCCAAACGAAAAATAAAATACATGAAATAAGCCAAGTGCCTTATACGCTTGAGTTCACAATTCACATTCACCCCTCGCCTCATCATCAGGGAGGATTGGCTGACGAAGACCCCCCCAGATGAATAGCTTACTATGTGCATAGTTGCTTCCTCCATTCTTTACAATTGAATAAGGCCGGTGATGCTACTTCAGATCTGTAGTCTGAAGTCAGACACCAAACATTAGGGGTTATGTGTCAGCAGCATCTTCGTCACAGAAGCTATAAATGTCTGCAAAACTTATCATATGCTATAGCAGTTTAGAAGAAGATATCACACCCTGTAGAGTATCATGGTTCCACCAATTTCCTCTGAACATCCCCTTGAATAGGCATTCGGAAAAACAGTAAGTAAACCAAGACCAATCCTGAAACCAATCCTTACCTTGACGCATCAAAGCTGTCGTAGGATCCCACAGTGTAGTGCCTGAAGAGCTTCCTCCTCTCAGCTCTGTCTGCCCTGGCATCTGCAGTACAGACAACAAAACAATCAGTAAAAGGGGTGAACAATTCATTAAAGGGGTGACCATGACTGTTTTCCAAAAGGCACCCTGTCACCTACAGTATATAGTGCACTACTTTTAACCACGGCCCATAATAGGGTGCCATTTGGGACGCAAGCCATTAAGTTAGTGACGTGTAAAGGGGTAACCAATTCAACGGATGCAGCATTACATCATTTCCTGCCCTCCTCATGCTCTAAATTAACATGGATTACTGGAGTACGGTACTGTTTCGAAGTAAGAGGCAGAATATAACAGCTTTTCATTTTCAAAATGAAGCTTATGGAGAGATACAAGAGATATCTTATCACATTGAACCCTTCCAAATCAATAGGTCATTATCCATGTTTATTCTATGTGGCGGTTGTGTTCAACCCATTTTATGAAATCAAATAGGTACGAGTACTGAGGCAGAAAACCGACAAACATTATGACCATTACGTCATTTATAATTGTTTGAAGAAGTCCCTCTTAACCCCTGAAAATAAGCAGAACATGTACCCCCGTACATGTACTGCTAGAAATAGCTTTACTTCAATGGCGGCTACTACCAAAACCGCACAACAGAGCCAGTCAGCCAGTGTCACAAACCACTCAGAACAAACAGATCCCGCGTCCCAAATGGTGCCCTATTCACTACACAGTGCACTACTTTTCACCCGAACCTCATAGGGATTTGGTCAAAAGTAGTGCACTATTCAGGTAATAGGGTGCATTTTGGGACTCCATGCAGAAATAGAAGATGCCGTAGTGAGATTCATAGAGGCTCTTTCACAGAAACAAGCACTGCACCATATGGCACTTTATTCCCAGGTGCTGTCTCCCAGCAAATTGAATTATGCAATATAAGCCGGACCCTCAATGTACTCAAGCTGATCAAGCAGTCAGCCCAAGCCACTGTGAGTAACCTTAAGCAGCACGTTATTGGTATAATGTTGGAACCCAGGCATGGATCAATATTGCCTAACAATCAGTGTAGGGAAGTGTGTAATGGCTTTAGAAAGAAGTGGCTGCAAATGCTGTAGTGGATTGACGCAAATTAAAGAAGGGGACAAAAGTAAGGTGTGTGTGTGTGTGTGTGTGTGTGTGTGCGTGTGTCACGATTTCCGCCGAAGTCTGTCCCTCTCCTTGTTCGGGCGGTGTTTCGCGGTCTACGTCACCAACCTTCTAGCCATCGCTGATCCATTTTTCATTTTCCATTGGTTTTGTCTTGTCTTCCTTCACACCTGGTTCCAATCCCATCAATTACATGTTGTGTATTTAACCCTCTGTTTCTCCTCATGTACTTGTCGGTGATTGTTTGATTGTATGTTATGTATGTTATGTTCTGGTGTGCGACGGGTTTTGTACCCACTTTTATTATTTTGTATATTTTGGTCTTTGGAGTTTTGTGAGCACTTATTAAACGACTTCCGTTTATAACAAGCACGCACCCATTACAGAATCACCGACCCGAACTATGGAGTCAGCAGGAGAAGGTACCCCGGCCATTGAGGTGGAGGAGCGCGTCCAGGAGCATGCAGTTATGCTTCACCATCTTGGCGCCGCCATGGATCATGTTGTCCAGACAATGGACCGCTGGGAGAGACAGGGAGTTCTTCCAGCACCTTCACCAGCACAACCGGGGACTCTCCTGAGCGCCCCTTTCCCACCTGAACCCAGTGGGATCTGTCTCTCCTTGCCCCAGGAGTACGACGGGAGGTCTGCAAACTGCCAGGGGTTCTTATTGAAATTAGACCTCTATCTGGCCACCGTCCACCCGGCTCCATCGGGCCGTGAGAGGGTGTCCGCCCTCGTCTCGTGCCTCACCGGGAAAGCCCTGGAGTGGGCCAACGCCGTGTGGAGAGAGGGAGATGCGACGTTGGACCAGTTTGAGGAGTTCAACCGCCACTTCCGGGCAGTCTTCGACCACCCGCACGAGGGTTGATCGGCGGGTGAGCGCCTCTACCATATGAGGCAGGAGACGAGGAGCGCCCAGGAGTTCGCCCTGGAGTTTAGGACCCTGGCTGCCGGCGCTGGATGGAACAACAGGCCCTGATCGACTATTACCGTTGCAGTCTGCGCGAGGACATTCAAATCAAATCAAATTTATTTGTCACATACACATGGTTAGCAGATGTTAATGCGAGTGTAGCGAAATGCTTGTGCTTCTAGTTCCGACAATGCAGTAATAACCAACGAGTAATCTAACTAACAATTCCAAAACTACTACCATATACACACAAGTGTAAAGGGATAAAGAATATGTACATAAAGATATATGAATGAGTGATGGTACAGAGTGGCATAGGCAAGATGCAGTAGATGGTATCGGGTACAGTATATACATATGAGATGAGCATGTAAACAAAGTGACATAGTTTAAAGTGGCTAGTGATACATGTATTACGTAAAGATGCAGTAGATGATATAGAGTACAGTATATACGTATACATATGAGATTAATAATGTAGGGTATGTAAACATTATATTAAGTAGCATTGTTTAAAGTGGCTAGTGATATATTTTACATAAATTCCCATAAATTCCCATTATTAAGGGGGCTGGAGTTGAGTCAGTGTGTTGGCAGCAGCCACTCAATGTTAGTGGTGGCTGTTTAACAGTCTGATGGCCTTGAGATAGAAGCTGTTTTTCAGTCTCTCTGTCCCAGCTTTGATGCACCTGTACTGAACTCGCCTTCTGGATGATAGCGGGGTGAACAGGCAGTGGCTCGGGTGGTTGTTGTCCTTGATGATCTTTATGGCCTTCCTGTGACATCGGGTTGTGTAGGTGTCCTGGAGGGCAGGTAGTTTGCCCCCGGTGATGCGTTGTGCAGACCTCACTACCCTCTGGAGAGCCTTACGGTTGTGGGCGGAGCAGTTGCCGTACCAGGCGGTGATACGGTGAAGTTTGTGAGTGCATTTGGTGACAAGCAGAATTTCTTCAGCCTCCTGAGGTTGAAGAGGCGCTGCTGCGCCTTCTTCACGATGCTGTCTGTGTGGGTGGACCAATTCAGTTTGTCTGTGATGTGTACGCCGAGGAACTTAAAACTTACTACCCTCTCCACTACTGTCCCATCGATGTGGATAGGGGGGTGTTCCTTCTGCTGTTTCCTGAAGTCCACAATCATCTCCTTAGTTTTGTTGACGTTGAGTGTGAGGTTATTTTCCTGACACCACACTCCATGGACCCTCACCTCCTCCCTGTAGGGCGTCTCGTCGTTGTTGGTAATCAAGCCTACCACTGTTGTGTCGTCCACAAACAGTCGTCCCATTCGTCAGGAGCTGGCCTCCAGAGACACCACCCTCACGTTTGACCAGCTGGTGGATCTGTCCATCCGACTGGACAACCTGCTGGCTACTCGCGGACGTTCAGATCGGTGTCTGGTGGTTCCATCCTCCCGCACTCCCTCTCCAATAACCATGGAGCTGGGAGGGGCGCTGCGCAGGGAGACCGGAGGGGATCCCCGCTCGTGCACCATCTGTGGCCTCAGAGTTCACACTGCCGGTTGGTGCCGGGTTGGTTCCTCTGGGAATCGTGGCAGCAGGCAGGGCGCTCTGGCGTCACCCCAGGTGAGCCGGCACCATTCTCACCCAGAGCCCCCTGTTGCATATATGTTTGTATCTGTCACGTTCCTTGAGTTTTCCCCACATTCCCAACATAATGCGCTTGTAGATTCAGGCGCGGCTGGGAATTTTATTGATAGAGCCTATAGTTTAGGGATCCCCATCGTTCCCGTGGGTGTGCCCTTCCCCTTTCACACCTTAGATAGTCGACCATTAGGGTCAGGGTTGATTAGGGAGGTCACCGCGCCTTTGGGCATGGTGACGCAGGGGGGTCATACGGAGAGAAGTCTCTTCCTTATTGACTCTCCCGTGGTGCTGGGCCTACCCTGGTTAGCTTGTCATAACCCCACTGTTTCTTGGCCACAGAGGGCTCTCACGGGGTGGTCGTGAGAGTGCTCAGGTAGGTGTTTAGGGGTTTCCGTCGGTGCTACTACGGTGGAGAGTCCAGACCAGGACTCCACCGTGCGTGTTCTCCCTGAATATGCTGATTTGGCCTCGCCTTCTCTAAAAAGAAGGTGACTCAATTACCACCTCATCGACGGGGCGATTGTGCGATAGAGACGCTGCACTTCCCAGGAGTCACGTGTATTCCCTCTCACAGGCGGAGATGGAGGCTATGGAAACATATGTCTCTGAATCCCTGCGTCAGCGGTACATTCGGTCGCCCCCTTCACCCGCCTCCTCAAGTTTCTTTTTTTGAAGAAGAAGGAGGCCTCTTGCCTGGTGGCGCCGGTAGTGTGGGAGCTGAATGCGGACATTGAGCAGGCGTTACGTGCAGAGTCCCCTCCCCTCCAGTGTCCAGCTGGGCATCTGTACATTCTGTCTGCTGTCCGCGACCGGCAGATCTATTGGGCCCACACGTCACCCTCCTCTGGTCATCCTGGGATCGGTCGGACGGTGTGCTGTCTTAGTGGGAAGTACTGGTGGCCCACTTTGGCTAAGGATGTGAGGATTTATGTTTCCTGCTGCTCGGTGTGCGCCCAGTGTAAGGCTCCTAGGCACCTGCCCATAGGTAAGTTACAACCCTTACCCGTTCCACAACGGCCGTGATCGCACCACCGATCTTCCTCAGGGGCGCCGACAGAGATGGCCGTCTCACTTCGCGTTCCTAGGAAACTATGCAGTATTTTGTTTTTTACGTGTTATTTCTTACATTGGTACCCCAGGTAATCTTAGGTTTGATTACATACAGTCGGTAGGAACTACTGGATATAAGGGCAACGTCAACTCATCATCATAAAGACCAGGAATACAACTTTCCCAAAGCGGATCCTGTGTTTTGCCCACCACCCAGGACAAGGGATTGGATCCCAGCCGGCGAACCAAAACAACAACGCCATAAAAGGGGCAGACGGAGTGGTCTTCTGATCAGGCTCCGGAGACGGCCACATCACGCACCGCTCCCGAGCATACTACTCGCCAATTTCCAGTCTCTTGACAACAAGGTTGATGAACTCCGAGCAAGGGTTGCATTCCAGAGAGACATAAGAAACTGTAACGTTCTTTGCTTCACGGAAACATGGCTCACTCGAGACACGCTATCGGAGTCGGTACAGCCAGCTGGTTTCTTCACGCATCGCGCCAACAGAAACAAGCATCTTTCGGGTAAGAAGAGGGGCGGGGGTATGCCTTATGATTAACGAGACATGGTGTGATCATAACAACATACAGGAACTCAAGTCCTTCTGTTCACCTGACTTAGAATTCCTCACAATCAAATGTCGACCGCATTATCTACCAAGAGAATTGTCTTTGATTATAATCACAGCCGCATATATTCCCCCCCAAGCAGACACATCGATGGCCCTGAACTGACTTTATTTGACTCTATGTAAACTGGAAACCACATATCCTGGGTCTGCATTCATTGTAGCTGGGGATTTTAACAAGGCTAATCTGACTCCCTAAATTCTATCAGCATATCGATTGTGCTACTAGGGCTGGTAAAACCCGGGATAATTGTTATTCTAACTTCCGCAACGCATATAGGGCCCTCACCCGCCCTGCTTTTGGAAAAGCTGACCACGACTCCATTTTGTTGCTCCCTGCCTATAGACAGAGACTAAAACAGGAAGCTCCCGCGCTCAGGTCTGTTCAACGCTGGTCCGACCAATCTGATTCCACGCTTCAAGATTGCTTCGATCACGTGGATTAGGATATGTTCCGCATTGCGTCAAACAACAACATTGATGAATACGCTGATTCGTGAGCGAGTTTATTAGCAAGTGCATTGGCAATGTCGTACCCACAGCAACTATTAAAACATTCCCAAACCAGAAACCATGGATTGATGGCAGCATTCACGCGAAACTGAAAGCGCGAACCACTGCTTTTATCCAGGGCAAGGTGACCGGAAACATGACCGAAAACAAACAGTGCAGCTATTCCCTCCGCAAGGCAATCAATCAAGCTAAGTGTCAGTATAGAGACAAAGTAGAGTCGCAATTCAACGGCTCAGACACAAGAGGTATGTGGCAGGGTCTACAGTCAATCACGGATTACAAAATAAAACCCGCCCCGTCGCGGACCAGGATGTCTTGCTCCCAGACAGACTAAACACATTCTTTGCTCGCTTGGAGGACAATACATTGCCACTGACATGGCCCGCTACCAAAACCTGCGGACTCTCCTTCATTGCAGCCGACGTGAGTAAAACATTTAAATGTGTTAACCCTCGCAAGGCTGCAAACCCAGACGGCATCCCCAGCCGCGTCCTCAGAGCATGCGCAGACCAGCTGGCTGGTGTGTTTACGGACATATTCAATCAATTCTTATCCCAGTCTGCTGTTCCCACATGCTTCAAGAGGGCCACCATTGTTCCTGTTCCCAAGAAAGCTACGGTAACTGAGCTAAACGACTACCGCCCCATAGCACTGACTTCCTTCATCATGAAGTGCTTTGAGACCATATCAAGGACCATATCACCTCCACCCTACCTGACACCCTAGACCCACTCCAATTTGCTTACCCCCCCAATAGGTCCATAGACGACGCAATCGCAACCACACTGCACACTGCCCTAACCCATCTGGACAAGATGAACACCTATGTGAGAATGTTGTTCATCGACTACAGCTCATAGCTCTAACACCATAGTACCCTCCAAACTCGTCATCAAGCCCGAGACCCTAGGTCTCGACCTCACAATGTGCAACTGGGTACAGGACTTCCTGATGGGCCGCCCCCAGGTGGTGAGGGTAGGTAACAACATCTCCACCCCGCTGATCCTCAACACTGGGGCCCCACAAGGGTGCGTTCTGAGCCCTCTCCTGTACTCCCTGTTCACTCACGACTGCGTGGCCATGCACACCTCCAACTCAAGTCATCAAGTTTGCAGACGACACTACAGTGGTAGGCTTGATTACCAACAACGACGAGACGGCTTACAGGGAGGAGGTCAGGGCCCTCGGAGTGTGGTGTCAGGAAAATAACCTCACACTCAACGTCAACAAAACAAAGGAGATGATTGTGGACTTCAGGAAACAGCAGAGTGAGCACCCCCCTATCCACATTGACGGGGCAGTAGTGGGGAGGGTAGTAAGTTTTAAGTTCCTCGGCGTACACATCACGGACAAACTGAATTGGTCCACCCACATAGACAGCGTGGTGAAGAAGGTGCAGCAGCGCCTCTTCAACCTCAGGAGGCTGTAGAAATTTGGCTTGACACCAAAAGCACTCACAAACTTTTACAGATGCACAATCGAGAGCATCCTGTCGGGCTGTATCACTGCCTGGCATGGCAACTGCTCCGCCCACAACCGTAAGGCTCTCCAGAGGGTAGTGAGGTCTGCAAAACGCATCACCAGGGGCAAACTACCTGCCCTCCAGGACACCTACACCACCCGATGTCACAGGAAGGCCATAAAGATCATCAAGGACAACAACCACCCGAGCCACTGCCTGTTCACCCCGTTATCATCCAGAAGGCGAGGTCAGTACAGGTGCATCAAAGCCGGGCCCGAGAGACTGAAAAATAGCTTCTATCTCAAGGCCATCAGACTGTTAAACAGCCACCATTAATATTGAGTGGTTGCTGCCAACACACTGACTCAACTCCAGCCACTTTAATATTGGAAAAATTGATGTAAAAAATGTATCACCAGCCACTTTAAACAATGCCACTTAATGTAATGTTTACATACCCTACATTACTCATCTCATATGTATATACTGTACTCTATACCATCTACTGCATCTTGCCATCTTTATGTAATACATGTATCACTAGCCACTTTAAACAATGCCACTTTTATATGTTTACATACCCTACATTACTCATCTTATATGTTTATACAGTACTCGATACCATCTACTGCATCTTGCCTATGCCGTTCTGTACCATCACTCCTTCATATATCTTTATGTACATATTCTTCATCCCTTTCATCCCTTTACACTTGTGTGTGTAAGGTAGTTGTTGTGAAATTGTTAGGTTAGATTACTCATTGGTTATTACTGCATTGTCGGAACTGGAAGCACAAGCATTTCGCTACACTCGCATTAACATCTGCTAACCATGTGTATGTGACAAATAAAATTTGATTTGATTTGATCCTTCACAGAGTAACACCACGATCCTGGTCATTGTGGATCGTTTTTCTAAGTCTTGTCATCTCCTCCCTTTGCCCGGTCTCCCTATGGCCCTACAGACTGCGGAGGCCCTGGTTACACACATCTTCCGGCACTACGGGGTACCTGAGGATATAGTGTCTGATCGGGGTCCCCAGTTCATGTCGAGGGTCTGGAGGGCATTCATGGATGGTCTGGGGGTCTCGGTCAGCCTTACCTCAGGTTTTCACCCCGAGAGTAACGGGCAGGTGAAGAGAGTTAACCAGGATGTGGGTAGGTTTCTGAGGTCTTATTGCCAGGACCGGCCAGGGGAGTGGGCAGCGTTCGTGCCCTGGGCAGAGATGGCCCAGAACTCGCTCCGCCACCCCTCCACTAATCTCTCTCCCTTCCAGTGTGTATTGGGGTATCAGCCGGTTCTGGCTCCTTGGCATCAGAGTCAGACTGAGGCTCCTGCGGTGGACGACTGGTTCCGGCGCACGGAGGAGACATCAGCGCGCCGTGCTGCGCCAGAAAGTTGGCGCAGACCTTCACCGAAGTGAGGCCACGGTGTTCGCACCGGGGGGACCGGGTCTGGCTCTCGACCCGAAACCTGCCCCTCCGCCTGCCCTGCCGGAAGCTGGGTCCGCGGTTTGTGGGGCCATTTAGTCCTGAGGAGAGTGAATGAGGTTTGTTACAGGTTACAGCTTCCCTGCAATTACCGCATTAAACCTTTGTTCCAAGTGTCTCTCCTCATGCCGGTGGTGGCTGACCCGCTCCTGGAGACTAAGGTGCTGGAGGTTCCTCCGCAATACTAAGGTGATGGATGTTCCTCCGCCCGGCGTACTCCGTTCGTTCCATACTGGATTCGAGACGTCGGGCGAGGGGCCTTCAGTACCTTGTGGACTGGGAGGGGTATGGTCCAGAGGAGAGATGCTGGGTTCCGGTGGAGGATGTGTTGGATCCTTCAATGCTGCAAGAGTTCCACCGCCTCCATCCGGATCGCCCTGCGCCTCGCCCTCCGGGTCGTCCCTGAGGTCGGTGTCAACTCGCTGCTGGAGCCGCGCGTCAGGGGGGAGGGGGGAGGGGGTGCTATCACGACTTCCGCCGAAGTCGGTCCCTCTCCTTGTTCGGGCAGTGTTCGATGTCACCGACCTTCTAACCATCGCTGATCCATTTTTCATTTTCCAATTGTTTTGTCTTGTCTTCCTTCACACCTGGTTCCAATCCCGTCAATTACATATTGTGTATTTAACCCTCTGTTTCCCCTCATGTCCTTGACTGTGATTGTTTGATTGTATGGTATGTGCTAGTTATGTTCTCGTGTGCGACGGGTTTTGTACCTACTTTTATAATTTTGTATATTTTGTGAGCACTTATTAAATGACTCTGTTTATACCAAGTTCGTTCTCCTGACTTCCCTGCCACCGGCACGCACCCATTACAGTGTGTGTGTGTGTTAGGGATAGCACAGAGAATAATTAACACTGGATACAATCCAAGTTGTATAGTGCACATAGTGCACTTAGCCTTTCCTAAGAACACCCTTTCCTAATTGCAATAAACACCACCAAATATTCAGTATTTGACAAAAGATGAACTCTAAATATAGACATATAATAACAACAATAAGCCAATGTAAAACCAAAAGGCCCTTTTAAAACAGAAAACATTTAGCTGTCCGATAGCCATCCAAAAGCCTTTAGAAACTAGGATAATTAATTCAAAGGATGTGGAGATGTTGAAGATGTTGTTGAAGACCACAGTGAGTGTTATTTTGGCATTGTTCTGTAGGTTCTCTATGTTGATATGTGATGATATCAGTTGTCAGAAGCTGGGCTGCGTGGGACTCAACACTTTCCCCTCCAACCTACTTCCTCGTTGTCATAGTCACTGATTTATTTTCTAAGCACAGCCTCTTTGATAGCAGGGTGAGTTATATGACTTATATTATGTGCACGTATCATCCATGTAGATAACATGTGATGTGGGCATTACCCTATTCAAGGCCTCTTCTAGAAAGTACACTATCCCACTGTAGGTCATCCCATCTGCTTTTTCATGAAAGTCCACTATTTTAAATCTCATAGACATCTGAAATGTACATCACGGCTTAAATCACCATCTTTAGTTTCAATTTTAAGTTCAAATTTTAAGGCTCAGATATAAAACTGCCAAGCTAATATATTCTGAGATACGCCCAGATTGTAGGCTATGCACACCATGGCAATGAGATAGACGTGTAAAGCACCTTTTTAGCACAGGTTAAATCCCCCAGCCATCCACAGTACTAATGAAACACCCTGTCAGTGTTGTTGCTCTGGCTATGTCCCAAATAGCAACCTATTCCCTTTATAGTGCACTACATAGTGCTCTGGTTAAAAGTACTGCACTATATATGGAATAGAGTGCCATTGAGAACAAAGCCCGTGTCAGTGTTGTGCTGTACAGCAGCCCCCCGTGTCTCTCTTTCATCCCCAAATCATCCCCAAATGGTACACTACAACCTGTCAGTGATATACACTTCATGACCAAAAGCATGTGGACACCTGCCCATCTCATTCCAAAATCATGGGCATTAATATGGAGTTGGTCCCCCCTCTTTGCTGCTATAACAGCCTCCACTCTTCTAGGAAGGTTTTCCACTTGATGTTGGAACATCGCTGCTGGGACACAGGAACATTAGTGAGGTTGGGCACTGATGTTGGACGATTAGGCCTGGCTCGCAGTCGGCGTTCCAATTCATCCCAAAGGTGTTCGATGGGGTTGAGGTCAGGGCTCTGTGAAGGTCAGTCAAGTTCTTCCACACTGATCTCGACAAACCATTTCTGCATGGACCTCGCTTTGTGCACGAGGGCATTGTCATGCTGAAACAGGAAAGGGCCTTCCCCAAACCTTTGCCACAAAGTTGGAAGCACAGAATCGTCTAGAGTGTCATTGTATGCTGAAGCTTAAAGATTTCACTTCCCTGGAACTAAGGGGCCTAGCCTTAACCATGAAAAACAGCCCTGGGCCATTATTCCATCTCCACCAAACTTTACAGTTGGCACTATGCATTCGGGCAGGTATCGTTCTCCTGGCATCCGCTAAACCCAGATTCATCCGCTGGACTGCCAGATCGTGATGCGTGATTCATCACTCGAGAGAACACGTATCCACTGCTCCAGCGTCCAATGGCGGAGTTTAGTTTAGTTTATTAATTCGACCATTTTAAAAAACAAGCACACATAAAACTTAAAAGCCATACATGCACATTAATAAAATCATTGAGGTTATTATTTTATTTTATTTCACCTTTATTTAACCAGGTAGGCTAGTTGAGAACAAGTTCTCATTTACAACTGCGACCTGGCCAAGATAAAGCATAGCAGTGTGAACAGACAACAACACAGAGTCACACATGGAGTAAACAATAAACAAGTCAATAACACAGTAGAAAATAAAAATATAAAAAAGAGTCTATATACATTGTGTGCAAAAGGCATGAGGAGGTAGGCGAATAATTACAATTTAGCAGATTAACACTGGAGTGATAAATGATCACATGGTCATGTGCAGGTAGAGATACTGGTGTGCAAAAGAGCAGAAAAGTAAATAAATAAAAACAGTATGGGGATGAGGTAGGTAAATTGGGTGGGCTATTTACCGATGGACTATGTATAGCTGCAACCATCGGTTAGCTGCTCAGATAGCAGATGTTTAAGCAGATGTTTATCCAACTTCAACGATTTTTGCAATCCGTTCCAGTCACAGGCAGCAGAGAACTGGAAGGAAAGGCGGCCAAATGAGGTGTTGGCTTTAGGGATGATCAGTGAGATACACCTGCTGGAGCGCGTGCTACGGGTGGGTGTTGCCATCGTGACCAGTGAACTGAGATAAGGCAGAGCTTTACCTAGCATGGACTTGTAGATGACCTGGAGCCAGTGGGTCTGGCGACGAATATGTAGCGAGGGCCAGCCGACTAGAGCATACAGGTCGCAGTGGTGGGTGGTATAAGGTGATTTAGTAACAAAACAAATGGCACTGTGATAAACTGCATCCAGTTTGCTGAGTAGAATATTGGAAGCTATTTTGTAGATGACATCACCGAAGTCGAGGATCGGTAGGATAGTCAGTTTTACTAGGGGAAGTTTGGCGGCGTGAGTGAAGGAGGCTTTGTTGCGAAATAGAAAGCCGATTCTAGATTTGATTTTGGATTGGAGATGTTTGATATGAGTCTGGAAGGAGAGTTTACAGTCTAGCCAGACACCTAGGTACTTATAGATGTCCACATATTCTAGGTCGGAACCATCCAGGGTGGTGATGCCAGTCGGGCGTGCGGGTGCAGGCAGCGAACGGTTGAAAAGCATGCATTTGGTTTTACTAGCGTTTAAGAGCAGTTGGAGGCCACGGAAGGAGTGTTGTATGGCATCGAAGCTCGTTTGGATGTTAGATAGCACAGTGTCCAAGGAAGGGCCAGAAGTATACAGAATGGTGTCGTCTGCGTAGAGGTGGATCAAGGAATCGCCCGCAGCAAGAGCAACATCATTGATATATACAGAGAAAAGAGTCAGCCCGAGAATTGAACCCTATGGCACCCCCATAGAGACTGCCAGAGGACCGGACAACATGCCCTCCGATTTGACACACTGAACTCTGTCTGCAAAGCAGTTAGAAAAATCGAGGCTACTGAGTCTGCCGATAAGAATATGGTGATTGACAGAGTCAAAAGCCTTGGCCAGGTCGATGAAGACGGCTGCACAGTACTGTCTTTTATCGATGGCGGTTATGATATCGTTTAGTACCTTGCGCGTGGCTGAGGTGCACCCGTGACCGGCTCGGAAACCAGATTGCACAGCGGAGAAGGTACGGTGGGATTTGAGATGGTCAGTGATCTGTTTGTTGACTTGGCTTTCGAAGACCTTAGATAGGCTGGGATAACATCAAATAAAGTCCGGGACTTATTTCCATTGTGGTCCTCTTCATTGTGGAGCTATACACCACTCCAGCTGACGCTTGGCATTGCACATGGTGATCTTAGGCTTGTGTGCGGCTACTTGGCCATGGAAACCCATTTCATAAAGCTCCCAATGAACAGTTATTGTGCTGACGTTGCTTCCAGTGGCAGTTTGGAACTTGGTAGTGAGTGTTGCAACCGAGGACAGACACTTTTTACATGTTATGCGCTTCAGCACTCAGTGGTCCTGTTCTGTGAGCTTGTATGGCCTACCACTTCGCAGCTGAGCCGTTGTTGCTCCTAGATGTTGTTTCCAATTCACAATAACAGCACTTACAGTTGACCGGGACAGCCCTAGCAGGGCAGGAATTTGACGAACTGACTTGTTGGAAAGCTGGCGTCCTATGACGGTGCCACATTGAAAGTCACTGAGCTCTTCAGCAAGGCCATTCTAATGCCAGTGTTTGTCTATGGAGATTTAATGGCTGTGTGGTCAGTTATATACACCTGTCAGCAACGGGTGTGGCTGAAATATCCAAATTCACTAATTTGAAGGTCCACATACTTTTGAATATATAGTGTATGTTCTGTACCCACCATCTCTCATTCTGTCTCCCTCTCAATGCTGCTGCTGTTCTCGAGAGTGCAAACACACCTCTCTCTCTCTCTCCCTCACTTGCCTCCTCTCCTTAACACACGGAGAGCAGAATTAAAAAAGACTACTTGACAAGAGCGTGCACTGTTCTGACAGCTGCTGACACTAAATCACATCACCATGGGGGCACTGTAGCTAGCCTAGCCTAGCATAGCACAGTCAGTGGCTAGCTTGGTAAATCCACAGAGGCTCCAACCTGACTCCTGCGATTCAAATGGACACTGACACAGGCCAAGGATACTAAGTGTTTGGAATAGAAAACTAGCACCGTGGAATAGATTCGGCCCTGAATAGATTCAACATCAGTGCTGAACTGTACTGTATATGTTGGGTGTAATCAGATGTCTACATCCTTTGAATTACTTCAACTGAGGAAGATGAATGCATACATGTACATACAGTAAGGCCATACATTAAAGGAACATACAGTACAGCGCATTAAAATCCTTATAATTTACCATTACGAATTCTTCCGCCTCCTTTATATAAGCAGCACTATACTCAACTTGAGAATAGAATTTACCCAATCCGTTGTCCACGCAATAAACTCACACACACACACACTTCCAACTAAAAACACTGAAAATAACTAACAGAAATACCACCTACATATGCCTTTCTCCCTTCCAGGTAAAACACTTTCCGTTAGGATTCCAGAAAACATTTTGAATAATGTTTACAACCAGACTACCAGCTAGATATGGTCCTCGCTTCAATCCTGCCCCCCCCCCCCCCCCCCCAACACTCACACAGTGCTGTACCTCCAAAATGAACCTTCTTCCTGGATTTGGCAGTTTCTTCCATTTGCCCCCTTCTGTCCTCTCCTGAAATGGAGTGCTTCCCAGAAACGCTCACACCTCCACCTTCAAGTCCCCGTCCTAAGTCAGGATACCTCACCTCTCCACCTCTAGTCCTCAGGTTAGAAAGCCTTTCGTCAACATCCCCAGAAAGTTTGACCAATCCCGGTATGTGAATTTATAGAGCCCATAACCATGTCCATAGACATGAAGAGAACAACTCTATCTGGTAATGACAAAATCCCACGTAAGCTCCGTTCTTAGTGCAGAGAGAGAATGAGAGAGAGAAAAAAATTGTACAAAAAGAGAGAGAGAAAAAAATCTTGCCAAGGCCCACTCCTTAGCAACCGGGCTTGTACAGTGTACAGAGGACGTTTCCATGGCAATATATCAATCAGGAATGTACATGAGTGTTACAGTAAAGGGTTCATGCTGGTACGACTGCATGATGTTAGTAACCAAACAGAAGCACAGGTAGCCACTACTATAATATTCAGATGGTCCTTCGGTAGTAATTATTGACCTCGAGCAATAACAATGTCTGAAATCCTCTGTGCTTTATCTTCCCTTCAGGTGTATGAAAACAGACGTATTTGTGAGGACAAGACTGGATGAAAAGTACCTGCTAATTATAGCCTCGTCCACATTGCATTGTCAAATAGTGAATTATCATATCCTTCACAAACTGCATTTGTACAGTAGCACGGACTGCTATAATTCACAGATTCGGTCAAAATGTACTGACTGAGTCATTGTGACTCTGTCCAGTCACTGAGTACAGCAAGTAGGTCTTTCAGGATTCACAAATAAACAAAATAAAAATCTGAACGTAACATGTAAAGTGTTGGTCCCATGTTTCACGAGCTGAAATAAAAGATCCCAGAAATGTTGCATATGCACACAGTTGTTTACATCCCTGTTAGTGAGCATTTCTCCTTTGCCAAAATAATCCATCCACCTGACAGGTGTGGCATATCAAGCTGATTAAACAGCATGATCATTACACAGGTGCATTTTGTGCTTGGGACAATAAAAGGCCAATCTAAAATGTGCGGATTTGTCACACAATACAATGCCACAGATTTCTCAAGTTTTAGGGAGGAGTGCAACTGGCAACCAGAGCTGTTGCCAGATAATTTTATATTAATTTCTCTACCACAAGCCGCTGGCAAAACATAATTTTAGAGAATTTAGCAGTACATCCAATCTGCCTCACAACCAAAGACCACATGTAACCACACTGGCCCAGGACCTTCACATCCGGCTTCTTGACTTGCAGGACCGTCTGTGACAAGCCACCTGGACAGCTGATGAAATTGAGGAGTATTTCTGTCTGTAATAAAGCCCTTTTGTGGGGAAAAACTAATTCTGATTGGCTGGGCCTGGCTCTCCAGTGGATGGGCCTGGCTCCCACAATGGTGGGCCTATGCCCTCCCAGGCCCACCCATGCCTGCACCCCTGCCCAGGGCCTAGATAATTTATTTCAGTTGACTAATTCCCTGAAAACTGTTGCATGTTGTGTTCATATTTTCGTTCAGTATAGACATTATTGGACTTTAAATACATTTAGGCCAATACACATTTTAAGGGGTAAACACCAAAGCTAGCCTCCTCCTATCAAGAGACCTCTCCAGTCACTGCACATTGTTCTGATACTATATAAGCCACAGGTAAGTGTCTGGAACACACACACACACACACACTCTGGAACACATAAACACACACACACACACTGGACCACACACACACAAACATGAGGGTCTGGAACATTCAATGGCATATCAGTGTTCTGTCAGAGTGGAGTAGCAGGCAGAATGACATCATAATGACTCATATTGTGATGCCACACACACACACACACACACACACACACACACACACACACACACACACACACACACACACACACACACACACACACACACACACACACACCAGACCCTCCCAGCCAATTGTATCACAGATGGTTTGCCAATGCTTCTCAAGCCTGCCTGACTTCTAATTTAAAACATCATTCATTTATTTCTGTACACCACCCTCCTAACAGTCCATTTAGAAGACACTTTTATGCAAAATGACCTACAATAGTGACATCATATATTTTGGTCCCCGGTGGGAATCCTGTATATTATTTTGTTGTTCAAGAAGATTGATAAGACAGTGATGGCGAAAGTGAAAGCATTGAAGTATCGCTTTATTCAAATGCTGCTTTTTATAATGTGTTATAAAACGGTTGTTTGGATCCTGGATGCTGATTGGTTGATATGCGGTAGTTGTGGAACAGCAACTCCTGCAAGATCAACCCGGACTCAGGCATAGACGTAACATAGTAAAAGTTAATGTCTCTCTCTACCCACAATCCAGAAGACACACTAGGAGAGGTCAGGGAACCAAGGGTGAAACACACAGGTTATAGCATGTATGAGGTCCGCACAACCGCTTCTGTACAGGCAAAGATAGGCTACCGTAAAATGCGCGTACCCTGTGGCTTAGCCTACTGAATGCAAATAATTCAAGCAAACACTGCGTTGTGAAGGACGCATGTGTAGGCTGTGGACGGTGTCCTTGCTGCTGAGGGCTAATTGTGTGTGTGCCTGCCATGGCCAGAAGGCCCTTCACATATTCAGTTGGAAGTAAGAGGTAGATGTGCATGCTAGCCGTTCCGGTAGACTTCCAGTCATTGCGCTGACGCCAGTTATTAACTTCCTTAGAACCGCATGCAGAGACATACAAATGGTCTCCATGAGTCCATCTGAATTTGGGTAGGTCGAAAATGGTTTGACAAAATCTCGCACTATCCCTTTAAGCGTTTTCAATAGCTGCCTTACTATTATGTCAGTACATCAGTGCAGCCGGATCATGCAATCATGGTGTGCTTTAAACTCAAGAGAGCCCTCATCCCCTCTGGCCTGAGCAGAGCTGCATGGCCTCATAAGCTACTGAACACTGGCTGCACTGATGTGGAAGGCATTTATTTGGACCAAAATAACTTTCAACAGAATGTTGCCCCCAGGAGCAAGGGGCACACGCAGACACACAGAAGCATACACGCGCGCCGCGCACGCACACCCACACACACACACACACACACACACGTAGTATGCGCACAGAGTACACACACACAAATTCACACAAACTGTACAAAAATACTGTACTTGCACAAATGCAAAGCAAGAAAGCAGTCTACCGGCCAACATCTCAGACATTTTAACATCTTCACTACAGTACTACAGCTGCATTGTAGTCTAGTCTCAGGTATCAGTGTGGCTCTCTCTACCCATAATCCAGAATGACATACTAGGAGAGGTCAGGGAACCAAGCGTGAAATACACAGGTTACGCATGTATTGAACATGAGGTCCGCATGCTCGCTACTGTACAGGCAAAAATAGGCTACTGTAAATGCATGTACCCTGTGGCTTAGCCTACTGAATGCAAATGATCCACGCAAACACTGTGTTGTGAGAGAACGCATGTGTAGGCTGTGGACTGTGTCCATGCTGCCGAGTGCTAATTGCATTACCAGCCTGCCATGGCCAGAAGGCACTTCACATATTCAGATGGTTATCGAAGCATAAGAGAGCTAAAGCTGAGACCGAGCACAGGAGAAAAATATCTCACAAGAATCTGATTGCTTTTTTCTTTGAAGAAACGGAGTGTGTGTATTTGAATAAAACGATAGGTCACGAAATAACTCTTGTTACAAAGGTCCATTTCCTTCTTTTATTCATATAATGGAGCCCTATTGAGTTGTAGAGGAGGAGAGGGACGGGATGCGTGAGGCGAAAAATGAGGCCGTTTGGCATCAGACTTTACACTAACAACTGTTCTACCAATCAATAAAACATCAATCCTCGTGGCGCTGCGAGTGGAGATTTAGAAGTGATTTAGAACAGCGTGGTGATCTGTCTTGAGAGGAGGCTTCTCCTAGTGGGCCTGGCTAGGGATCACACACACACACACACACCGAGGACTTACATGGTTTCTCCTCCTGGACTTGGTTAGGGATGTTCTCCTCCACACACTCTGCTGGGAACCACCCCAAGTTACCACGGGCACTGCCCTCCCAGAAACCACTTTCCCCTACGGAGAGCACTGCGAGGGGGAGAGAGAGGAGGGGAAGGGTGGGTGAAAAGAGAGAAAGAGAGAGGGTGGGGAAGGGGGAGTGAGATAAGGGGGGAAAGACTGTGTAAGAACAATGTAAATAGTAGTATGTAAAAGAAGAATTGACTGCATTAGTCATTATTCATCTAAAAAAGACCCCAGCTCCACTCCACCAATGTGCCTGTGGTCTCTTCAATGCCACTCTAGCTTGCCCAACATGACAACCTGACAGGTAAATACTATGTAACCTTTGAAAAGGCACAATTGAATTTTAAAACTCAAAAAGCACTGAGGAAAAACACACCCGTAAACGAAATAGTCCTTTTCCCTAAGAGACAAAGCTACCACTGATGTTAGAAATAACTAGAGTAGAAGTGAGAGTAAATAACTAGAGTAGAAGTGAGAGTAAATAACTAGAGTAAATACAATGCACTGCAGTCTTTTGCATAAGTGTCTTGCTTTTCACTGTTTACTTAGTTGGGAAAAATCGTTTAGCTAAATCTAAGCAGGTTACTGATGGACTTCTTAATGACATCCTTCTGAGTGGTTGCCTCTAATATCTCTCTCCCCAGTGCTTAAAGTGAAATGAAAAAGGTGCCGGAACTATTACTAATGTACTGTACCGGCGCTCATACTGTATTTGAGAGCCATTATACTATAAGAACGCCCAGTACTCAAGCAGTAAAAAAGGTGTCCCAATTAAAACACTACTTCGCTCTGGGATACAGCATAGATCGACCAGGATGTTTACCTTTGACCTTGTCGTTCTTGTACAGGGGGATCTCTCCTTCGGCCTGTGGTTGGTAGGACTGGGTCACCACATAGTGCTTGCCTGGCACAGCACTGTACAGCTTACGCGTGGGCCCCTGGCTGTCTATGCCATCAGAGAAGGCTTCCCGACCCCTGTGGGGGCTGGAGAGGGGAGAGGGGAAAAAGATTGAGGTTAGTCCGTAGTCCGTAGTCACAAAAATAGAAACATACTTTTTTTTTGTGGTCACATACAGTGATTTTATTAAATGGAGCACAGCCTTTTGGTATAAAGCACACTTTAGCAGCCTGTGCCCCCTGTAAACGGTATACTGTGGGTTGGGCATATTCGGGGAACAGGATAGGGAAGAGAAAAAAGTGCAAGGTACATATTTTCACATAGCAGTGAAATTATATGGGTATGTATTTAGTAGGGCTCTATAACCGTGTAACTGCAGATTATGGATGAAGACCGTCTATAATAAAATAACTGTCATGAGCGTTTTAATAATAACATTATTCAAAAATAAATATCATCAACTTCATTTTAAAGTCGCAAAAACTTTACCCGAAAGCAGCAAAGTAAAAGTAAGCTTGGTTTACATATAACAGCCGACATAAGGAGAGACAAGAGGTGGAAAAAATATCATTTTGTTTGGAAAGAACAGCTGACAAGACGAGACACCCGGGCATTCAAAAAGATATCATGTGTGGTTGAGTCCAGTCATTATCTTGTATTTATTTATTTTGTATATTTTATAACGGTGACCAATAGTTGTCAACAAAATCCCATGATCGTCACATCCCTAGTATTTAGTGAACTCTACTCTACTCAATGAGCAGCACATCATAGCAGCTGAGGAAATTCACTGACAGGAATGAAAGGTTGTACAATGGCCCCCTCTGTTGGACTGCTGTAAAACTGACGGCCTACAATAGGAGATCAGAGCTGGAACGGGCTCATTATCCACACTAATGACAGGAGTATCATCAAATCTGTGTTGATCATCCATTTGATGTTGATATATTCCATTCCCCACTCAAAAGTCTGACATTCGTTAGCGTGGAGATGTGAAAAATGTAGCAATTGAGAGACATTACATTATCAAATGATTGGATAGTGCTTGGACAATATAATTCCTATGATGGTCCACTCGTATATGTTTACAATCCCTTGGACATAGCTTTATATTGAAGCCTGAGGCAGTAACGAGGCTCTCCTCTGTTGAATACGAATGCTCCTTCTAGCTAATTAAAGCAGCAAACTCTCTCTGTCCATTCGGTTGTTTGGAGTTGCTGTACAGTGTCTGGGTCCCTCAACAGGGGCCCTATTACCACTCCTATCCCAGCTTGTGGTCCAGACCTACTCTCTGCACACATCATCTATTCTACAACACAATGAGGAGAACAGGGAAACCAATCAGAGCTATTATCCGCAGAGCTCTTGGCATTCACCTGCTTTGTAGAGAGAAATGACACAGGGGAAGAGGATGTAGATGGAAACATTACAATGTCTTCTGCAATACAGTATGAAGTTAAGGGCCCCAAATTTAGATTATCTTGTGTATTTAGCACAAGAGCCTTGTACAGCAAAGCTTATTTGCATAGAAAGAACTTTGTGGACTGTGTTTAGACTTAAAACGGGTAAAAAAAAATAATCTGTCAATGTCACTGGTATGAACACAGTGTAATTCAACAAGATCTACACCGAAAATGACAACACATTTTGAAGCGCCACAGATGACATGCTGTACTCATGGAGATGATGGGGATGGTGTACTGTAAACGTCTGACAACCAAGGCAGCAGCAGAGCAGTGATATGTGATGTCCTGGTATGTTCACTTCCTGTGCTCGGCCTGGGGGATGAGAGCCTACCCACCTCGCTGCTCCACCTGCTAGCCCAGGGACACAGCATGACACACACACACACACACACACACACACACACACACACACACACGGCGATAGAGGCCAGCAGAGCGGCAGAGAGAGAGAGAGAGAGAGAGAGAGAGAAAGTGGGCCAGATGAGAATTCCAGCTGTACATGCCCTCAGTGGCTGGTGCTTCATTAAGACTCTATAGAGACTCTGTCAAAGTCACAACCAAAGGCATCCCTCATGCTAACTACCTAGTTTAGCATCACTGTAGGTACCTAGTGTAGCACAGCCTCCTCCGCTTAACTGTAGGCAGGGACTATACCTTGTCATATCTAATGTACCCGACTGCGTGAACGTAAATGGTTTAATCGAGCATCCGACCGGATTCCGCAGACCAAACTAACCGAGATCAGATTTCATACCAAGTGAATCACTATTTCTGTCGAAGTCACAGCCAAAGGCATCCCTCATGCCAACTGGATAGGCTAGCATAGCATAGCATAGCCTCCTATCCTTCACACTCTTAGAAAAAAGGGTTCCAAAAGGGTTTTTCAGTTGCCTTTTTGGTTCCAGGTAGAACCTTTTTGGGTTCCATGTAGAAACCTCTGCGGAAAGGGTTCTACATGGGAACCCAAAAAGGTTTTACCTGGAGCTAAAAAGAGTCCTATGGGGACAGCCGAAGAACCCTTTCAGGTTGTAGATTTTGAGAGTGTGAAGCAGTATAAGGGAAACCATGACACATCCATTGTCTGAGCAGGTGCTGACGATAGCAAACTATCAAGACAAGAGACTCTGCAGAGTCCACACACTGAATACAATGCAGTGTGTACATTTGACCTTCATTTAACTAGGCAAGTCTGTTAAGACAAAATTCTTATTTACAATGACAGCCTACCGGGGGAACAGTGGGTTACCTGCCTTGCTCAGGGGCAGATTTTTTACCTTGTCAGCTCGGGGGATTCGATCCAGCAACCTTTCGGTTACTGGCCCAACACTCTAACCACTAGACTACCTGCCAGCCCATAAAGCATGATAGGGTCTCACCAACAATACCGACATTCACGTTACGTAACACTTTTTTGTGTAACTACAGCAACACAATTTGAGATTTTATTTGACTTACAGATGCTACACACTTTATAGCCTATAAATGCATAGGCCCAAAGTCACTGCCATTCATTCACTGGTAGGTCGAAATCATAAAAACGTGACCTTTGTACATGGCAACAGTCAAACCAATGTTAACCTTTTAGTCATGACTTTACGCTTAGTAGCCATGGCAGTGTGTGTGTGTGTGTGTGTGTGTGTGTGTGTGTGTGTGTGTGTGTGTGTGTGTGTGTGTGTGTGTGTGTGTGTGTGTGTGTGTGTGTGTGGAGATGGCAGACCACTGTGACTGACAGCAGCTCACTGCCTGTTTAACAGTCAAGCTGTCACATCAAATCCTCCAGATGCTTTCGTGGCTCTACACACACTACTGTGTCGAGCCGAGCCAAGCTGTCTTGAGCTGGTTTGGTTACACATCCACCATAGTTGCTGTAAATGTGCTGGAGCCAGCACAGTTTGGTTGGGGTCGACACAATTGTGTGAAAAAAATGTAATAGTTGGAGAAAAAAAGAGTGTCTGGGGGATCTGCTAGAATAGTGGGCATCAAACTTAGCAGTGTGATGCAACCAAAATGTGAAACTGGCACCGGGTTACTGCATGATGGAAAGACTATGGAGATAAGGTTAGGCTAACAAACAGGTCTGGGTACTTTAGTGTCTACATAGTTATAGTGTCGTGTAGGGTTGTGACGGTCATTAAATTGCAACGGGACACTCTTGCGTTGCCATATACCAAATAGGAAGAACACAAGGGTATTGTACTGCGCACGTGTGCTATGGACGGTATGAGACGTAAGAGAAACTTATGAACGGGATGAATAATAGATCATAAAAAAACTGTTGACGGTGTAAATAACCCAGTGAGAGGTTTATAGGACACAAGCTACCAACTACCGGCTAGATAACCGCCCTTACAAACTACAAAAAGGCACGTCCTTGTTTACCACTAACCAACCATGGTTGATGACCTGTGTCCCAAATGGCACCATATTCCAATCCCTATATGGTCCACCACTTTTGACCACGGCCCATAGGGCTCTGTAGGGAATAGGGTGCTATGTGGGGCACAGTCCTGGCTACCAGCTACCCGCCTCTACAAACTGTATATATACAGTGCCTTGCGAAAGTATTCGGCCCCCTTGAACTTTGCAACCTTTTGCCACATTTCAGGCTTCAAACATAAAGATATAAAACTGTATTTTTTTGTGAAGAATCAACAACAAGTGGGACACAATCATGAAGTGGAACGACATTTATTGGATATTTAAAACTTTTTCAAGTCAAAACAAATCAAAAACTGAAAAATTGGGCGTGCAAAATTATTCAGCCCCTTTAAGTTAATACTTTGTAGCGCCACCTTTTGCTGCGATTACAGCTGTAAGTCGCTTGGGGTATGTCTCTATCAGTTTTGCACATCGAGAGACTGAAATTTTTTCCCATTCCTCCTTGCAAAACAGCTCGAGCTCAGTGAGGTTGGATGGAGAGCATTTGTGAACAGCAGTTTTCAGTTCTTTCCACAGATTCTCGATTGGATTCAGGTCTGGACATTGACTTGGCCATTCTAACACCTGTATATGTTTATTTTTGAACCATTCCATTGTAGATTTTGCTTTATGTTTTGGATCATTGTCTTGTTGGAAGACAAATCTCCGTCCCAGTCTCAGGTCTTTTGCAGACTCCATCAGGTTTTCTTCCAGAATGGTCCTGTATTTGGCTCCATCCATCTTCCCATCAATTTTAACCATCTTCCCTGTCCCTGCTGAAGAAAAGCAGGCCCAAACCATGATGCTGCCACCACCATGTTTGACAGTGGGGATGGTGTGTTCAGCTGTGTTGCTTTTACGCCAAACATAACGTTTTGCATTATTGCAAAAAAGTTCAATTTTGGTTTCATCTGACCAGAGCACCTTCTTCCACATGTTTGGTGTGTCTCCCAGGTGGCTTGTGGCAAACTTTAAACAACACTTTTTATGGATATCTTTAAGAAATGGCTTTCTTCTTGCCACTCTTCCATAAAGGCCAGATTTGTGCAATATACGACTGATTGTTGTCCTATGGACAGAGTCTCCCACCTCAGCTGTAGATCTCTGCAGTTCATCCAGAGTGATCATGGGCCTCTTGGCTGCATCTCTGATCAGTCTCCTTGTATGAGCTGAAAGTTTAGAGGGACGGCCAGGTCTTGGTAGATTTGCAGTGGTCTGATACTCCTTCCATTTCAATATTATCGCTTGCACAGTGCTCCTTGGGATGTTTAAAGCTTGGGAAATCTTTTTGTATCCAAATCCGGCTTTAAACTTCTTCACAACAGTATCTCGGACCTGCCTGGTGTGTTCCTTGTTCTTCATGATGCTCCCTGCGCTTTTAACAGACCTCTGAGACTATCACAGTGCAGGTGCATTTATACGGAGACTTGATTACACACAGGTGGATTGTATTTATCATCATTAGTCATTTAGGTCAACATTGGATCATTCAGAGATCCTCACTGAACTTCTGGAGAGAGTGTTACACAATGTAACTCCAAGTCAATCACACTTCTGTGAAATCAAACTGTCCACTTAGGAAGCAACACTGATTGACAATACATTTCACATGCTGTTGTGCAAATGGAATAGACAACAGGTGGAAATTATAGGCAATTAGCAAGACACCCCCAATAAAGGCGTGGTTCTGCAGGTGGTGACCACAGACCACTTCTCAGTTCCTATGCTTCCTGGCTGATGTTTTGGTCACTTTTGAATGCTGGCGGTGCTTTCACTCTAGTGGTAGCATGAGATGGAGTCTACAACCCACACAAGTGGCTCAGGTAGTGCAGCTCATCCAGGATGGCACATCAATGCGAGCTGTGGCAAGAAGGTTTGCTGTGTCTGTCAGCGTAGTGTCCAGAGCATGGAGGCGCTACCAGGAGACAGGCCAGTACATCAGGAGACGTGGAGGAGGCCGTAGGAGGGCAACAACCCAGCAGCAGGACCGCTACCTCCGCCTTTGTGCAAGGAGGAGCAGGAGGAGCACTGCCAGAGCCCTGCAAAATGACCTCCAGCAGGCCACAAATGTGCATGTGTCTGCTCAAACAGTCAGAAACAGACTCCATGAGGGTGGTATGAGGGCCCGACGTCCACAGGTGGGGGTTGTGCTTACAGCCCAACACCGTGCAGGATGTTTGGCATTTGCCAGAGAACACCAAGATTGGCAAATTCGCCACTGGCGCCCTGTGCTCTTCACAGATGAAAGCAGGTTCACACTGAGCACATGTGACAGACGTGACAGAGTCTGGAGACGCCGTGGAGAACGTTCTGCTGCCTGCAACATCCTCCAGCATGACCGGTTTGGCGGTGGGTCAGTCATGGTGTGGGGTGGCATTTCTTTGGGGGGCCTCCATGTGCTCGCCAGAGGTAGCCTGACTGCCATCAGGTACCGAGATGAGATCCTCAGACCCCTTGTGAGACCATATGCTGGTGTGGTTGGCCCTGGGTTCCTCCTAATGCAAGAAAATGCTAGACCTCATGTGGCTGGAGTGTGTCAGCAGTTCCTGCAAGAGGAAGGCATTGATGCTATGGACTGGCCCGCCCGTTCCACAGACCTGAATCCAATTGAGCACATGTGGGACATCATGTCTCGCTCCATCCACCACAGACTGTCCAGGAGTTGGCAGATGCTTTAGTCCAGGTCTGGAAGGAGATCCCTCAGGAGACCATCCTCCACCTCATCAGGAGCATCCCCAGGCGTTGTAGGGAGGTCATACAGGCACGTAGAGGCCACACACACTACTGAGCCTCATTTTGACTTGTTTTAAGGACATTACATCAAAGTTGGATCAGCTTGTAGTGTGGTTTTCCACTTTAATTTTGAGTGTGACTCCAAATCCAGACCTCCATGGGTTGATAAATTTGATTTCCATTGATAATATTTGTGTGATTTTGTTGTCAGCACATTCAACTATGTAAAGAAAAAAGTATTTAATAAGAATATTTCATTCATTCAGATCTAGGATGTGTTATTTTAGTGTTCCCTTTATTTTTTTGAACAGTGTATATATATATATATATATATATATATATATATATAGTGCACTACTTTTGACCAGGGCCCATAGGGCTCTGGTCAAAAGTAGTGCACTATGTAGGGAATAGGGTGTCATTTGGGATGGAGCCGTGCACAAACCCACCCCTCATACCCTGAACCAAAGACAGTGATTACATAAGGATGTTAAATTTGGAAGAGGCAGTCGTGGGCTGAGGTATTTATGCAAAACAAGAACAGGAAGAAAATAGGTCCTCCAACAGCAGCATCAGCCAATGGTTGTGTCTGAATATTGTCACAATGTGTCTATTTCTGATCTACTGCTATGCTGAGGCAAAAACAGATGAGTGTTCATGTAACACTCACTGTCATGGTATATAATTGCTTCTTTTAAGGTATCATGTCAGGATATATCAGCGTTTCAATGAAACTATAACAGGCACTGAGTGGCTCAGTTAGTAGAGCATTGGCACTTGCAACACCAGGGTTGTGGGTTCAATTTCCCCAGGGGACCAGTATGAAAAATGTATGCACTCACTACTATAAATTGCTCTGGATAAGATCATTGGCTAAAATGACTAAATCAAAAACAGAAGGAATGGCCTATACGTGTGAGCTATTTGTCATTGCTCTTTCTAGGTACAGTATGTAAACCAAGATAGAGTGTCTACTACAGTACCAAGTAAAGCAATAATCTAGGTGAATTATCTAATACAGTTAAAATAGCAGGCTCTAACCCTGAACAGTTATTTAGCACAAGTACTGTCTACGCCTTAGAACTAAATACAGAAAATAGTGTGTTTTATATTGGCCTCTGAATCACCGTTGTCCACACGGACAACAGGAGCGTAATAGCAAACAGCAATTATCAGATCGCATCCGAAACACACTACAGCTGTTAGCGCTTTGCTTTGGTCCGCAGTTGGAGGATATTATCTAACACACCGTGGAGTAAGCTAGTTAGCTGCTAAAAACACATATGCACCATATGGCAGTAATGGCCATAGCAACCACTCCAGTAACTAGGGAGGAACTAACGGTGTCCCATTTGAACCGCTCTACTCCAGTAACGGTGCCAGTAATAATGTATTCATACACCAGTAGGCCTGCTGACCTGGCTGAGAGGAGGCCGAGTGAAGGCAATCACAACAACTCATTATGCATCCTGAACACGGGCTGAACACGGGCTGAACACGGGGAAGCTGAAGGGGAGAAAAAAAAAGGTACAATTCCCATAGGATCATTTATTGTGTGACATCTGTCATATTTAGATTCAATTTAGATGAATTTCCGTTTTCCTTTTATGCGAGCAGTGAGTAATTGGCGTGGCCCACTTACTGAGCCTGCTCTGTTCTCCACAGACCCCCTGCTATGGTGAAGAGATTCACACGCTCGCACGCAAACACACGTCGTCATTGACGTGGACCAAAAAATGGTCTCAACTCAAATCTGGTGGTACATCCATGGTGACAATGACAGATGTGAAGTAGGAGGGTGGGGGGTATATGTGATGAGACCGGGATCCAGGGTATATCTGGGGTAGGGGGGTTGGAGTGTCAAATTAAGTAAACCAACCGAAAGCAGTTTGCTGAAGTAGGACTGGGGTATTGTTCACGAAGAGTAACAGTTGTCACGATTGGCATTGGGGAATCTGTACACATTAACCAAGTCGCAGTGGGACAGCTGTACTGCCAAGCCTCTCCTCTGCCTGCCTGTAATTCCTCTCACCTTATTCCCTGTACGGTGTACTACTTTTGAGCAGGGCCTCACTCATCCCAACTGAACAAACCCTTCCCTCCCCTGTCTGCAACAGAAACCCCCACTCCGACGTTGCCACTTTCATAAGAGTGACTGATTGGACCGATGGTGGAGCACATCTAGAATCTCTACTCCCCAAGATGCAGTGAACACCAGGGACTGTTTTTGGGCCAACATCCACACACATCCATGAACACACATCCACACTCTCCTGAGAGAGACTGCTCAGACCTACAGTGAGCGCCACACATCTACCATCTCTATTCCCCAGGCTGCCATGTGCACCAGGGACTCATTTGGGACATATTTTCTGGGCCAAAATCCTTCTTTGTAACTGCACTCTGTTTGTAGAGGTTCTGTAAACTACCAAGGGCACTAATTGGAAAGTCACTCCCTATAGCAGTCGCACCCTAAAGTTGGTGACATTGTTTAACTAAAAGGAGGTCTAGTAAGCCTGGGTGGCCCCATAACAAATCAGGGCCCACCCATAAGTATGGAGATATCAATATGGGCCGGGCCCCCCCCTAAAAAAATCCACGATTTCACTTTGGGCACCTGCAAAAGAAGTTGGGAGCCCTCAAGAGCCAATATATAACTCAAACCCTGGTTGGTGACTGACCTGGGCTGTCGCTGAGGGGTCTGTCTCCGTGCTTCCTCCCCCAGGCGCCCCAGGGAAGGTGAGCGGGGAGGGCGGGGAGCCCCCTTCCCCATGGTCCTGACTGTTCCATTGGGGCTGGGCATCTGCTGCTGCTGGGGCCGGCGGGGGGAGAGGCTACGCAGGGGAGAGTGGCTCGGGGACGGCAGGGGTGACCGGTTGTTCACGTTCAGGTTGTTGTCGCTGTTGGAGCGCAAGAGCGTCGGCCGTGGTGCAGCGAGGGTGCTCCGTGGGGCTTGCTTGCGCCGGGCAGTCTGGGCCGGCGCCTCACGGAAAGGCACTAGAGGGAGGGAGGGAGGGAGGGAGGGAGGGAGGGAGGGAGGGAGGGAGGGAGGGAGGGAGGGAGGGAGGGAGGGAGGGAGGGAGAAATTAGACCAAGTTTCATTATGGTAGAGATTCTTCATTGTTCCTTTGAAACTCAAATAGAAGCAGGTCAGTAAGCAGAATACTCCACACACACACACACACACACACACACGCACGCACGCACGCACGCACACACACACAAACGCACACGCATACACCTTCAATTAACAACCTTGAGGTATTAAGCATCTTGATTCTCAATGAAGATGCAAGGAGAGCTCCAAACGCGCTAGGCTCACGGCCTCAGAACAGCCAGCCTGGCTGTGGAGAGGACTCTATTCAACACCAGCTATAATAGGAGCCTTGGTGGAATTCCCCTGTGTTTGAAGCAGCGCACCGTGCACACAGCTGAAGCATGATTAATGATGATGTTTATTTCTCCGCTGCCTTCTAAACACCAAGGAGGAAGAGGAGGCTTATATACAGCATCCACATGATTTAACCCTGCAAAGACAGGCCACTTAGTGAGAGAGAAGACACTGCTTTGTAAAACAGCCAAAATCACAGTACACCGTCCTAGGAAAAGGGTCATCTATTTAAAACATTTCCAAAAGACGTCTTACAAAAAAAGAAGTCTACGCATTCCCCCCGAGGAAGAGTCAAGTCCTGATTGCACAATGTAAAGCCGTACCAGTGAACCTCCAAAACTCGGTGAAAATGATCCACAATAAAGTGTACGTCCGTGAGGCAGGAAAGAGAGGAAAGGTAAGGGAAAGGAAAAACGGCCAACCCACCACTACCTGAACAAGACAGATCCCACACCCTCTTCACCTCTCTCCCAATAACCGGTGATATCTGAATGGCCTATCATCAACGGAAGAGGCAAAGCGAATAAAGTTATGGCGATATGCTTGGATCTGCTTTAACAAAGTGACATATGCTAACAAATGCATTCCCTGTGTGTCTGTATGACAGTTCAATATAACTCCATCTCTTCTGCAAGAATGGTCCGATTACATGTACAATTCACTGGTCGCAAAAAGTCCGTTCCCTTTGCAGAGTCAGATATTGTGAGTTGTCGACATTGATCATCATTCGTCAAATCAACCTACAAGTACCAACAACCTAGGTTGCACTCTACAGTATATCCGGTAAACAGACATTACTTTCCCAGGCTGTGTTCTTTGAAAACCGTAGGGCCAAAATAGTTAGCATCCTCTTGAGACTTTTTGAAGCGGTTATGAAAGCAGCCATCAATATTTATATTAGCAAAACAAGTTATACAACGGTGACTATTAGTGATTCAACAATTGCCTTAGTTAATGAACAGTTGCTATTAAACTACACGCCGAGTTTTTGTTAAGCTAGAACTACCATATCAATTAAAAGGCATACCACAACGTACAGTCTAGAACTCATTTTCTCAGCTCCTGTATGCCACACAAACTTTCAATCACACACTCAAAACATTGAGAGCCATCAAAATCCTCCAAAATCAACTACAACAGCTCACCTTCTTTCTTCAAGGCATTCAGAAAAGACTTCATTTCCCCTCTTTTCCTTATTGCTTAAATATTAAGGGGAATGTGGAGAAAGAGTGAATGTGAAATGTATCCGAGTCTTGTAGCGCGAAAAAGCAGCAGCGAATAGCTCCAGTGGTATAGCGAGTCACAATGGGAGGGAGAGAGATTGACTGGGCAGGGAGGAAGGCAGGGACGGAGCCAGGCAGGCAGGCACGCTGGTGACAGAGAGAGCCCACCCCACATGATTTCGCTTGTCACTGACTATGAGGATGGGTGCACAATGCACCAGATCCACACATATCCCTTTCCCTCTCTCTCTCACACACATACACTCTCTCTTGCTCTCTCTCACAAACACACACAGACACTCTCTCTCTCTCTCACACACACACGCACACAGACACAATCTCTCTCTCTCTCTGACACACACTCACTCTCTCTCTCTCTCTCTGACACATACACACTCACTCTCTCTCACAGACACACACTCACTCTCTCTCACAGACACACACTCACTCTCTCTCACAGACACACACTCACTCTCTCGCACAGACACACACTCACTCTCTCGCACAGACACACACTCACTCACTCTCTCTCATAGACACACACTCACTTTCTCACAGACACACACTCACTTTCTCACAGACACACTCTCGCTCTCTCTTTCAGACACACACTTCTCTCTCACAGACACACTCTCGCTCTCTCTCACAGCTTCACCCAGGCACATAGACAAGCAGCACAGCATATCAGGCTGGACTCGAAGGAGCAAGAATATGTCCATTATTATAATCATCACGGATGGGGAGAATTAAACTAAACCACATCAACTCTGATTATTATCATTAGCACTGCCAGCTGTATCAACTAGAGTAAGGGCTGCATTAACTAAAACTACTTCAATAACAAGTTAATGATTTTGCCATAGATGACAGGACAGGCACATTTTCAATATGTGACTGTCAAACATGGCGAAGAGATGCATCGCTTGCAATCCCATAGCACCCAAATGAGACATGCAATGTTCAGTGGGAGATGGGATTTTAACCCTTGCTTTCGCGGGAACAGCTGTATCGGAAACAAACCCTTTGTGTTGCTAGGCAACCTTAGTGAGGAAGTCTAAATTTGTCACTTGCAAGTTGCTTGTTGGTTGTGAAAGGATCTGACTCCTTATGTATATTATGGTGTGGTTCCACAGCCCTTGCAACCAATCATTGACAGCACAAGACACACTCCAAATCCAATGGGAATGTGATGGAAATGAAGAAATGTTCTGATATTATAACATGTTATAATGTCAGACTCAGCACCTCTTCAGAATACCTTTGGGACTTTCATTGGGGAAACAACATAATGAATTCAGAGCCTGGCATTTGGAAATACTCCTACCATCAACATTGCTCAAACCATTGGTGTGGTCATTGGTTGCCTAGCTAAATAAATATATAGGAATCAGTCCATTTAATGCAACATTTTCACTTACTCTGATGGTTCAGGAAATGATAATGGTGGCTCTATCCCGTGCCGGAAAATGTGCTGTCTATGACGGATTTCAAAGCATTATGACATCAAACCAGTTTAAAATCTAACATCTAAATGACTGTAGGCTATAGGGGAACTGTGGATGGGGGAATCCCTATGGATCACCTCTTCGCATCTACGGTATACGGATTGTAAGATACAGCGCCTTGCAAAAGTATTCACCCCCTTGGCGTTTTCCCCATTTTGTTGCATTGCAACCTGTAATTTAAATGGATTTTTATTTGGATTTCAAGCACAAATTGGTGGGGTGAAATTATAAAAAAGAAAGAAAAAGTGGTGCGTGTATACAGTTGAAGTGTGAAGTTTACATACACTTAGGTTGGAGTGATTAAAACTCGTTTTTTCAACACCCCACAAATGTCTTGTTAACAAACAATAGTTTTGGCAAGTTGGTTAGGACATCCACTATGTGCATGACACAAGTAATTGTTCCAACAGTTGTTTACAGACAAATTATTTCACGGTATCACAATTCTAGTGGGTCAGAAGTTTACATACACTAAGTTGACTGTGCCTTTAAACAGCTTGGAGAATTCCAGAAAATTATGTCATGGCTTTAGAAGCTTCTGATAGGCTAATTGACATTATTTGAGTCAATTGGAAGTGTACCGTGGATGTTTTTCAAGGCCTACCTTCAAACTCAGTGCCTCTTTGCTTGACATCATGGGAAAATCAAAAGAAATCAGCCAAGACCTCAGAAAAAAATTGTTGAACTCCACAAGTCAACTTCAAAAGTTGACAAAGTTGGTTCACAAGTTTGGTTCATCCTTGGTTCATCCAAAAGTATCTATATCCACAGTAAAACAAGTCCTATACCGCTCAGCAAAGAAAAAGCCACTGCTCAAAAACCACCATAAAAAAGCCAGCCTATGGTTTGCAACTGCACATGGGGACAAAGATCATACTTTTTGGAGAAATGTCCTCTGGTCTGATGAAACAAAAATAGAACTGTTTGGCCATAATGACCATTAAGAGGAAAAAGGGGGTGGCTTGCAAGCCGAAGAACACCATCCCAACCGTGAAGCACGGGGGTGGCAACATCATGTTGTGGGGGGTGCTTTGCTGCAGGAGGGACTGGTGCACTTCACAAAATAGATGGCATCATGCAGTAGGGAAATTATGTGGATATATTGAAGCAACATCTTAAGACAGTTAAAGCTTGGTCGCAAATGGGTCTTCCAAATGGACAATGACCCCAAGCATACTTCCAAAGTTGTGGCAAAATGGCTTAAGGACAACAAAGTCAAGGTATTGGAGTGGCCATCACAAAGCCCTGACCTCAATCCTATAGAAAATGTGTGGGCAGAATTGAAAAAGCGTGTTTGAGCAAGGAGGCCTACAAACCTGACTCAGTCAGGAGGACTGGGCCAAAATTCACCCAACTTATTGTGGGAAGCTTCTGGAAGGCTACTCAAAACATTTGACCCAAATAAAACAATTAAAAGGCAATGCTACCAAATACTAATTGAGTGAATGTAAACGTCTGACCCACTAGGAATGTGATGAAAGAAATACAAGTTGAAATAAATCATTATCTTTACTAATATTCTGACATTTCACATTTTTAAAATAAAGTGGTGTCCTAACGGACCAAAGACAGGGAATTCTTTTGAGGATTAAATGTCAGGAATTGTGAAAAACTGAGTTTAAATGTATTTTGCTAAGGTGTATGTAAACTTCCGACTTCAACTGTATGTATCCACCCCCTTTGCTATGAAGCTCCTAAATAAGATCTGGTGCCAATTACCTTCAGAAGTCACATAATGACTTAAATAAAGTCAACCTGTGTGCAATCTAAATGTCACATGATCTGTCACATGATCTCAGTATATATATACACCTGTTCTGAAAGGCCCCAGAGTCTGCAACACCACTAAGCAAGGGGTACCACCAAGCAAGCGGCACTATGAAGACCAAGGAGCTCTCCAAACAGGTCAGGGACAAAGTTGTGGAGAAGTAAAGATCAGGGTTGGGTTCTAAAAAAATATTCTAAACTTTGAACATCCCACGGAGCACCATTAAATCCATTATTAAAAAATGGAAAGAATATGGCACCAGAACAAACCTTCCAAGAGAGGGCCGCCAACCAAAACTTACGGACCAGGCAAGGAGGCCATTAATCAGAGAGGCAACAAAGAGACCAAAGATAACCCTGAAGGAGCTGAAAAGCTCCACAACGGAGATTGGAGTATCTGTCCATAGGACCACTTTAGGCCATACACTCCACAGAGCTGGGCTTTCCGGAAGAGTGGCCAAGAATATAAGCAAACATGTTTGGTGTTCGTCAAAAGGCATGTGGGAGACTCCCCAAACATATGGAAGAAGGTACTCTGGTCAGAGACAAAAATTTTGCTTTTTGGCCATCAAGGAAAACTGTATGTCTGGCGCAAACCGAACACCTCTCAACACCCCGAGAACCTCATCCACAGTGAAGCATGGTGGTGGCAGCATCATGCTGTGGGGATGTTTTTCATTGGCAGGTACTGGGAAACTGATCCGAATTGAAGGAATGATGGATGGCACTAAATACAGGGAAATTCTTGAGGGAAACCTGTTTCAGTCTTCCAGAGATTTGAGACTGGGACAGAGGTTCACCTTCCAGCGGGACAATGAGCCTAAGCATACTGTTAAAGCAACACTCGAGTGGTTTAAGGGGAAACATTTAAATGTCTTGGAATGGCCTCATCAAAACCCAGACCTCAATCCAATTGAGAATATGTGGTATGACTTAAAGATTGCTGTACACCAGCGGAACCCATCCAACTTGAAGGAGCTGGAGCAGTTTTGCCTTGAAGAATGGACACAAATTCCAGTGGCTAGATGTGCCAAGCTTATAGAGACATACCCCAAGAGACTTGCAGCTGTAATTGCTGCAAAAGGTGGCTCTACAAAGTATTGACTTTTGGAGGGGGGGTGAATAGTTATGTACGCTCAAGTTTTCAGTTTTTTTTTGTCTTATTTCTTGTTTGTTTTACAATAACACATGTTTTGCATCCTCAAAGTGGTTGGCATGTTGTATAAATCAAATGATACAAACACCCCAAAAATCCATTTGAATTCCAGGTTATAAGGCAACAAAATAGAAAAAATGCCAATGGGGTAAATACTTTCACAAGCCACTTTTTCAACCTGACAACCACCAACCACCGCTCTTCTCCCCAAGGAATAACATGAACTCTTCAAAACCTAAACATTTGCATTAAAACATCAACCACTCAATCAATCAAACACAACACAAATTAACGAGCAGCTTGTGCTGGAAAAGATCAATCGCTAAGAGTGTAAAATACTGAGGAACCATCGTTTGAGCATCACAAACCCTGAATGATGGATCCATAGATATAGGAAATTCGTTAGAACACTTCTGGCATCACATGAATCACCACATAGATCAGTGATACAGTAGACCATAAAATGACGCAAGGCGGTTAATTGTTCACAGGACATTGATGTAAACAACACTAATGAGTTAAAAATGTTTTAGGAAAACTAACCATCAATGCATAGATGTATACTATATAAAGAGGCTACCTCCCTACCCATGAGTCTCCCATCATCATCATCATCGAGGAACCAAAGATTCAGATCCCCTAAGCCTATTATCACATGGATCTGGGAACCATGGCAACCACTGGTATGTGACAATGATTTACATAGTTGACTGTTGAACAAGGCAGATACTATAGGTTTTCATGTCATGACTGTACGCAGAGGTGTCATGCCCATAAGGGGCACAAGGGCACATGCCCCCTCAGATTTTTCAGGTCAGTTTTTTTATTAAATTAAATAAATTACAAAACTAAATTTTTAAGCTGACGTTTTATCATAATTATTTAAAAAAAGATGTGTAAGCTTCCAAGGTGCACCACAGAGCAAAGATATGTTAGGCAGGACTCTAGATACTACCTACACACTCACACATATTACACTGACACTTCAACACACACACACACACACACACACACACACACACACACACACACACACACACACATACACACACACACACACACTCTTCACACACGCTCCTGCTACTCTGTTTATTATCTATCCTGATTACCTAGTCACTTTTACCCCTACCTACATGTACATACTACCTCAACTACCTCGTACCCCTGCACATTCACTCGGTACCGGTACTCCTGGTATATAGCCTCTTTAATGTTATTTTATTGTGTTACTATAGTTTTTGTATTTTTTTGCTATTTATTTTAATTTTAATTTGATCAAGCTAGGTAGCATATTGATTCCTTCTTGATGAATAAATCAAATGCAAATGTTTTGTTGTTTCTCTGTTGTCACGCCCTGGTCTTAGTATTTTGTGTTTTCTTTATTTATTTGGTCAGGCCAGGGTGTGACATGGTTTTTTTTATGTGGTGTGTTTTGTCTTGTTTTTTTTTTGTACGTATTGGGATTGTGGCTTAGTGGGGTTTTCTAGCATAGTCTATGGCTGTCTGGAGTGGTTCTCAATCAGAGGCAGGTGTTTATCGTTGTCTCTGATTGGGAACCATATTTAGGCAGCCATATTCTTTGAGTGTTTCGTGGGTGATTGTTCCTGTCTTTGTGTTTGTTGTCACCAGATAGGCTGTTTAGGTTTTCTCACGGTTATTGTTTTGTTAGTTTATTCATGTATAGTTTTCTTCATTAAAAAACCATGAATAGAAACCACGCTGCATTTTGGTCCGCCTCTCCTTCACCTCAAGAAAACCGTTACATCTGTAATACTAGCCACCTAACAATTTTATGAAGTTGGCTTTAGCTAGCCAGCTAGATAGGTTCCAAATCTCCCGACCTCATGGCTAGCTACCAAGCCATTTCAGGCTATCAATCAAGTTAGAGTGAGTTGTCAAACTATCTTAGCTGGCATGCCAACTGGCAAGGTTGCTAGACTTTAGAAAATACTCGAATTGCTTTAATTAGTGTGTTACGATAGTATATACCAGTGTGGCAGTTGTACTAAAACCCTAAAAGGCATAAAAGTTCATACCCTTTCCTGCAGTCAAATTACCAAATCACCCTCTATTGGCTTCATGGGTGGAATGTTATTAATATTTTTCATTTTATTTATTTTTTTAATTCCAAAAATCTTTTTTTCTATGCCAACTGATTTAGTTATATTTCAGTCTTCTGTGTTGTATATAAAGTGTACTATTGGGATGCAAACATTTGATACATTTCAACTCTATAGCTGACATGGTACAGGTGTCTTCTTTTTTTAAGCTAATAATGATGTGTGTGAGGTGTATACGTTTGTTTAAGACCACTAAGAAACACTCTGTGTGATCCTGGTTTAGCCCACTCCAGTAATAGGTTAAAGAATCAATGTGCACCCCCCCCTCCATCGCCATATACTTCGTCCCCCATCTAAAATAATGGGTGCATGACGCCCCTGTCTGTAGGCATGCTGTTGTACTATATCGTACAGAGTTATAAATGAACATGTACTGAGGTCCACTGTTACAAAGACTTTTCAGTTTGACTGTTTAGATCAGATAGAAGGTGTTCAGCAATTTACAAAAGAAGGTTACAAAACATTAAGAAGCGATAACGGAATGGAAGACAGAGAGAACAAAAATTCTCTTGGGAGGTTGAAAATGCATGACAAAATGAGTTAGTGTAAGTGTCAGTGCCTATTTGGAGAGGAAAAGACAGAAATGCTCCGGCAATTGCACAGTAAGATTGCTGGCAGTAGCATTATGTTGACAGCATGCCAGAAGGCCGAGGAGAGTTCATAATGTCAAAACCCTGGCCTAAGGACATAGGAAAGACCTGACTCCAGCAGTTACAAAGTGACAAGCAAAGAAAGATTAGAGAGAATCCCCATCACCAGCACCTTAGGGCACCTGGCAGCCTTATTAAATAATACCCGTCTCAACGTCAACAGTGAAGAGGCGACTCCGGAATGCTGGCCTTCTAGGCAGAGTTGCACAGGAAAAGACATATCTCAGACTGGCTAATTAAAAAAGAAAAGATTAAGATGGGCAGAAGAACACAGACACTGGACAGAGGAACTGGACAGAGGAACAGCATCCTGGAGTTGCCTCTTCACTGTTGACATTGAGACTGGTGTTTTGCGGGCACTATTTAATGAAACTGCCAGTTGAGGACTTGTGAGGTATTTGTTTCTCAAACTAGACACTAATGTACTTGTCCTCTTGCTCAGTTGTGCATCAGGCCTCCCACTCCTCTTTCACTTCTGGTTAGAGCCAGTCTGCGCTGTTCTGTGAAGGGAGTAGTAAACAGCGTTGTACGAGATCTTCGGTTTCTTGGCAAATTCTCGCATGGAATAGTCTTAATGTCTCAGAACAAGAATAGACTGACGAGTTTCAGAAGAAAGTTAATTGTTTCCGGCCATTTTGAGCCTGTAATCGAACCCACAAACGCTGATGCTCCAGATACTCAACTAGTCTAAAGAAGGCCAGTTTTATTGCTTCTTTAATCAGAACAGTTTTCAGCTGTTCTAACATAATTGCAAGAGGGTTTTCTAATGATCAATTAGCCTTTCAAAATGATGAACTTGGATTAGCTAACACAACGTGCCATTATAACACAGGAGTGATGGTTGCTGATAACGGGCCTCTGTACGCCTATGGAGATATTCCATTAAAAATCAGCCATTTCTAGCTACAATAGTCATTTACAACATTAACAATGTCTACACTGTATTTCTGATCTATTTTATTTAATTTTAAAGGACAAAAAAATGAGCTTTTCTTTCATAACACAAGTGTGACCCCAAACTTTTGAAGGGTAGTGTACACTCTTAGAAAAAAGGGTTCTTTGGCTGACCCTGTAGGAGAACCCTTTTAGGTTCCAGGTAGAACTTGAGGTGGAAAGGGTTTTTACATGGAACCAAAAATGGTTCTACCTGGAACCAAATTGGGTTCTTCAATGGGTTCTCCTATGAGGACAGATGAAGAACCCTTTTAGATAACACCTTTTTTTCTAAGAGTGTCATGTGAGGATAAGAGAGGATGGATGTGCCCTTTGTAAAGAATATAGGGAGATTGTCCCATTCATATCACAGACAACCACTGGAACACTGTTCTTAGTTCTCAAAGGCATGCTGTCTTTTTAGGGGTATTCTATAGTGTACTACATACAGTACACATTATACAGCAAAGTAACCTATTATAAAGAGTACACTTTATACATGTTTGTGTGTGTGTGTGTGTGTGTGTGTGTGTGTGTGTGTGTGTGTGTGTGTGTGTGTGTGTGTGTGTGTGTGTGTTCATACATGTGTTCATGCGCACATGCGTGTGTGTATGTGTGCATGCAGGATGTGTGTGACGCGTGTGTGTGTTCTCATCCCAGGCGCTCTACTCTGCACTATGTAGGTCAGCTCCACTGTGTACTGTGGCTAAGTGTGGAAGTAGATGTGGGATTGGAGCAGAAAACAGACTGTCTGTAGGTGAGAGGAACCACAGTGCAGGTCCATCAAACAGTAAACAGCAGGGCCCATTCAGAGAGGAAGATCTTTGGTCAACAACATACAACATTTATAAAGAAGCACATGAATTGGACATGACTTGAATCCCATTCAATACAACAGATTTGCTTGCAACCATTTCCTAGCCTGGTCAACCATACTGACTGCTGCGCTCAATGGTTTACCAGTCTCACCATTTCCTATATTAGAACAAGAACGTCTTTTCTTCTTCTCTTAAAATACACCCAGTTTAGACACACATATAAGTGTTTAGTTCAGTAACTTACCAATATCAGTCTCTTTGTGATTCTTGATTAATTCTGCCAATTCAAAGTTCCCCGCGATGATGGCCACCTGGAACAGAATGATAGATTTGTCTTTTAGCATTTATCACAGTACCATTTTTAAATCAAGCAAAATGGCTGACCTATGGTATTCATAATTCAAAATGCCTGACTACCTGGTCTGATGGCCTCCCACATGCGGTGCCTCAGTTATTTGCCCGAAAACAACTTAATACCCATTGTCGAAGGACTCACTTTTATGAAATGCAACCTGAAATGATTATAGCTACTAATAATAACACAACAAACAGCAGCCCGCTAAGAGTTGTACTGTCGTGGGTGGCGGACAGCCGAGCTACAGCCACAGTGGGTGAGTCAACACATATCCAGCCAGTAGACCCTGCCGGCTCAGGCCACCTTTAGCTCGTCTTACATAAGTCAGGTCAGAAGAAACGACTTGAGGCTCTGGCTGCATCAAAGCAGGTCGACCATAGTTTTAGTCGCTGGAGACAAAGACCATACAAAGTCTCCACCTGAGTCATACAGCACCTCTCATGAACATCCAGCTAGTTCAGTCACGGAAAAGAACAACCGAAATCACAACTTGAATCGCTACTTATCATGGAAATAAACGGAATAAACTCATCCCTCCGTTGCAAATATGAAATTGCCTCCGTATTGAAAAACAAATAGCATTTTCCATTAATGATGCATAAGTGAAATTTAGCCCAAAGTATACTTCCATTTTCAATAGCACAGCTGAAATGAGTGCAATGAACCTATCAATGTAATACAGCAATGACCTTACGGTAGCTACTGTATATTGGCTTGGAGTAGTAGGGCTGTAATTCAATGCCAGCTAGAGTGTGGAACGAGGCTGTATAATCTCCAGCTGATGGTTTCACGATGATGAGAGCCAGGAGGTCCTCTCTGGGGGTGACAACACATGTCATGACTCCTGCTTCCCAGCTCATCTCCCAGAAACAACCTTTTGCTACAGTATAACCACCATGATAGCCTGCTATAGAACCCTTTCTGCTAAAACGATTATACCCCCCTCTTAACTCTGCACAGCAAAGTACACCATACGCGCTCCGCTCTCTGCTCTGCGGTCTGTTTACCTGGTCCCCAAAACCGTATGGAGGTAAGTTATGACGGCTGGGCAGAGAGGGACAGAGAGAAAAAAGACCACAGAAACGGAGAGCAGAAGGCGGGTGGGAGAGAGAGTGGGAGAGAGAGAGATGAGAGAGAGAGGGAGATGGAGAGGGGGGATGAGGAATGATGTGAGGCAGGGGAGGATTACCTTGTCCCAAACCATATGGAGATAAGGTGAGGTATGACGGCAGGGTGTACTAGGAAGTGGAGCGGGATGTGATTTTAGGATGAAAGTGGGTCAGAAAAGAGGAGCAAGTAGTGAAGTGGTCCAATTTGCTCTGAATCAGTGATGCGTCCCAAATGGCACCCTGTTCCCTCTATAGTGCACTACTTTTAATCGGGGCCCATAGGGCACTATATAGGGAATAGGGTGCCATTTGGGATGCTCCCTTAATCTCAGCTCTTAAATTGTCACCATCAGTCAGCAGACGCCTGTTTAACTGGGAAGACTTAATCAGAATTTGATTGGGTGTGGTGAATGCGGTTTATGGACCCCTTCAAATTAGCTGTAATTAAGGAGTCACTGAGGCAAGAAACAATTTCAGAAGTATGAAGGGATGAATGAATAATAGAGAGAATTTGAGGACGCATCAGCGCTCGGCGGAAATGTACATTGCATAAACAGCAACACTCCACTGACTCCTACGTGATGCAAGAGAAGACAGTTGGCTCCGCCGGGGATCAGACCAAGTAATAGGAGTTCAGAGTAACTGAGGATGAGTTCAGACTGCTAAGAAAGCATGAGGAGGAAAAGAGGGGATTTGGTGAAAAATGTTCAACTTTGTACCATAAACGTACCACAATGGGAGACTCTTTCCCAGAATAAACTTTATTTGTGTTTGTGCGCTTGGTACTAATGTACCTCATGCAGTAGTTCTTATTTTGCCATGCTACTTAAATAGCAACATGTCTTAGCAGCTATATGGGCCTGCTGCCAGTAAAATAAAATAGGTCAAAACAATGTCGGTGTGAATTCACGGCTCAATTATTTGTGGGATATGGAATATCTGCATGAAAAGTAGTACACAGTTGGTAAACAGAATAGGAATGATAAATGGGAAAAATAAAACATACAGTCAACTATAGCTAGAAAGCTATTTCGATATCCATTCGATATGTTTTACTTTCAACCCCCAAAATGCATCACACCTACAGTATGACTAATTGGTTGTTTGAAATTTAGAACACCGTGGAACGCTGACACGTGCATGTAAACAACCATTAAAACATGAATAATTATCCCAGGACCACTGACTGCTTGTTCACAGCGACATAAAATACTACCATATAAGGAACCACTGACTCATAGTGCTTTGCTTAAATCATTATCAAACCTATTGCATTTCCCTTCTGAAACGGCAAGTGAACAAAATGAGACCCGAAAACACAGACTTATTAGACTTGCCACCTGCCCGCAAAAATAGTATCACATACTACACTACTGTAACAAGCTCTCTACTGATGTAATTCATCTGAGAAAAGAAGAGTAATGGAAACAATGGATGACCATTATATAGCATACCATATAGAAGAAGGAAGCAGTGTACTGGCCATGTGGCATGCTAGACTGGAGATTGGAATGTAGCCATCTATCCTCAACAGCACACCTTTACTGTAAGCAGTAATGGTTAGAGGTGTGAGTCAGTCCATACCTGGAATGATGTCTGGCTTCTGTAGTTCTTCACTTCCTTGTTGGCACCACGAACAAGCAGTACTCTGGCACAGTGTTCCTTAGGGAGGATAAATACAATTAAAAAGAGAGAGAGAGAGAGAGAGCGAGAACAGAGTAAGACACTGTAAGGGTTGTGACCAGGACCTCATTAATTTAAACTCCACTTCACCTCTCTATCTCTCTCTCTCTCTCTCTTTCTCCAGCCAGCTACTGTACAGTATGACCCTCTTCTGTACTGAGCCCATTAAACGAGAGAACCAGAAACCATCTTGCTCAGGCATTCCATTCCATCAACTGATCCAGACTGATTCCAGAACATTCCAGGACTGATCATTGTCCTGGAGCTGCAGCTCACCCTGTTCTGGCTGATGATGCCCTGTGTCTGTTACCAGGTAAAACCTCAGTTCTCCAGTAAGAATCTCAGTGCAGTGAACACACGTAGTGTAAAGATTGGTGAATAAAGAGATGGAGCTGTGGTAACTGTATGTGGCACTATAGCCTGCTGCTAGCTGGATTCAGCAGCCCACCCACGGAAGGCTCCACTACAAACACACACACGCACGCGAACACACATATACACGTGCCCACACACACACACACACATACACACACGCAAGCATACACACACCCATACAATCAGGCTCACAAACACGCAGGCGCCCACACACGAACAGTGCCTGCACATACACACACGCGCATAGTGCTTGCACACACACAAACAAACACACACACACCCCAGTTCAGGGCTAATACTCCGCCTACTGGGCGATTCCACGCCAGCATGGCCTGAATTTTTATTTAGTAACTCACATTTCAGTTGAATGCGTTCAGTTGTGCAACTCATTAGGTATCCCCTTTCCCTTTCCATGCAAATGTTAAGGATGTTTAACATGCTTTTTACATAGAAAATCATGATGAAAGTGGCCATTTTAGGTCCTTTTTAAACCAATGCATGCCTCCTGTTAGACCTTATGGACCATGAACCATACCCTATACAGACAACATCTTGATGACATTGTACTCCTTATAGTGTGCTCGAAAATATGGAGTAAGGCTATATTCTGAAATAGAATTTTCATGTGAACTGAGTCAACATTAACAATATTAACAACATTAACCAATGGCATCCCTCCTGTAGGATTGCGTGTTCAGAAAATGGGTAGTGCTATCCGGGGTCCTTGGGACGTCCCTGCCCTACACCTTAACCCCTACTCTTACCCTAACACTAACGCTAACCCTAACCATAACCCTTACCTAACCCTAACAATAACCCTTACCTAACCCTAACAATAACCCTTACCTTAACTGTTATAACTTTCTACTTAATTGTGTGACGGTGGAGTTGGACGTCCAAAGGATCCCTGCTAGCACTACCCTTCAGCAAATCACCAGCAGAGGGAGTTTTCAAATCCATTTTCCTAACCACTGTGTTGGTGGTGCTCATAAAATGTATCATAACTTTAAAAGTAGCAGAGAGCCCACACTAGAAATTTGATAAACTTTTAAAAACAATCTGCCGAAAAAATTATAAAAATCAAAAGGGTACTTTTGAGATATGAATATTCATAGTTTTAATGTTCAATAAATTCAGAGGCATCATGTCCATAGGGGGCACAGGGGCGCGTGGCCTCCTCAGATTTATCTGGTTAAATGTTTTGTTGTTGGAATAATACTAGCTACCTAGAAATTGTAAGAAGTTGGCTTTAGCTAGCCCAGATAGATTCCCAATCTCCCAACATAACTAGCTACCAAGAAGCCATTTCAGGCTATCAATAAATTAAGAGTAGCTAGCTTGTCTTGGCTGGCATGCCTGCTGTCAATGTTGGTAGACTTTAGAAAAGCAAGCGATTACTAAATGTACAGAATAAGACTCATTCCTTTCAATCTGCTACCCAGATTTTAGCAGAGATGCAAAGAAGCATACTTAGCATGCTCTTTTTTATATTCTACTGCCACTAGTCCTCAGATGAACAACAAATTATGCATAAAATATGGGGCAGATATCTATAATAATAATAACATTATGTGAAGGTTAAATCAGGCTGAGGTTGATGTACAGTGAAGTTTATCCCTCCCAGTGGCTGTCATTACAGTCATTAGATCACACTAACGCTGTCATGCAAAAGGGCGTCCAATCAGAAAGCCATTGAGATAAACCTTGCCCGTGTAGGAGCTGAGCAGAGCACTTGAGGAAAGAGACTGCACAACACCAAACAATGGAGAGGGAATCATCTCTCTCTCTTTCTCTCTCATTCTCTCTCTCTTATTCTGTCTCTATGTCTCTCTCATCATTCCTCACTCTCTCTCTCTAATGGCAGGAGAGAGTTTAATTTATTTTTTATTTTTTTAATCTCTGCCATATCTCATGGGAGCAGTGAACCCTACAGAGAACAGGAGAGATATCTCACACACACATCCCATGCTAAAACCACCATCTGGAAAATGTGTGTGTGTTTGTGTGTGTGTGTGTGTGTGTGTGAGTGTGTGTGTAATGCTCATATGACAGAGTGGAGGGATTAACATTTAAACTATAATTCATAGCCATTGACACAAGGGTCAGCGCACACGCACAGTAATGAATGGCATTTTCATAATTGTCATCGTTCGTTTCCATCGATCTCTAAGCCCATATAGAACATGGGTAGATGGGTACATTTTAAAATGTTAAGACAATATTGACTCGTGTTCCCCCAGGATTCATCCATCGCAGTGAAATGTATCATCAGCAGCGCATCCAGTCAATCTTTATCCATGTGACGAATCAACAGCATATGTATTCATCATAATTTCCCCCCTTTGCTAATAATAGCATAATTTTCAGGATTGGGGTGAATTCCATTTCAATTCAGTCAAATCAGTTTACTTCTTGAATTGCATGAATTCAAATGGAATTGACCCTAATCCTGAATACTATGGGCCTGTACCAAAACAATATGCTAATGTTATAATTAAAACATTGTAGGTGGTAGAATATAAACCCCTCTGTACTGTTGATTGACAGCCGATTGGTGGTTTGTGTTTTCTCACCTGCTTGTATAGAGCACAGATGTGTAGAGCCGTGTTTCCCGAGGCGTTCTGGACACCCATGTCTGCTCTGTAGAACAACAGGTGCTCCAGGTGCTGGACATGTCCATATCTACATGCCTGACACACAAACACAGAGACCAGGTCAAATAATGTCCATACCTACAGGTCTGACATACAAACACAGAGACCAGGTCAAATAATGTCCATACCTACAGGTCTGTCATACAAACACAGAGACCAGGTCAAATAATGTCCATACCTACAGGTCTGTCATACAAACACAGAGACCAGGTCAAATAATGTCCATACCTACAGGTCTGTCATACAAACACAGAGACCAGGTCAAAAAATGTCCATACCTACAGGTCTGTCATACAAACACAGAGACCAGGTCAAATAATGTCCATACCTACAGGTCTGACATACAAACAAACTAACAGAGAGGAGGTAAAAACATTTTTTTTTAAAAAAGGCATGTCCATATCTACACGTCTGTCACAAATACATAAACAAAGAAAATGAAACAATCTATACAGCAGCCTAGCTTTCATAAGGCACACCGGGACTATCATAGAAAATGACCAAACAGGAGTCGGTAGACTACGGATATTCTCAACTGTATCGTCTTGCTCTGCACACTAGATGTCAGTCAGAGTACCAACTGAGCTGAGCTATCTTACTGTTGTTTTTGCTGCTGATGGTCTAGCCAAGCTTGCTTCTCAACCAAAGCAATTCATAAAGTGAAACATCTACCAAAAGCAGAATTATATCTAATCAAAGACAAGATAGCTTATTCAAGGGAGTCCATATAATTTCAATGGCTTGGCTAATTTGCTTTAGTACTGTATCAGGCGCTGTAACTTGAGACTCTCAACTAAACCATTATGTAGAACGCTTGTATGTAAAACCCTTCGGGAAAGGGGGATACCTAATCAGTTGCACAACCAAATGCACGGGGAGTAGTTGTTGTTGGGGGTTAACGGCAGATTTTTCCACCTTGCCAGCTTATTGGCCCAAAAGGTTACTGGCCCAAAGCTCTTAACCGTTAGGCTACCTCTATATAAATCCAATCGATTATTACACCTGGTGAATCTCGTGCCAGCCGTTCTCGTCATGGCAAGAGACAGTGGCGTGGGCCCTCAGTAGCAGCTCACAGCAGCTTGGGTCTCCCTCCACCAAGACTGTATGGTAGAGGGGGGTGAGACTCTGGCTGTCCTTGTAGTCTGGAGATGCGCCCAGGTCCAGTAGAGCCTGAGGGGGGCGACAGAGAGTATTAGGGTGAGCAATTTAGGTTTAAGTTGACGTTGCTGATCTTAGGTCAGTTTAAAAAAAAATCCACTAATGGTTAAGGTTAGGTTTGGGGAAGCTGATACATCCTAGATCTGTACACAGGAGAAACTTCAGCCCTGAGCTACACTTTCTTTAAAATAACTGTCCAATGTTTCCCGAATTCTATAAAAGATGACCTATAATTAATTACAATATGAGTGAAATAGCTTTGCTTCCAAAAAAAGTGTATTCAAGCAAGTTAAATAGCCAATTTTCTGTGTTGGAATGGTGTGGGCAAACCACAACAACAGAATGGTGTGGGCGTATACTGGTCATTAAAAACATTCATGCAGTAGCCCGCTTATTGGCCAGCTCATCCTCCTTAGGATGATGACAGGAGGAAATAGTACAAAAAATAAATAAACAGTCTGTTTGAGATACAAGTGGTGTTTTTTAAGTGTTTTTTCTCCAATTTATACACTGAACAAAAAATATAAACGCAACATGCAACAATTTCAAAGAGTTACAGTTCATATAAGGAAATCAGTCAATTTAAATACATTCAGTAGGCCCTAATTTATGGATTTCACATGACTGGGAATACAGATATGCAAGATACCTTAAAAAAAGGTAGGGGCGCGGATAAAAAAAAAAAATCAGTATCTGGTGTGAGATACATCTCCTTCGCATAAAGCTGATCAGGCTGTTGATTGTGGCCTGTGGAATGTTGTCCCACTAGTCTTCAATGGCTGTGCAAAGTTGCTGGATATTGTTTGGGAACTGGAACATGCTGGATTACACGTCGATCCAGAGCATCCCAAACATGCCTCAGGATCTCGTCACTGTATCAAATAGCTAGTTAACGGTGGTGCGCACTAGTGGAGTTTCAATCGGTGACGTCACTTGCTCTGAGACCTTGAAGTAGTGGTTCCCCTTGCTCTGCAAGGGCCGCGGTTTTTGTGGAGCGATGGGTAACGATGCTTCGAGGGTGACCGTTGATGTGTGCAGAGCATCCCTGGTTCGTGCCCAGGTCGGGGTGAGGGGACGGACGTAAAGTCTATACTGTTACATTGATGCTGTTGACCCGGATCACTGGTTGCTGCAGAAAAAGGAGGAGGTCATAAGGGGGGGTGAGTGTAGCCGATGTGAAATGGCTAGCTAGTTAGCAGTGGTGCGCGCTAGTGGCGTTTCAATCGGTGACGTCACTTGCTCTGAGACCTTGAAGTAGTGGTTCCTCTTGCTCTGCAAGGGCCGCGGTTTTTGTGGAGCGATGGGTAACGATGCTTCGAGGGTGACCGTTGATGTGTGCAGAGCATCCCTGGTTCGTGCCCAGGTCGGGGCGAGGGGACGGACGTAAAGTCTATACTGTTACACATACATAAAATGCAATTGTGTTCATTGTCTATAGCTTATGCCTGCCCATACCATAACCCCACCGCCACCATGGGGCACTCTGTTCACAACTCTGTTCGACATCAGCAAGCCGCTCGCCCACACAATGCCATACACACTATCTGCCATCTGCCCGGTACAGTTGAATCCAGGATTAATCCGTGAAGAGCACACTGGAGAAGCGTGAGGATGAAGAGCACGCAGATGAGCTTCCCTGAGACGGTTTCTGTGTAGAAATTATTTGGTTGTGCAAACCCACAGTTTCATCAGTTGCGAGGCCTGTTGGACATACTGCCAAATTCTCTAGTGGAGGCGGCTTATGGAATAGAAATGAACAATTTAATTATCTGGCAAAAGCTTTGGTGGACATTCCTGCAGTCAGCATGCCAATTGCATGCTCCCTAAAACTTGAGCCATCTGTGGCATTGTGTTATGTGAAAAAAACCTCAGCACAAGGTCAGCACAAGGTGCACCTATGTAATGATCATGCTGTTTAATAAGCCACACCAGATGGATTATCTTGGCAGAAATGCTCACTAACAGAGATGTAAACAAATTAGTGCACACAATTTGGGATTTTTTTATTTCAGCGCACGAAACATGGGACCAACACTTTAAATATCGCGTTTATATTTTTGTTCAGTGTGGTACAGGATTGGTATTTGATGAGTCAACATTATTTTGGTAAGTTTTAACAGAATATTAACTTCTAAACGTGAGATTTTCACTGGACAGTTACTGTACAGTCTGCATGTCTGCATAACCCTTGTTATTAACATGTTCGGAGCCTCTTTATTGCTTTACAACAGGGGTGTCAAAGTCAAATGGACGGAGGGCCAAATAAAAAAATCAGCTACAAGACGAGGGCCGGACTGTTCGAATGTTCATTGAAAATTTTTTAAATGACGCATATAGTCTAGTGAACCTAATTGAACCTACTGAAAACCTAACAAATATATTACAATATGATCAGATAAATAAAGCAATATTTTCTTATGGCTCTGTCAGTAATCTTTAATTTTCAACAGACACAAAAGACAAATTTCCTTTATATAAATATCCCCATAACATGAACATTAAATGAAAGAAACCGGTATTCAAGGCACCATCAGTAGACTATATTTTCTATTTTAGCAAAAGTGGGCTAAATTTACTTCAAAGAAAAAACAATAATAGCAATTTTCTATCATCCACTCAACTGAAATATTTTTAAAATATAATTGGATTGAAATACAAAAAAATAAAGTGCAAAAATCTATTAATCAAAAACAACACTTTGTTTAAGGAGAAGTAACATGCAGTGAAAACAAATATTAAATTTTAACTTTTAAACTTGAACTGAGTAAAAACTCTAAATATGTGATTGCACAGTAATGTTCACTTGTTTGAGGTTGAGGGTGATACTTGGTGGTGTCCCATCTTTTCCACAAGTTCATCAATGTTCGGGGTAAGGCTCTGAGCTGAAGAAATCCTCAGAATTGAGTGGAGGTGTTCAGCAGTAAGTCGACTTCTGTGTGATGTTTTGTTCAGGTTCATCAAAGAAAACAGTTGTTCACACAGGTATGTGCTGCCAAACATAGACAACGTTTGAGCAGCCTGGATGCGCAGCTGGGGCATTGTGCCGGGGAGGAAACGGGCGAACTCCGCAGCACCCACTGCCGCATATTTTGCCCTCAGTGCATCATTGCATTGGAGGTCAATCAACTCCATTTGGAGGTTTGGTGGTGAGCTTTCCACGTCAACAGCAAATGGGTTACCGAGCAGTTCCAACCTGCTTTTTTGTGCTTCAAAGTCAGCAAATCGGCGTCGAAAGTCAGCGGCAAGCATACCTATTTTATCAGCCAACTGTGTGCTCGGGAACGCACTGGTAGAGAGCTTCTCTTTCATGGTCTGGCAGCTGGGAAAGTGGCTCAAATTTTCTTTCCGCATCTGCGTCTCCCACAGAGTCAGTTTGGTTTTAAATGCCTTCACTGTACTGTACATATCAGAGATGACACGATCCCGACCCTGCAGCTGCAAGTTTATTGCATTCAGATGACTCGTAATGTCACACAGAAAAGCCATTTCACACAGAAACATTTCGTCTCGGAGTTGTGTTGTGTCTTTCCCTTTGCTGTCCAAGAACAGACAAATCTCCTCACGAAGCTCGAAACATCTTTGAAGCACCTTTCCCTGGCTTAGCCATCGCACCTCTGTGTGATAAGGCAAATCACCATGCTCCGTTTCTAACTCCGTCAGAAATGCCTTGAACTGGCGGTGATTCAAACCTTTGGCTCTGATAAAGTTAACTGTGCGCGTGATGATGCTCATTACATGCTCCATTTTCAAGGCTTTACCGCACAACGCTTCCTGGTGTATGATACAATGATAAGCTGTCAGCTCACCTGTCGCGTTTTCCTCTTGCATCTTTTCCCGTATCTTCGCCACCAGTCCGCTCCTGTGTCCACACATCGCAGGTGCTCCGTCGGTTGTCAAACCCACGAGTTTTTCCCAAGGCAGCTCCATCTCATTTACACATCTTGACACCTCTTCATACAAATCATGCCCCGTAGTTGTGCCATGCATAGGACGTAAAGCCAAAAACTCCTCTGTCACGCTTAGGTTGGAGTCCACTCCGCGGATGAAAATTGACAACTGGGCAATGTCAGAAATGTCGGTGCTCTCATCCACAGCCAAGGAATATGCAATAAAATCTTTTCCCTTTTTCACAAGCTGCTCTTTTAGATTGATGGACAACTGGTCTACTCTCTCGGCAATGGTGTTTCTGCTCAGACTCACATTTAAAAAGAGTTGCCTTTTTTCTGGGCAAACTTCGTCACAAACTTTAATCATGCAGTTTTTGATGAAATCCCCCTCCGTAAATGGCCGGGCTGATTTAGCGATCTCTTCTGCCAAAATAAAACTGGCCTTGACAGTTGCGTCCGCGTGTGTGTCCGCGTGTTTCGTTTCATAATGTCGTCTCAGATTATACTCTTTCAGTACCGCCACACTTTCTCCACACAGAAGACACACAGGTTTTCCAGCTACCTTCGTGAACATATACTCCGACTCCCACCTTGTTTGAAACCCCCGGTTCTCAGTATCCACCTTCCGTTTTGCCATTTTTGATGGGTATCTGAAAGTTAATTTTACTGTGATGCTGACGACTGCTGTGCCAATAAATATTGAAATGAAGCAGCCTACTGCTCGGTGCGTCACCTTTGCATTGTGGGAAATGTAGTATTGGTGCGTGTAAAAGATCTGCGGGCTGCCGGCTTGCTGCGGGCCGGTTCTAATAATAAATCAAGATCATCCCAGGGGCCGTAAAAAACCTTCTTGCGGGCCGGATGTGGCCCGCGGGCCTTGACTCTGACATATGTGCTTTACAATATTGTAGCGACCCTTTAGCTCTATTATGTGCGGGGGCTCATGGGGAAAGTATGGGGGAAGGAGTTGCCCCTAGTTCAGATAACTCACTAGGTTTGGCGTGTTGAGGGGGATCTGAGCGAGAGCGAGACAGATCGAGACTGAGGGGAGAGTGATAATGTTCCTCTGAGTTCCGCTAAGTTCATCCTCGATACGGATGCCAGTAATGACCCAGGAAAGAGAATGAGTTGTTGCCGATTACAGTCACATCTTTGACAAGCCAGAGAATAACTATTGTGTAACACGCCGGGAGCTTCTAGAAGTTGATAGCCTGTCCAGGCGGCCATGTGCGCCAGAATGCCGCGACTGTGATCGAGCAGAAACACTGTAAGGCCATGAACCTGCAAGTGGGTCAGATCTCAGAATTTCGGGTCTGTTGGATCCGTAAAGACCTCTACCCAGACAGTTTTGTTACTCCAATGTGGGTCTTTGTTACTCCCAGAGCTGCTACCAGGAAATGAACAGTAAATAAACTTTTGTGAAGGTTTGGTGTGGTATGGCTATTATTAGCCTTAGCTACTGCAGGCCAATGAAGGCAATGCGCACTGGAGCTCCAACTGACTTTGACAGTTGAACTTGAGGTGAGGAAGAAGGCCTAACAGAGTTACTCTTTTAATCGAACAATATAATGCTCATCAAAATAATATTTGGTTCGAAAATTAACAAATTAGCCCCGTTCTGTATGCCTATATCGGTATAGCAGTAGTAGCCTATCTGACAAAGATAAAGAATGCATGTTGGTGTCGGGAACATGGCACCTAAGTGTTTCTTCCTTTATATTTCTTTTTGAAATATTAACATCATACAGTGGATGCCTAAGCCTATTAGGTCTATAGGAATGCAATACCCTAAAGCATTTAGCACTCAAATCACTGACAGCCATTATTGTTTTAGGAAAGTAAAAACCTGTCACCCCCTGATCTGTTTCACCTGTCTTTGTGATTGCCTCCACCCCCCTCCAGGTGTCGCCCATCTTCCCCATTATCCCCTGTGTATTTAAACCTGTGTTCTCTGTTTGTCTGTTGCCAGTTTGTCTTGTTTGTCAAGTCAACTAGTGTTTTTTGTCTCGGCTCCTGCTTTTTCCAAACTCTCTTTTTTCTCGCCCTCCTGTCACGACCCTGAGCCCGCCTGCCTGACCACTTTGCCTGACCCTGAGCCTGCCTGCCGTCCAGTACCATTGCCCCACCTCTGGTTTACTGACCCCTGCCTGCCTTAACCTGTCTATTGCATGCCCCTGTTGGATTATTAAACCATTGTTAATTCGACGTGTCTGCATCTGGGTGGTACCTTCATACCTGATAAAAAACAAAAAAAACAATAGGCTATAAAGTTTTTAATATGCTACACATCAAACCACAATGAATAGGTTTTTTTGTCATTTGTTAGAGGCATTTTTTATGGACACGTAACTATTGGTTATTTGGCCAATATTTCTTGTTTATTGATGCCACTGGCAGTGCCAGGTCTGTGGTTTCTTCCTCTCTTTCTTTCTTCTCTCAGATCTGAATGGATCTCTCGGATCTGAACCTGCACGGGTCTTTTTGGATATGTTTTTACATAGGTTGTTTCAAAATGGGTCCGATTGTCATCCTTGGGTCCATTTCGGAACAGGTCTCCGTTTAAATGTTTTAATTTATGCATATCGGGTCCGGTGGGAAAGCCACGGATCCATTTCGGAACAGGTCCAACTTTTTGGACACATGAAGACCTCTACGTCTGGGTAACAGGAAGACGCGGACTACCCACTAGCATCCGCACAACGATAGGCTAGTCGAAAGATTCATATGTACTTTAGTTGCCCGACTAGCCCTTGAGACTGCCCAGGAACCAGAGCGATTGGGACATCCAATTTCTCCTCATTCTCATGGCCTATCAAAGTGAGGTGCAGGAGTCAACGGGTCAACATATAGTATTCTTTCTAACAAAGATATCTACATGCACTCACCGGCCAGTTTAGGTACACCCATCTAATACCGGGTCTGACCCCCGCCCCCCTTTGACTCCAGAACAACCTGAAGTCTTTAGGGCATTTTAAAAGGTGTCAGATACGTTCCACAGGGATGTTGGTTCATGCTGACGCAATGGCAGTTGCAGCAAATTGGACGGTAGTACATTCATGCTGCGAACAGCCCGTTCCATCTCATCCCAAAGATGCTCTATTGGGTTAAGGTCTTGGGACTGTGTGGGCCACTAAAGTAAACTGAACTCAATGTCATGTTCCAGGCTATGTTATTCCACTCCTCAATTGTTCTCTGTTGGTGATTGCGTGTCCACTGGAGCCACTTTTTCTTGTTTTTAGCTGAAAGGAGTGGAACCCGGTGTGGTCGTCTGTTGCAATAGCCCATCCGTGACAAGGATCGACGTGTTGTGCATTCCAAGATGCTGTTCTGCGCACCACTGTTGTACCTCGCCGTTATTTGTCTGTTTGTGGCCGGCCGTTTAGCTTGTACGATTCTTGCCATTCTCCTTCGACCTCTTTCATCAACAAGCTCTTTTCGCCGAAAGGATTACTGCTGACTGGGTGTTTTTTGTTTGTCTCACCATTCTCGGTAAACCCTAGACACTGTCATGCGTGAAAAGCCCAGGAGGGTGACCGTTTCTGAGATACTGGATCCGGCACTCCATATCAAGCTCAAAATTGCTTAGGTCACTTGTTTTCTTCATTCTAACGGCTCAGTGCCTACCTGCCTGCTTTATATAACAAGCCACGGCCACGTGACTCACTGTTTGTAGGAGTGATCCATTTTCATGAACGGGGTGGTGTACTTAATAAACTATGGGGTAAATTGAGCATAGGGACAGGGTAAGTTGAGCCGCCTTGGGGTAAATGGGTGATGGTGTCATGTGACAGGTGGTGATGGTGCTGGTAGGTCAAAATGTAATACATGGAATGGGGGTGGGGTACTGTATAGCTTAAATGTATGCCTACTGTGGCATACAGCAGGTTAGCAACCAGCGGGAGACTTGTCGCGTCGAAGGCTCCCTCTGCTGGACGTGCCAGGTCTCAACGGGCTCTCCAGTCAGGACTAATTCGGGCTGATTGTGGTTGGTGAGTAATTTGTAATTGTTTACATTTTTTTATTTAACCAGGCAAGTCAGTTAAGAACGAATTCTTAATTACGATGACGGCCTACCCAAGCCAATTGTGTGCAGCCCTATGGGACTCCCAATAACGGCCGGATGTGGATCTGGATTCAAACCAGGGACTGCAGTGATACTTCTTGCATTGAGATGCAGTGCCTGAGACCGCTGCGCCACTCGAGAGCCCAGTAATCAAGGGGCTGATTGCTCACTAGCTGGACGAGTCCCATAAAGCTGCCAGAAGGGCAGCACACAAGTTTGGGGACTAGGCGGAAGAGAGGTAACTCCTGTATAATCGTGCTCAGTACCAGAGATAACGGAGGGAGCTCGGTTTTGTTCCCCACAGGATACCGCAAGACTCCGGAGCCCAGAAGATGATATCCCGGAGGAGGTCTCCTATTCTTTTCTCTTTGTTTGTTATTTAATAAACACCCTTGAAACCGAGCTAATACGATTGTGTCTGTGTCTGATCTGTTAAACGTCTTGACCAAACCCCCTGGTCTGCCACAATTGGTGGAGAATGCGGGCATTCTGATAACATGGTCAGATCTGGGTTGACGTTTACGCAGCAGACGCTTGGACACGTTGATAGTTCAGCTCGTCCCGGGCCCAACAGACGGTTCATGAACGAATGCTGGAGGAAAAGCGGCAACAAAATGTTTGCCTCGTTGAAGAAAACAGGAAGCTACAAGGAGGAACGTCTACTGAATCGCATCCAGACCAGTTTTTAAACAAGCTAACAGAGGATGATGACATCGAAAACATACCTCTGCATGTTTGAACGGACAGCGCTACGGAAAGTATGGCCAAGGCCGAAGTGGGTAAGTCTGCTGGCCCCGTACCTGTCCGGGATTTCCCAAAAGGCGTATTTGGACCTTAACAACGAACAGGCAGCTAACTACGACATACTCAGACAGGCCCAGCGGGCCCAACTGGTCCACGACTGGAGGTACGTGGCCGATGCCTCCCCCCGAGCCCAGATCAGGCACCTAGTGCGAATCACCAGGACGTGCTTCCAAACCGACATATCCACCCTCTCCATCATAGACAAAGTGGTCATGGATCGCTTCTTACCTACCCCACGACATGAAGGGCAGCGAATCTATGCACGCCCCAGACCTTGAAGGGCCTCCCAGGAGCAGTGGAGATGCATCAGAACACAGAGGCCCTCCTGAAGGGGAGCCGGGCCGAGTCGGAGACCCGTCCGAGGGGATGGAAGGACACCCACACCGCAGTATATCCCGAACCGACAGTCGACCCCAGGTAGATGGAGATCTAAGGGAGTGTTTTGAGTGTGGCGCCCAGAGGCACCTTTCATGGAATTGTCCGACTCGAGAGGATTCAATGCCATCAGCAAGCCCCGTAGGCGAGGTGGGCCACGCAGTGAACTATGTCAACTCCTGTTACGCTCATAGCCACGACCCTGCTGGCCTAGGGGACCGAACGTGGTAGGGAGATGTCCGTCTCATGTGTCCACGGTGACACAAAGCGGTATTCAACCGTACAGACCAATATCGGGACGCCACAAGGGGGCTGCCAAATGGCGGTGGGTGCCGTACCGGAGCTGCCGGGTACCCCTCCTCGTGGGACGAGATTGTCCACTGTTCATGGCACTGTGGAGGCAGGAGCTGAGGAAAAAGGTATGAGCCGGTGTAAGACAAGAGCGTGGCCCGGAAGCAAGTTGACAAACCCGTATCTACGGGTCCGGAGTCGGAGTCCGAGGGGGTGACGGAACCCGATCCCCCCCCAGTGAACAACTGGAGGAGGAGCCCATTCCCCGCATCAGGTGTCGTGCAGACAGGGGGAACTTAGAGAGGTACTGTTGCTGCCCCAACTGTACGCAGGAATTGTTCACCTGTTAGAGGCGCACCTGGGAATGGATAAGACCCGGGAACGGATCACCGCCTAGTTCCACTGGCCCGGGATAAGAAGGGCTGTGGAAGACTATTGTCACAGCTGCCCGGAGTGTAAAATCACTCCCCCAAAAGCACACTGCCCCAGAAAAACTGTCTGGGCCAGTTCGTCTTGTTTGTCAATGTTACTAGTGTTTGTCCTGTCATCTCCTGTCTTTTCCCAGCCTCTCTATTTCTCGTCCTACTGGTTTTTGACCCTTGCTTGTCCTGACCCTGTACCCACCCGCCTGACCCTGAGCCTGCCTGCCGCCCTGCACCTTTGCTCCACCTCTGGATTACTGAACTCTGCCTGTCCCTGACCCTGAGCCTGCCTGCCGTCCTGTACCTTTGCTTCTACTCTGGATTATCAACCCCTATCTGCCTTGACCTGTCGTTTGCCTGACCCTGTGGTTACAATAAACATTGTTAATTCACACAGTCTTCACTTGGGTCTTACCTTGATTCCTGATACATTACTGTGCACTCTCCTCAAACAATAGCATGGTATTATTTCACTGTTATAGCTACTATACATTGGACAGTGCAGTTAAATGAACAAGAATTTAAGATTTCTCCCCATATCAGATATGTCTATGTCCTGGGACTTAAAACATCATACTAATCACGTTAGCGCACGTTAGCTCCCGTAGAGCAGTGGTTTCCAAACTTTTTATAGTCTCGTACCCCTTGGACAGTCTCAGTCTTAAATCATTTCCCACGCATAGTCTGTATCTGTATTTAGTTTTCTTGCTTAGCGAGGGCTGAGAATCCACTCTCACATGCAGTAGTGTGAAGTCGGAAGTTTACATACTCTTAGTCATTAAAACTCATTTTTCAACCACTCCACAAATTTCTTGTTAACAAACTATAGTTTTGGCAAGTCGGTTAGAACATCTACTTTGTGCATGACACAAGAAATTTTCCCAACAATTATTTACAGACAGTTTATTTCACGTATAATTCACTGTATCACAATTCCAGTGGGTCAGAAGTTTACACACACCAAGTTGACTGTGCCTTTGAACAGCTTGGAAAATTCCAGAAAATGATGTCATGGCTTTAGAAGCTTCTGATAGGCTTTTTACACCTCTTGAAGGTGTATCTGTGGATGTTTTTCAAGGCCTACCTTCAAACCCAGTGCCTCTTTGCTTGACATCATGGGAAAATTGAAAAAAATAAGCCAAGACCTCAGAAAAAAATTGTTGACCTCCACAAGTCTGGTTCATCCTTGGGAGCAATTTTCAAACGCCTGAAGGTACCACGTTCATCTGTACAAACAATAGTATGCAAGTATAAACACCATGGGCCCACGCAGCCGTCATACCGCTCAGGAAGGAGACGCGATCTGTCTCCTAGAGATGAACGTACTTTGGTGCGAAAAGTGCAAATCAATCCCTGAACAACAGTAAACCCTGTGAAGATGCTGGAGGAAACAGGTACAAAAGTATCTATCTCCACAGTAAAATGAGTCCTATATCGACATAACCTGAAAGGCCGCTCAGCAAAGAAGAAGCCACTGCTCCAAAACCACCATAAAAAAAGCCAGACGACGGTTTCCAACTGCACATGGGGACAAAGAGCGTTGGACTAATGTTCTCTGGGATGATGAAACAAAAATAGAACTGTTAGGCCATAATGACCATCGTTATGTTTGGAAAAAAGGGGGAGGCCTGCAAGCCGAAGAACACCATCCCAACCGTGAAGCACAGAGGTGGCAGCATCATGATGTGGGGGTGCTTTGCTGCAGGAGGGACTGGTGCACTTCACAAACTAGATGGCATCATGAGGGAGGGAAATTATGTGGATAAATTGAAGCAACATCTCAAGACATCAGTCAGGAAGTTAAAGCTTGGTCGCAAATGGGTCTTTCAAATGGACAATGACCCCAAGCATACTTCCAAAGTTGTGGCAAAATGGCTTAAAGACAACAAAGTCAAGGTGTTGGAGTGGCCATCACAAATTCCTGTGGGCATAACTGAAAAAGCCCTGACCTCAATCCTATAGAACATGTTTGGACAGAACTGAAAAAATGTGTGCGAGCAAGGAGGCCTACAAACCTGACTCAGTTACACCAGCTCTGTCAGGAGGAATGGACCAAAATTCTCCCAATTTATTGTGGGAAGCTTGTGGAAGGCTACCCTAAACGTTTGACCCAAGTTAAACATTTTAAAGGCAATTAATTGAGTGCATGTAAACTTCTGACCCACTGGGAATGTGATGAAATAAATAAAAGCTGAAATAAATAATTCTCTCTACTATTATTCTGACATTTCACATTCTTAAAAAATAAAGTGGTGATCCTAACTGACCTAAAACAGCGTATTTTACTAGGATTAAACGTCAGGAACTGTGAAAAACTGAGTTTAACTGTATTTGGCTAAGTTGTATGTAAACTCCCGACTTCAACTGTAGGTACGTGGTTGCAAAGGGTATCAGTGTCTTAACAGTGCGATTTGCCAAGGCAGGATACTCTGAGCACAGCCCAATGGCTTCTGATTAAATACATTTTTTCACAGAACCAGTTGTTGCAATTTCGATGAGGCTCTCTTGTTCAGATATCGGTAAGTGGACTGGAGGCAGGGGCATGAAAGGGATAACAAATCCAGTTGCGTCATCCGTTTCTGGAAAGTACCTGCGTAATTGCGCACCCAACTCACTCAGGTGCTTCGTTATATCACATTTGACATTGTCCGTAAGCTTCTTCGGGATCGATTAGCATGAGGTTGTAAGTGACAAGAAAATTTCCCAGGACATAGACATAAAGTATCTGGGTGTGAACAATGCTGAATAGGTATAGACAAAGAAGAGCTCTCTAGTAGGTACCAAAACATGCAAATACCATTATCTCAAAAGTGATGTTACAAGTTTATCAACTTTCAAAGCAGAATTGCACCACCTATCACACTTTCACAAAAAACACGGCTAAAGGTCAATCAGATTTGTGAACATTATCCCTAGCTGTGTATTGCTGCTTTCCATGTTGTCTGCTGCCTGTAGATTGTGAGGTGTGAAAACACTTTGTTGCTTTTATGGGTTTTGTCTTGTTGCTTTTTGTGCTATGTTGCTCTGTCTGCATGCTATGTCTTGCTTGTCCTATGTTGCTCTGTCTGCATGCTATGTCTTGCTTGTCCTATGTTGCTCTGTCTGCATGCTATGTCTTGCTTGTTCTATGTTTCTCTGTCTGCATGCTATGTCTTGCTTGTCCTATGTTGCTCTGTCTGCATGCTATGTCTTGCTTGTCCTATGTTGCTCTGCGTGTGCTCACAGCTCATTGATTGTCTGTATTGTAATTAATTTTAAAAACCTGCCCAGGGACTGCAGTTGAAAATTATGCAGTTGGCTAAAACCGGCATTTTTACTAAAACGTTGATTAATGTGCACTGTCCCTGTAAAAATACAAATAAACTCAAACTCAATTACTTTCCCATTGTTCCTCAACTGCAGTGTATGATATACCATGTTGTAGCTATGAGTCTTTACTCTTATCCAATGTATTTAAAAAAACACACACCATTTCAAATTTTGCTACATACGACCGACCAAATCCAGGTGGTCGTTCACATGTGTTATGCGTAGGACATTGTCAATTATGATTCCTATATGTGGGGTGTTGGTTAAGGGCTTGTCAGTAAGCATTTCACGGTAAGGTCTACACTTGTTGTATTCGGCACATGTGACAAAGTTGGATTTGATTTGTTATGGGATAGATTGTTTAGAAAAATCTAAAGGTATCAGCCGATACCAATTCTCTCTCTTTCCCATATCCTTGGTCCTAACCCTTCTACGTTTGCAGATCTGAAGGGTCTGGAGAAAAGCAGTAGTGGCGGATGTTCCACTATGTTGCTTCAACCATACAGATCTGCACACATCAAAGGGTAAGGCCAAGGGGAAGGGGTAGAGAGGGGAATTGTGGCCGACTTTATATAAGCTGTAAAAGGCATAGAGATGCTGGATAACCTTCAGCGTGGCCTGATTCTTGGCCCTGACCGCATGGTGGAGAGCGGTCATCCCATCTTGTGATCTGAAGTCCAGATGTGCTCCACCTTGTTTCAATACAACGATGACCTGCTCCACATTGTAAAGGTGGGCTGCGAAGGTCAGTGGAGTTTCTACAAAACAAACACACAACACGGTGCTGTTCAGTGTTACGGATATTACTTAAAAGAAGAAACCCTGAGTTTATTGTATGAACATCATCAAAGCAAATGTGATGGGTAGGTTTCCTGGAATAGGAGGCTAATTCTGGAATAGAAGGCATGTTCAATGAAGAACGGCTATCGAAATAACTTTGTAGTCTAGGACGAGACTTTGTCCTGGAAACCAGCCCTATAGGTCCTACAGAATGAAGGTGCACAAAAACACAAGCAATTGTCTCAGTCTACTGTAGCCGTAAACTGAGATTTTAAAAACATTTGAGGTGAGCTGATCTCTAATTTCCTTTTTCAGTAAACTAAGCTATTCATAATTTAGCAGACACTGTTTACTTCTCAGCAGCTGCTGTATAATACAACATGAGGTGCACATCACAATATTGAGTAAGAGCCTAGGTGTGTGTGTGTGTGTGTGTGTGTGTGTGTGTGTGTGTGTGTGTGTGTGTGTGTGTGTGTGTGTGTGTGTGTGTGTGTGTGTGTGTGTGTGTGTGTGTGTGTGTGTGGCGTACCACCAGTATCAGGGTCTTGATAGTTGGGGTCGAGGCCTTTCTCCAGCATCTTTACCACTTTATCCAGCTGGAGATGCTGAATGTGGTCCATGAATTTCCTATAGTTGGCCTAGGAGTAGGAGGGGGCAGAGAAAGACAGAGAGAGAGAGCAGGGTGGGGTGGTGATACAGGGACAGGGAGGTTGGTACAGTAGGGAGGTCAGATGATGGTTACACAGGTCTCTGCACTGCTGTTCTTCTCATGGTGCTTTCCCAGGGACCAGGGACACATGTGCTGCTTTCCAGGCCAGTTATAAATAGCTAAGAGAGCAGGTCCCAGAGCTGAGCTGAGCTGAACAGTGCCAGGCAGAGAGAGAGAGGCTCGCCTGCAGCCTTCAGGCAGGACAGAGACACTACAGGGGGACTGACGCTGACCAGAGCACTCTAACGCAGCCACAGTACACACACTTTGAACAACTCCAACACACACACACACACACCACACACGCACGCGCGCACGAACACATATAAAGGAAGAGTGGACTTGAAAGAACAGGGGAAACAGCAGGGATGGAATTTGATGGGTGAATTATTTAGTGTGGCATTCCTTTTTGACCGAGAAGGACAGGGATAGAATTTCTCCTGGACTCAAGTCGTTTTCTGTCTTAATCCAATAATCCATCCTGTTCTATGTGTTAAAACGCATACCTGCTGAATATTGAGCCCATTGAAATGATGCAGTTCAATAATTCACACTTTATATTCAGCTTGTAGCCGAATAGTGTATTGATTTGATCAGTATTACAGAGAAAGGCCCTGAGATGTTCTTTCGCTCATAATGCAATGAAAGTCTCAGAGACAAGCTCCGTTAATAATATCACTTTTTCACACGACTGTAATGACCTGAGCCGTACTCTACTGCGGCTGATATTGTCTTTTCACATTGCTCTTTTCAGCACGGTTCCATCATTGACGGATATATGGTGTGAAAAGGGTCCAAGATATAGCTTTCACCTGATCCAATACAATAAATTACATCAGCAATAGATATTCAAGGCACTTGAAAGAAGAAGTGAAAAAGGAATATGAAGCCTCATTTATTTTTCTCACCTGCGTGTGGATTTTGGCAATCTGCTTTTCGTTTACATTGGGCTGCTGGTAGACCCTGCTCTTGTAACGGAACTGTAAATAGGAGAAGAGAAAAATTGGTAACGCTTTACTTAAAGCCAAACAGTATAATACACTATGATGTTGTTGTAATGCATTGTTAATACTAATCATGAGCATGAACACCCTATATAACATCCTCTTATAATCAACTCGTAATGATCCCGACTAACAAAACAGATATAATCATCCCCTGCGGCGCTGATATTGGTGATCCATATATTCAATACTAAGTAAGGTGTTCAACTACCAGTAGAAGAAGCAGGTAGTAACTAAGACTTCAGTACTAGCGATACCAGGGGACCACTGACTGGGTTTATATAGAACAAAGCAGAGAGAGGGAGCCAAGAGGATGTTTTTGTATCTATGGAAACTTTCACATTGTGTTGTTGGTAGACCTTGCTCTTATAACAAAACTGTAGAAAGGAGATTCAAAAAAAAGATTACTTCCCAATCATACCCAGGGCCCATATTCACAAAATCATCTCAGCGTACTGTTGGAGTACTGATCTAGGATCAGGTGTGTCCCCCCCCCCCCGTCCATGTCATTGTTCTATAAAGACTCAGTTATGATCTTCAAGGCAAAACTGATCACCACTTCTCTGAGACACTTTATGAATACTGCCCCAGAATGGGTGATCCGTATGTCTAATACTAAGTAACTAAGGTGTACTATACTAGATAATATCACCCAGGCAGGCAGTAATTAAGTACTTGTGATACCAGGGGACCACTGACTGAGGCTATATAGAACAAAGAACAGAGAGAGGGAGTGGAGTTGAATGGAGTTTCACGCTATGCCGCCTCATCACAAATCCAGCTGAGCTGGAAAACAAGACTTATTATAGTGATGCAGTCCCTCGATCATTCATTAAAGTGGCTGAATTTTCTACAGATTAGATTCTTTGATAATGATCAACCCGGAGAAGTGCTTATACAGCACCCCTGGTTGGGGTACGAGCAGCGTGTCCAGTGCTGTGTTACTGGACCGCCGGGATGGAGCAGTGCTGGATGGAGGAAGTAGGGCACACACACACACACACACACACACACACACAATCCATAACAACATTGTGCTCGCCTAATAAAGGTCTGTTGTCGAGCAATCAGTGACTTACGTTTGCCAATACAGGAGGACTGGACTTGAGGGATGGAGCCGTAGTGGGTTATTTAAGTAGGGCCTGCAATGCACACACGATTGCTCTACCGCATACTTTATAGTGTAATGTTTTGAGCCAGGAGCGCATCTATTTGACAAGACGAAGATCCACTCTTTGATCAAAACGTAATAGCCTGATGAAAGTACTGTATGTGGTGAAGCAATCAGTTATGGATGTGCGTTTTAATAATACAGACTAACGGTGTAGCACTTTTTTCTGTACAACCAGAGTTGGGTGAGTTAGTCTGAGGGTTAGAGTTAGGACTCGGGCTAGGGTTAGGGCTGGACCTGAGGGATGGATCAAAGCAGTACTTTTACTGTACCTTCAGAGTTGGAACCCCCTTGCTGCTGGTGGGTGAGTTAGTCTGAGGGTTAGAGTTAGGACTCGGGCTAGGGTTAGGGCTGGACCTGAGGGATGGATCAAAGCCGTACTTTTACTGTACCTCCAGAGTTGGAACCCCCTTGATGCTGGCGGGAGTAGGGTAGTCTTTGAGGGGGCGCTCTTCGTCCAGGAAGCCAGACTTGCGGCCCTCCACGGCGGGCTGAAACAGGCCATAGTTCAGCACGTCCCTCAACGTCTGGGTCAGTGTACACAGGATCTGCTGTTTAGCAACCCATACGGTGGCCTCGGGTTTAAACCTCATACATGTCTGCTCCAAAACAAAGACAACATATGCAAAGATCATGCTAACATACCAAACCTGGAGTTTAAACATAGATTTCTGCTCCAAAACATTAGAGGACAGGTGGCGTTGGGTTTAAAAAGCATACATTTCTGCTTCTAACACACACATGCAGATGTTCCATTCTGGCAGCAGGTGGTAACAGATGGACCTGGACAAACAATAGCACACGTCTCCCTGCCAGTGAGACAATGGCTGTGAATATAGTATTTTATTTACAGTAGAATAGACTAGGAAGTCCTGTATAGAACAGTATGGAAATGTCTACGAATGATATTCTGCTTCAGTAATTAGCTAGCCTCTTCCCAAAAGAAGCTGGACAAAAAAATGATAATTCCATATTCACGAAGTCATTTGGCAGAGGTGTACACTACACAGTATTGGTGGAAGGAAACAATAACTGGAATTAGCTCAATCAATTAGTAAGGATTATAGCAATGGATTATGCTGTTATCCAGAAAATCCTAGTGGGTTTATATGAGAGTGCATGTTCATTTCTGATAAGGAATTTGGAAAAACAACAGCACTTCTTCTCAGCAAGAAAATATTTGTTTTGTGGCTGAATAACCAAGCTACCGATTTTCAATTGCTTTCTTTCTCCCTTTTACGTACAGAGCCTTCAGAAAGTATGCATATGCCTCGACTTATTCCACATTTTGTTGTGTTACAGCCTGAATTCAAAATGGATTAAATTAGACATTTTTACACCCATCTACACCCAATGCCCCATAACGACAACGTAAAAACGTGTTTTTAGAGGAATGTCGCAATGTATTGAAAAGGAAACATAGAAATATCTCATGTATGTAAGTATTCACACCCCTGAGTCAATCCTTTGTAGAAGCACCTTTAGCAGCGATTACAGCTGTGTGTCTTTCTGGGTAAATCTCGAAGAGCTTTCCACACCTGGATTATGCAACATTTGCCCATGATCCTTTTCAGATTTCTTCAAGCTCTGTCAAGTTGATTGTTGATCATTACTAGACAACTATTTTCATGTCTTGCCATAGATATTCAAGTAGATTTAAGTCAAAGCTGTAACTCAGCCATTTAGGAACATTCACTGTCTTCTTGGTAAGAAACTCCAGTGTAGATTTGGCCTTTATGTTTAACGTTATTGTTCTGCTGAAAGGTAAATTAATCTACCAGTGTCTAATGGAAAGCAGACGGTACCAGGTTTTTCCTCTCGATTTTGCCTGTGCTGAGCTCTATTCCGTTTCCTTTTTATCCTGAAAAACTCCCCAGTTCTTAATGATTACAAGCATTCCCATAACATGGATACACTACCCAAAACGTAATTAATAACTTCACCATGCTCAAAGGGATATTTAATGTCTGCTTTTTTTTTTACCCATCTGCCTTCTTTGAGAGGCATTGGAAAACCTCCCTGGTCTTTGTGGTTGATTCTGTGTTTGAAATTCACTGCTCGACTGAGGGACCTTAAAGATAACTGTATATGTGCAGTACAGAGATGAGGTAGTCATTCAAAAACCATGTTAAATAATATTATTGCACACAGAGTGTGTCCATGCCATGCATTAGGTGACTTGCTAAGCACATTTTTACTCCTGAACCTATTTAGGCTTGCCACAACAAAGGGGTTGAATACTTATTAACTCAATACATCTCAGCTTTTCAGTTTTTATTAATTTGTAAATATAAAAATAAAAAATTAATCATAATTCCACTCTGACACTATGGAGTATTGTGTGTAGGACAGTGGAAAAAAAACTCAATTTCATCCATAATAAATTCAGTCTGTAACACAACAACATGTGGAAAAAGTCAAGGGGTGTGAATACTTTCTGAAGGCACTGTATCTATCTAATTGCTTGGCTGAGAACAGTCTGACTTTCAGTTGATACATTATACAGTACATAGCAATTGTAGTTCGCTCTTTCACATTGACTGTTTGCAGCTAGGTTGGCGTAAATATCCCACGATTGCTATGACCTCGTTTTTGTTAACAGGTTTGTGCTTTACTTACAATTTTACTAGCCTAGGGTTTAGTCTTTCATATAAGCAAAACGCAGTAACAAACTGCAGAAACAACTACCGGTATGTCGTAATTCCAACAAACATCCCAATTATTTTTCTACTCTCATTAGCACTGATTTCGCAGATAGCTGCTGTTTTCTTTGAAGATGTTTTACTTGTAATGATTGTGATGTGGTCGTTGTTCCACACCCGGCCATGATTACAGACACCTGTGTGTGTCCTTCCAAACGATAGAAACTAGTGACCTGCAGTGTTTGTCATTATACCCTGATGAAGACAGCTTGTCTGTTGAAATGTTGGTTATTAAATGATTGCTTTTGAGCTCATAGTGTGAGGCTCTCCTTTTCTTTTTCTTCATTGTTTTAACTATTTTAGTTGAATGCACTGATTGTAAGTCACTCTGGATAAAGCTGTCTACTAAATGACTAATATGAAAAAAAATATATATATACAATGTCCCTGTCCCTACTCATGGATTGCTGTCGGTCAGGGATGACAACACAAATGGAAAGTGAAACGTGCTTATGTTTTGGCTTCGATCTGGATTTAGATAGTATATTCCTGCAGTATGATAAGAAAAACCAGTTTAATGAGACAGAACTGTATACTCACAGACTGCTGCAGGTCAGGGATGACCACACAGAAGACCAGTGACTCCCTGCGGGCGGCCTTATCCTTCTCTGCTCTCCTGTCGGTCCTTCTGCTGGCCCTTTCCCCTCCAGGTCCTCCATGGCCAGCCTCCTCCTTGGAGCTGTCTGTCTCAAAACCTCCAGACCCGTCAGAGACACTCTGGGCCATTTCTTCCTCACTGGACGTAGGACTCCGAGGCATGATAGTCTACTGGAGAGAGGAGACAGTGCTACACAGTGTACATTATACAGTATATACTACTAACACACATACAGTTGAAGTCGGATCAGTCTTTCACAATTCCTGATATTTAATCACAGTAAAACATTCCCTGTCTTAGTCAGTTAGGATCAACACTTTATTTTAAGAATGTGAAACGTCAGAATAATAGTAGAGAGAATGATTTATTTCAGCTTTTATTTCTTTCATCACATCAGGTCGCAGTTACAAATGAGAACTTGTTCTCAACTAGCCTACCTGGTTAAATAAAGTTGAAATAAAAAATAAAAAAATTCACAGTGGGTCAGAAGTTTACATACACTCAATTAGTATTTGGTAGCATTGCCTTTAAATTGTTTAACTTGGGTCAAAAGTTCCGGGGAGCCTTCCACAAGCTTCACACAATAAGTTGGGTAAATTTTGGCCCATTCCTCCTGACAGAGCTGATGTAACTGAGTCAGGTTTGTAGGCCTCTTTGCTCGCACACACTTTTTCTTGTTCTGCCCACACATTTTCTATAGGAATGAGGTCAGGGCTTTGTGATGGCCACTCCAATACCTTGACTTTGTTGTCCTTAAGCCATTTTGCCACAACTTTGGAAGTATGCTTGGGGTCATTGTCCATTTGGAAGACCCATTTGCGACCAAGCTTTAACTGTCTTAAGATGCAGCTTCAATACATCCACATAATTATCCTGCCTTGTGATGCCATCTATTTTGTGAAGTGCACCAGTCCCTCCTGCTGCAAAGCACACCCACAACATGATGCTGCCACCCCCGTGCTTCACGGTTGGGATGGTGTTCTTCGGCTTGCAAGCCTCCCCCTTTTTCCTCCTAACATAACAATGGTCATTAAGGCCAAACAGTTCTATTTTTGTTTCATCAGACCAGAGGACATTTCCTCAAAAAGTACGATCTTTGTCCCCATGTGCAGCTGCAAACCGTAGTCTGACTTTTTTCTGGCGGTTTTGGAGCAGTGGCTTCTTCCTTGCTGAGCGGCCTTTCAGGTTATGTCGATATAGGACTCATTTTACTGTGGATATAGATACTTTTGTAACTGTTTCCACCAGCATCTTCACAAGGTCCTTTGCTGTTGTTCAGGAATTGATTTGCACTTTTCGCACCAAAGTACGTCCATCTCTAGGAGACAGAACACGTCTCCTTCCTAAGCGGTATGACGGCTGCGTGGTCCCATGGTGTTTATACTAGCGTACTATTGTTTGTACAGATGGACGTGGTACCTTCAGGCGTTTTGAAATTGCTCCCAAGGATGAACCAGACCTGTGGAGGTCTACAATTGTTTTTCTGAGGACTTGGCTGATTTATTTTGATTTTCCCATGATGTCAAGCAAAGAGGCACTACTTTTGAAGGTAGGCCTTGAAATACATCCACACCTGGTACACAATTGGTACACCTCCAATTGACTCAAATGATGTCTATTAGCCTATCAGTATAATTTTCTGGAATTTTCTAAGCTGTTCAAAGGCACAGTCAACTTAGTGTATGTAAACTTCTGACCCACTGGAATTGTGATACAGTGAATTCTAACTGAAATAATCTGTCTGTAAACAACTGTTGGAAAAATTACTTTTGTGGAGTGGTTGAAAAAAAAGAGTTTTAATGACTCCAACCTAAGTGTATGTAAACTTCCGACTTCAACTGTACAAGCTCTGAAGGTCTGGCTATGAGGCATGCTGGACTCTACTGTGGTCGGGCAGGGATAGAGGACACAGTGTTATAGGGTTTCATTATACTGTAACCGACCCCAGGTACAAACATTGACACAGTGTACTTCACACATAAAAGACTAACACACACACACACACGCCATCTCTGGACTCAACGTTGCTCTTCGAGGTATGATACCGTACTACGCTGTTGCCGGGGGAGGGAGGGGAGAAAGGAGAGAAGAGAGGTGAGAAGAGAGAGGAGAAAATAAATATTACACAGTGTACTTTATACACATGTACACACACAAAAGTTCTGGTCCATCTCCTCCTCACTGGACATTAGGCAACGAGGAATGATACCCTTCTGGTCAGGCCAGCAAGAGAAAAAGAGGAGAGGAGCGAGAGAGAGAGAGAATGGAGGACACAGTGTTACCTAGAAATCTGTACAATTACAGACACAGATATACATACAAACACAGTGTACTTCCCACACAGACACATGCACACAGCGTCGCACACACAACGTTGCACGCACACACGACATCGCACGCACACACACACACACACTGTGGATTTCCTCCTTCTCACTGGACGTCGGGCCTGATATCGGACTGTGGCCGGGGGAGGGAGAAGAGAGAGGAGAGAAGAAACAGGGTCACCCAGATCCATACATTTATTACAACGTCACACGCACACATACAAACAGGACTGTGATAATGCTATATCCCAATCATCTTTCTTTAGTCCCAAAGTGTGCACCTGTTCACTTCCCTTCACTGAAATGAAAGGAATTTACTGGAATAAGAAATAAGGTGGAAACCTCCACTCACCCATGTCTCCACCAATCCAATGCTTTTAGATTTGTGGGAAGTAGTGAACGAGTGAGTTTACACTGCAGGAGAAAGGAGATATCATTGGGACGTGATTGTGAATGTTTGCTAATGTTTACTTGTGTTGCTAGCGTGTACTGTACAAGCATATTCCTATAGCTAAACATGTTCCACAGTTGTTATGCAAAAGATTACACTAGAGTAGAAATGTTAATTTGTTTGTTATAGTTTAAAGTTATATTATCGGGGCATTCACATGCTTGTGGTAAGTGGGAAACTATAAATCAAATCAAACTTTATTTGCCACATGCGCCGAATACAAGTGTAGACTTTACCGTTAAATGCTTACTTACAAGCACTTAACCAACAGCGCAGTTCAAGAAGAAGAAAATATTTACCAAGTAGGCTGAAATAAAAAGTAATAATAAAAAGTAACACAATAAGAATGTCAATAATGAGGCTATATACAGGGGGCACCGGTACAGAGTCCATGTGCAGGGCTACAGGCTAGTTGAGGTAATCTGTACATGTAGGTGGGGGCGAAGTGACTATGCATAGGTAACAAACAAGCAGCGAGTAGCAGCAGTGTACAACGGGGAGGGGGGGGGGGGGGGGGGTCAATGTAAATTGTCCAGAGGCGATTTTTAAGAATTGTTCAGCAGTCTATGTTAATGCATTATGTTAATGGGAGCCTGTTCGGCCCACCTTTTCCTCTAGTCCACGATCAGCTCCTTTGTCTTGCTCACATTAAGTGAGAGGTTGATGTCCTGGCACCACACTGACAGTTCTCTGACCTCCTCCGTATAGGCCGTCTCATCGTTGTCGGTGATCAGGACTACCACTGTTGTGTCATCAGCAAACTTAATGATGGTGTTGGAGTCATGTTTGGCCATGCAGTCGTGGGTGAACAGGGAATATAGGAGGGAACTAAGTACACACCCCTGTGGGGCCCCAGGTTAAGGATCAGCGTGGCAGACGTGTTGTTGCCTACTCCTGACGGGGGGCAGCCCGTCAGGAAGTCCAGGATCCAGTTGCAGAGGGAGGTGTTTAGTCCCAGAGTCCTTAGCTTAGTGAGCTTAGTGATGAGCTTCGTGGGCACTATGGTATTGAACGCTGAGCTGTAGTCAATGAACAGCATTCTCACATATGTGTTCCTTTTGTCCAGGTGAGAAAGGGCAGTGTGGAGTGCGATTGAGATTGGATCTGTTGGGGCGGTATGTGAATTGGAGTGGCTCTAGGTTGTTTGGGAGGATGCTGTTGATGTGAGCCATGGCCAGCCTTTCAAAGCACTTCATGGCTACCAACGTGAGTGACACGGGGCGCTAATCATTTAGGCAGGTTACCTTTGCTTCCTTGAGCACAGGGACTATGGTGGTCTGCTTGAAACATGTAGGAATTACAGACTTGATCAGGGAGAGGTTGAAAATGTCAGTGAAGACACTTGACAGTAGGTCCGCGCATGCTTTGAGAAGAAGTCCTGGTAATCTATCTGGCCCAGCGGCTTTGTGAATGTTAACCTTTTTCAAGGTTTTGTTCACATCGGCTACCGAGAGCGTTATCACAGTCATCCAGAACAGCTGGTGCTCTCGTGCATGCTTCATCATTGCTTACCTCAAAGCTAGCATAAAAAGGCATTTAGCTCGTCTGGTAGGCTCGCGTCACTTGGCAGCTCGCATCTGGGTGCGTAAGTAGTGCGTAATAGTTTTCAAGCCCTGCCTCATCTGACGAGCATCAAAGCCGGTGTAGTAGGATTCAATCTTAATCTTGTATTCACGCTTTGCTTGTTTGATGGTTCGTCTGTGGGCATAGTGTAATTTTTTACAAGCGTCCGGATTAGTCTCCCACTCCTTGAAAGCAGCAGCTCTAGCCTTTAGCTCGATGCAGATGTTGCCTGTAATCCATGGCTGGTTGGGAAATGTACATACAATCACTGCGGGGACGACATCATCGATGCACTTATTGATGAAGCCGATGTCTGAGGTGGTGTAATCCTCAATATCGATAGATGAATCCCGGAACAAAGTCCAGTCTGTGCTAGCAAAACAGTCCTGTAGTGTAGCATCCGCGTATTCTGACCACTTCCGTATTAAGCGAGTCACTGGTACTTCCTGCTTTAGTTTTTGCCTGTAAGCAGGAATCAGGAGGATATAATTATGGTCAGATTTGCCAAATGGAGGGCGGGGGAGAGCTTTGTATGCATCTCTGTGTGTGGAGTAAAGGTGGTCTAAAATTTTGTTTTCCGTGGTTGCACATGTGACATGCTGGTAAAAAAATGTGGTAAAACTACTTTAAGTTTGCCTGCATTAAAGTCCCCGGCCACTAGGAGCGCCGCTTCTGGGTGAGCATGGTCTTCTTTGCTTATGGCCTTATAGAGTTGGTTGAGAGCGGTCTTAGTGCCAGCTTTGCTTTGTGGTGGTAAATAGATGGCTACTAATAACACAGATGAGAACTCTCTTGGTAGATAGTGTGCTCGACAGCTTATCATAAGGTACTCTACCACAGACGAGCAATACCTCAAGACTTCTTTAATATTAGACATCGCGCACCAGCTGTTATTGACAAAAAGACACACACCCCCACCCCTCATATCCCGGCAGCTCTATATTGTCCATTTCGTCGTTCAGCCACGTCTCAGTGAAACATAAGATGTTACAGTTTTTAATGTCCCGTTTGTAGGATAATCTTAATAGTAGGTCATCAATTTTATTTTCCAAAGACTGCACGTTAGCTAGAAGAATGGAAGGCATTGGGAGTTTGCTCACTCGCCTCCGGAATCTCAGAAGGATCCCCAATCTGCGTCCCCTTTTTCGGCGTCTTTTCTAAACGCAAAATGCGTGGATCTGGGCCTGTTCCAGTGAAAGCAGGATATCCTTCTCGTCGGACTCATTAAAGGAAAAAGCTTCTTCCAGTCCGTGGTGAGAAATCGATTTTCTGAGAGACGGTAGCAGCAACATTATGTACACAATAAGTAAAAAAATAACGCCCCCCAAAATATAACAGAATTGCACAATTGGTAAAACATCAGCCATGTTCTTTGGCGCCATAAATCCAGCATTATTGTGTTTAAGTTTTGAAGTCAGAACAATTCTCTTATTCTCTTTGTCAACAACAACTAATGAACAATCTCTAATATTAAGGAAGTCTCAAGGTTTTGCTCAGGACGCGTACTCAGAGAAGGGATTTTGTTTTTATGAGCGTTTATGTCCGCTTGTTCTCATGTTGTATTTTTGATCTCCTCCCCTTCGCCCCTTTGTGCTGTGTGCACCTTCCCAGTTACACCAGAGATCTGTAAATTATGACGAGATACACGTCTCCGCCCTAAAAATGGTACTTGTTGTCCCAAAGTCGGAAGGCAGAAGACACGCTAAGGTCCAAAATAAGTCCATAGAACCACATTGGCCTTATTTTGGACATACTTTCGCGAGACTGAAGCCTCTTCCTCTATGGTTTACACACACACCAAGCCCCTCTCCCTGCCTCTTATGCCAACAAAGTTGAGAGATCTTCCTCTCCTACAAGTGCATTCAACTTGTAGGATTCAACTGCAACTAACTAACATTCATTCCCAAGATGGCATAGCAGTTCAGACGTATTTTTGTCCTCGTCCTGTCGTGTATATAAATATATAGATATATTTACAACTTTTTTTTCACATACATTTTTAATTTTCCAAAAACTCATCTTCAGAACACTCTCCTGCAATCCGCTTCACCAATTTATATTTATATAAAAAAGTATTATTTACCTCAGATCTGTAATCCTCCGAGAGGCTAGCCAGAAATTAGCCAGAAGCTAGCCGGGAGCTAGCCAGAAGCTGGTCCAGAAGCTACTCTGAAGCTGGTTCAGAAGCTAGTTAGCTTATTTACTGGCTAATCATTAGTACTCAGCTAACCACGGTTTGTGGTCATCGGCTGTCCTTTGGCTCGAGAATCTATCGCCAGTTTTGTACGGCGCGGTGCAGCGCAGCGCGGCTCGGAACGGAACATACCGGATTTCGGCCGCTGGCTCTGGACATCCATACCTGGATCTCACAGCTAGCTAGCTGCTATCCATGTGACTATCGGCATTCGTCGATTCCGGAGCTAACATCAATTGTTCCGGAGCTAGCCAGCTGAAGAGTTCCATCAATCACTCCTGGGCTGCAGTCACCTATCTGGACCCGTTTTGCTGCCTACGCGGAGCCCCACCGGGCCTTCACAGTTGGACTGCCGACGTTGTCTACCCGAGGGAATTGTCCGGCTGGCTCCTCCGGCGCAACGTTGCCTGGGCGCCCATCTGCGGCCTGCTAGCCATTGGCTATCTTATCGGCTGCTATCTGAATAGACAATCGGACAATTTTTATTTTATTTTATTTGTATTTATTTATTTATTTTTCTTCTTGGGCCTCTATAACTATATCTATTGTTTTTATTTTTGTTGTTGTTGTGTGATTTGGATTAATCCCCTCTACCACACGGAAACCCACTAATCTACTGACGGAACGCAAGAGTTGGCTAATAACAGACCTCCATTCTATTTAGCTGTCTAAATCGCCGTGACCCCCAACCAACCTCTCCACTCACTGGACCCTTTTGATCACTCGACTGAACATGCCTCTCCTTAATGTCAATATGCCTTGTCCATTGCTGTTCTGGTTAGTGTTTATTGGCTTAGTTCACTGTAGAGCCTCCAGTCCTGCTCATTATACCTTATCCAACCTATTAGTTCCACCACCCACACATGCAATGACATCTCCTGGTTTCAATGATGTTTCTAGAGACAATATCTCTCTCTTCATCACTCAATACCTAGGTTTACCTCCACTGTATTCACATCCTACCTTACCTTTGTCTGTACATTATACCTTGATGCTATTTTATCGCCCCCAGAAACCTCCTTTTACTCTCTGTTCCAGACGTTCTAAACGACCAATTCTTATTGCTTTTAGCCGCACCCTTATTCTACTCCTACTCTGTTCCTCTGGCGATGTAGAGGTGAATCCAGGCCCTGCAGTGCCTAGCTCCACTCCTATTGACGACTTCTGTAACCGTAATAGCCTTGGTTTCATGCATGTTAACATTAGAAGCCTCCTCCCTAAGTTTGTTCTATTCACTGCTTTAGCACACTCTGCCAACCCGGATGTTCTAGCTGTGTCTGAATCCTGGCTTAGGAAGACCACCAAAAATTCAGACATTTTAATTCCAAACTACAACATTTTCAGACAAGATAGAACTGCCAAAGGGGGCGGTGTTGCAATCTACTGCAAAGATAGCCTGCAGAGTTCTGTCCTACTATCCAGGTCTGTACCCAAACAATTTGAACTTCTACTTTTAAAAATCCACCTCTCTAAAAACAAGTCTCTCACCGTTGCCGCCTGCTATAGACCACCCTCTGCCCCCAGCTGTGCTCTGGACACCATATGTGAACTGATTGCCCCCCATCTATCTTCAGAGCTCGTGCTGCTAGACGACCTAAACTGGAACATGCTTAACACCCCAGCCATCCTACAATCTAAACTTGATGCCCTCAACCTCACACAAATTATCAATGAACCTACCAGGTACCTCCCCAAAGCCTTAAACACGGGCACCCTCATAGATATCATCCTAACCAACTTGCCCTCTAAATACACCTCTGCTGTTTTCAACCAAGATCTCAGCGATCACTGCCTCATTGCCTACATCCGTAATGGGTCAGCGGTCAAACGACCTCCACTCATCACTGTAAAACGCTCCCTGAAACACTTCAGCGAGCAGGCCTTTCTAATCGACCTGGCCGGGGTATCCTGGAAGGATATTGATCTCATCCCATCAGTAGAGGATGCCTGGATATTTTTTTAAATGCCTTCCTAACCATCTTAAATAAACATGCCCCATTCAAGAAATTTAGAACCAGGAACAGATATAGCCCTTGGTTCTCCCCAGACCTGACTGCCCTTAACCAACACAAAAACATCCTATGGCGTTCTGCATTAGCATCGAACAGCCCCCGTGATATGCAGCTGTTCAGGGAAGCTAGAAACCATTATACACAGGCAGTTAGAAAAGCCAAGGCTAGCTTTTTCAAGCAGAAATTTGCTTCCTGCAACACTAACTCAAAAAAGTTCTGGGACACTGTAAAGTCCATGGAGAATAAGAACACCTCCTCCCAGCTGCCCACTGCACTGAAGATAGGAAACACTGTCACCACTGATAAATCCACCATAATTGAGAATTTCAATAAGCATTTTTCTACGGCTGGCCATGCTTTCCACCTGGCTACTCCTACCCCGGTCAACAGCACTGCACCCCCCACAACAACTCGCCCAAGCCTTCCCCATTTCTCCTTCTCCCAAATCTGCTCAGCTGATGTTCTGAATGAGCTGCAAAATCTGGACCCCTACAAATCAGCCGGGCTAGACAATCTGGACCCTTTCTTTCTAAAATAATCTGCCAAAATTGTTGCCACCCCTATTACTAGCCTGTTCAACCTCTCTTTCGTGTCGTCTGAGATTCCCAAAGATTGGAAAGCAGCTGCGGTCATCCCCCTCTTCAAAGGGGGTGACACTCTTGACCCAAACTGCTACAGACCTATATCTATCCTACCATGCCTTTCTAAGGTCTTCGAAAGCCAAGTCAACAAACAGATTACCGACCATTTAGAATCTCACCATACCTTCTCTGCTATGCAATCTGGTTTCAGAGCTGGTCATGGGTGCACCTCAGCCACGCTCAAGGTCCTAAATGATATCTTAACCGCCATCGATAAGAAACATTACTGTGCAGCCGTATTCATTGATCTGGCCAAGGCTTTCGACTCTGTCAATCACCACATCCTCATCGGCAGACTCGACAGCCTTGGTTTCTCAAATGATTGCCTCGCCTGGTTCACCAACTACTTCTCTGATAGAGTTCAGTGTGTCAAATCGGAGGGTCTGCTGTCCGGACCTCTGGCAGTCTCTATGGGGGTGCCACAGGGTTCAATTCTTGGACCGACTCTCTTCTCTGTATACATCAATGAGGTCGCTCTTGCTGCTGGTGAGTCTCTGATCCACCTCTACGCAGACGACACCATTCTGTATACTTCTGGCCCTTCTTTGGACACTGTGTTAACAACTCTCCAGGCAAGCTTCAATGCCATACAACTCTCCTTCCGTGGCCTCCAATTGCTCTTAAATACAAGTAAAACTAAATGCATGCTCTTCAACCGATCGCTACCTGTACCTACCCGCCTGTCCAACATTACTACTCTGGACGGCTCTGACTTAGAATACGTGGACAACTACAAATACTTAGGTGTCTGGTTAGACTGTAAACTCTCCTTCCAGACCCATATCAAACATCTCCAATCTAAAGTTAAATCTAGAATTAGCTCCCTATTTCGCAACAAAGCATCCTTCACTCATGCTGCCAAACATACCCTTGTAAAACTGACCATCCTACCAATCCTCGACTTCGGCGATGTCATTTACAAAATAGCCTCCAATACCCTACTCAACAAATTGGATGCAGTCTATCACAGTGCAATCCGTTTTGTCACCAAAGCCCCATATACTACCCACCATTGCGACCTGTACGCTCTCGTTGGCTGGCCCTCGCTTCATACTCGTCGCCAAACCCACTGGCTCCATGTCATCTACAAGACCCTGCTAGGTAAAGTCCCCCCTTATCTCAGCTCGCTGGTCACCATTGCATCTCCCACCTGTAGCACACGCTCCAGCAGGTATATCTCTCTAGTCACCCCCAAAACCAATTATTTCTTTGGCCGCCTCTCCTTCCAGTTCTCTGCTGCCAATGACTGGAACGAACTACAAAAATCTCTGAAACTGGAAACACTTATCTCCCTCACTAGCTTTAAGCACCAGCTGTCACAGCAGCTCACAGATTACTGCACCTGTACATAGCCCACCTATAATTTAGCCCAAACAACTACCTCTTTCCCTACTGTATTTTATTTATTTATTTATTTTGCTCCTTTGCACCCCATTATTTTTATTTCTACTTTGCACATTCTCCCATTGCAAATCTACCATTCCAGTGTTTTACTTGCTATATTGTATTTACTTTGCCACCATGGCCTTTTTGCCTTTACCTCCCTTATCTCACCTCATTTGCTCACATCGTATATAGACTTGTTTATACTGTATTATTGACTGTATGTTTGTTTTACTCCATGTGTACTCTGTGTCGTTGTATGTGTCGAACTGCTTTGCTTTATCTTGGCCAGGTCGCAATTGTAAATGAGAACTTGTTCTCAACTTGCCTACCTGGTTAAATAAAGGTGAAATAAATAAAAATAAAAACTAACTTCAGCTACTTGCATTTGAGGTTTGGTCAAACAGAATCGGTCATAAGGACACCAAAACACATTGAGCATTTAAAAAAAACTGTAATAGAGTAGTTAACTCTTCTAACAATACCCTTTTTACGTCTCAACTACTACAATTGTGCGCAGAGCAGACCCTACTAAAGCGAGAGTATTAATGAGCATTAATTCTGGAAAATGAATGTCCAGTTTGTTGTGCACAGCATTGGGGTACCACGTACCGCTAGCAGCATTTTAGCCAAAGACTGCTATACTAGTTGTCTAGTCTGTTTTATAAATGTGCAATAAGCATAAAACACTATAAGGAATTGGCAACTCGTTCTCATTCTGAGAAATAAGGTAGGCCGTTTGATTTCAACATCTGAACAAAGTGGACAGGCTAACATGCCTTTAAAACAGTTGGAGACAGACAGAAGGGTGTTTTCATAACAATTCAACTGTTCAACCTTGTTAGCTAGCAAATAGATCCAAGTTGACTATACTTGAAATATAAAGATTAGCTGGCTAATCCCTAGCATGTGGGCTTGAGAGATTGTTGATGAGACCTGTGTCTATAGCCTAACGCCTGCTTCAAGAAGTTAGTCATTATTAGTCAATGTTGTTTTAGTTTAATTCTTTTTTTAAAAAAGGGCATTTTCAAAGACAGACTTGAAAGCCAGATTAGTGATTATTGCAACACCAAAAAAGCAGGTTCAACTATCTTGACAAAATAAAATACATTAAAAGTGGGTCTTATGGCTGTGGAAGGCTTACAGTGCATTCAAAAAGTACTCAGACCCCTTAACTTTTTCCACATTTTGTTACAGCCTTATTCTAAAATGGATAAATCAATCTACACATATAATGACAAAGCAAAAACAGATTTTTAGAAATGTTAGCAAATACAAAAACATTCAGACCCTTTGCAATGAGACTTGAAATTGAGCTCAGATGCATCCTGTTTCCATTGATCATCCTTTAGATGTCTCTACAACTTGATTGGAGTCCACCTGTGATAAATTCAATTGACTGGACATGACTTGTAAATGCACACACCTGTCTATATAATGTCCCACAGTTGACAGGATATGTCAGAGCAAAATGCAAGTAATGAGGTCAAAATAATTGTCTGAGGAGCTCCAAGACAGGATTGAGTTGAGGCTCAGATCTGGGGAAGGGTACCAAAACATTTCTGCAGCATTGAAAGTCCCCAAGAACACAGTGACCTCCATCATTCTTAAATGGAAGAAGTTTGTAACCATTAAGACTCTTCCTAGAGCTGGCTGCCCGGCAAAACTGAGCAATCGGGGGAGAAGAGCAGAGTGACTATGGGGTTATTGGTCATCTCAAGAGCTCCAAAGTACCTCTGTGAAGATGGGAGAATCTTCCAGAAGGACAACCATCTCTACAGCACTCCACCAATCAGGCCGTTATGGTAGAGTTTCCAGACGGAAGCCACTCCTCAGTAAAAGGCACATGACAGCCCGCTTGGAGTTTGTCAAAAGGCACCGAAAGGACTCTCAGACCATGAGAAAAAAGATTCTCTGCTCCGATGAAACCAAGATTGAACTCTTTGGCCTGAATGCCAAGCGTCACATCTGGAGGAAACCTGGCACCATCCCTATGGTAAAGCACGGTGGTGGCAGCATCATGCTGTGGGGAGAAGGGCACGTGAACATGATGGAGGTCAGCTGCAGGAACATGGAGACTAGTCAGGATCGAGAGAAAGATGAGTGAAGCAAAGTACAGAGAGATCCTTGATGAAAAGCTTCTCCAGAGCGCTCAGGACATCAGACTGGGGCGAAGGTTCACCTTCCCACAAGACAACGACCTTAAGCACACAGCCAAGACAATGCAGGAGTGGCTTCGGGACAAGTCTCTGAATGTCCTTGAGTGGCCCAGCTAGAGCCCGGACTTGAACCCAATTGAACATCTCTGGAGAGACCTGAAAATATCTGTGCAGCAACGCTCCCCATCCAACCGAGCTTGAGCGAATCTGCAGAGAAGAATGGGAGAAACTCCACAAATACAGGTGTGTCTATCTTGTAGCGCCATACCCAAGAAGACTTGTAATTGGTAATTGGTGCCAAAGGTGCTTCAACAAAGGGTCTAAATAGTTATGTTAAATGTGTAATACATTGGCACATTTTTTTTTGCTTAGTCATTATTGAGTATAGATTGTATAGATTGATGAGGTGAAAAAACTATTTTATCCATTTTAGAATAAGGCTGTAACGTAACAAAATAGGGAAAAGGGGATCTGAATACTTTCCGAATGCACTGTATAGCCGTGGTATAACTTCACAAGCACTGAACTCATTAGATTATTGATGACTGTTTTGAAATTGAGTGTTTTTGACCTTTAATTGTACAACATTTATTTAGACAAACTAACTCAGATATGGCCAGCCCTGGCCAGCTGGCAAGTGTCTTCACTGACATTTTCACTGACATTTTAGAAATGCCCAAAGCGCACTCTGGCATTCCAGATTGAATTTACGAACACACCCGATGTCATAAAAAGTCTAGCTAGTAATTTGTTATGCTAACAAGCTAGCAAGAGGTTGCATAGCAACAGCATCAATGTCCGGTAGACATGAGTAGCGCTACGCTAGTATGATCAACTGAAAGGATACCGTTTGCTACAGTATACTGTCTTGTTTTGCACACTTTGTACAAAATAATACAATGCAGTACTACAGGATATTTCTTATCGTAGCTCTTTATTAGCCAGCTAAAACTGGGCTGTTCACGTATCGCCAACAAGGATCAAACTGCCCATGACCTAACCATTTGGGTGGTCTTAACCAATCATAGCACAGTATGATATGGTGGTAAAATGCATCCAATTACAATTCAGTATGTTTACACATATGAATATTACATACCCCTTCTTTTAAAACAAAAGAAAAATGTTTACATATTCTAAGCGTTTCTTTTGAATATATGCTCTGTAGTTTGAACTCAAGGTAAGTAACCATTTATGTTGCATACTACACCAACTGAATCAACATAAACTCTGTGTCACGACTCCTACCGAAGGTGGCTCCCCTTCCTGTTCGGGTGGCGCTCGGCGGTCGTCGCCACCGTCCTACTAGCTGCCACTGATCCCTTTTCCCCCCTTTCTGTTTATTAGTTGCACCTGTGTTTAGTTTAGGCTAATTGGTTGGGCTTTATTTACCAGCCGGCCCGGCCCGTCTGCTGGTTGGGCGGGCGGGATTATTTCAGTGTACGTGTGTACACGGCTGTAGGTCACGGTTGTCCGTGTGTTTGTATTTTGCTGGAGTGTTTAAGTTCCCCGTGTTTGGGGCATTTGTTTGGGTTGGCATTGTTTCACCGTTGTGGTGCATTAAAAGTAGCGCTACCCTGAACTCTCTGCTTCCTGCGCCTGACTTCTTCCTCCACTACACCCCGGGCGTTACACTCTGAAACAATAATCCAACATACTGTTACTTTTCAAACAAGGGATTCTCAGCAACTCAGCTTTCACTGTAGAAATAACATCTCAACATTTCAAACAAATACAATACCAAAGCATTTCAAGTGAACTTTCAATAACACATTTACAGTCTGGAACTCTATTAGGGCAGCGATCTGCCTACACCCTTTGACATTTCACAGGTCTAGGACAGCTGTGGGCTTGACCTCTCTTCCTGACCTTGTGCGATATGATGCTGAGCATGCTTCTGTGTCAGTCAACAGTTCTTGTGGTGTTGCAGGTAAGAATGGTGTATGTTGTGCTGTGTGTTTAGTCCATCACGTTCTCTTTCAGGGGAACAGTTCATCTCATCAGTGTGTTGTTCTTTTGTGTTCAGTAGGTGACGACGTGATATGAACGTTCAGTGTCAGCTGGCTGGAGGACGACTGTCGGCCTCCAGAGGCCATGCTCCTGGATTCTAACTGACTCTCCGTCGATCAGTGGTGGCAGTGGTCTAGCTGACCTGTCGTAGTATCGCTTTTGTTGTTGTTGTCTCTGTGCACGTTTTTCATGCATTTCCTTGTAGCTGACAACCTCAGGTTGCAGCTGCTGGTTGGTGCTGGGAAGGATTGAGCGAAGTCTGCAGCTCATCAACAGCTGGGCTGGTGATTTGAAGTTGTCAACTGGAGTGTTGCAGTATTCAAGGAGACTGAGGTAGGGGTCTGTCTTGTCTGCTTTTACTTTGTCCATGAGTGATTTAGCAATCTGCACAGATTTTTCAGCAAGGCCATTACTTTGAGGGTAATGTGGGCTTGTGGTGACATGTGTAAACTCCCATGCTTTTGTGAAGGATTCAAACTCTTTTGATTTGTAACAGGGCCCATTGTCAGATATTCAAGTCTCTACAATGCCATGCCTGGCAAACTCTGCTTTCAGCTTGTGTATCACAGCTGCAGATGTGGTGCTGTGAAGCTTGTCGAGTTCAAAGTATCTGCTGTAGTAGTCCACTGTTACAATGTAGTCCTCATTGTTCCAGGTGGACAGATCGGTTGCCACGACCTGCCAGGGTCGGTCTGGGATACAGTGAGGTAACATTGGCTCTTTGGTGTTTGAGGGGCGTCGTTCAAGACATATGGCGCATTTACCAATAATGTCCTCTATTTGTTTGCACATTCAGCGCCAAAACAAAATGTCCCATGCTCTCTGTCTGCACTTTTCCATGCCCATGTGTCCAGCATGGATCTTTGTCAAAATCTCTTCTCTGAGACTGGTAGGAATAATGATTTTCTCACCTTTGAAAATTATTCTGTTGATCTGTGATAGTTCATCACGATGGTCCAGAATTCTGAGACACTGTGAGGGCATTTTCTCCTCTCCTCAGGCCATCCATCCTGTAAGACCTTCCTCAGCTGTGCGAGTTGTGAGTCCTTTTCTGCTTCTGCCTGGATCTCCTTCAGTTTTGTGTCACTAACTGGTAAGTTGCTGTACACAGTGTGCACTTGCATGTCCATGCCTTCTCTGAGGCTGCTGTCCTTATAAGTAAGAAACTTCCTGGAGAGTGTGTCTGCGACAGGGATGTCTTTGCCTGGACGGTGAGTGATTGTGAAGTCGTATTTTTGTAGTTGAAGGATCATTCTCTGCAGCCTTGGTGGGGCTGCGGCTAGTGGTTTCCTCATAATTGACTCAAGGGTCTTGTGGTCGGATTCCACAATGACTTGTCGTCCATATATGTACTGATGGAAACGTTTACATCCAAACAGTTTGGCGTAGAGCTCCTTTTCGATTTGAGCATAGTTCATTTCACAGTCTGTGAGAGATTTGGAAGCGTAGCTGATGGGCTTTCCTTCTTGCAGTAGCGCTGCACCTAGTCCATACTTTGACGTGTCCACTTGGAGTCTGAGCTCTTTGTCAGGGTTGTAGTAGGCAAGGATTGGTCCTGGTTCTCTTGTGATCAATTCTTTCACATTCTGGAAAGCAATGTTGTGTTGCTTGTCCCAGAGAAACTCACTGGACCGCTTTAGCAGTTGACACAGGGGTGCATTAGCATTGGAGAGGCTGGGTGCGAACTTGACTAAGTAGTTGACCATGCCAAGCACTGTTTCCAGCTCTGCACGGTTCTTTGGTGGCTCCATTTATTTTATGGCTGAGATCTTCTGTGGATCTGGCTTGATTCCATTTGCTGTGAGAAGATGTCCGAAGTAGCTGACCTCTGTAGCACCGACTGTGCTCTTCTCAGGGTTGAGCCAGACTCCTCTCTCGCGGGATCTTTGCAGCATCGCGCGGAGGTTTCAGTCGTGCTCCTCTTTGGTTCGACCATAGACAAGGATGTCATCCACAATGGCCACAACTCCGTCGAGGCCTTCGTACACTTCGTTGATCTTTCGCTGAAACTCGTCTTGGGCTCAGATAATCCCAAAAGGCAGGCGACGGAACCTGTAGCGTCCAAACGGTGTGTTGAATGTTGTGAGCTTAGATGCCTCTTCTGTGAGCTTGATAGCCTGATCTAGCGTCCATGACACTGAAGTAGTGTGCTCCCGCTAGCTTGTGTGTTATGCTATCTATAGTCGGTAAAGGGTAATGGGGGCGTTTGATAGCCTTGTTCAAGCCTCTTGGGTTGAGGCAATGTCGGAGCTTGACTGTGCGTGGTTTCTCTACCAACACTAACGCGTTTACCCAGTCAGTCGGTTCTGTAACCTTGGTCACTATGTCAGATTGCTCCATGCTCTCCAACTCTACCTTCAGACAGGCACTGGAGAGCAAGGGGAATCTTTCTCGGTGGGTAGACCACAGGGGTTACGTCTGGGTCAAGGTGAATGGTACATTCTCCTAGGAATAATCCTATTCCCGTAGAAACATCAGCAAACTCCTCCAGTAAATTGTCTGTCTCTACTGGTGCTGTCACTGATAAAACTAGCTTGATGAGGTCCATGTCTAAACATGCTAGCACTGCAGGTGCTCTAGTGTCAACAACATAAAAGTCCAACATCATGTCACTTTCCTTGTATTTGCATTTGAAAGTGCATGTGCCTTCTACTGGGAGCTGTTCACCACCATAACTATTCAGTCTGCGCGTGGTGGGCTGTAGCTCGCACTAAAATGTCAAGCAGTGGTACTTATTCAGAGGAATAATGTTTACTTGTGCACCAGTGTCTAGTTTGAACTTTAGCTCTGTGCCTTATGTTCCTGCCTCAATGTCAGCAAAGGCTTGCTCTGTCTCAGATATTTGACTTTTCTGTGTCACTGAATCAATAAACAGTTCATCAGCGTTTGACTCTTTGATTGGCATTTCATCTTCACTTCACTGTTTTTCCACAGTAAGCTCTGCACACTTTTGCAAAGTGATTCCATTTTCCACATTTAATACATTGTTTGCCTTTAGCTGGGCAATTTCCTTGTTCGCCATGCACTTTGTATCCACAATATCCACATGTTTTGGGGCGTTTTGAGTCTGTGTCGCTCTGTTTTGGAGTTATGTCTCTCTTGCACTGCTTGTTCACGTGATGCGCTCGTGCTGCCGTGTGAAATGTTTTTCATCTGAGCCTGTGCTAGGTCGTGAGATCTGGCTATGTCGATAGCTTTATCCAGCGTTACCTCAGACCCAACATTAAAAAGTTTCTCTCTCACTCGCGGTGAGTGTATTCCGAATACAATACGGTCCCTGACCATCTCATCATTGTTTGCATAATCACAGTCTTTCACAAGCAGACGCAGCTCTGTTACAAACTGTTCAAAAGACTCGCTAGCTCCCTGTACTTTCTCATGGAATTTGTACCTAGTGAAAATCGTATTGGTCTTCGGCGCAACATATGCTTCAAAACGATCCTAGTATGTTTTCAGTACCTTTGATTCAGCCTCGGTAAGTGTCCATGTGTTGAAAATATCTCTCCCTTTTTCACTGATCCAGAGGAGCAGGTAGCTGCATTTTCCCCTCTTCTCCTCTGTCCTTCAGAGGACCCGTGAACATTAGCTCCACATGCTGTTTGTACTTACGCCATGCATCGGGTAAGTTTTTAGACTCCCAGTCCATTCGAGGTGAAGGAACTCCAGAAAAATGCATCTTTTAAGACCTTTTACTCTGACACCATGTCTTGTTTTGCACACTTTATACAAAATAATACAATGCAGTACTGCAGGATATTTCTTAAGGTAGCTCTTTATTAGCTAGCTATAACTGGCAAGTTCATGTATCGCCAACCAGGATCAAACTGCCCATGACCTAACCATTTGGGTGGTCTTAACCAATCATAGCACAGTATGATATGGCGGTAAAATGCATCCAATTACAATTCAGTATGTTTACACATATGAATATTACATATACTAAAATGAACTAATAGTATATAGTATGTAGCATATACTCATTAAGTATGTAGTATACAGTATGTTAGTATGGGTATTCGAACACAGCCATAGACTGTCCTCTCTGCTACCGCATGGCAAGCAGTACTGGAGTGCCAATTCTGGGATCAAAAGGCTCCTGAACAGCTTCTACACCCAAGCCATAAGACTGAAAAACAGTTAATCTAAAGGCTACCCGGACTATTTACATTGACCCCCTTATTTTATTTATCATTTTTTTTGCACTGACTCTCTTGCACAGGCTCGATGTACACTCACTGGACTCACTCACTAACCACACAATCACACATAGTACACTGACACTCCAACACACACACACAAAACACATACATTTGCATATTGACGCCCTGCACACACACATATACAGTACATTCACATTCCTTCACACTCTTCACATACACCGCTGCTACTCTCTGTTTATTATCTATGCATAGTCACTTTACCCCTACCTACATTAACTCGAGTCACCAGTACCCCTGCACATTGACTCGGTACTGGTACCCATATTCCTTATTGAAATGTTGAAATGTCTCATTTGCAACTGTGACCTGGCCAAGATAAAGCGTAGCAATTCGACATACACAACAACACAGAGTTACACATGGAATAAACAAAACATACAGTCAATAATACAGTAGAACAAAAGAAAACAAAAAGTCTATATACAGTGAGTGCAAATGAGGTAAGTTAAGGAAATAAATAGGCCATGGTGGCAAAGTAATTACAATATAGCAATTAAACACTGGAATGGTAGATCGGCAGAAGATGAATGTGCAAGTAGAGATACTGGGGTGCAAAGGAGCAAAATAAATTAATAAATACCAGTATGGGGATGAGGTAGGTAGATAGGTGGGCTGGTAGACAGATGGGCTATGTACAGGTGCAGTGATCTGTAAGCTGCTCTGACAGCTGGTGCTTAAAGCTAGTGAGGGAGATGTGAGTCTCCAGCTTCAGAGATTTTTGCGATTCGTTCCAGACATGGGCAGCAGAGAACTGGAAGGAAAGACGACCAAAGGAGGAATTGGCTTTGGGGGTGACCAGTGAGATATACCTGCTGGAGCGCGTGTAATGAGTGGGTGCTGCTATGGTGACCAGTGAGCTGAGATAAGGCGGGGCTTTACCTAGCAGAGACTTGTAGATAACCTGTAGCCAGTGGGTTTGGCGACGAGTATGAAGCGAGGGCCAACCAACGAGAGCGTACAGGTCGCAATGGTGGATAGTGTATGGGGCTTTGGTGACAAAACAGATGGCACTGTGATAGACTGCATCCAGTTTGTTGAGTAGAGTGTTGGAGGCTATTTTATAGATGACATCACCGAAGTCGAGAATCGGTAGGATGGTCAGTTTTACGTATGTTTGGCAGCATAAGTGAAGGATGCTTTGTTGCGACATAGGAAGCCGATTCTAGATTTAATTTTGGATTGGAGATGATTAATGTGAGTCTGGAACTACCTGATAGCACGGGAACGCATAATCGATCGCTGAATTTTAGGTCTCCTCACCCCCACCGGTGATGTCCAAAGATATCCTTTAGGTGTGCGTGCTCAGTAGTAACGTTGAGGGGTGTTTCCATAATAGCCTACATATTTAACAAATAACGATATGTGATATTATCTTTTGATATATTGGACATATAGTATTGGCCATTGGTATAGAACCTAGTGAAAGGAATTGATAATTGGATATGTATGTATTGGAATACCTGTTTGGGAACATTTTGCATTATCCAGCGCTCTCTTCAAATCTGACCACCAAAATCTGCGATATCAGATGTCATGTGACAGGAGCCCTCCACACACACACACACACACACACACACACACACACACACACCATGCAGCCTTTGCAATATTGTTGCCCTAGTTTAGAGCTCTGGATGACACACAGGATGACACACATTCACACACTACTACCGGTATCCTGCATTTGAACAGGCACTGCTTTAAAATTGGATATTGATAATGCTTCAAAATACATTTTACAATAATGCTTTGCAAAACCCTAATTCTGTCTAACAGGGAAGTTTTTCAAATAGAAAATGCTGTATGTAGGATAGATTTGTATACTGGTTATATTTGACCGATACCACTTTACACAGTAATTGAGACCCAAGTCATTGTGTGTTTAAAATGGTTCTACTATCCTTCCTTTTGTTCATTTCCTGTCCATTTCTCTCACTTTGTGATGCCGGGTTCATTGTCCTTGACTTCCCTTTTAGAGCTCTGTGCTGAGAGTTACTCAATCACTGCTCACAAATGTAATTTAAAACTGAGCTGTGAAGTAAAGGAAGCAGACCAGAAGCTCACCTTTTCTATTTGTTGTTTTCAGACAGCCAAGAAACTGACGGGCAGCTTGAAATCAAATGCCATGACCTTGGCAGTACCAAGTGGTGGGATCCATCCTGCAATAAGAGAATAGCAATGTGAGAATAGCATCTTAAAAACAAAATTTGTCCGAGGCCTCCTACAGTGAAAACTCTGAAATTCACTACTCTCATTCATATGCTTGCTCTGCAATCATATTTAGCCTCACATTGAAGCGTTTTACCATGTTCATTTCAAGTAGAGCACAAAACAATTTGATATAAAAAGTTGTATTCATGAGTTTTATTGACAAATGTCAATAAACTAGTAACGTCCGCCAATCAAGAACCTGATGAAAAATGCATTTATAAGAATGTTGTAAGTACAGAAATTGTTTTCTCAGTGGGAAATGGATATCCAACTTGTCAGTGACAACTGCGTGGTCATAATAGTTTTTTTAGCTCAAACCGTTGTGACTTTACAGTCGTTTTTGTGATCCAGTAAACACTCTACGTTGTGGTTCTCCCTCAATCCAGTCCAGTCGAGGCCACGGCCACAGTCGAAAAAATGACTAGCTCCATAAAAAGTGGTCCAGCAGCACATAACCTCCCTAGAGCATCTTCCCCAGACAGCCACATCATTCATCATGACTGTCTGTTTTCTCCACTTCCTCCTTCCTCCAGCCAGACCCCTCCAATCACCACGGAAACACACACACACACACAGACCCCTTTGAATCACCACGAGACACACTAAACCCAGGAGGAAGGAAGTATCATGTTGGTTTGTTTAACGCTTGCTTAGCCTATAGGGTCTTGGAGGCAATTAAACAGTTGCCTAGCGCAGCAGGTCTGACACACTGATATACCTTAGCTATTACACGGGTGTTCCAACACACTGTTCAAGCATGCTGGGCCCGGAAAGAATCTCTGCAAAGTGAAAGCCAATGCCAGACAGAACCATTGGCAAAATGTCGAACCCAAGGTAGCTAAAAGTATGACACGTAATGTAAGAGGATATGGATTTTGTCTTTGAAGTGAATTCGGATAGCACCGTAGGCAGACCTTATTCAAAATCTCTAACTTTCAATCCATGCGGTGTGATGAGATCAAAAGTGGGCACTATAACCGAACCCTGTACTTTTAAGTCCCGGTCAGTCTTGCATCTAGCCCATTTGCTGTGTACTGAGCTCTAATGAGAGCCCCAGTGGATGGGATGGGGATCAGCTGGCCAAGCTGGGACTCTGTAATGAACTCAGTCATGCAAGAGAGGATATAACACTCCAAAATGCTAATCTGACACGGTCAGGGACCATAACATCCCATCCCTGGGAGGCTCTACTCTGCTGGATCCAGGGACTAGTTTCACCTCTCAGTGACCGTACCTCTTACTGTGATTGGTGTATAGCACTGCAACTGTTTACAGTCGTTTTTGTGATCCAGTAAACACTCTACGTTGTGGTTCTCCCTCTGGTGTACAGTCTCCTCTACAGTGAGCTGTTCTAAAGATCTACTGTGTCCCTGTTGGTGTCATTAACCTGCAGTGAGGTTGAGCACCAGGGACCTCTCTGTCACACAGGGTCACACAATGTGGCCCTGACTGTCCTCTAGGATCAGGGCCAGGGGCAGCACCAGAGGGAGTAACTCAATCATATTAAGGTGAACAAACCTCCAGTATACACAACCAAAGGTGGAATTGGGAAGGAACTCTTGGGAGTTCCCAATGTGAAATCAAGTTTGACATGTTTTGTAAGGAGAGAAATTATGCGATTTTGCATTCCCAGAGTGAACTTTTGTCCAATCCGCACCTGAACACCTTGACTCCAGATGGTCTGACATATTGGCTTAGTGTCCAGCATCCGTCTGACTGCCTGAATCAGGTCAGAGTTGTCAAGGACCTCCATCATACTGTAAACAATTCTGTAATTCACATAGGAATGGGCTATATAACATACATTTCATGCCACGGTATATTCCAGATTTATTCACAACTCATTTCTATTTCACAAAATAAATACATTAAAATGGCATGCAGTACATGTGCCATGCTATCCAGCTGCAAAGCACCCTTAGGGGAGAATGTCAGTGTAATAGCAATCTTTCTAGGACCATAATGAGGACAGTGATGGGTTTAGCCACTGAAAAAGACACTCAAATCAGAGAGGAGAGCGTTCTAACCATGGCCCATTAGCATCGGAGACCTCTTTTATTTCAGACCCCCTGAATGGACAGCGTCTTTAGGAAGGTTTGACTAGATGTGGCTCACATTACAAGCACAACTGTGTAACCATGTAGACCTAATTTCCACCACGCATCAGACTTTACGAACATGTGTTTTCTTAAACTCAATATTATCATAAAACAGACAAAAATACCAATCAGGAAACCGTGCCTTCATGAAGCACAAACCCATATCAAATACTGTATTTCTTCTCCATGCTAACAATATTCAGTGAATTTGATCTAGGCCGTTTTTATGTATTCTGGACGAAGCAGACAGACATTGTCAGTCCCCAGGCAGTGATAGGGAGAAACATCACTCAGTGTCCCAGTGGATGGAGGCCTAATGATATAGCTTCTCGGTCAGTTTGTTTCCTATGGACGACTGGAAGGCATCACTAGCTATGCCACAGTAAGTAGGGCAACACACATAGGATTGTTTAGCAGGCCGGTCAGAACATCTTGGTCTCAGATGGGTGTGTAAAATGCCAATACTGTTGGTTGAACAGTTTAACGCATCACTGGCTGAACAAATAAATAGTTTAGTTTGCTAGAAAAGGCTGTCCACCTTAAAAGTATGCCCGTCAATTATTCGTATTACCTAGGTCAGGGATGGGCAACTTTGATGGTGGTGGGGGACACAAAACTTCTGAACTCATCATGAGAGGCCGCAGTTGACCACCACAATTCTACACATTTTGCCATAGGGGGGAGAGAAATGTTTGCAGTTTTAATATGATATCTGAATGAGACTGACTAACAAAATCAATGGGGGCGAGGGGGGGTCCTTTGCCCACCCGTGACTTAGGGCTTATGCTGTGCAGTGGGCTGCGACATTCAGTAGAGCTGAGTCAACACAGAACACAGAACTACACAACATTTCTTTCTGAGTTCTAACCTGGTCCCAAAACTGTTTTGCCGTCTTGCCATGACCATAGGAGTTGGCAAGACAGCACAAACAAATATGGATCTAGGCTAATGATGTTCCACTCTCCAGGGGTAAATCCCTGATATCAAGAGAAACACATTTACGCTCATCTCCATTCCTGTCAATCTCAGGAACCAGATTCACCAGCCCGTGACTTTACTAAACATAACAGAATTGCGACCCAAGTCCAAGAGTCAATCCGGAGACATGGAGACACTCAGCCAGGTGAAATTAACTGTCCTATGGATACAAAAGGGTAATGAATAATTTATAAACCTCTCTCAGTGTAAGGGAATTGCCAGAGCCAGGAAAGCCAGGGTATCACGAGGAGATGAGAGTGGATTTAAACAGAGTTTCTTGTGTCTCTGTGGTTATGCTTTATATTATACCTTCTATCTGGCTCTAGATTACACTATTCTCTATCGTACTCCACTTAAGTGGAGAACAGGTAGGTGGCAGGTAGCCTAGCGGTTAAGAGTGTTGCTGGTTCAAATCCCTAAGCCAAATAATTGAAAAAATCTGCCAATGTGCCCTGGAGCAAGGCACTTAACCCTAATTCTGGGTTTTCCAAACTTGGTCCTGGGGACCCCAAGAGGTGAACACTTTGGTTTTTGCTCTAGCACTACACAGCTGATTCAAATAATCAACAAATCTTCAAGCTTTGATTATTTGAATTAGCTGTGTAGTGCTAGGGCCAAAACCAAAATGTGCACCCCTCTGTGTCCCCATGACGGAGTTTGGGAAACACTGTCTTAATTGCACCTGTAAGCCGCTCTGGATAAGAGCGTCTGAGGATAAGAGCGTCTGTGGATAAGAGCGTCTGTGGATATGAGCGTCTCTGGATACGAGCGTCTCTGCTAAATGACAAAACATATATATATATTTTTTAATTTTTTATTTTTTTAGGCACAGAGAACAGAGAAGAGCCTGCTCCCTGTGAGCATGGCTGTTATAGTTACCACGATCCTTCTATACCTTCAGTGTACCAACTGGAGTGCCAGTTGGGTTGTTTTTTGTTGTTGTTGACTGTTCTATTTGAATCATATTTGAACCCAGGTCTGCTATGGAGCATGAGCAACCTACCGTGCTAGGGTCTAGGAACCAGCTGAAACAGCTCTACCCATGCGAGGCGCACTCGTTGACATGCTTTTCATACTACACATAGTTGCTGGAACTGTGCTGGAAAGGGCAACGTGAAAAAGGAAACGTCACAGCCAGCACAGCCTTACCCATTGGAGGCACATGGCAGCTTTAGAAGGTGCTCTGCTCTCGTCTCCATCCAGATGATCTATGGATCTGTTCATCTGCTCTGCTATCTTTGCATTATTAATAAGGAGTGTGGTGAATGAGATTATTAATAGATTTAAAGTGGAACTTACAGCATTTGAGCAACATGTTATTAAAATCTGCTCATATACACCCCCATGAAGAATATGACCATTTTCCGACAAGCTAGCACATAGATATGGTCATTTTCAATTTTTTCATAAATTCATAGAATGTTTGGGAATTTCGTGTAGTAAGGCATTTGTGAACATTCTATAGCAATGTAGAGTGGGAAACCGGCCTTGCATTTGGACAATTAATAGACACACCACTGTCCAGGACCGGAGTCTACGCAGACCGGTGCGCCCAAGCCAATCAGAGAGACAGTAGGCCTATATGCAAATAAGCTATTTGCAACAAGGGCTTGCCATCATTCCCTTTGAACTGGACTGTGTGTTTACAGGCAGTAGCAACTTTAGATCATTAGAACGCATTCGCCCAAAACCACAAAATGCACCTGAATAGATTTCTGGAAACATGTAAATACCACGGGAGTCCTGTTACATTTGGGAACTTCACAATCCTATTGATCAAACGACCATTGAAAAGGTAAGCTCTCTCTCCCCCAGTTGCCTACGCACATCAACAACAAGATAAACAACTAATGCTAGCCAGAGCGAGATGAGCTAAAAATCTAACGAGGGAACTCTCTCAAACTTTTTCAGCTAGTTGGGCGTCAGAATTGCACTGATAAACGATGGGGAATAGTTACTATTCAATAGTAGCCTGCTCATCTATCTGCAGATTGCCTGCCAATGCTTGTCCAAAAAACTGAATGGGAACTAGGCTGCCAGCCCACCCATTTGATTAATGCCAAATACATTTAATTGACAACAAAGAGATATGCTAACTGTGGATAACAGTCGTTAAAGTTCAGCATAGCTAGCAAAGCAATTCACATTTCTTGCTAGCTAACCAAATGACACCTGCAGCATTTCAGCTGTAGCCAACAAAAAACACCCTCCCAGCAACTAGCTAGCTTTTTAACGTTAGGCTCTGTGTTTTTAGCTTGCTAAATTAACTAGCTAGTTACAAAAATACATACGCTAGCCCAGGGATGCCAAACACAATCAGCGAATGGGCCATAATGAAAAAACACAACGAATCGAGGACCAGACAAAGCATATTTGTTTTCACAAAAAAAGTGCAACTGCGACCCAAACTGGTCATTGTTTTATTTGAAAACATATGGCCCGTAATAATGTCCACTTACAGTGCATTCGGCAAGTATTCAGACCCTTTGACTTTTTCCACATTTTGTTAAGTCACAGCCTTATTCTAAAATGTAATCAATTGTTTTTTTCCCCTCATCAATCTACACACAATACCTGTCACGTTCTGACCTCTATTTCCTTTGTTTTGTATTTATTTAGTATGGTCAGGGCGTGAGTTGGGTGGGCAGTCTATGTTTGTTTTTCTATGTTTTGGGGCAGTTCTATGTTTTCGGCCTAGTATGGTTCTCAATCAGAGGCAGGTGTCATTAGTTGTCTCTGATTGAGAATCATACTTAGGTAGCCTGGGTTTCACTGTGTGTTTGTGGGTGATTGTTCCTGTCTTTGTGTTTGCACCAGATAGGGCTGTTTTGAGTTCTCACGTTTCTTGTTTTCGTTAGTTTGTTCATGTATCGTGTCTTCATTAAAATACAATGAACAACCACCACGCTGCTTTTTGGTCCGCTTCTACTTCACAACAAGAGAACCGTTACAGAATCACCCACCACAACAGGACCAAGCGGTGTGGTAATGGGCAACGGAGAAAGCAGCAGCAGGAGCAGCGCGAGGAGGTATGGACATGGGAGGAGGAATTAGACGGAAGAGGACCCTGGGCTCAGCCAGGAGAATATCGCCGTCCCAAAGAAGAACTGGAGGCGGCGAAAGCGGAGAGGCGCTGGTATGAGGAGGCAGCGCGGCGTCGTGGATGGAAGCCCGGGAGTCAGCCCCAAAAATTTCTTGGGGGGGGGCTAACAGGGTGTATGGCTACGCCAGGTAGGAGACCTGAGCCAACTTCCTGTGGTTACCGGGGGGCTGGAGAGACCGGGCAGGCACCGTGTTCTGCTGTGGAGCGTACGGTGTCCCCAGTGCGGGTGCACAGCCCGGTGCGGTACATTCCAGCTCCGCGTATCGGCCGGGCTAGAGTGGGCATCGAGCCAAGTGCCATGAAGCCGGCTCTACGCATCTGGTCTCCAGTGCGTCTCCTTGGGCCGGCTTACATGGCACCAGCCTTGCGCACGGTGTCCCCGGTTCGCCTGCATAGCCCAGTGCGGGCTATTCCACCTCGCCGCACTGGCAGGGCGACCGGGACCATTCAACCGGGTAAGGTTGGGCAGGCTCGGTGCTCAAGAGCTCCAGTGCGCCTGCACGGCCGGTCTATCCGTCACCACCTCCACGCACCAGCCCTCCGGTGGCAGCTCCCCGTACCAGGCTGTCTCTCCGGCCCATCCTTGCAGGGGCTCCCTCCTCTCCGGCGCTGCCGGAGTCTCCCGCCTCTCCGGCGCTACCAGAGCCTTCCTCCTCTCCAGCGCTGCCGGAGTCTCCCGCCTGTTCGGCGCTAGGAGAGCTACTCAGCCCAGCGTTGCCGGAGCTTCCCGTCTGCCCAGCGCCATCTGAGCTTCCCGTCTGCCCAGCGCCAGCGCCGCCCGTCTGCCCAGCGCCGCCCGTCTGCCCAGCGCCGCCAGTGCCGCCCGTCTGCCCAGCGCCGCCAGTGCCGCCCGTCTGCCCAGCGCCGCCAGTGCCTCCCGTCTGCCCAGCGCCGCCAGTGCCGCCCGTCTGCCCAGCGCCGCCAGTGCTGCCCGTCTGCCAGGAGCCGCCAATGCCGCCCGTCAGCCAGGAGCCGCCAGTGCCGCCCGTCAGCCAGGAGCCGCCAGTGCCGCCCGTCAGCCAGGAGCCGCCAGTGCCGCCCGTCAGCCAGGGGCCGCCAGTGCCGCCCGTCAGCCAGGGGCCGCCAGTGCCGCCAGTCAGCCAGGTGCCGCCAGTCAACCAGGGGCCGCCAGTGCCGCCAGTCAGCCAGGGGCCGCCAGTCAGCCAGGGGCCGCCAGTGCCGCCAGTCAGCCAGGGGCCGCTAGAGCCCCTCTGTCCCGAGCAGCTGTCCCTCTGTCCCGAGCAGCTGTCCCTCTGTCCCGAGCAGCTGTCCCTCTGTCCCGAGCATCTGTCCCTCTGTCCCGAGCAGCTGTCCCTCTGTCCCGAGAAGCTGCCCCTCTGTCCCAAGCAGCCCCTCTGTCCAGTGGGGTCATTGAGAGGGGTGGGCATGGTGAGTAAGCCACGGAGGCGGACAATAAGGCGGACTAAGACAATGGCAAAGTGGGGTCCGCGTCCCGCGCCAGAGCCGCCACCGCGGACAGACGCCCACCCAGACCCTCCCCTATAGGTCAAGGTTTTGCGGCCGGAGTCCGCACCTTGGGGGGGGGGGTACTGTCACGTTCTGACCTCTATTTCCTTTGTTTTGTATTTATTTAGTATGGTCAGGGCGTGAGTTGGGTGGGCAGTCTATGTTTGTTTTTCTATGTTTTGGGGCAGTTCTATGTTTTCGGCCTAGTATGGTTCTCAATCAGAGGCAGGTGTCATTAGTTGTCTCTGATTGAGAATCATACTTAGGTAGCCTGGGTTTCACTGTGTGTTTGTGGGTGATTGTTCCTGTCTTTGTGTTTGCACCAGATAGGGCTGTTTTGAGTTCTCACGTTTCTTGTTTTCGTTAGTTTGTTCATGTATCGTGTCTTCATTAAAATACAATGAACAACCACCACGCTGCTTTTTGGTCCGCTTCTACTTCACAACAAGAGAACCGTTACAATACCCCATACTGACAAAGTAGAAACAGGATTTTAAACATTTTTGCAAATATATACTTTTTTTTTTTACTGAAAAAATCACATTTACATAAGTATTCAGACCCTTTACTTAGTACGCTGTTGAAGCAACTTTGGCAGCGATTACAGCTTTGAGTCTTATTGGGTATGACGCTACAAGCTTGGCACACCTGTATTTTGGGAGTTTCTCCCATTCATCTCTGCAGATCATCTCAAGCTCTGTCAGGTTGGATGGGGAGTGTTGCTGCACAGCTATTTTCAGGCCTCTCCAGAGATGTTCGATTGGGTTCAAGTCGGGGCTCTGGCTGGGCCACTCAAGGACATTCAGAGACTTGTCCCAAAGCCACTCCTGCGTTGTCTTGGCTGTGTGCTTAGGGTCGGTGTGCTGTTGGAAAGTGAACCTTTGCCCCAGTCTGATGTCCTGAGCGCTCTGGAGAAGCTTTTCATCAAGGATCTCTCTGAACTTTGCTTCATTCATCTTTTCCCCAATCCTAGTCTCCCAGTCCCTGCCACTGAAAAACATCCCCACAGTATGATGATGCCACCACTATGCTTCATCATAGGGATGGTGCCAGTTTTCCTCCAGATGTGAGGCTTGGCATTCAGGCCAAAGAGTTCAATATTGGTTTCATCGGACCAGAGAATCTTGTTTCTCCTGGTCTGAGAGTCCTTCAGGTGCCTTTTGGCAAAGTCCAGGTGGGCTGTCACGTGCCTTTTACTGAGGAATGGCTTCCGGCAGGCCACACTACCATAAAGGCCTGATTGGTGGAGTGATGCAGATATGGTTGTCCTTCTGGAAGGTTCTTCCATCTCCACAGGGGAACTCTGGAGCTCTGTCAGAGTGAGTGTTCTTGGTCACCTCACTGACCAAGGCACTTTTTTTTATTTTTTAAACAAAGTAGGCAAGTTGAGAACTAGTTCTCATTTACAATTGCGACCTGGCCAAGATAAAGCAAAGCAGTTCGACACATACAACGACACAGAGTTACACATGGAGTAAAACAAACATACAGTCAATAATACAGTGGAAACAAGTCTATATAAGATGTCAGCAAATGAGGTGAGATAGGGGAGGTAAAGGCAAAAAAAAGGCCTTGGTGGCAAAGTAAATACAATATAGCAAGTAAAGCACTGGAATGGTAGATTTGCAGTGGAAGAATGTGCAAAGTATAATTCAAAATAATGGGGTGCAAAGGAGCAAAATAAATAAAATGAATGCAGTAGAGAAAGAGGTAGTTGTTTGGGCTAAATTATAGGTGGGCTATGTACAGGTGCAGTAATCTGTGAGCTGCTGTGACAGCTGGTGCTTAAAGCTAGTGAGGGAGATAAGTGTTTCCAGTTTTAGAGATTTTTGTAGTTCGTTCCAGTCATTGGCAGCAGAGAACTGGAAGGAGAGGCGGCCAAAGAAAGAATTGGTTTTGCTGGTAACCAGAGAGATACTGTACACCTGCTGGAGCGCATGCTACAGGTGGGTGATGCTATGGTGACCTGCGAGCTGAGATAAGGGGGGACTTTACCTAGCAGGGTCTTGTAGATGACATGGAGCCAGTGGGTTTGGCGACGAGTATGAAGCGAGGGCCAGCCAACAAGAGCGTACAGGTCGCAATGGTGGGTAGTATATGGGGCTTTGGTGACAAAACGGATGGCACTGTGATAGACTCCATCCAATTTGTTGATTAGGGTATTGGAGGCTATTTTGTAAATGACATCGCCGAAGTCGAGGATTGGTAGGATGGTCAGTTTTACAAGGGTATGTTTGGCAGCATGAGTGAAGGATGCTTTGTTGGGAAATAGGAAGCCAATTCTAGATTTAACTTTGGATTGGAGATGTTTGATGTGGATCTGGAAGGAGAGTTTACAGTCTAACCAGATACCTAGGTATTTGTAGTTGTCCACGTATTCTAAGTCAGAGCCGTCCAGAGTAGTGGGCAGGTGCAGGCGGGCAGGTGCAGGCAGCGATCGGTTGAAGAGCATGCATTTAGTTTTACATGTATTTAAGAGCAATTGGAGGCCACAGAAGGGGAGTTGTATGGCATTGAAGCTTGCCTGGAGGGTTGTTAACACAGTGTCCAAAGAAGGGCCAGAAGTATACAGAATGGTGTCGTCTGAGTAGAGGTGGATCAGAGACTCACCAGCAGCAAGAGCGACATTTTTGATGTATGCAGAGAAAAGAGTCGGTCCAAGAATTGAACCCTGTAGCACCCCCATAGAAACTGCGAGAGAGGTCCGGACAGCAGACCCTCCGATTTGACACACTGAACTCTATCAGAGAAGTAGTTGGTGAACCAGGCGAGGCAATCATTTGAGAAACCGAGGCTGTCGAGTCTGCCGATGAGGATGTGGTGATTGACAGAGTCGAAAGCCTCGGCCAGATCAATGAATATGGCTGCACAGTAATGTTTCTTATCGATGGCGGTTAAGATATAGTTTAGGACCTTGAGCGTAGCTGAGGTGCACCCATGACCAGCTCTGAAACCAGATTTCATAGCAGAGAGGGTATGGTGAGATTCGAAATGGTCGGTAATTTGTTTGTTGACTTGGCTTTTGAAGACCTTAGAAAGGCAGGGTAGGATAGATATAGGTCTGTAGCAGTTAGGGTCAAGAGTGTCCCCCCCTTTGAAGAGGGGGATGACCGCAGCTGCTTTCCAATCTTTGGGAATCTCAGATGACATGAAAGAGAGGTTGAACAGGCTAGTAATAGGGATGGTAACAATTTCGGCAGATCATTTTAGAAAGAAAGGGTCCAGATTGTCTAGCGCGGCTGATTTGTAGGGGTCCAGATTTTGAAGCTCTTTCAGAACATCAACTGACTGGATTTGGGAGAAGGAGAAATGGGGAAGGCTTGGGCGAGTTGCTGTGGGGGGTGCAGTGCTGCCGGGGTAGGGGTAGCCAGGTGGAAAGCATGGCCAGCCGTAGGAAAATGCTTATTGAAATTCTCAATTATAGTGGATTTATCAGTGGTGACAGTGTTTCCTATCTTCAGTACAGTGGGCAGCTGGGAGGAGGTGTTCTTATTCTCCATGGACTTTACAGTGTCCCAGAACTTTTTTGAGTTAGTGTTGCAGGAAGCAACCGACCGCTTGAAAAAGCTAGCCTTGGCTTTTCTAACTGCCTGTGTATAATTGTTTCTAGCTTCCCTGAAAAGCTACATATCACGGGGGCTGTTCGATGCTAATGCAGAACGCCATAGAATGTTTTTGTGTTGGTTAAGGGCAGTCAGGTCTGGAGAGAACCAAGGGCTATATATGTTCCTGGTTCTACATTTCTTGAATGTGGCATGCTTATTTAAGATGGTTAGGAAGGCATTTAATTAATTTTTATTTTTTTAAATGATTCCTTAGTTTTGCCGTGCGGCCAGCTCTAGGAAGAGTCTTGGTGGTTCCAAACTTCTTCCATTTAAGAATGATGGAGGCCACTGTGTTCTTGGGAACTTTCAATGCTGCAGAAATGTTTTGGTACCCTTCCCCAGATCTGTGCCTTAACACAATCCTGTCTTGGAGCTCTAAGGACAATTCCTTCAACCTCATGGCTTGTTTTTTTCTCTGACATGCACTGTCAACTGCGGGACCTTATATAGTCAGGTGTGTACCGTTCCAAATCATGTCCAATCAATTGAATTTACCACAGGTTGGACTCCAATCAAGTTGTAGAAACTTCTCAAGGATGATCAATGGAAACAAGATGCGCCCGAGGTCAATTTCGAATATCATAGCAAAGGGTCTGAATACTTACGTAAATAAGGTATTTCTGTGTAGATTGATGAGGGAAAACAATTATTTAATCCATTTTAGATTAAGGCTGTAACAAAATAAAATGTGAAAAAAGTCAAGAGGTCTGAATACTTTCCAAATACACTGAACATAGGACGCTGTATATAGCATTTGAACATGTTAAAACAACAGAGGAAAAGCATTTGTCCAGCCTTTTCTGCTAGCCTGCAGATGTGCATAATATGCTGCGACCCTAATCAAAAATGATTTAATTAATAACTCCAAATAACAAAAACTTTAATATAAGTTGTTGTAACATTTAAACTTAAAACATGTTTTTTTTTTTTTTTTTTGCACTGCATGGATTACTGGTGTGGTTGAATGCAGCATTGCTGTACGATGTACTCAAAATGTATTGTAGTTGAGTAGCCTAGGCTACTGCTCAAATCTTGCTCTAATAGGACTACATCAAATGTCGAACTCATTCCACGGAGGACCTGGGTGTCTGCGGGCTTTTGCTCCACCCTTGCACTTGATGTACTTAATTAGTAAGGAACTCCCCTCATCTGGTTGTCTAGGTTTAAATTGAAAGGAAAAAACAAAATCTGCAGACACTCGGCATTCTGTGGAATGAGTTTGACACTGGCCTACATGTTTCTATTTTGCATTTTGTTGCAGGTTTAGTTTTTTGCTTATTCATTGTCGAGCTTTAAAAACCGAAGGCCGAATGCACAATTTCAGTAGCCTAGCTAGGACTGTGGCATGTGTCTGTACACTTTCCCACCGCTGAGTGCTGTAAACAGGACACACGAAAACAGCGCAATTGTTGAAGTTGAATTCACCTATGCAGGCTGTAATTTCATAAAGAATATGACTCAACGGTTGACTCATCTAGACTCGCTTGTGTGTCCTATTTGGCCCGCGGGCCTTGTCTTTGACACATGTGCGCTAGCCTATTAGCCACATTATGACTGACTTGTGATCTTTGCCCTTGCTAGTTTGATTGTATTGACATTCCCAGCCTTAATTACAGTCGCCCGTTTTTGGACAAAATATTGAGTAATTAAAACTGAAACGGTGCATCACGAATGGGTGGCAGCAGCAAACAATGTACCAGGCCGCTGTGATTTAAAACCTGATAGCAATATTTTTGGGACTACTAAAAAATGTATCGGTGAATTATATTAATTATATTGTTCTGCCAAAAATGCCTTACTGTATCTATTTTTAAAACCTCTCATAAAGTTGGGTTTGAAGCATAAACTGGGAATTTGATATTTTTCGCTGATATTATGATTGTGAATATTTCATATCTGCAAAGTAGTTCAAACGCTGTCAGTTCCCCTTTAAATATTGATCAGCTCTTTCCTTCATTAGCAACATTACATTACCCTGCTGTGGCAAAGGTAGTCTTGTGCAATGGAAATTATGGAGGTATGTAAAAGAACAATATTGCATGACTATATTGTATGTATTAAGCCTGTCGTGTGTGTGTTGTGTGGTGGGGCTGGTTAGAGTACTGGGCACAAAACACTTCTTATGCAAAAACTTATCAAGCATCTTATGAAGAAAAAGAAGATAGTTCATTGCAAGTGCAATTCCTCAACAGTTTTCTTATGAACTTCTCAAATATATTGTAACAACCCTGGGTTTATAAGCGCAGAAATCGACTCTGCCGCACGAGCATGCTTTTGCGGCACAGTCGATAGCGCGCCGGACCTCGGGCTAGAAGGTTGAGGGTTCAAGACCTGCTCCCTGCTGTTTCATTACAATATTCTTACAAATCTTCTTAACATGTTTGTTGCTAGGCAACCGTTTCAACTAGCTATCTAGCTAGCAATTGCAATCATGTCAGCATGTCAGCAATCAGCATATTTCTTAATGAGATCAATGTTCTAAAACATGTTCTAGGGTTTAAAATAATAAATACGGAACATTTCAGATCAAATTTGTGAATGAATTAAACATGTTCAATTGCTTTCATGAGCTTTTTCTCTCACTGCCTTGAGTTTAAGACAAGGGTCATCAGGAATCAAGGTAAGACCCAAGTGCAGACTGTGTGAAGTAACACTGTTTATTGTAACAACAGGGGCAGGCAAACGACAGGTCAAGGCAGGCAGGGGTCGATATTCCAGAGTAGAGGCCAAGGTACAGGACGGCAGGCAGGTTCAGGGTCAGGTCAGGCAGAGGTCGGTAATCAAGAGGTGGAGCAAAGGTACAGGATGGCAGGCAGGCTCAGGGTAAAGAGTCAGGACAGGCAATGGTCAAAACCAGGAGGGCTAGAAAAAAGAGACTGGGGAAATGCAGAAGCTGAGAAACAAACCGCTGGTTGACTTGACAAACAAGGCGAACTGGCAACAGACAGAGAACACGGGTATAAGTACCCAGGGGATAAGTGGGTAAGATGGGTGACACCTGGAGGGGGTGGAGACAAGCACAAGGACAGGTGAAACAGATCAGGGTGTGACAAGGGTTTAGTTATCTTGGTATTTCAAATAACTTTATTTTCAAGAATCTAATTTCTTGTTAACTTTTTGCTAAAGAAGAAACATAAGAAATAGCGCAATAACATTTCCAATAACCTTTTTGAGGAATAACACGTTTGCTTAACTTTCTTCTTAAGTTTATAGTTAAGGGAAAAATAGCAGTTAGCAGGATTGGTGGGTCCACTGCGGGACAGTTGAGCTAACGTAGGCAAATGCAATTAGCATGAGGTTGTAAGTAACAAGAACATTTCCCAGGACATTGACATATCTGATAATGGCAGAAAGCTTAAATTCTTGTTAATCTAACTGCACTGTCCAATTTACAGTAGCTATTACAGTGAAATAATACCATGCTATTGTTTGAGGAGAGTGCACAGTTTTGAACATGAAAAGTTATTCATAAACAAATTAGGCACATTTGGACAGTCTTGATACTACATTTTGAACAGAAATGCAATGGCTCATTGGATCAGTCTAAAACTTTGCACATACACTGCTGCCATTTAGTGGCCAAAATCTGAATTGCATCTGGGCTGGAATAATACATTATGGCCTCTCTCTTGCATTTCAAAGATGATGGTACAAAAAAAAAAGATTGGTTTTGTCTTTGTATTATCTTTTACCAGATATAATGTGTTATTCTCCTACATTCCTTTCACATTTCCACAAACTTAACAGTGTTTCCTTTCTAATGGTACCAAGAAAATGCATATCCTTGCTTCAGGGCCTGAGCTACAGGCAGTTAGATTTGGGAATGTCATTTTGGGTGAAAATTGAAAAAAAAGGGGTCCGTTCCTTAAGAGGTTTAAGAACCAATTTGTTCTTAACAAGGTTTTGTGAATCTGGGCCCTGGACTGTGACAATTAAGGTAACCAGGTCGCAGTTGTAAACAAGAACTTGTTCTCAACTAGCCTACCTGGTTAAATAAAGGTGAAATAAAATAAAATAAAAAAATATTGTCTCTGTATAATGGGGTGATGAAGATGTATTAGATTTGTATGGTAGAAAGAAAGCATCCATTGGGGTGGGGGGAATAAACGTATGCTGTCTGAGGTTATCTAAGTGAGCTGTGGGGGACCTACAGTGCCTAGTTGAAGTTTACACACCCCTTGCACATTTTGCTGCCTACAAATGTAATCAAAAGTTGATTGAATTAGATTTTGTTTTTACTGATGTACACAACCTATTCCATATTTTAAAAGGGAAAGAAAAATTATAGAAAATCTTCCAAATTAATAATAAAATACAAAAACAAAGATTTCTTGATTGCTTATAACTTCACACCGTGGTAGAAGCACCTTTGGCAGCCATTACAGCTGTAAATCATTTTGAATAAGATTCCTAGGGAAACATACAGTATACCCATTGTTTTAGTCCAAATTTCTCAAGATCAGTACATTTGGTTGGGAGTCATTGATTGACAGCAATTGTCAAACCTTGTCTGATTTACTTTTTGGCCTAAATTAAAAACCACAGGCTTGGGTCAAATCCAACACTACACAACACAGAGTGAAATCCTTTGTATTTTCAAGTATTGTGGTGGCAGCATCGTGTTATGGGGATGCTTGTCACCAGCAGGGACTGGGAAGTTTATCAGGATTTGATTTGATCTGTATAAATAAAGCTTGATTTGTCAGCATCAAAATAAATATGAAAGGAGGAAAGCTCAGTTAAAAAGTTTGAGGATACCCTGCCTTCAGTCTTCTGAATACCTAACCCTGGGATTGCGTTTTTAATGCCAAGGACACACCAGAATGGTTTTCCAATAGCTGTTGAGTGTTCCTGGATGGTCCAGTCTCAGTGATGACTTAAACCTGCTCGAAAAAACTATGGTTATATGCTGCCCTAAGAGTTGTACAACATTGGTAGAATCTTATTCAAAATCATTTACAGCTGTAATGGCTGCCAAAGGTGTTTTCACCAAGTATTAACTCTGGGGTGTGAAGACAAACTCAAGAAAACTCAAGAAACAAACTCAAGAAATTCATTATAAACAAATTACATAACTGTTCTTTCACTTTGATAATGTGGAGTACGTTGTGTAGATCAGCAGGGAAAAAAATCAAATGTATTCCCTTTTTGGATTTCATTTTAAGGCAGCAAAATGTGAAGACTAGTGTAAGGGATGTGCAGACTTTCACTATGGACTGTAAGGTCTATGTGGAGGATTATCTAGATTGTGTGATTATGTTATACGACAGAAAGCATCCAGTGTTGGTGGAGAAACCCTTAAGTTACGCCGTTGTGTAATACATTCTAAGTGAGCTGTAGAGGTCAGGTAGTGGGTGTGACATCCATCCGTTTGTCACAGCGATGCAGAGCCACCAGGATTTCCTACAGATTAAAAGTGCCATCCCGTAAAACCCTCTCGTCTCTGCTGCCGTTGCTATGGAGGCCATGCTTGGAAACCCCATAGGACCTTCCGCCCAGTATAACAGTGATGGAAAAAAAAAAACGTCTCTCCCGATATAATATCGCATGCTTGGAAAAATGCTGCTGTCCTAAAAACTCATTGAAGAAACAAATCAATTATAGCCGTACTGTGAATTCCTGGTAGGCTGCATGGTCTGCTGGGAATAGTAGACTTAGAGGAAGTAAACCAGATATGTGCATTCAAAGGAGAAACACCCCACTGAGCACAGATGGCAGTTCATCTATTTTTGATTTACATTTGGTTGAGTTGTCAACTAGCGTGAATTCAATGTGAAAGTAATCATTGGATTTAGGTTAAAAGTTGGTTGAATTTTTTTTTGAATTTCCCTTACGTTGGTGACTATTTGCAAGTCGATTGATTCCAACATTGATTCCATTCAGACTTCCACATTCATTCATCACATAGATTTTTTGGGGTTGAAATGGAATGGAATCAATGTTGATTCAACCAGTTTTTGCCCAGTGGGACACACTTTGCTGAATGAGTAAATGTATCTAACAGAGGAAGGATGTTCCTAACACCAGGTACTGCTGTTCTGCCTCCCTTTAGTGTGCTACTCCCTGTACTAAAGCCAGGTACTGCTCCCTTCCTTACATTTTTGATGGTAATGCTTGAATGCTACAACAGAAAATGGAACAGAAACTATGTGCACATGTGATGTTCAAAACGTAATGCAAAGGATATGTACAGTACTAAATAAGTAACCAAATGAACACATTTCCCCTCAGGGATTACTAAAGTATTTAGCCTCCTAATGGTGGTGTTGGTATACACCTAGAAAAAAAGGGTTCCAAAATGGTTCTGTGGCTGTGCCCATAGGAGAACCGTTTTTGGGTCCAGATAGAACCATTTTTTTGGTTCCAGGTAGAACTCTTTTGGGTTCCATGTAGAATCCTCTGTATAAAGGGTTCTACCTGGAACCAAAGGGGTTCTTCAAATGGCTCTCCTATGGGGACAGTTGAAAAACCCTTTTTTGGTTCTAGATAACACCATTTTCTTCTAAGAGTGTACAGTTGTCCCATTTGTGCTTAGATAAGGATGGGACAGATAGTGACTACGCTCTCTGTTGCTGATGTGAGTAAGACCTTTAAACAGGTTCACAACATTCACAAGGCTGGGAACAATCGTCCCATAGCACTCACATCTGCCATGACATTTTTTGAAAGGCTGGTCATGGTTCACATCAACACTATCATTCCAGACAGCCTGGACCCACTCCAATTCGCCCCAACAGATCCACAGATGACTCACTTCCTTTTGCACTCCACACTGCTCTCTCCCACCTGGGCAAGAGGAACGACCTATGTGAGAATGCCGCTCATTGACTACAGCTCAGCGTTCCACACCATAGTGCCCTCCAAGCTCATCACTAAGCTGGGACTGAACCCTGGGACTGAACACCTCCCTCTGCAACTGGATCCTGGACTTCCTGACGGCCCGCCTCCAGTCCAGCTGAACGTGAACTACAGGAAATGGAGGGGCCGATCATGCCCCCATTCACATCGATGGGGCTGTCCTGGAGCGTGTCGAAAGCTTCAAGTTCCACGCTGTCCACATCACTAACGATCTATCATGGTCCACACACACAAACACAGTTATGAAGAGGGCACAGCAACACCTCTTCCCCCTCAGGAGGCTGAAAATACTTGGCATGGGCCCTCAGATCCTCAAAAGGTTGCACGAATGAGAGCATCTTGAATGGCGCTGCATCAGCGCTTGTTATGGCATCTGACCTCAAGGAGCTACAGAGGGTAGTGCATATGGCCCAGTACATCACTGGGGCCGAGCTCCCTACCATCCAAGACCTCTATACCAGGCAGTGTCAGAGGAAAGCCCTGCAAATTGTCAAAGACTTCAGCCACCCAAGTCATAGACTGTTCTCTCTGCTACCGCATGGCAAGCGGTACCGATGCACCAAGTCTGGAACCAACAGCACCCTGAACAGTTTCTGACTTAAAGCCATAAGATAAATAGTTAACAAAATAGCTAGCAGCATTGACGCATTTTGCACAAACTTTTTTTTGACTCATCACATCACATGCTGCTACTGCTACTGTTTATTATCTATCCTGTTGCCTGGTTACTTTATTCATAGTTATATGTGAATGTCTGCCTCAATTGCCTCGTGCCCCTGCACATGGACTCAGTGCACCGTGTTTATAGCTAAGTTATTCTTACTCATTGTGTATTTCTTATTCATGTTATTATTATTACGTGTTATTACTTTTCTATTATTAATCTATTTGATAATGAAATGTGGTATTAGCATTTCTCAATTAAGGTCCTCCGATCCCTTCAGTACTTGTATACCTGATTGTGCCTGTTTGTTCAACATCAACAAGGTCTACAATGGCACTATTTGCATTGGGGAATGAACTTCACATCTGTTAATCATTGTAGTCTTATGAAATTTGGTATTAATGATACTGAAAGTGAATACATAGGGAGATTGGGGGAGCAGCTTGGAGACACTGTCCTGGCCATAGAGATAGTGTTATTTGTAATTCTATGGCTCTGGCGTGCAAACAGCTCACAGCCTGGAAGCTAGCCCAGTGACTTTGAAAGGACACAGATAAATGTGTCAATAAGCTATAAGTTGTGTGTTCCTCCACACCCTGCCTGCCAGCTAGCCAGTCACATTCTACTCTCTTTCTCCCCTCTGACTATATCTCTCTCTCTCTCCCTCCCCCCTCTCTCTCTCTCCCTACCTCAGCCACACCAATGCTTTCGATTGATTATTCATCATCCAGATAGAGTAACAAAACACACTCTGTCCTCATCACCTATGGCAGATTTATAAACCTGGCAATAAAAACATGTAAAAGTAACTCAAGCCACCCTCCCGATATGACAATGAGTGAATGAACTACAAAATTGAAGTTGTTAAAGGGAGGAGAAATGGGCAGCTGCTTCGGCCAAAGGACATAAACAACATACAAAGTGAATACATCCCAAACGGCACCCTATCTCCTACATGGCCCATAGGCTCCGGGTCAAAAGTAGGGCAGTATACAGGGAATAGGGTGCCATTTGGGAGAAACCCAGTATCTCAAGGTGAGACAGTTTTCTGTCAAGAGACATTATGTACAACTGTGTTCACCATCATTGACAGACTGGTAGATGGTAAGTGATTTCATATTTCTGACAATAATTATTTAGAAGTAGGCTAATATTTGACATATGGGGGAAAAAATTATTGCATTTGACAGATTGTGATATTTCATTGGGCTATTTCCTTTATAGTGTGTTTGTGTACTCTTGTTAGGAACATAGCATACATAGCAATAAGTGAGCTTGAAAGTGTAATTGGTAAATTGTCATTACTGTTGAAGATTCAGTAATTGACCAATTAGGCTAATGGCCACACCCACGTTTTTACTGCAAAGCCAGCAATGCCATAAAGTATTATAATTTACTTAAAATGTCAAATCTATTGCAAAAGCATAAACTGCTACACTGATTCATTGCTTGATACATGTTGATTGATTGAACTTATTTTAAATACAGACCTTTGACATTGTACCAAGCAACAGCATTGAACACAAATAACATTTTAATTGTCATATAATTATACTACGTAGTTTTTAAAGTGACCAGGTAGCTTTCTCCTCCTCCCAATTCTTGAATTGAGAATGCCAAACTATAGGCTATTTAAAACAACATTTTTGCTAGGCTACATCGAAGTTCATTCGTCACAATGTGACTAGAGCAATGTAAATTAAATTATTCTGTAGGCCAATTTCAACTTTGAGACCCAAGTCCCTATTAACAAACCCTCTGCGTCTTATTTTTATAAATACGCGCAGTGCAGGAAACAATAGCCTTTGCACTTACCTTGGGGTGATTGGAGCCGGAGGTACGCGACTTGTCCCCCTCTACTTCTCCACCTTCGTTTGGAGGGAAAGCAGAAACTGCCAAAGGTGATTCTCCGCAGCTTGGACCGGGTAACCCGAGGGTAACGTTATTTTCCGTTTTCAGTAAGGGAAAGTGGTGTGTGCACTACCGTACATCTGCTGAGCTCGCTTGCCCGCCGTCCGGGGTATCTGGGGGGAAATGGTGTAAAAAGGGTTTGGAAACATGCGGATGATAAACATTACCGAGCAGAGGAGAGGGAGCAGAGAGAGAGAGAGAGGGGGGTTCACGGTGGAGGAGGGGTCGTTATTGCACCTGTCTTTCCACCACCGCACAGCTCAGCTACAGTAGAGTACGGACTTACCACGGATAACATCTCCACCCTAATGATGCTGGTTTGTAATGGTCCTAGCGATTCCCACATGTTTTGTTTTACACACAAAGACGATTCAAACTGCATCGTTACATATGTATCAGCTGCTGGGGTTAGTATCCAACCTAACCTGCTGGGGTTAGTATCCATGAAGTATAATAAAGGTTAAGAATATTCCATGCAACCTTATGTTTTAATATAAAACACTGCTTTATGTGTTAGTCTATTAACATGGTTGTAAATAATAGTCAATATTCAAGACGTGTGCTTGAATCATAGAACTGACCACATTAAAATAATTATCTGCAAACCTGTTTAATATTATTTCATTTTATTTTAAAAACCTTTTACTGCAGTGGGCTAAATCAGGGTCACACACAGTCTTGAAAGTCTTTAAACGAATCTACTTTCAAACACACATGGTTATGGGCTTAAAAAAAGACCCCTGTACCATGTCAGATATATATATAGCTGAAATGTATTCAATTTCGAGTTTGCATCCAAATATTTCACTTTATGTACATCACAGAAGACTGAAAAATAAGACAACTTTTTGACTTCGAAACACCAGATTTACATCTGTTTAAGTATTTATTAATTATGAAAATATTAATAACATTACCCCCATGAGGCCAAAGAGGGCACTTTTGGTCATTGACTGCAGGAAAGGTTCTGCCGGTGATGGACCAGATTGAAAAGGTGTCATCTTCACAACTTCTATAGTCTATATCTGCCTCTGTGGTTTCTCTCTCTTCCTGTGTGATTCCTTCCTTCCTTCCTGTTGCGGTTCGAGGAACGTAAATAATTTTGCCCTCCCTCCCCGATGCCTCCACCTTCATTTGTCTTTGACTCCTCTACCCAGGCTAGGAGAGGAGAGGCGAGCCAGAAGTGGGGCAGCAGCTTGCTGGGCTGTCTGGCTACAGAATTACGTTTGGCATCATAACCTTGTGTTACAGTAGCTCCATCTTATGTTACAGTAGCTCCATCACAAATCACAGCCACTCACAGAGCAAGAAACTGAAAAATATGCCTGGGGTTGTTATAATAAGAAATCATACAGGTGAAGAAAGTTCATGTCTGTCTGGCTGCTTAAAGAAAGATGACCAAACAGCAAAATATGTTGTATCCCCATCCTTCTACGGGTTCTGGATCCTTTGTCAATCTTTTCCATTCTCACGATATTGGGGCTCTTGTCTACCACACACATCTATAAAAGGGAATGGGTTTGTCTAGAGATATTAGGGTACAGAAGCACATTCTATACAAAAATGAACAGATATTTACCCCCCCCAAAAAAATTGACATGGTACTTCCATAGTAATAACCAATTCATTATACTGTGCCTTCAGAAAGTATTCACACCCTTTGTTGTGTTACAATTTAAAAATGGATTAAATTGCGATGTTGTGTCACGGATCTACACATAATGTCAAAGTGGAATGATGTTTTTAGAAATGTTCACAAATTAATTAAAAATGAAATGCTGAAATGTCTTGAGTCAATAAGTATTCAACCCCTTAGTTATGGCAAGCCTAAAAAAGTTTAGGAGTAAACAGTTGCTTAATTAACAATACTTCACATACTGTGATAAGTTGCATGGACTCACTCTTTATGCAATAATAGTGTTAAACATGATTTTTGAATGACTACCCATCTCTGTAAAATACCAGGGAGGTTTTCCAATTCCTCACAAAGAAGGGCCCCTCTTGGTAGAGGCCATTAATTTTTTTTGTACCCTAAAGTAAACATTGCATAATCATTTGTACAATGAAAGGATATTTTGTCTTGAAGACGATGTTAATTTGCTTTGACTCTAGTGTTCTATTTGTGCATTTGCAGAGCACAACAAATAAAAGCAGCAGATAAAATGTTATTGATCACATACTGTACATACTGAGCAGATGTTATTGCGGTTGTAGCGAAATGCTTGTGTTTCTATCTCCAACAATTTCACAACAATTACACACCTTCTCCACTGCAGTCCCGTTGATGTGGATAGGGGGGTACTCCCTCTGCTGTTTCCTGAAGTCCACAATAAGCTCCTTTGTTTTGTTGATGTTGAGTGAGAGGTTATTTTCCTGGCACCACACTCCCAGGGCACTCACCTCACCCTTGTAGGCTGTCTTATCATTGTTGGTAATCAGGCCGACTACTGTTGTGTCATCTGCAAACTTGATGATTGAGTTGGAGGTGTGCGTGGCAACGCAGTCATGGGTGAACAGGGAGTACAGGAGGGGGCTGAGCACGCATCCTTGTGGGGCCCAAGTGTTGCGGATCAGCAAAGTGGAGGTGTTGTTTCCTACCTTCATCACCTGGGGGCGGCCCGTCAGGAAGTCCAGTACCCAGTTGCACAGGGCGGGGTTCAGACCCAGGGCCTCGAGCTTAATGATGAGCTTGGAGGGTACTGTGGTGTTGAATACTGAGCTGTAGTCGATGAACAGCATTCTTACATAGGTATTTCTCTTGTCCAGATGGGATAGGACAGTGTGCAGAGCGATGGCGATTGCATCGTCTGTGGATTTATTGTGGCGGTAAGCAAATTGGAGTGGGTCTAGGGTGTCAGGTAATGTAGAGGTGATATGATCCTTGACAAGTCTCTCAAAGCACTTCATGATGACAGAAGTGAGTGCAACGGGGCGATAGTCATTTAGTTCAGTTACCTTTGCTTTCTTGGGTACAGGAACAATGTTGGCCATCTTGAAGCATGAAGGGAACAGCAGACTGGGATTGGGAGAGAATATGTCCATTAACTTTTCAGCCAGCTGGGCTGCACATGTTCTGAGGACGCGGCTAGGGATGCCATCTGGGCCGGCAGCCTTGCGAGGGTTAACACGCTTAAATGCCTGACTCACATCGTCCACGGAGAAGGACAGCCCACAGTCCTTGGTATTGGGCCGCATCGGTGGCACTGTGTAATCCACACAGTTCTTCTCCCTAAATTCCCTTTCCCCTCCATGTCTCATTCACTCCATTACGTTCCGACCGCTGCCTCCACACATGTGCCGAGTGCACATACAAGCTCCCTTTAGGCCTACAGGAATGACTATAAAATCTAACTGATGGGATATACAAGCTACATTCATTGCCAAATTATGACAGTTTTATCTGGTTGATTGAAGTAGGAGAATATGTGTTCCAACAATGAGCTGCAGTTTTGGGAATAATTGCGTCCTGTCTCTATTCAGCTTAGGCTATTTTGCGAACTGCTAGTGCCATTTAGAATTGGTTATCTTCCCCATACTCAACTGGCGGACCACTGTCCGGAGCCGACTCCTAGTTTCATGTAAACACAATTAAGACATGGAAAAATGTGTAGAATTGCAAGAAATTATCTTTAAAACAGCAAAACAAATATTTGCCCTATGCAAAAATGTGTGGAATTTAGTAAAATTTGCTTTGAAACTGCGTAATCTTCTTCAGAAACATTAGTTTGAGAGAGACAAAGAGCGTGTTTTCATCAGAATCATGAAGCATAGGCTTACTCATCAAACAGATGTCGTGGCCATCACCATGCAGTGTTCAATGTGGAATTGTTAATCCATTTTGAAAATTCCAAAGAACAAGCAGAATAAACTAAATAGAACGTCTGTATATCGAAAAGAAGACAGATGTTTGGTTTGTAACCCTGAAAAAATTGTCTTTCAACTCACCAAATTGAGCCCTGTTTAAAATGACCACTCTAGGAGAGTAACTGTTCCAGACGCGAGATGCACATCACATTATTTGAACTGTTCATGCCATAATATGTACTTGGTATTTTACCAAATAGAGCTATCTTCTGTATACCAACCCTACCTTGTTACACAACTGATTGGCTCAAACGCATTAAAAAGGAAAGAAATTCCGCAAATGGACTTTTAACAAGGCACACCTGTTAATTGAAATGCATTCCAGGTGACTACCTCATGAAGCTGGTTGAGAGAATGCCAAGAGTGTGCAAAGCGGTCATCAAGGCAACGGGTGGCTACTTTGTGAAGAATCTAACATCTAAAATATATTTTGATTTTTTTTAACACTTTTTTGGTTACTACATGATTCCATATGTGTTATTTCATAGTTTGTCTTAACTATTATTCTACAATGTAGAAAATAGCGAAAAGAAAGAAAAACCCTTGAATGAGTAGGTGTATCCAAACTTTTGACTGGTCCTGTAGATAAATGTGCACATATTTTTTATCCCCAGGGCTGGCCTTGGTAAAACGTTTCTTTTATAGTACTCAAGTACTTGAATAAAAATAATGCGAGTACTCAAACAGTCAAAAAATATCGAATGACAATCCCTAATTGTGTTCCCTTTAATTGGCAGGAAATAACATGTAGCTCCAGGATGTCGTTAAAAAAAACCTTTATGGTACATACAGACTCTGTCCTAGATTGTGCTGGCCTGTTTTCTTATCATGTTGCGAGGATAGACCACAGTGCATGTATGTCCACACTGCTGCTACATTTGTTGGGCTCCAAATCTAACCTACTGTATAGTCCTGGTGAACAAATCTTCTCTGTCTGTTGCTATATCTGTTGCCTGGAACCCCTTTGACTGTGTTTGTCATCATATAGTATGCAAACAATCCACATAGGACGCCAAAGAGCTTACTGAACGGGTTGTGTTGCATGACTTCAACGCCATCCAGTGGTTGTCTTGTCACATTACAGTACATTTCAACGGTAGACCGAATCTACGTCAAACCAAACCACTCCATTTTATGTGTTGTCGTAATGTAAATGTATGGAGACCACTCAGATAATAAGTTTGACAGAGCATTTTTTTTTTTTTTTTTTAACAGGACTTTCAACAGGATATGTGTAAAGCATACCCCAGAATATCTTATCAGTGGAATGAAAATTCTGTTATGCTCAATGCTCTGTTATATCTAGTCACAATTTGTCACCACACATGTAATTGTGGGAAATGTAAACAATTTTTTTTTTAATGCAAAATAGTCCTGTGATAATTCCTTTATGTTCTGTTATGAGGTCACATAGGCAACTGCACACGGAAGTCAAAAGTCAGAATTTATTTATTTAGCAATATCCTGATCGTCTGAAGGCTCATAATACAGATTGTCTTTGGGAACGTTGCACAAATAGTAAACAATTACAATGGGTTATTTGTAGGGATTAGAGGCACATGAGAATAGACAGAGAGCAAATATTTGGGGACAGTTGACAGTTGGAGAGAGAATTTAGAAGCACTTCCTGTGGACGATTGATGGTCCGGCCTCCTCATACTCGTCTTTGCTGATCCACATGGCCTGGAAGGTGGACAGGGAGGCCAGGATGGAGCCGCCGATCCAGACTGAGTATTTACGCTCAGGGGGGGCAATCATCTACAGGGAGCGACAGTCAGTGGTTAGGGGAGAGTCAAATGTTGTCTATACAAAGTCGTGTCTATCCTAACCAGCCTTGCTGCACCAAAGGTACTTTGAGACCACAAAGTACTTCATCCTCAAAGTACTTTGAGGTACTTCACTTTTGCATACTTTCTCTCAGTAATTGTGATGGTGGTGTGGTTAGGTCGATTGTCCATTATTATAGAGAATTCTCCATACCTTGATCTTCATTGTGCTGGGGGCCAGGGCTGTGATTTCCTTTTGCATGCGGTCACCGATACCTGGGTACATGGTGGTACCGCCGGACAAGACATTGTTGGCGTACAGGTCCTTACGGATGTCAATGTCGCACTTCATGATGCCGTTGTATGTGGTCTCATGGATACCAGCGGACTCCATGCCTATGGGGATAAGAAATAACAGTCTTTACACCCACATTCTGTTGAACTCCATGCAAGACAATAGAGAAATAGGAACGTTGGATTCTGAGTCTTGTCATGTGTAGTGAGGCCCCATGGGAAAAGAGAGGAGAACCCCAAGCTTATACTTAGTTCATAAGCATCAAGTAAAAGACGATACATAGGGTATATCCTTAATGAATAATACATTTGGTTACACAATATTGACTACTTTTCTTCCAGCTATCCTGCATAATCTTTTCTACATTACTTGTGCTACAGCACAGTAGATCTAGCCTGGTCCCAGATCTGTTTGTGTTGTCTTTACAATGGCAGGAGTTGGTGAGCGAACACAAAACGGATCTAAGTCCAGGTTATAGAACATTGTGTAGGTGCAAGGATTTGGATACTGACCAATGAAGGAGGGCTGGAAGAGGGTTTCTGGGCAACGGAACCTCTCGTTACCGATGGTAATGACCTGACCGTCGGGCAACTCATAGGACTTCTCCAGAGAGGAGGAGGAGGCAGCGGTGGCCATCTCATTCTCAAAGTCCAGAGCCACGTAGCACAGCTTCTCCTTGATGTCACGCACAATCTCTCTCTCAGCTGTTGGGGTGGATAAAATAGTCTGTTACCCACCACAAGACAAACAAGGTAACAACTGTTACATTTAGGGAAATCAAACCTACGGTGTGTGTCAATATTGACAACTTTGAACAGACTCCTCAGCTAACAGTACAATAAATGTCTGCAGTTACTCTATTTTGCCAATAGAAGGCACTGTAAGTTTATGAGCAACCAACAGTGGCAAGGTTCAGTTGAACTAAACAGGTGTCATTAACGCTACATGTTAACTAGGTGAAAGGCTACATGAATATTCAAATGTAATGAAAAATAAGTCAAATACTTAAATTCAAATGTATATAGTTCTACATTGATATTCTATCATTACCGGTGGTGACGAAAGAGTAGCCTCTCTCAGTGAGGATCTTCATCAGGTAGTCAGTCAGGTCTCTGCCAGCCAAGTCCAGTCTCATGATGGCATGGGGCAAGGCATAACCCTCATATACGGGCACGTTGTGGGTCACACCATCGCCAGCGTCCAGCACAATACCTGCACAGGTCACACAGACACATTAGTACAGACACACCAACGAGCATCACGGTGGTCAATGCCAGGGTTGTGTGTTTGATTCCCAATGGTGCTACATATACTAACGTGTGGTGCACTCGCTGTACTGTAGGTAACTTTTTACTGTCATCCATTTTTGGGTGGATCAGTGTTAGGAGGCACATGCTCACCTGTGGTACGGCCAGAGGCGTACAGGGACAGCACAGCTTGGATGGCCACATACATAGCTGGCACGTTGAAGGTCTCAAACATGATCTGCAGTAATGGAGGAGTCACCATGAGTCACTGAGAAATGTCCCACAAGGCACAGACGTCAGTCAGTTCATTGTCTAGTTAATTGATGCCAGAGAAACCGGTGTTTGGAGGACATATTCCGTGCCAAACACCGGCTTTGAGGGCATTAACACTTTTATTCAACGGGTTACCAACGTCTTCAAATAGTAATTGACATATTTTCAATAAATGGAATTTCTTCATAGTATTTCATCCTTCCACAAGATATAGTCCCGACACAAAGTCTAGTGTTGCTAAAGACGCGTTCGGTCTTTTTCTTCAGTATCTATGAATATGACCCAGTCGTTTGTTCTAAGTGTTTCATTGCTGTACTGCCTGGCAATGCTCTTATACCTTGCTTGCTAGCTAGCCAACAACAGCTAACTTAGTCACATCAAAAAGTGCAGCCAGGATAACAGCAAAGTAGCTGCATTTGCATTTGTTTAAGCTGTTTTCTGGAGACATTTATTTAGAAACATTCATAACAATGAGCTAATGAGGTGCAATTTTTCCTGGCATAGAAAATGTGCACACTCGTCAGGACACTGTTGTTCAGAGGACCTAGCCAACAACACAACTACAGTAACACAATCACTTCAAACGTAATCTGGAAAGACTGCGTTACGTTGTACCTTTTTTCAATTGACATTTTTTGTTGTTGTATATATATCCATAAAAATGATGGCAGCTGATTCATTATTTCGACTGGCTGAAAAACGCTGCCTGCCTGTCTGTCTCGTCCTGACTTATTACATTACTATGGGACAGCAGGTGATCGAATTTGAATATTGAAACAAATGTTGCAAATGTCGGAGAGACAGACAGCAAGGTTTATACAAATCTCCGCTGTTGAAAACAAAATCTAGATGCTTTTTATAATGGAGATGAAGTTTATAAATTGCCTGGCTGGGCTGATGAGACAGTGGATTGCGCAGTCAGGTGGAACAGAGTAAAATAGGCATTTTAACATCATAGATTTAGCTGCTGGCAACTAGACACCGGCTGGAATCCGGTTTTAATCAATCAGCATTCAGGATTTGACCCATCCGTTGTATAATTGTCAACTAAGGTGAATTCAACAAAACATTTTACCTTGTAATTGGATTTAGGATAAACGTTGGGTAAGAAAAAGACAAAATGCCCTTACATTGATGACCTTTTGCAAATCCAATCAGTTTTCCACAGTGACTCAACGTCATCATATATATTTTTTGGTTGAAATGACGTGGAAACAATGTTTAATCAACCAGTTTTTGCCCAGTGGGATATTTCTCATTAAACTATATCATAAGACTGATGGCCAAGTTTTTGGGTTTAAGGTATTAGGGCCCACCTGGGTCATCTTCTCTCTGTTGGCCTTGGGGTTGAGTGGGGCCTCAGTGAGCAGGACAGGGTGCTCCTCAGGTGCCACACGAAGCTCATTGTAGAAGGTATGATGCCAGATCTTTTCCATGTCGTCCCAGTTAGTTATGATGCCGTGCTCAATGGGGTACTTGAGGGTCAGGATACCTCTCTTGCTCTGGGCCTCGTCTCCAACATAGGAGTCTTTCTGACCCATACCCACCATCACCCCCTGGGGAAGAGACAGACAGGCATGTGTTATTCACATGAACAGAAGGTACAGACATGAACAACAACAGCCACATACCGTATTGATTTGTGAAATAGTGAATCTCCATTGAAAGTGCCTTTTATTCCGGGACTAGACTTCATCTTTTTCCATGAAACTGGCTCAAACTCTAGTCTGATTTCCAGTCTGTTTGTGCTATCATTTAAACTACTTGTCACTCATTGTCATGCCGTGTTTGGCTTGACATTGATAGCAATGTAGTTGGTAAGAGCATAAACAGATCTTGAACCCGTGTGGATTTTTTATTGTTGGACATAAGATAATGTATAAACACCAGGAAATCAGCTCCAAGTGATTTTATTCCCGGTCAAAAATAAACGCAACATATAAAGTATTTTTCATGAGCTGAAATAAAAGGTACAAAAAATGTACAAAATGTACAAAAAGCGTATTTCTTTCCAATTTTGTGCACAAATTGGTTTACGTTCATGTTAGTGAGCATTTCTCCTTTGCCAAGATAATCCATCCACCTGACAGGTGTGGCATATCAAGAAGCTGATTAAACAGCATGATCATTACACAGGTGCACCTTGAGCTGGGGTCAATAAAATGCGCAGTTCTGTCACACCACACAATGCCACAGATGTCTCAAGTTTTGAAGAGTGTGCAATTGGCATGCTGACTGCAGGAATGTCATTTAGAGAATTTGACAGTATGTCCAACCGGCCTCACAACCGCAAACAACATGTAACCATGCTGGCCCAGGACCTCCATATTTGGCTTCTTCACCTGCTGGATTGTCTGAGACCAGCCACCCAGACAGCAGATGAAACTGAGGAGTAGTTCTGTCTATAATAATGCCCTTTAGTAGGGAAAAAGTCATTCTGATTGGGTGGAACTAGCTCCTGAATGGGTGGGCCTATGCTCTCCCAGGTGCGCCCGCCCTGGGTGATCCATAGATTGGGGCCTAATGAATTTATTTTAATTTGACTGATTTCCTTATATGAACTGTAACTCATTAAAATCATTGAACTTGTTGCATGTTGTGTTTATATTTTTGTTCAGTATAATTTAAGAAATCCGTTCCCAAGTATTCCCACCAATAATAGAGAGAAACGTGATCGTATACAAACGTAAGCAATGAAATGATTATGTTTTAGTCAAACATTATATCTGTTTGGGCTTCTTGCGATCAATTTGCATACTACGAATAATTTGTAATTATGTTCCGGCCCCCCTGACTACTCTCCAGAAATAATCGGCCCACGGCTGAGTCTAGTTGTTGATGATCCATGACCAACTAACAATAGTGTTGCAGCTCAACTTCAGGAATGACCCTGGGAATGACATGAAGAGGTAAAATGGGGGAGGGAGTGAGATGATGTCTCACCTGATGACGGGGGCGCCCCACAATGGAGGGGAACACTGCCCTGGGGGCATCGTCACCGGCGAAGCCAGCCTTCACCAGTCCTGAGCCGTTGTCGCATACCAAGGCTGTTGTCTCTTCCTCGTCACACATGGTTGAGTCCGGTTACTGTGGGACTACACGCACACGCACACACATACACATACACACACAATACACCAGTTGTCACCAGTAAGTCAAGTATGTCAGAGCACAATGTGTTTCACACATGGCATATGGCCATAGCAAAATGAAGTGTTACTGCATTAACAGTTGCTGCCATTCACACTGTGAGCTTATTCTGTAGCACTGTCCGTCTGTCTAGTCTCTTCTTGTTGTTTGTTCATATATGCCATGCTAGCTCCATAACTCACTTTTTGTTTGACTAACAAATTAATTGACTGACTTACTGTTTATAATTGTAATGCACACAACAGAGGACAGTGCTACATTTTGATTGCTCTAAGTGCTTCAACGTATTCCTGTAGTGGTCCTAATCCCAGACTTTAAAGCACAATAGCAGTTTTAAGAATCTTAAAGCAGGGATCTGTATTGCATTTTGTATCAACTTTTTATTATGTGTAATCATGAACTCAAAGCAACATAAAAATGATTTTGCTATTTAGTCTTAGACGTTTATTGGGTAGAAATTTGGATTCATACATCGCTCTTTTTTTTACACATTTATCGGTGAGAAATGTTGCTTCAGTCATCGCTCTTTTGAAACATTTATCGGTAAGAAATGTTGCTTCAGTCATCGCTCTTTTGAAACATTTATCGGTGAGAAATGTTGCTTCAGTCATCGCTCTTTTGAAACATTTATCGGTAAGAAATGTTGCTTCACTCATTGCTCTTTTCTCTTGTCCACTCAGGTCTGTTACAGTACATTCAACTGTAACATACAGTATGTATCTTACATATACATGGTAATGTACAGGAAATGCACTGACTGGAAGTCGCTCTGGATAAAAGAAGAGTGTCGTCTAAATGACTAAAATGTGAATGTATTACTGAATGATAAATTATTATGATAATAACAGAATTCCATCGAAACAAGTTCATGATAATTGCATGTGTGCAGGAGAATGACTTACCCTGGAGAGCTGGACAGGAGGCAGTGTGTTACAGTCCCTTGAGACAGAGAGAGGAGAGTGCGCCTGGCTCACCTGCTCTCTGAATTTAAATAGGAGTACACAGGACCCATGCCATCACATACCTTCAAGACCTCGAGCCTTTTTAGGAGACATGTCACCCTTACACACCAATGCGGAACTGAAAGTTAGAGTTGCCCTGTCCCACTACGGTTGTCACACACATGCACGCACACACGCACGCTCAAGAGTCTCATTTGGCTAATTTATAGCTGGGAGGTGGCACTGTGGTCTATTGTTGGAAGACTGGAAGACAGGTTGATGATGCGTTCGCAGAGAAAGGCATGTTGGAGGTCACTATATAAATAAAGTCCGGTGCATCAGTCATAATGGAGACATGGCCCCTTGTCTATCTGACTGACGTTCAGACACAGCGTTACAGCCAGCCAATCAGGGCATGCCATGAAAAATGACAACCAAAGCCTCTGGGACCACTAGCAGGCCTTCAAAGGAAGTTTCAGAGCCTCACCCTGAATGGGAGTGGACAATAGTCATAAGACTGTTTTCACCAATAGAAATTTAGGACAGTCTTCACCAAACCAAAAAGTCAATCTCTAGTCTGGTCAGTGTTCAATAACCAGAGAATGTCCCTCAGGGTTGGGATAATTCCATTTCAATTAAGCTTATTCAATTCAGTCAAGTCGATGAGGGAATTTCAGTTTACTTCCAAAGTTGACTAAATTGAAATGGAATTGATCCCAACGCTGATGTTCATACAGTAAAAGTATTGTCCTCATGGCCTGTCAATTTAGTAAGTCTTTACACAGTGGTAGAACACAGCAGTCTGGCCTCACTGACCACGGTGTAACGTGGTTTCCCAGTCCCATTGATAACCACATACCTGAGGAAGTGGTTCAGAAGGGGACGACCAAAAAAGCAAGTGATTGTTTGAATGGTGTGGATAGGAGGGGAGTCCACAACACTTCTATTAAAAGGAGTGGTTTATAGAAACATCCCCCCAGGTGCTCCCCACTGGCCATTCAATTACTGACGAGAAGACAATATTCAGATGAGACTCTCTATTGCCAGACACGGCACAGTGCTCCACCCACAGAGACATGGAGAACGTGGGAAAATACTATTCAGATGAAGTAATAGTAGGAAGTTTAAGGAACAGGTTTAAGTAGAAAAAGGGTATTGAAGGATAAGTATAAGTCAAGCACATTGAGCCACACACACACTAATCAGTTGGCATAAGGTAAGATTGTTAGCTAGCATAGAAGGTTCATAAAATTAGATTGCAGTTAGGATAGTAAGGTCATGTTATTTTAGAATGTGATCCAGCCAAGGTAGTTACACATTAGGTTTACTTGTATCAGTGTTTTGGGCAGCCAGATGTGGCGGAAGAGAGGAGGTGGTTATGTGAACTTATGGAACATTGGGCTAATACCCTTCTTTTAACTCTGTCCTTGGCTATCTTATAGCCTCAGATACTTCCTTGCTGTAGTTTACTTTACATTACTGGCCTGTTTTTACTGTACAGCTGGCACAAATTAACTGAATGATTCAACGCATAAAATGCTTAGCTGAGGTACATTTCCTTATTCAAATAAATCAATTCCAAAAGTCTTGTTAGTGTTTGCATTCAAGGTCAGGATTTTATGTAAGGGTATTAGCATACAGCAGTAAAGAGTACAACTCATCCCTCAACATTTACGGGACCGCCTAAAGTCATGGAATTGAATTGTAAAAATGTGTGACTTTTTAATGTGTGGTGAACACCACTGGTCATGATGTTTTCATCTGATTGTCAAACAAATCAGTTCAAAAAGTACGTTTGTCTACTCCAAAATAAGTCCAGCATCCGAACGGTGCACTGTGCACCTGCCATTTGAATGGAACGGGACATCTACTACAAACACCAAAAGTTTAATGACATTCAGTCTACAAAGTGGTGTCTATTCATTGATGCCTAACAGTGAAAAAATAAACATAGAAAATGATTCATAATAAATGTTACTTCAATTTGCAACCGGCTGAATCAATTTCACCAGAGAAAGCATCCGAGCGAGGCAAACAGCGCTCCTCTGTCTAAGTATCTATAGCCCACGTATCTGATGCTGTCTTGCCAAAAAGAATATGACATGTCCTACTCTTTTTGTCCAGACAGCATCAGATACATGGGCTACACATACTAAGATAGAAGGGAGCCGTTTCCTCGCTCGGATGCTTTCTCCGGTAAGATTGAGTCTTGTTGTCAAAAGTATCAATATATTCAGAGACGACCTATCAGATCCCAGAATTTCTGTGGGGGCCACTGGGGTGGCCAATCAGCTTTCAGGGGGTGTCACCCCCTGGACACACCACTGACACCAGCAGCCCAAGTTCTAACATTAGATTAGACCATTTGATTTTGACCCCAAGGTTGTTAGCCTCGTAAAACAGACTGACCGCTGCGATCACCATTGTTTTACTTCAGTCAGGTTGACCAGGCATGGGGTGGAACCTCTTTCATGACTTACTTACTCTAGCAATGGGCATCAACATTGTTAAAAGGTGTGAAAAACAATTCTAATAAATGCAACAGTTAGACAATGGAGGAAGATACTCCAAACCTTTTGATAATAAAAAAAATCCATCAGGTATTGAATTCATTATAGCACTGTAACGTCTGCTTCCAACTCACAATCTCAAACACGTAGATCCGCTGAACGCAGCTCACTCTCCAGATCCCAATCACCTGAATTATGATCACCTGTTCATACACCTGTATGTCATTATCACACACTATTTAGTTCAGTTCTTTGCACCCCATCGTTGTGATGTATTGTGACACTTCTGGAGACTTATATTTCCCTCACTAACTTTAAACATCAGCTATCTGAGCAGCTAACCGATCGCTGCAGCTGTACACAGCCCATCTGTAAATAGCCCACCCAATCTACCTACCTCATCCCCATTTTGTTTTTATTTACTTTTATGTTCTTTTGCACAACAGTATTTCTCCTTGCACATCACCATCTGCTCATCTATCACTCCAGTGTTAATTTACTAAATTGTAATTACTTCGCTACTATGGCCTATTTACTGCCTTACCTCCTCACACCATTTGCACACACTGTAAATTGATTTTTTTTCCTATTGTGTTATTGACTGTACGCTTGTTTATTCCATGTGTAACTCTATGTTGTTTGTGTCGCACTGCTTTGCTTTATCTTGGCCAGGTCGCAGGTGTAAATGAGAACTTGTTCTCAACTAGCTTTCCTGGTTAAATAAAGGTGAAATAAATACAAATATTCGGAGTGCTGTGTTTCCTGTAATGTAATCCTCCAGTGTATGATAGTTTTGGCCTGCCTCACTAACGATGCCTTTTGCCTATTCCCTGCCTGTACTTTAGCCTATCGGATTTCCTGTTATCAACCTCTTGCCTGATTACTAGCCTTTTCCCTGCCTGTACGGTTGCCTTTTTGGACCCCCTGTGTATGAGCTTCTGGTTTATTTGATATTTCGTGTTAAAATAAAGAAAACTATATGTTCCTAATTTGCATAAATACACAAAAATACAATATTTGCATATATGGAAACATTAACATAAAGGGGTGGAGCAGGGCTGCAACCACAAAAACGACCTGCACTGTCTTGATTGCCTCAATAATGACTGTTGTCACGTTCTGTTGCATGAGTAGACAGCAGGGTACCCTCAGCTTAAAAATCAACACGCTTGGCTCTAGATTACTCCTATCTATACATTGTTTGCGACATAAGACCGCTATAATCCGAGTGTTCCTTTTTGGAAGTTCCTTTTAACATTTCAGCGCGTCTAATTTGTAAACATTACAACTGTATCAAGTGATATCTTTTTCCAGCCGTTACCGGGGTGTGTTTGACAGGCCATTACAAACATTTCCGCGGGCGTAACGCTATCAGAAGAAAATAAAAAACGACAGGCACAAAAAGCAAGAATACGAAAGAGTCGCAGGAGTCAAATGAAACCAATCAATCCAGCCAGATTTGAGTGACAAGTGGATTTTGCACCCCTCAAGACACAGGAAATAGATGGCTGGGAAAAAAAGAAAGCTCCTCAGGTGGACGGGGCATGCGCGTTGCTACTTAAGTACATAAAGCCTTGACCTCTTACATTAGAGGGTGACACCTGGCCACATTTTGCTCTCCTGTCCCCTCCTGTAGGAGTTATATCTGGGCCCTGACTTTTCCCTGAACACAGGACCTGGTCCTTCATTTAGCTGGATCTTTACTACAGCATTCAGCTGGTTCTCTAAAACAGTAACTACTAGCGTCTCTTTGGTAGACAAAATACACACAAACGTGCACAGTAGCCTATTGTTTAATGAGGATTCCTCTTGTAGAGTCCTATTGCCATGAGATCATGTGACCAAAGTCCAACTTGTGCCACCGCCAGCCCCTCATAGTCAGCATTCCCTCCCACTAGAAATAGCACTGCCATTATTTCCTCAAATGGTTTCCTAGGATAGGAACAGCTTAGTAGTATGAGCACTGAGCATTAGAGTAGCCTGTGTTGACTGCCTTTGTTATTGGAATTTGAAAATGAATTAAAACCTACAGGTAACTTCCAAAATAAAGGAAACACCAATAGGGCGTTGGGCCACCACGAGCCACGAGAACAGCTTCAATGCTCTTTGGCATAGATTCTACAAGTGTCTGGAACTCTATTGGAGTGATGCAGTACAATTGTTCCATGAGAAATTCCCTAATATGGTGTTTTGTTGATGGTGGTGGAAAATGCTGTCTCAGGCGCCGCTGCAGAATCTCCCATAAGTGTTAAATTGGGTTGAGATCTTGTGACCGAGCCGAGACACACACACACACACACACACTTTAAACACCTCTTTCAAAGTCACTGAGATCTCTTCTTCTAGCCATGGTAGCCAAAATAATGGAGTTTTTTTTCTTCTGGCATCAGACCAGATAGACTGCAATTGTGTTTGGAACTGGGATGGGCTTTTGGATCTGATACATGCAGTGGTATGGACACAATGGCACAGAAAACTTGTCAATCATCATGAATCAGTTACTCAGAAATGCTGATTTAGTGAAAAGACAGCCAGAGACTCACAATACAGCGTGGTTTAAAACCAGTCAAGACCAGACATACAAATACATCATTGGTCAACATGCAGTGCACACTGACATACCTCTTGTTGTTTAAATATAACCTCCATTACGTAACTTTATGGGAGACAGTGAGAGAAACCTTGTCACGGCCGTTGAATGAAGAGGACCAAGGTGAAGCGTGGTGAGCGTTCATATTATTTTTATTAGAAAAGACGCCGAACAAAACAATAAACACTACAAAACAAACCGTGACACTAAAGGCTGTGTGCCATAAACAAAGTCAACTTCCCACACAGAAACGAGGGAAAGGGGCTACCTAAGTATGGTTCCCAATCAGAGACAATGATAAACAGCCGTCCCTGATTGAGAACCATACCCGGCCAAAACATAGAACCACAAAATCATAGAAAACGAAACCTAGAATGCCCACTCCAAATCACACCCTGACCAAACCAAATAGAGATATTAAAAGCCTCTCTACGGTCAGGGCGTGACAAACCTATAGGTTACATCTTATTGGCTGAACTTTCACCTTTAGACTGGTGACCTTACAAAGATAAGAAGACCAAATTGATTGTGTATGGATTCTTTGGTGAGTGAGTGGGCCCTTCCTTACATGGTATTGTCTGTGTTGACATCTCTGCGAAGCTGTATATTGTAGGATACTTTGAGGGGATTCTATGCAATGCAACAATGTCTTAGCATGCTGCGTAACATCCAAAAGGTGCAAGGGTGCACATGACCATTCTCAAAAACATGTCTTAATCTGTTATACTTTACGTATTTCCACATTGTACTGTATATGTCTTTACCTCCTAGTGAGCATACTGGAAAAGCATGAGTATGCCATGGGTCCCAGTGCCACCACTCAGAGTCACCGATGTTACAGTAAAGACCAGGCAGGTCCAGTAATCCAATAAGATGATTATCCTGAGAGCCATTAACTCACTGCAAGCTCATTAAGCTAAATTAGATCAAAGGGACCTAACGCTCATTCACAACATTGCCGAAGGAATATCACGTCCATAAATCATATACTATCTACAGTAGGAATCCTGAGAATTATTATTCATTTAGGGGTGGAAATGATGGCCTTCCTCTCCCTGCCTAAAGCTATCAATTAGTGTTGTGTGATAGAGGAGTTACCAGCCGATCATTATTAGTCGGTCTTACTTATTGTGTGTGTGTGTGTGGGGGGGGGGGGGGGGGGGGGGGGGGGTGAGCTTCTCTTAAGCTTGGGGGGGGGCTAAGAATAGGTATTGGTAATAGAATAGGTAATCAGAGTATAGGTACTCAGGTCTCTCTGGGAGTTTATAGAATGATAGGTAAACTTCACAGAACCATGGGGGAGATTCCATTACCCAACTTTTGAATGTCCCCTCATGCACTCCTCATCAATGCAACATGCATTTAGAAAATGGAAGTATGATGAACTAGCATAAAAACCTGAAAACAGTCCATGGTTAAGATGAAATGACTGTCAGAATAAACTAACTTAATTTGAAACCCAGGGCCCACGGCTGGAATTAATGATGCAGAAGTTTTAATTCGTAATAAGTCAGTCAACATAATTTGCATGCAAATGTGGCTGCTTTCAGAAGCCAGGTATGTCACATTGAATCCACAGAAATCATGAGAATGTGGCATGGATAAAGAACTCTAATGAGTGAGCTTGCCTACTACTAATTAAACACACGCATACCCTTACGTCACATAAAACACTTGGATAAGTTTGAGTTGTTTTCACATTACAAATTATGTTCAGTTTAAAAAGTATTTTTAAAGCCTTCATAAGCACTACATAAATGTGTTACCAAGCTTATACAGTATAACTGTATGTCATGCTTTATAAATGGTTAATAAAATGTGGCATAACTTTGAGACATAATTACCCATGTCAAATGTGACATAACCCACGATGTCGAGTAACATATAAACATGTGCTTTATAAAGGGTGATGTGCGGAAGGATGGCATATTCTCTAAAGGGATGTCATGTTAGTCACATTACACCTAATCTTGTTTGCAGACAATTCCACCTAAATGTGTGGAAGGTCTGGTGGACCAACCAATGCGTCAACTGGTCCTTCATTAGTTTGGGTTAGGTTTAAAATCACATTTTAATAAGAAGATAAATTGTGGGAATGGGCAGGGTTTAGCAATAATTATGACTTTTTGACTGTGTTAAAGATTTAGTTTTAGTATAACTCTGACTTATGTGATAAGTTTGTCTCTCCTCATTTGATAGTAAAGAAATTAACCACCACAATGTTCACTCCCACTAAGGCCAACTTTGAATGGTTGATATCTAAGGCTTATATGTGCTCTGTATGCAAAATCCTTGGGACAACGTTACACCAAGAAAGACGTACCTTGATGGAAGCCCCCAACCTAAAGAAATTCAAAGTGTCTGTCTTCTGGAACCAAGTTACATGTTCCTCAGTACACAAACACACACACAACAAAAACAAACTATTCATGCGGTGCTGGGCCCAGTCAGGTCTTTGACACATTCACCAACTCCCTCGCTGAAAGATCAGCCACAAAATGTTGGCACCATTGTAGCCGGTTGTAATCGAGCCCTGGTCTCCAGCATAGAAACAGAAGAGGAATACCTGGTGCAGTAGTCTCAGGTTGGACTACTCTAAATCATCTTGGCTCTGACACACACACAAATGCAAGCTTTGCAGGTCCATTAAACCACTTAAATACCTCTCACACCCTACAGTAGTCTGTGAATCATGAAAGAAACTTCATAAATAAGCAGAACATTAAAGACCTATTTATTGACACTTTATGTGGTGTCCTGTAATGCTTAGTTTGAAATGAGACACCTTTGGTCATTCATAACACATCCATAAAGTCTCTAGATAGCATGATGCTGTACTTAATTTAAAGCCAGACCCCTATGGTCATTTATAACATATACATGAATGCCTTATATCACATGACACTGTACTTACTATAAAGTCAGACACCTTTGGTCAATCATAACACGTACATAAACGCTTGATGATGTAAACAGAAATGTACACTTTACAAAAATATGAATGGAACATGTAACACAACAAAACAGTAATCAATACATTAATTGCACTGTAACGGTGACAAACGGTGCCCTCAAACTGTTAGGGCCTACTTAAAGCTGTACAAACAGAAGAGCTTTCTTTTCAGCACCATGGAGTGAATCATTATCACCGCTACACCTGGCTATCAGCGGAACCTTGTCTGGCAGCGAAGCAGTTAATTCAGCCTCAATTACTGCCTTTTAAAAAACATAGCTGATATGGCTGATTTACTTAAACAAATGTGTTTTCTACTTACAATTGAGATATACAAACGATGGCATACATGAACGACGAGCAGTTAAGAGGCAATCCGTAATTTCGATGAAGGCATTAATGAGCGCACTAACATGGACGTAGTCAATATAACCATTTGACTTTTGAAATGTACAGTGACAGAATTCAGAACATGGGCCGTTCTTACAGTACTCTCCCAGTACACCAAGTCAGAACCATTGGATAAATAAAGGGGGCATATAAGCAGACAATGAAAGCTCTTACAATATTCAATTATTACATTTCTCTAAAACAGGCTATAGGTGTGCAGCACCAAGTCAGAACATGAGGGTAAGTTATGAGGGGTGGAAAGGGACCAAATTATTAGGGTGAGGCATGATGGGCTTTCAAGAAAACTGGGAACTCTGAAAAAAAGAAGATTGAGTCATGATGTCAGTGGTCTTTAGGTAGGAGTTCTAGAAAGAGGCCTGAGTTCCCGACTTGGAATTCTGAGTTGGGTGACCGTTCAAAACGTATTTTCCCAGTCGGCGCTTGTATTTTTTTCAGAATCCCCAGTTGTCTTCAACTAACTGAATTATGAGTTTTCCCAGTTCCGAATTTCCAGTTGTTTTAAACGCAGCATATATATATATATATATATATATATATATATATATATATATATATATATATATATACAGTATTTACATTTCAACTTTCAACTTTTTTTGTCCCAGAGGGTAATTGGTTTTGCAGCAGGTGAGACATGAAAACATATCAAATCCATATGGATCACAATGATAGACAATGACAACAACACAATGATACTGAATACAACTCGCACAGTTCATCAGTCATGGGCCAAAAAAAACATGTAATGTCATCATCGCCATCATCAAAAAAACTTGTCATGTCATCATCACCATCATAATCAACATCATCACGATCATCCCCTGGTCATTAGGACAGACTAGCCAACTTCCTCATCTTCACTGTATTCTCCAGGAACAGGTTTGGAGTGCCCTGGTAGGGAGTCGGCACAGTCAGACATGATGGAATTGGCCTTCCTCACCACTTGTCTGGATCCAGTCTTCTATATCACCTGCACTGTAAATAAATACCACCTATTTTGCACCTGATCAACTAAACAGTCTGCCGGGTCCCTCATTCTATTCCTTTCCCTTTTCTAGTCACCTAAATTATATACAGTGGTTCCTCCTTTAAATGTTGTGAGCTAACACCGCAGCGTCACGGCTTCATTGACACAGACCACCACAAGGGGGATTTAGAGCACTCATTATGCATTTGGGTCCCAAGGTTTTTATATGACCAATCATATCGAGTGGTTCCAATGACGAATTTGACGCGAGCCACCTGTCCCCGGTGACTTTCTTCAGCAAAGATGGCTGACAAAACATTAAGGGGGAAGCAAATGTAAGTAGTCATAACGAGTCAAGCAAAAAAATTACAATTGAGAGGAATATGTTAGTTAATGTAGAGACAAACGATTGTGTATATTTTATTGTCATAAAGTTAATTTATGAAAATCTAAAAAAAAAACAAGGAGCTGATCATGGACTACAGGAGACAGATCAGAGAACACGCCCCCATCCACATCAGCAGGCCACGGTGGGGACGGTCAAAAGCTTCAAGTTCCTCAGCGTGCATGTCACAGAGGACCTGAAATGGTCTAATCACATCGACACCGTGGTGCAGAAAGGCACAACAGTGTCTCTTCAACATCAAGCGGCTGAAGAAATTTGGCATAAGACCCACCATTGAGAGCAGTCTGTCGGGCTGCATCACCGCCTGGTACGGCAATTGTACCATTCTCAACCGTATGGATCTTCAAAGGATGATGCGGTCAGACCAGTACACCATGGGGTGCACGCTGCCTGCCCACCAGGACATTTACAGCACTCTGTGCCTAGTTAAATAAAGGTTAAATAAAAAATAAAAAATGAATAAGGAAAGCCAAGAGGATCATTAAGGACTTCAGCCACCCGGGCTATGGATAGTTCACTCTGCTACCGTCTGGCACATGGTACAAGTGCATCAGAGCCATGACCAAGAGGCTTGGAAACAGCTTTTATCACCAGGCCATCAGACTGTTGAACAGTCATCACTAGCTGTTTACCTGCACGGTACTCTGTCCTGCACCTTAGACTTCTTCCCCCACACACTCCCCCACACACACACAGCTCATACACATGCAGACTCCAACTCACATACAGTATACAGTACCAGTCAAAAGTTTTGACAAACCTACTCATTCAAGGGTTTTTCTTTATTTCTTTTTACCACTATCTACATTATAGAATAATAGTGAAGATATCAAAACGATGAAATAACACATATGGAATCATGTAGAAGCCAAAGAAGTGTTACACAAATCAAAATATATTTAAGATTCATCAAAGTAGCCACGCTTTGCCTTGATGACAACTTTGCACACTCTTGGCATTCTCTCAACGAGCTTCACCTGGAATGCTCTTCGAATAGTTCCCACATATACTGAGCACTTGTTGGCTGCTTTCCCTTCATTCTGCGGTCCAACTCATCCCAAACCATCTCAATTGGGTTGAGGTCGGGTGATTGTGGAGGCCAGGTCATCTGATGCAGCACTCCATCACTCTCCTTCTTGGTCCAATAGCCCTTACACAGCCTGGAGGTGTGTTGGGTCATTGTCCTGTTGAAAAACAAATGATAGTCCCACTAAGCGCAAACCAGATGGGATGGCTTATCGCTGCAGAATGCTGTGGTAGCCATCCTGGTTAAGTGTTCCTTGAATTCTAAATAAATCACAGACAGTGTCACCAGAAAAGCACCCCACACCATCACACCTCCTCCTCTATGCTCACACACATGCAGAGATCATCCGTTCACCTACTCCACGTCTCAAAAAGACACGGCGGTTGGAACCAAAAATCTCAAATTTTTACTCATCAGGACAGCTTTCTACTGGTCTAATGTCCATTGCTCGTGTTCCTTAGCCCAAGCAAGTCTCTTCTTCTTATCGGTGTCCTTTAGTAGTGGTTTCTTTGCAGCAGTTTGACCATGAAGGCCTGATTCACACAGTCTCCTCTGAACAGTTGATGTTGAGATGTGTCTGTTTCTTGAACTTTGTAATGCATTGATTTGACCTGTAATCTGAAGCTGGTAACTCTAATGAATTTATACTCTGCAGCAGAGCTAACTCTGGGTCTTCCTATCTGTGGCGGTCCTCATGAGAGCCAGTTTCATCATAGTGCTTGAGGAAGTTATTGACTTTCTGGTTTGTCTTAACCCTCCTGTTGTGTTCGTTTCATGTTAATTAGTTCTGTGTTCCCGATCCAAAATGACCACCCCATTACAGCTGATTCTAAATCCATAATAATACACACATTATCACCTAATGTTGTGTTGGTTCTTTTTAAAAACGTAAGTTATTGTGAACATTACAAATTTTTAACTTCTATTTGCGATTTATGGCCTGTAGGACTCATTGACCTGAGCTCATACAACTCGTTTTTGAGTATAAAAATAATAATGTATGAATTATTTTGACTATAACAAATACTCAGATGAAACATATTGTGCTATTTATCACAGACTACTTTGTGTCAAAGTTTAACAAGGACATTTGCTTTGAAACCAAATGTTTAAATATTGGCAGGATTTTATGTCATCGACCCAGGATATGGCGTATCTCGTTCGCCCTGGGGTCACCCTGATAACATTTTCAGCCGACAGCCGACCTCTCCTCTCAGGTGGGGATGAAGACCAGGACAAATTCCCATTGTTTGACTGGAATGTAACAACAACCTCAGCAGGGCCCTCTTCCTCATCACTGGATTGTTCCACATCGGTTGTCTCTTGGTCTGGATCATATTCTGTGTTGTCTTCAACTTCTGACACTTCCTCGTCTAATGCATCTTAACTGTCAGTTTCTTGGCCTCTCTCCTCCTCACCAGTGTCACGATCAAAGATATGATCAAGAGCCTCACATGCAGTACAGTATATTGTTTGGTCATTGTGCTGCCACAGAATAAATTGTGAGCAAGGCCTCAAAAAAGCTTTATATACCAGAGCTGCGAGAAAAGTTCTATACAGTATATTATTGAAACAATGTTGCGATTGTTTGTAGGAATGCCAACAGGTGTGGTTCCCGTGGGGGAAGATTCTATTGGGGAAAGGTTCCTGTGGGGGTTACCATGGAAGCCAAGAAGGGGGGGGAGGTGTGTGTGTGTGTGTGTGCTCAAACTCACATGCATGTTGTGGTCTGGAAGAGGAAGTGTGTCCATCTGATGAATGGGCATGTGCCAAATAGGGCTATCTTCTGTATACCACCCTTACCTTGTCACCACACAACTGATTGCCTCAAATGCATTAAGAAGGAAATAAATTCCACAAATGAACTTTTAACAAGGCACACCTGTTAATTGAAATGCATTCCAGGTGACTACCTCATGAAGCTGGTTGAGAGAATGCCAAGAGTGTGCAAAGCTGTCAAGGCGAAGGATGGCTACTTTTGTTTAACACTTTTTTGGTTGCATGATTTCATTTGTGTTATTTCATAGTTAAAATGTCTTCACTACTATTCTACAATGTAGAAAATAGTCAAAATAAAGAAAACCTTGAGTAGGTGTTTTCAAACTTTTGACTGCTTCTGTACACTAACACACACATATATGCCCATACTCGCAACATATGCAGACACACACTCACACCCACACACACACAGCCGATGCTGCTCTCCCATGTATATAGATAGATACATTCACACTGGACACTTCCTGTTTCTTTAATACTGTTTTTCACACTGTGTGTTTATATCCGAAGACGTGGACTTTTTAATGTATCTTCTACTGCACATTGCATGTTTGATACACTGTGTATACAAAATGTGTATTTATATACTGGATTCTTGACATAGCTCATTCTAATATATGTATTACTGTATATATAATTCTTAGTATATATTTTCAGTGTATGTATTTGTATTACTATTTTCAGTGTATGTATACTGTATTTGTATTACTGATACACAGTTACTTGGGATTGTTAATTGGATTCGTTTTAACGTTTCTTGACTTCGTGTTTGTAGTTTTGGATTATTTGTGCACTTTGACATTTTACTGCACTGTTAGAAGGTAGTAAGATAAGCATTTCGCCGTTATAACATTTGCTAAACTGTGTACGCGACAAGTAAACTTTGATTTGATTTAATAATGGACCATTATGCTGCTCGTTGAATTATTTGATTCGATGCTACCCCCTTGCGACTGAAAATCATCACAAGTTAAAGAAGAAGAATTCCGTAAACATCCCAAACGTCACTTCCGGTTATTATTTTGACAGCAAAACACTGCAACATTTTGCAATATTAATCTCTGGTCTCCATTAAATTGTATTTTTTTATTTTAACACCTTTTGTGTTTTTTGCGTCACATTTATTAGCTAATTTTACTTGTGTGGTGGAATTGGCAATATTCGGAAAGAGATCAGTAATCTGGTTCTAGCTAGCGGAAGATGAAGGTGAGTAGGGGATGATTTTGTTTTTGTTGAAATCGTAAGCTAACGTTAATGGATTTGTGTGGAAATCTGTGCTGTTCGCATTAACGACCAATAAAACATTGTTTTTATTGCCATTGTATTGCAGACGTATCACATAATTGTACAAATGTTGGCGTCCTACACAGAAGAAAATGCACATCGTGTAGCTACGACATCACTCGAGTCCCTCCCCCTGCATAGCCTACTACAGTAGCTTAGTAGTGATGCTCTTTCAGTGAAAAACAAGAACCCGTTTGCTACGTGTGTAGTGACTCCACTGCTGCAGAACATGTTGCTGGTTACTTTGTGTTCATGTTGGTTACAGGAACACGATTACACAGTAGCCACGTTGACATGATGCTGTCAGAGTATTCCAGCTGCCTCTATTGTCTGGCCAATGATGTGTGTCAGTGTAATAGGATTATTTTGTTGCCTAGAGCCACCTCATCATTATTTATTATATTATTTTATATTGTTTTATATTCTTATATCAAACATAAAGTCTTGATATTAAATTTAAAAAAAATATATATATATTGCTTTCTTATACTACATTTATTTAGTTCATCCCCTGTACTATCACCGTAGACATACTGCATACTATTGTTTATGTTGTATGAATGATGTCCTCATCTGAACTGGTAAATACGACTATATGATATATAACAGTCTGATATAATGTTCTGTATTCAGTAATGCCTATGTGGATGCAATTCTCACACTGTCTTGTCTTGTCCCGTAGGTCCCGAGCGATGAAAATGAGGTGGTGGAGGAAGGCAGTAGCAGTTCAACACCAGTAGACAACTCCGACAACGAGGAAATTCCACCTTATCTACGCGAAGAACCTCCTGAAGGTAGTATCATGGTCTTCTTGTTCATATCCAAGTTTCAGTTGAAGTTTACTATTGAAATATCGAAAAAAAGATTGTGTGTTTTTGTCCCGGTGAACCTTAGAAACATGGGGTATTATTTATATTCAATCTCTGACACTGATGTTTTATAGAGATACAGCTTAGATATAACCTGATTCATCTTACCAACTAGCTAATTATTAGAATGTGGTGCGCTAGATTAGGGTTGGAGGGAAAACCTACAGGACAGGAGCTTTCTGGGAACAGGGTTGGAGAAGCCTGGCTTACATGAATGAATGTCCACTCTTGAACGTTTGTAACAACAGTTTGTATTTGCTCAGAGAGGGCGTCCGTCTGTAGGTTGGAAAGAGTCAAGTCACCAGCTCTGTCATTCAGCCTGTGGTCATGGGTAGCAATCGGATCATACAGTATCTGATGATGCAGTGTGGCCTAGTGGCCTGTAGAGTGGCATATTGGCCAACAGAAGGTTTTGAACACCATTTAATGATAGAACATAAAACAGTAGGTGGCAGTGAAACCATATACAAAGATCTAGGCTATATCTGTGATGTGTGGTGCTTATACAGGATACACGTATAATAAGGTCATTACTTCACATTTACCCCCTAATTCAACCAATTTTTCCGTACTAGAACCATGTGTTCCTAAGCGCACAGCATGAGGTGTTTGAACCAAGGTCTGCTGTTAAGATGAAGACATACGTCTTGCTCTCACACTGATGTCTTCCACAGTCTCGTCCCGACACATTGCATCAATCATATCTAGCCTAATTGTGCCTGTTAATATTCAACTTCAATGGAAAGAAATGTGGTCCTTATTCACCTCATTGAGGTGAAAAGTGTATTGGTCCTAGTGGGAAAAAATCTTGTATCGGTTAGTACATTTTAGGAAACATGAAATGGAATATGAATATAAACTCTGCCTTCATCTTGTTTTTGAGAAAAGTATTATGCCTCTCTTTTTTAATGTAATTTATGGACACTACACAACACCTAGATTATGTTAATTCTCTCCCTGGAAAAGAAGACAACACTATTTTTGGCCAAGGACTGTAAATAACTGCAACCTGACTCACCAAAGCATTTACTACGGCATATTTGGAACAATATGTTGCTATAATTTACAGAGGCATTGCCAGAATGGGAGGCTATTATACAGTGCATTCGGAAAGTATTCAGACCGCTTGACTTTTTCCACATTTTGTTACGTTACAGCCTTATTCTAAAATGAATGAAATAAAAAAATATATATTCATCAATCGACACATAATACCCTATAATGACAAAGAAAAAACTGTTTGTTTTTTTGCAAATGTATTAAAAATAAAATCAGAAATACCTTATTTACAGAAGTAAATTTGCTATGAGACTCGAAATTGATCTCAGGTGCATTGTGTTTCCATTGATCATCCTTGAGATCCAACTTGATTGGAGTACACCTGTGGTAAATTCAATTGGTTGGACATAATTTGGAAAGGCACACACCTGTCTATATAAGGTCCCACAGTTGACAGTGCATGTCAGAGAGAAAACCAAGCCATGAGAACAAAGGAATTGTCCGTAGAGCTCCGAGACAGGATGGTTTCGAGGCAAAGATCTGAGGAAGGGTACCAAAAAATGTCTGCAGCATTAAAGGTCCCCAAGAGCACTATGGCCTCCATCATTCTTAAATGGAAAAAGTTTGTAACCACCAAGACTCTTCCTAGAGCTGGCCACCCGGCTAAACTGAGCAATAGGGGGAGAAGGGTGTTGGTTAGGGAGGTTACCAAGAACCCAGTGGTCACTCTGATAAACCTCCAGAGTTCCTCTGTGAAGATGGGAAAACCTTCCAGAAGGACAATCATCTCTGCAGCACTCCAGCAATCAGGCCTTTATGGTAGAGTGGACAGACAGAAGCCACTCCTCAGTAAAAGGCACATGACAGCATGCTTGGAGTTTGCAAAAAGGCACCTAAAGACTCTCAGACCATGAGAAACAAGATTTTCTGGTCTGATGAAACCAAGATTGAACTCTTGGGCCTGAATGCCAAGCGTCACATCTGGAGGAAACCTGGCACCATCCCTATGATGAAGCATGGTGGTGGCAGCATCATGCTGTGGGGATGTTTTTCAGTGGCAGGGACTGGGATACTAGTCAGGATCGAGGCAAAGATGAACAGAGCAAAGTACAGAGAGATCCTTGATGAAAACCTGCTCCAGAGCACTCAGGACCTCAGACTGGGGAGAAGGTTTACCTTCCAACAGGACAACAACCCTAAGCACACAGCCAACACAACGCAGGAGTGGCTTCGGGACAAGTCTCTGAATGTCCTTGAGTGGCCCAGTCAGAGCCTGGACCTGAACCCAATCGAACATCTATGAAAATAGCTGTGCAGCGAAACTCCCTATCCAGACTGACAGAGCTTTAGATGATTTGCAAAGAAGAATGGGAGGATCTCCACAAATACAGGTGTGCCAAGCTTGTAGCATCATATCCAAGATGTCTTGAGGCTGTAGTAATCGCTGCCAAAGGTGCTTCAACAAAGTACTGAGTAAAGGGTCTGAATACTTATTATGTAAATGTGATATTTCCAGTTTTGTTTTTTGTATACTTCCAAACATTTCTAAAAACGTGTTTTTGCTTTGTCATTATGGGGTATTGTGTTTAGATAATGAGGGATAGTACAATATGTAATACGTTTTAGAATAAGGCTGTAACTTAACAAAATGAGGGAAAAGTAAAGGGGTCTGAATACTTTCCGAATGCACTGTATATAATTTGGATGTATGTATTTTTAGATATAGGCCTATTGTAAATGTGTATTTTATTGTTGTGTCACCAGAATACTTTCTGAATGCATTGCATATGGTGATCAGTTGGTATTAGGGCATAATTAAGTAATAAGGCCCGGGGGGGTGTGGTATATGGCCAATATACCACAGCTAAGGACTGTTCTTATGCACATGACACAACATGGAGTTGTTGGGTCTTATTGCTATTATAAACTGGTTACAAACGAAATTAGTACATTAAAAATAAATATTTTGTCATACCCATGGTATACGATCTGATATACAGTACCACGGCTTTCAGCCAATCACAATTCAGGGTTCGAACCACCCAGTTTATAATATTGCTTTTGGCTTTAATCCAATGTTGAAAGTAGTGCATTGCATGCCAGTTGTTATGAGCTTGGTATGGGTATTTTAATTGCAAGTTCCTGTACATGCCTGGTACGCTAACTAGGCTACTTTATATCCCTATAGTTACCTTTTGAATAAGCTATGTGAATATGAACTGTTTTCTACATCCTATCAATGTCAGTGCTTCACAATCTCCCAGCCAGGAGTCATGTTTCACCCATCATTCAGTCTGCAAGAGTTGAAATTAATATTTATTTCAAGGTCTTTTCCACTGTAATGTCAGAAAAAGCCTGTGAGGTAAATGTAAGTCTTTTTTGGGAGGAGAGGGACTTAATGTGATTTTCTACTTTACCAGTTTTCCATTCTACCCTGCTGCAGTTGAGAGCTAGTCTAAGACCCGGTACAAATCTGTATTCTCTGGACCCAAACAAACAGGATTAGAACAGAAAATGCCCAACAGGATATGTGGTGCCATGTTAAAACACAATCAGAAGCAGTCAGTGTAAACAGAGGAGGCCTACCCTAAGAACTCATCTGTGGAATGGGGCGGCAGGTAGCCTAGCGGTTAAGAGCATTGGGCCAGCAACCAAAAAGTCACTCGTTCGAATCCCTGAGCATGCAAGGTGAAAAAAATCTACTGTTATGCCCATGAGCAAGGCAGTTAAACCCCAACAACCACTGCTCCTCGGGCGCCGCTGACGTGGACGTTGATTAAGGCAGCCCTCCCCACCTCTCTGATTCAGAGGGGTTGGGTTAAATGCGGAAGACACATTTTGGTTGAATGCATTCAGTTGTGCAACTGACTAGGTATAGTGATATCAATGATATCGTTTCAGTCATAGAAAGGCCTGGACTATACATTAGGCTCGATTATTTACAGTGGTTGCCATTATAATGCACACCAGATAGAATAGGCCTTGTTGTTAATTTAAATAAAAAAAAATATCGGATGCAATTGTGAACAGTAACCATGACAGGCATGAAATGAATCTTATTGGCCAATTATATAGTTCACTGCAGCTCAAGGACTCCATGGAATGTGAAGTTTGGAGATGTCCATGTACATTTGATTTTCTTCTACAGTATGAGTACGATACCCATTTGAAAATCAGTTGTCAATTATTGACAAAGCAACTTGAGTCAGTCATTCTCACGATTGACAGTCACATACTGTATCGCCAGTAGAAACCACCACAACACAACCGGCACATCAGAAAAGCCAAAATCACAGTGCTTGTTTGTTCCTTGTCATAACTTCTCACCAAAGTTGCTCCTGAAGGGTATCGGCTAGAATTCCATCTGTTACGAGTTATTAATAGGACCAAATGAAGTTTTATTGACTTTTTGTCCCTGTTTCTCCTGTCCTGTTTGTTGGTGCAGTCGAGGCTGCTCCATCATGCTGACAGATCCAGTACACATCAGGGGAGGACGGTGATGTGCTGTGTAACTGTGATGGATGGACTGTCACACAGCTGAGCTCTCAGCAACAGTGTGTGTGTGTGTGTGTGTGTGTGTGTGTGTGTGTGTATGTGTGTATGTGTGTGTGTGTATACAGTGGGGAGAACAAGTATTTGATACACTGCCGATTTTGCAGGTTTTCCTGTAATTTTTATCATAGGTACACTTCAACTGTGAGAGACGGAATCTAAAACAAAAATCCAGAAAATCACATTGAATGGTTTTTAAGTAATTCATTTGCATTTTATTGCATGACATAAGTATTTGATCACCTACCAACCAGTAAGAATTCCGGCTCTCACAGACCTGTTAGTTTTTCTTTAAGCCCTCCTGTTCTCCACTCATTACCTGTATTAACTGCACCTGTTTGAACTTGTTACCTGTATAAAATACACCTGTCCACACAGCTGTGTAAGGACATCAGGGATAAAATTGTAGACCTGCACAAGGCTGGGATGGGCTACAGGACAATAGGCAAGCAGCTTGGTGAGAAGGCAACAACTGTTGGCGCAATTATTAGAAAATGGAAGAAGGTCAAGATGACGGTCAATCACCCTCTGTCTGGGGCTCCATGCAAGATCTCACCCCGTGGGGCATCAATGATCATGAGGAAGGTGAGGGATCAGCCCAGAACTACACGGAAGGACCTGGTCAATGACCTGAAGAGAGCTGGGACCACAGTCTCAAAGAAATTAGTAACACACTACGCCATCATGGATTAAAATCCTGCAGCACACGCAAGGTCCCCCTGCTCAAGCCAGAGCATGTTCAGGCCCGTCTGAAGTTTGCCAATGACCATCTGGATGATCCAGAGGAGGAATGGGAGGAGGTCATGTGGTCTGATGAGACAGAAATAGAGCTTTTTGGTCTAAACTCCACTCGCCGTGTTTGGAGGAAGAAGAAGGATGAGTACAACCCCAAGAACACCATCCCAACCGTCAAGCATGGAGGTGGAAACATCCTTCTTTGGGCCATGTATCGTGAGATCTTGTCCAACAACCTCCTTCCCTCAGTAAGAGCATTGAAGATGGGTTGTGGCTGCTGCAATCCCTGCTGCAGTGTGTGCAAACCTGGTCAAGAACTACAGAAAATGTATGATCTCTGTAATTGCAAAGGTTTCTGTACCAAATATTAAGTTCTGCTTTTCTGATGTATCAAATACTTACAGTGCCTTGCGAAAGTATTCGGCCCCCTTGAACTTTGAGACCTTTTGCCACATTTCAGGCTTCAAACATAAAGATATAAAACTGTATTTTTTTGTGAAGAATCAACAACAAGTGGGACCCAATCATGAAGTGGAATGACATTTATTGGATATTTCAAACTTTTTTAACAAATCAAAAACTGAAAAATTGGGCGTGCAAAATTATTCAGCCCCCTTAAGTTAATACTTTGTAGCGCCACCTTTTGCTGCGATTACAGCTGTAAGTCGCTTGGGGTATGTCTCTATCAGTTTTGCACATCGAGAGACTGAAATTTTTTCCCATTCCTCCTTGCAAAACAGCTCGAGCTCAGTGAGGTTGGATGGAGAGCATTTGTGAACAGCAGTTTTCAGTTCTTTCCACAGATTCTCGATTGGATTCAGGTCTGGACTTTGACTTGGAGAAATAAACACATTTAAAACTTCAAATGGTTTTGCTGGAGACAGCCAGCAAACCACTTAGCAACCGTTGCTCTTTTCTTACCGTCATAGTAATCACACAATAGAATTTACAACTAGAGGGAAAAACAGTTAATCAAACTAAAATCTAAAACACCAGTAGACTGAGAGGAGTACACCTGGATCTGTTTATTTTTGAACCATTCCATTGTAGATTTTGCTTTATGTTTTGGATCATTGTCTTGTTGGAAGACAAATCTCCGTCCCAGTCTCAGGTCTTTTGCAGACTCCATCAGGTTTTCTTCCAGAATGGTCCTGTATTTGGCTCCATCCATCTTCCCATCAATTTTAACCATCTTCCCTGTCCCTGCTGAAGAAAAGCAGGCCCAAACCATGATGCTGCCACCACCATGTTTGACAGTGGGGATGGTGTGTTCAGCTGTGTTGCTTTTACGCCAAACATAACGTTTTGCATTGTTGCCAAAAAGTTCAATTTTGGTTTCATCTGACCAGAGCACCTTCTTCCACATGTTTGGTGTGTCTCCCAGGTGGCTTGTGGCAAACTTTAAACAACACTTTTTATGGATATCTTTAAGAAATGGCTTTCTTCTTGCCACTCTTCCATAAAGGCCAGATTTGTGCAATATACGACTGATTGTTGTCCTATGGACAGAGTCTCCCACCTCAGCTGTAGATCTCTGCAGTTCATCCAGAGTGATCATGGGCCTCTTGGCTGCATCTCTGATCAGTCTTCTTGTATGAGCTGAAAGTTTAGAGGGACGGCCAGGTCTTGGTAGATTTGCAGTGGTCTGATACTCCTTCCATTTCAATATTATCGCTTGCACAGTGCTCCTTGGGATGTTTAAAGCTTGGGAAATCTTTTTGTATCCAAATCCGGCTTTAAACTTCTTCACAACAGTATCTCGGACCTGCCTGGTGTGTTCCTTGTTCTTCATGATGCTCTCTGCGCTTTTAACGGACCTCTGAGACTATCACAGTGCAGGTGCATTTATACGGAGACTTGATTACACACAGGTGGATTGTATTTATCATCATTAGTCATTTAGGTCAACATTGGATCATTCAGAGATCCTCACTGAACTTCTGGAGAGAGTTTGCTGCACTGAAAGTAAAGGGGCTGAATAATTTTGCACGCCCAATTTTTCAGTTTTTGATTTGTTAAAAAAGTTTGAAATATCCAATAAATGTCGTTCCACTTCATGATTGTGTCCCACTTGTTGTTGATTCTTCACAAAAAAATACAGTTTTATATCTTTATGTTTGAAGCCTGAAATGTGGCAAAAGGTCGCAAAGTTCAAGGGGGCCGAATACTTTCGCAAGGCACTGTATGTCATGCAATAAAATGCAAATTAATTACTTAAAAATCATACAATGTGATTTTTGTTTTAGATTCCGTCTCACAGTTGAAGTGTACCTGTGATAAAAATTACAGACTTCTACATGCTTTGTAAGAAGGAAAATCGGCAGTGTATCAAGTACTTGTTCTCCCCACTGTGTGTGTATATATACACACACACTACTCCCCCAAAGTCCTATCCCAACAGCCTGTCCACCTGTGTCTCTGCTTCGCTTCTGATTAGTAGAACACCTCCAAGCTCCAGCCTTCTGTATGACTCACTCCCAGGCATCACAGATTCACAGCCTTGATCTTATCCCAGTAATACTGGAGCACTGGCATAGGCAATATTCATAGACACACTCACGTGGCTCTGAAAGGTTATACCGTGACAATCGGGTTGCTTTAAATAAGGGTTTGATGCTTGCAGTGATTATCATCAGTATTTTTTTAAATTATAGAGCCATTAACGTTTTCATAATAATATAATCAAGCAGACGTTGATCACTTTGTCTTGTAATGGAGGGGCTATGGGTTATGTTGCTGTTGCTCATACTTTACATCCTTAATGCTGCTGTGAGTGTATCCATATCCAACACAGTGAAGTGTGTGTGTGTGTACGCACGTATCCATCTCTAACACAGGAAGAGTCGGGGGGAAGACTAAACCTTTCTGTGTTTAATGAGCAGGAAACACACACACACACACACACACACACACACACACACACACACACACACACACACACACACACACACACACACACACACTCAAAGCAAACATAGTGCTCACCGATAGATTATTTCTAGTTCCTAAGGCTATGCTCCATAGATAGACCCTGTCTGTTATTGTCAAATCCTGTGATTGTGTGAAAGTTCTGTGTGGATGCCATCTGGAACGGTCTCCATCCACATTATGTCTGTATCCAAAATGGCACCCATATTCCCTACACTGGACTGTATATAGCCATAGGGTTCTGGTCAAATGTAGTGCACGACATAGGGAATAGGGTGTCATTTCAGACTCAGCCCGTGTCTTCCTGCTTCCAGGAAAACCTCACTTCCAATTTGTGTCACCTCTATGTGTTGTCAGCTCATTGGAAATGGTTATCTGGCCATAAAATGCACTGTCATTCTGAAGTGCCATACTGTTGGGTGAGGAGAAAGCTTCTCAGTCCATCACTCACGATCGACATCTCTCGTCTGACTGCTAGTTGGATTTACCGACTGGCCTGAGTAGTGTTGCACTGTAGACCTGTACCACGGTAATATCACGGTGCCAAAATGTCATGATACTTATGATACCAACATGTTAGAGTACCGTAGTACCGTTTCAAATGATACTACCGACTTTTTCAGCTCAACTGATCTAATGAACCTGCTTGCGCCTGTTAAAAAACTTTGATTAAGTCCGTTTTGTTTATAAATTCAGTTGAATTTCAGCAACAGCCACTAGTGTCTTGTTCGGTTAGGTCCAATAATATCCACAGCTGTAATCAGCCAGCTGCATCCCCTACCAGCCCTCAAAGCTAATTTATGCGTGATCCGAAAATCTGGTTGTTTGCTCCGTATTTTCTATTTGATTTCTTTAACAAGTCAGTTAAGAAAAAAAATCTTAGTTACAATGACGCCTTACCACGACCAAACCCGGACGACGCTGGGACAATTGTGCGTCGCCCTATGGGACTCCCAATCACGGACGGATGTGATACAGCCTGGATTCGAACCAGGGATTGTAGTGACTCCTCTTGCACTGAGATGCAGTGCCTTAGACCGCTGCGCCACTCGGGAGTCCAAACTCGAGAGGGTGTGACGCAATTGCGGAGCTTCTGGTGGCATGCCAAATTGAGCTCTGTACCTCATTGCTGTGCGCCTCCCAAATGTTTTAAAAATTCAGAGTGCTCCGTATAGCTCCCCATTGACAAGATAGGTTGACAACTTCCTTCACAACGGCTCTACTCAACAGCTCTGAGCTGCTCCGCGAAGCGCAATACGTATGAATGCCCAACTTCTGCAGAGGCCATATCACTCACTGTAAATCCTGCACGGCCAATGCAGAGGTGGGATTGACCATGCAATGCCTTTCACTCTCCTGCTCCTCTCCGTCCGCTCTTCACGGGCAGCTATTCCTCCGGTCAGTTTAAAAAATATATAATTTAGCAGTGATGGCGAGCGGGGATGCAGACTTAGATTTGTACATTTGTTACATTCGAGCAGCGTGCAAAGCGAGCAATGTTGATGCATTGTATCATTTAATCGCCTGTTATAACCAAGAGCACAGACCGGCCAGAGTAGACTTTGCAAGTGCACTGTCATGCAGCCTCTGAGTGTCAGAGGGAAAATGGCTTGCTTGCAGCTTTACACCAAAGAAAACGTCTGGTCTCTAGCCTAAACTGTTAAAAACAAATATGACCCATATTACCAGAGATGCTTTTTGTACTTTCTATCGAGATTCGTGCACATTTTATATAATTTCACAAACCATGTCGCAGGCCGTTATTGGTTTGATAACATGACTGAACAACATTGTTTGTTATCTTCTATCTCAAGGCCATCAGACTGTTATAGCCATCACTAGCACAGAGAGGCTGCTGCCTATATACACAGACTTGAAATCATTGGCCACTTTAATAAATGGAACACTAGTCACTTTAATAATGTCACTTTAATAATGTTTACTTATCTTGCATTACTCATCTCATATGTACAGTTGAAGTCGGAAGTTTACGTACACCTTAGCCAAACACATTTAAACTCAGTTTTTCACAATTCCTGACATTTAATCCCAGTAAAGATTCACTGTTTTAGGTCAGTTAGGATCACCACTTTATTTTAAGAATGTGAAATGTCAGAATAATAGTAGAGAGAATAATTTATTTCAGTTTTTATTTCTTTCATCACATTCCCAGTGGGTCAGAAGTTTACATACACTCAATTAGTATTTGGTAGCATTGCCTTTAAATTGTTTAACTTGGGTCAAACGTTTTGGGTAGCCTTCCACAAGCTTCCCACAATAAATTGGGAGAATTTTGGTCCATTCCTCCTGACAGAGCTGGTGTAACTGAGTCAGGTTTGTAGGCCTCCTTGCTCGCACACATTTTTTCAGTTCTGTCCAAACATGTTCTATAGGATTGAGGTCAGGGCTTTGTGATGGCCACTCCATTACCTTGACTTTGTTGTCCTTAATTCATTTTGCCACAAATTTGGAAGTATGCTTGGGGTCATTGTCCATTTGGAAAACCCATTTGCGACCAAGCTTTAACTTGTCTTGAGATGTTGCTTCAGTATATCCACATAATTTTCCAGCCTCATGATGCCATCTATTTTGTGAAGTGCACCAGTCCCTCCTGAAGCAAAGCACCCCCACAACATGATGCTGCCACCCCCACAACATGATGCTTCCACCCCCATGCTTCACGGTTGTGGATGGTGTTCTTCGGCTTGCAAGCATCCCCCTTTTTCCTCCAAACATAACGATGGTCATTATGGCCAAACAGTTCTATTTTTGTTTCATCAGACCAGAGAACATTTCTCCAAAAAGTGCCATCTTTGTCCCCATGTGCAGTTGCAAACCGTAGTGTGGCTTTTTTATGGCAGATTTGGAGCAGTGTTTTCTTCCTTGCTGAGCGGCTTTTCAGGTTATGTCGATGTTGTACTCGTTTTACTGTGGATACAGATACTTTTGTACCTGTTTCCTCCAGCATCTTCACAAGGTCCTTTGCTGTTGTTCTGGGATTGATTTGCACTTTTCGCACCAAAGTACGTTCATCTCTAGGAGACAGAAGGCGTCTCGTTCCTGAGCGGTATGACGGCTACGTGGTCCCATGGTGTTTATACTTGCGTATAATTGTTTGTACAGATGAGCGTAGTACCTCCAGGTGTTTAGAAATTGCTCCCAAGGATGAACCAGACTGGCTGATTTCTTTTAATTTTCCCATAATGTCAAGCAACGAGGCACTGAGTTTGAAGGTAGGCCTTGAAATACACCCACAGGTACACCTCTAATTGACTCAAATGATGTAAATTAGCCCATCAAAAGCTTCTAAATCCATGACATCATTTTATGTAATTTTCCAAGCTGTTGAAAGGCACATAAATAATCTGTCTGTAAACAACTGTTGGAAAAATTACTTGTGTCATGCACAAAGTAGATGTCCTAACCGACTTAACAAGAAATGTGTGGAGTGGTTGTAAAATGAGTTTTAATGACTCCAACCTAAGTGTATGTAAACTTCCAACTTCAACTGTATGTACTGTATTTTATACTACTCTACTGTATGTCAAAGCTCAGGTGCAGACAGTTTCGAAGTAACAAAAGGTTATTCCTAAAAACGGAGGCAGGCAAACGACAGGTCAAGGGCAGGCAGAGGTCAGTAGTCCAGAGCAGAGTCCGAAGGTACAGAACAGCTGGCAGGCTCAGGGTCAGGGCAGGCAGAGGTCAATAATCCATGGTGGTGTGACAAGGTACAGAACGACAGGCAGGCTCAGAGTCAGTGCAGGCAGAATGGTCAAAAACCAGGCAAGCTAGAAAACAGGAACTTGAGACAGCCAGGAGCACGGGAAAGAACGCTGATAGGCTTGACGAAGCAAACGAACAGACAAACAGAGAACACAGGTATAAGTATACTGGGGATAATGGGGAAGATGGGCGACACCTGGAGGGGGGGTGGAGACAAGCACAAAGACAGGTGAAACAGATCAGGGTGTGACACTGTATCTTAGTCTATGCCTCTCTGACATTGCTCGTCCATATATTTATTCTTAATTCCATTTCTTACTTAGATTTGTGTGTATTGGGTATATGTTGTGAAATTGTTAGATATTACTTGTTAGATATTTCTGCACTGTCGGAACTAGAAGCACAAGCATTTAGCTACACCCGTGTATGTAACCAATACATTTGATTTACCTAGCTAACAACCTGGCAACTTGACAGTAGGTTTAGGCAAATTTGATTTGCACAGGAAGAAAGGAAAAGGTTCTGCTACTCATGAAATGTGCTTCAACGATAGGATTTCTATAGGCCTAACTATATCAATAATCTATCTCTTTCTGGTGCTCCTTACACTTTGTTTGGTGCTAAACGTTTTTACATTTGGGAACAGTGTGTGTGTTTGTGGGAGATAGAGAGTGGTGTGTGTTTATGAAAGTGAAGGAGACCAAGCGAGTTTGTGAGAAAGGGAAGGTGAATATGTGTGCCCCTTACATTCTGTTTGGTGCCTAAAGTTGGGAGCTGTGTGTGTGTTTTTTTATTTATATATATATATATATATATATATATAAATGTATTAACCCCCCCCCCCCCCCAACAAATATCTTTGTTTTGTTACAGCTTGTTTCTGCTACATATACATATATTTTACATACACATTTTACATGTTTGTAGGAGATCGAGAGTGTTGGGTGGGTGGGTGGGTTTATGACAGTGAAGGAGACAGAGATTTTGTGAGAAAGGGAAGGAGAGTGTATGTCTGTTAACTGAAGGTTTCATGCAGTGTTTTCCCATTACTGACACAATGACATGCAGATCATTTTGCATGTACATTCCTTCCTCCTATTCCTCCAGCCAAATCACAGGTAGGCCTTTGCAAATATGAGCAAATCAGCCATTCTATGCAGTATTCTTTTATACACGGAACAGTGTGAATTTAAATGAAATGTGTTGTAATCAGTAGAAGTGTGAATTTCTGTGACAGGTTTTTCGGCGAACGTTTAGAAAATGTGAACAAGCATCTGGGGGATGGGCCGAACAGGATGCTAGGCAACTGATTTCTTTCCACCGTTGTATTGCGATACAACTCGGTATCGTGTCGCGACACTTGGCCTGGTATCATATCTTTTGTAAAATGTTGGTATCAGAGCTTAGGGAGGAGGACCCAAAGCATGCATGCACGCACACGCACTCAGTGGTTAGAATTATTTTTGGACATCTGCCCTTAATTATAACAATTTCACTCGTCTCCCCCATTCAAGTATGGAACACACCATGACGGGGAGACAGAGGTTTTTGTTTTGCTCAGGTGTTGTGGACAGGGATGGTGAAAGTGCGTAAGCATCTGCCTCGGATTCCAAAGTTTGCAAATTTGAATCCAGTCATAGAAAGTTGTTTTTGAGATTGATGTTTAAAGGCTATCCCAAACCTTAACCCTTAACCTTAACCATTCTGAGTTAATGCCTACACTAAACCTTAAACATTTAGAAATTTGAAAAGAGGCAAAAGAGGTATTCCTTTAATGGTTTTTCATATCTCTGTATTGCTGTTAACTCATTCCTCCCTTGGGTGTCTTGTCAGATGCAACATGCTTTTAGGAGCAAGCGAGACATTTTAAGAAAATGATGAAAACAACATTTGCTGTCTCTTGGAGAGAGAGAGGGAGAGAGGATGGAAATGTCTACTTGTCAAATATGAACAATTTAGATTAAAGGCTCAGTGCAGTCAAAATGTTTTATATCATATTGTACAACAGCTGATGAAACTAACACTATAAAAGTGTGAAAACATTTGATCAGTGTTATTTCCTGATAGTTGTTGGTTGAAAATACAATCTATACAGGACCTTCTAATCATCATGTTTGCGTGGGCGGTAGTTTCGGCCTTCCATGGTGAAATCACCATGCGGCAAATTGGTTAATAGACCAATAAGAAAGAGTTCCAAACCTCTCTGCCAAACAGCTTGTTTCAGTTTTCCCCTCCCCACTCAGACCACTCCTAGACAGTCCTAGCAAAATGATTGCCTGAGAAATCGTCCCCCCCCCCCCCCCTAAAAAAAGCAATGTTTTCCCATTATAATGGAAACAGTACTTAATTGTTACAGAGAAAGGATTTGATATTAAATCTAAAAACTACTGCATTGGGCCTTTAAGAAACGCAAGCTGTTTGTGTTGAAGTTTGTGTTGTGAATGTTTCACGTCCAATTATATTCCACAGTGTGTTATTCTCTTATCAGCTCCTTTTTGTCAGAAGGCATACATTCAGAATGTGGTGGGGCTGACAGGTTGTGAGAAGAACTCTCCTTCCTCACTGGCTGCTGTGTTCAAGTGACTGGCAGACTCTCTGTAGCTCACTTTCTGCACGAACAATGAAATTCAGCAAGGCGCCAAGCCTGCCATCTGCACAGGCAAATTATGACACTTCATTACTTTATTGGCCCATCTCTCTTTCCTCTCTCTCTCTCTCTCTTTGTCTTTTTCATTCTCGTTCCTGTTTTTTCTGTCTCCCCCCTCTCTCTCTCTTCTGTCTCTTTCTCTCTACCCCTATCTCTCCCTGACACTTATCGTATATATAGCCTACCTTTTGTGGTGTAAGGAATCAGGGCGCGCACGATAAAGGATCAAGTCCGAAAGAGAAGGGGTTAATCTAGCCACATTTCGAGCTAATATTCCCCTCTGTTTCTGCTCTACCACCGTGTTTACGAGCAGCTGTGAGTGTCCTATGTGCCGGGTGGAGAAATAGCCTAAACTGTCAAGTACCCACAATGGTGGGAAAGGAGGACAAGAGGCCAGTGTCACTTAGCCTGTGTTGTTATGTGGAGGTGGAGGTCAGCAGAGAGAAATGAGGAGTGTGCTTTTAGCCAAGCTCCTCTGTCTGGTCCTAAAACTGGCTCAGCTACTCACATTTCTAGTCTGCCCCAGGTGCCTGGATATCAAATAAATAAATCAATGGTTTCAGATGAAAATGTTTGGCCCTCTTTGGTTTTCAGGACCACAAGGGGATGCTAGCCGTCAGAGATGGTACAAACATTACCATCAACCAACCGGTTAGAAGTTATGGCCAGATCACAAGGACAACCTTTGTAGGCGAGATAGCCTTGTCTGAGAAGAGAGCAGAGTACTGCTTTCACTTTGGTCCTCTTTTTGCTTCCAGGGACACAAGGGATTGGTCAGGGAGACATGCTACAAACATGATAATCTACCAGCCTGTCTAAACACCTTCCTGTATCTTCTGTTCTGCCATATGGCTGTATTACAAGTAGATACAGTAGGTTAGAGAACCTTGGCTCAAATGAGAGCATAGCTTACACTGTAGGCTTCCATATCTCCAAGCCAGCACCACATGCCTTTGTGTGTGGAATTATTGAAAATGATCTTGACCTGTAACCTCTGACCTCTCACCTTTCCATTGAAACCTCCAGGTGTAACTGCATGCACTATGCAGTTTAGTGCACATCGTGATCATAGACAAGAAAAATAATATTGTACATGGAAATGGAAATGGAAACGCCGTCTTAATATGTCGACTAGTTTATATTTTTGCATTTGTTGAAAACATTTAATTGGGCTTCATTTTCAGTCAACTAGACTGGATGTCGATCGGTAGCACTTAACTTTTTATATATATATATTTTTTGCATTTTAGTCATTTAGCAGACACTCTTATCCTGTGACTTGGGGGTTAAGTGCCATGCTCAAGGGCACATCGACAGATTGTTCACCTAGTTGACTCTGGGATTCAAAGCAGCGACCTTTTAGTTACTGGCCCAATGCTCTTAACCACTAGGCTACCTGACGCCTTTTTCTTGCTCTTAATAAATGAGCCCATTTAACGAGCTACACAACATGACCAAACATATGTGGACACCTGCTCGTTGAACATCTCATTTCAAAATCAAGTCGGTGTTCCAATTCATTCCAAAAGAGTTCGATAGGGTTGAGGTCAGGGCTCTGTGCAGGCCAGTCAAGTTCTTCCACACCGATCTCGACAAACCATTTCTCTATGGACCTCGCTTTGTGAACAGGGGCATTGTCATGCTGAAACAGGAAAGGGTCTTCCCCGAACTGCTGCCACAAAGTTGGAAGCACAGAATCGTCTAGAATGTCATTGTATGCTGTGGCGTTAAGATTTCCCTTTACTGGAACTAAGGGGCCTAGCCCAAACCATGAAAAACAGCCCCAGACCATTATTCCTCCTCTACCGAACTTTACATTTGGCACTATGCATTGGGGCAGATGGCATCCGCCAAACCCAAATTCGTCCGTCGGACTGCCAGATGGTGAAGCGTGATTCATCACTCCAGAGAACTAGCTTCCTCTGCTCCAGTGTCTAGCAGTTGCGAGCTTTACACCACTCCAGCTGACGCTTGGCATTGTGCATGGTAAACTTAGGCTTGTGTGCGGCTGCTCGGCCATGAAAACAAATTTCATGAAGCTCCCGACGAACAGTTCTTGTGCTGACGTTGCTTCCAGAGATGGTTTGGAACTCGATAGTGAGTGTTGCAACCAAGGACAGACAATTTTTTTGGCGGTACACACTTCAACCCTTGGCGGTCTCGTTCTGTGAGCTTTTGTGGCCTACCACTTCAGGGCTGAGCTGTTGTTGCTCCTAGACGTTTCACTTCACAATAACAACACATACAGTTGACTGGGGAAGCTCTAGCAGGGCAGAAATGTAAAAAACTGACTTTTTGGAAAGGTGGCAACCTACAATGGTGCCACGTTGAAAGTCATTGAGCTCCTCAGTAAGGCCATTCTACTGCCAGTGTTTGTCTATGGAGATTGCATGGCGGTGTGCTCAATTTTAAACACCTGTCAGCAACAGGTGTGGCTGAAATAGCTGAATCTACTCATTTAAAGGGGTGTCCACCAGTGGAGGCTGCCGAAGGGAGGACGTCTCATAATAATGGCCAGAATGAAGTGAATGGAATGGTATCAGACACGTTTTTGTTTTGTTTTCATGTGTTTGATACCATTCCATTTACTCCATTCCAGCCATTCCCCCCCTATTCCAGCCATTATTATGAGCTGTCCTCCTCTCATTAGCCTCCACTGGTGTCCACATACTTGTGTGGATATATAGTGTATCTTTTGCTGAAAATAAAATATTGAGTATCTAAATTACCAGGTCAGCTTTCAACTCTGGCTTGATCAAAGGAAACGATCTGCCTACTATTAGATGCTATAGACAGACAGTTACACAGATAGTCAACCAGTCTGCTCCTGGTGAGAGAACATGCTGGAGCATGCTGCGGCCTCCTGAACACTGGCAGGCTGGCCCATCAACATATCCTCATCCACTCTGTCAGATCTAATCTTAAATGTCTTATTTTTCCCTCTTTCTCTCTGTCTCACTCTCTCGCTCTCTGTCTTGGTCTCTGTCTTGCTCTCATTCTTTCTCTCTCTTTCTCTTACTCTCTCTCTCTCTCTCTCTCTTTCACCACTCATTCTCTCTGTCTCTCTGTCCCCCCCCCCCCCCCCACTCACTCTGTCTGTCTGTCTCTCTGTGTGTGTGTTACACACATGCACCCTGCTACCCATCCAAATGTAGCCATACATCCCAGAGGTAAGCAGTAATACCCTATTTGGCTGCCGTGGAAACGGTTCGGAGGATGGATGGATGTCTCTGTTAGATCTCCCCGAAGCACAAACACTGACACAAGATTGTGTGTGTGTGTGTGTGCGTGCGTTATGCAGGCTGGAGGAAGGAGCTGAACAACTTAGATTTTCTTCCATAAATCCCAGCAGATGAGGGATTGGGTCCTGTCAGGGCCAGCAGAAATTCAGCCTTATTTCTCATCTTGTCTGTCAGTCAGTGTCAAGAGTGGGCTGAGGGGAGAGGCTCAGGGAGGGGAGAGCTGGACTTAGAGCAGGCAGTCTGGGATTTGGGAAGCTGTTCAATGGTTATTTCAATTATTGATGTAGACCAATTGATTCTTGGAGAATTTAACCTACAGTGAGCTCCAAAAGTATTGGGACAGTGACACGGTTTTTGTTGTTTTGGCTCTGTACTCCAGCACTTTGGATTTGAAATGATACAATACAGGTTAAAGTGCAGACTGACAGCTTTAATTTGAGGTGATTTTCATCCATATCGGGTGAACCGTTTAGAAATTACAGCAGTTTTTGTACATAGTCTCCCCCCCCCCCCCCATTTTAGGGGATCATAAGTATTGGTACAAATAAACTTATGTGTATTAAAGTAGTCAAAAGTTTAGTATTTGGTTTCATATTCCTAGCATGAAATTATTACATCAAGCTTGTGACTCTACAAACTTGTTTGCTGTTTGTTTTTGTTGTGTTTCAAATATATATTTTGGGGGGTATGATAACCACTCTTGTTATTTGTAGCGGTGAGAGGTTAGCATGTCTTGGGGGTATGATAACCTCTCTTGTTATTTGTAGCGGTGAGAGGTTAGCATGTCTTGGGGGTATGATAACCTCTCTTGTTATTTGTAGCGGTGAGTTACAGAGATGTCATTCGCATTGACAGCAAGTCTAAGAAGCAGTAGATCTGTTCTATGTGTGCTATTTCTATGCTTCCCGTTCTTAAGTTTCATTTTTGCATCTTTTACTCTCAGTTTTGTACACCAGCTTCAAACAGCTGAAAATACAATATTTTTGGTTATTGAAAAATATTTCACAGAGGTTTAGATGGGACAATGATTCTCTACTTGTTTGTTTTGTCACATTAACTTAAATTAGGGAACTATTAGAATTTTAGAAACCAGGAAATGGCTATTTCTGCATATTGCACCTTTAATTTTGTACTGCTTTAATACACATACTGTATAAGTGAATTTGTCCCAATACTTTTTGTCCCCTAAAATCTGGGGGCCTATGTGCCACAAGTGCTGTAATTTCTTAACAGTTCACCCGATATATTTGAAAATGCCCTCAAATTAAAGCTGACGGTCTGCATTTTAACCTCATAGTCATTGTATAATTGTAATACCTTTGGAGTACCACTGTCTGTCTTTATCATAACCCAAAATATAAGGTTTCATTACTGTTGCCACATTCCTCAATTATGTACCAAAACAAGTGGCGGGGTCCCTATTTGTTGTTTTTTGAATCACAGACTGTAGCTTTAAACCAGGCTTTATGTGGACGAAGAGCCAGGGGAAATGAAATGACACAAAGTCCACAGCCTACCAGTGATATTACAAAAGAAAACAGGATGAATCACACAGTTGATGAATCAATAAGATTCTGTATAGTGGTTGAAGGTTGCTGGTTGACAAGACATTTGATCTACCATGATTACTCTATTGTTTTCCTTTCGAAGGCTAGATTCTAGTGTCAACCATGAAAACAGAGGAATCAAATACAATTACATGAAATTGCATTAGTCACATGCTTTGAAGAATGCAGAGAGAAAGAAAATAGAGAAATAATAGATAAGTTAAACACGTAATAGTAAAATTAGTAATAGATACTCGACGAGTAATGATAACTTCGCTATAAACAAGGAGTACCAGTACAGAGTCAATTTGCAGGTGTACGAGGTAATTGAGGTAGATACAGCATGTACATTTAACTTAATTTATTTAGGCTTGCCTTAACCAAGGGGTTGAGTACTTATTGATTTCAGTTGTTCATTTTTAAGTAATTTTAAGTAAATAAAATTCCAATTTGACATTATGGGGTATTGTGTGTAGGCTTATGACAAATCTCTGTTTAATCCATTTTAAATTCAGGCTGTAACGCAACAAAATGTGGAAGAAGTCGAGGGGTGTGAATACTTTCTGAAGGCACTGAAGGAATCATTTTACCAGCAAACTGTAGCCTTACAGCAATCTTGGCCTCTAAAGTAGAAGTTGTGTGCTTGGATGGGAAACGGTTTTATCTGACTACTATCTGACTCAGAATATGGTGATTGTTTGTCAAGCTGTTCGTGGATGCATTATCATTCTGTTTCGTTACAGTAGCCTACAATAATTCACCATAAAGAACATGATTCCTATTGTCTTACTGCAGAACAGGCTTTGTACTACAGTATGTTATATTCTCTCTAATACATAAGAGGCTAGTTTTCATGTTTGGTTTCAGCATAACTAGGCATTCTACAGTATATGGGCACTCTGAGAACAATGGTTTATTTCTGGCTTCCATAGAAGAGTGTGCGGTCATACTCACGTCCTTAAAAACATACAGTGCCTTGCGAAAGTATTCGGCCCCCTTGAACTTTGCGACCTTTTGCCACATTTCAGGCTTCAAACATGAACATGATCACTTTCTAATTTAGCAAGTCACTGGTGCATCCTGCTTTAGTTTTTGCTTGTAAGCAGTAATCAGGAGGATAAGAATTATGGTCAGATTTGAAAAATGGAGGGCGAGGAAGAGCTTTGTACGCGTCTCTGTGTGTGGAGTAAAGGTGGTCTAGAGTTGTTTTCCCCCTATGGTTGCACATTTAACATGCTGGTAGAAATTCGGTAAAACCGATTTGAGTTTCCCTGCATTAAAGTCCCCGGCCCCTAGGAGCGCCACCTCTCGATGAGAATTTTCCTATTTGCTTATAGCCGTATGCAGCTCATTGAGTGGGGTCTTAGTGCCTCCATCGGTTTGTGGTGGTATATAGGCAGCTACAAAAAATACAGATAAAAACTCTCTTGGTAAATAGTGTGGTCTCCAGCTTATCATGAAGTACTCTACCTCAGGTGAGCAAAACCTCGAGACTTCCTTAGATTTCGTGCACCAGCTTTTGCTTACAAATATACCGCCACCCCAAATATACCTCCACCCCTTGTCTTACCAGAGGCTGCTGTTCTATCCTGCTGAAAAAGCTTAAAATCCGCCAGCTGTATGTTATTCATGTTGTCGTTCAGCTATGACTTGGTGAAACGTAAGATATTACAGTTTTTAATGTCCCGTTGGTAGGATATACGTGATCGTAGTTCGTCTATTTTATTATCCATTGATTGTACATTGGTTAATAGGACCGATGGTAAAGGTAGATTTTCCTCTCGGCTGCGGATCCTTACAAGGCACCCGGACCTTCGCCCTCGATACATCCGTTTCTTGCGAATGACTGAGATGAGGGCCTTGTCAGGCGTCTGAAGTAAATCCTTCCCGTCCTACTCGTTTAAGAAAAAATATTCCTTGAGTACGAGGTGGTTAATCACTGTCCTGATATCTAGAAGCTCTTGTCGGTCATAATACACTGTGGAAGACACATGATGTACAAAAGAAGTTACAAAAACGTGAAAAAAACATAAAATTGGTTACGGGATTGTATAACGGCAGCCATCTCCCGTCTGATATCAAACTCTTGGTTCAGACCTTTAGGAGACATGGTACACAAACGGTGAATCCAATACATTTATCTTCTCAGTAATAGATTATTAGTATCCCCCCCATCTCCGAGTCTTAACATGCTCAACACCAATGTTTCTAAGAGAGCTAATGTTGTGACGAGCCTCCATGAAATGCGCAGCCACAGGGTTTCTCTGGTCAAGGCTCCTGATATTAGTGCTGTGTTCTGCTATTTTTGTTTCGAGCTTGTTTCGCTTGTTTCGTTTTTTCCTACACAGCATAGACCACAAATACACTTGATCAGGTATATCATTTTTTTTTGTGGAACATGTAATGATGCCCTAAATCTTAATGGCCCTGCCTGTAGTAGAGTGATTGAACATTGGGCGTTTGTTCGTAATGTTACACAGGGTACATCGGCCACATCTATAATTACCGTCCGGGCACATTGTCTAGGAGGATACTACATGGCACTGGTGGAAGATCAGACCTCACCACCATGTGACTGATGTTGGGGGCGTGTCTGAAGACCTACTCGCGGAGGTTCTTTTAACGTCTTTTCCAGTTGTGGATCAGTGCTCAAGATGTGCCAGTGTTTTATTTATGAGGTGGTCAAACTGTTTACCAATGTGGCGAGTACTGAATGGCGCATTGAACGCGTTGGTCAGGAGGGCAGGGTAGCATGAGGCTGTCATCCTGGGTGATATTTTTGTAACGAACCCTTGCGTCATGTAGCCATTCCTCTGGGTAACCCCGCTGTCTGAAACGCTCATCCATATAGCAGGCTTGTTTGTCATAGTCACTCTGTACTACAAATCCTGCGTATTTGACGGTATTGGCTGATGGGGAGGCTCTTTTTTAGGGATGTAGTGTGGAAACTGTCTCCGTGTAACAGGGAATTCCTGTCCGTCGGCTTCCTGTACAGGTCAGGGCTAAAGCCACTCCCCTCCCTCTTACTCACCATGTCAAGGAAACTTGTTTCACGTGCATCAAAGGTGAGGGTGGATTTCGAATGTTCGCTCTTTGTATTGATGAAGGATTGGAATCGAGGAAGTTCCTCTGCTGTGCCCTGGAATAGAAGGAATACGTCATCGATAAAGCGTTCCAGAGCCTGATATGGTGCGAGAATGGATTGTTAGAGCTAAAAATCAATTTTTTCCTGTCTTCTCTCATTGTTTCAAACTTTAAATTTAAAAAAAAAAAATCATTTTTACATTTTTTGTTCTGCTCCTTTTTATTTGAGTACGCAGCTTTGCTGATGATATAGCCCGGAGCCAGAGCTGCTGGCGCATCTGGCTGGCAGGAATTATGAGGAAATATTCCTTCAGGGCAGAAAGAGAAGACATTGTTGGATCTGCTGATTAGTAACTGTATCGCAATATTATTTTGGACGATATTATAACGTAATACTTTGACCCCATGTATCAATTTGTAAAAAATATATACAGTTCCAGTCAAAAGTTGGACACACCTTGTCACGCCTGCTCCTGCTCTCCGGCTGCCATTCATTAAGCACACCTGTCACCATCATTACGCGCAACTGCGCATATTGGACTCACCTGGACTCCATTACTTTGTTGATTACCTCCATCTATATCTGACTGTTCCTCACTTTGTTCCCTGTGTCAGCATTGATGTCGTTATTTTTCCCCTGTCCAGACGCTGTTCCTGTTCTGTTTCATGTCTGTAGCTTATTAAATGTTCACTCCCTGTGCCTGCTTCTCGTTTCCAGCGTCGATCCTCACACACCTACTCATTCCAAGGTTTTTCTTTATTTTTACGATTTTCTACGTTGTAGAATAATAGTAAAGAGATCAAAACTATGACATAATAGATATGTAATCATGTAGTAACCAAAACATTTTTTGAGATTCTTCAAAGGAGCTACCCTTTGCCTTGATGACAGCTTTGCACACTCTTGGCATTCTCTCAACCAACCACATGAGGGTGGTTACTTTGAAGAATCTAAAATCTTTGTTTAACCCTTTTTTGGTTTCTACATGATTCCATATGTGCTATGTCATAGTTTTGATGTCTACACTATTATTCTATAACGTAGAAAATTGTAAAATTAAAGAAAAACTCTTGAATGACTTGGTGTAACCAATCTTTTGACTGGTACTGTGTATATACACATACAGTATATTCCATACGTAGCATTAGCTAGCAATAGTAGGGCTGTACTTCAAATCAAAATTTATTAGTCACATTCGCCGAATACAACAGGTGTAGAACTGAAATGCTTACTTACGAGCCCCGAACCAACAATGCAGTTAAAAAAAATATTATTAAGAAATTAAAGTAACAAGTAATTAAAGAGCGGCAGTAAAATAACAATAGCGGGGGGGGGGGGGCAATGCAAATAGTCTGGGTGGCCATTTTATTAGATGTTCAGGAGTCTTATGGCTTGAGCGTAGAAGCTGTTTAGAAGCCTCTTGGACCTAGACTTGGTGCTCCAGTACCACTTGCCGGGTGGAGGCTAAGGTAGGGGCTGAGTGAGGATCTACAGTGCCTTGCGAAAGTATTCGGCCCCCTTGAACTTTGCGACCTTTTGCCACATTTCAGGCTTCAAACATAAAGATATAAAACTGTATTTTTTTGTGAAGAATCAACAACAAGTGGGACACAATCATGAAGTGGAACGACATTTATTGGATATTTCAAACTTTTTTAACAATTCAAAAACTGAAAAATTGGGCGTGCAAAATTATTCAGCCCCCTTAAGTTAATACTTTGTAGCGCCACCTTTTGCTGCAATTACAGCTGTAAGTCGCTTGGGGTATGTCTCTATCAGTTTTGCACATCGAGAGACTGAATTTTTTTCCCATTCCTCCACCAGCAGCAGCTCCCAGTTCCCTGTATGCTTATCAGTGCACATTATCAAATCACAGTACATATAGAATTCTGAGTATTTCCGATGGAAGTAAAGTATGCCCATATACAATGCCTTCAGAAAGTATTCACAACCCTTGACTTTTTCCACATTGTGTTGTGTTGCAGCCTGAATTTTAAATGGATTCAATAGAGATTTTTTTGGTCACTGGCCTACCCATAATGTCAAAGTGGATTCATGTTTTTGATTTTTTTTATTTGACAAATTACTTAAAAATGAAGGACAATAACCTAAAACACAATGCCCAATCTACACTAGAGTTGCTTACCAAGAAAACAGTGAATGTTCCTCAGTGGCAGAGTTACAGTTTTGACTTAAATCTACTGGAAAATCTACGGTAAGGCCTGAAAATGGTTCTCTAGCAAATATCAACTGCCAATTTGACAGAGCTTGAAGAATGTTGAACCGGCAAGTAACTGTGGGCTCTCACGATGAGTTCAGATGTTTTGTGTCCCCCACTCCCATTAAAGTTGCCCATCCCTGATGTATGGAATAGGGTGCAATTTGGGATGCATCCCACGCACTTCACAAACCACTTATCACCATAGGTAGTGTGTGCCCTTCTGATATGCAGCCTGGGGTATCACTTCACTTTCATTTTCAAATCATTTTCAGAATTTTACTTTGGGGACACTGATGATATGGGATGTTTTTCTGGGTGAATGTTGGATGCCCACAGGAAAATAGTTTGACTTAATAGGTACAGCAGAGCTTACTTTCAACACCATTTACTCTATGGATATTGACAGTATACTGTAGCTTACTTTCTCGTTCGGGCTATTTTAATTTCACCAGTCATTAGGCTGCATGTTTCCTCAGCCCCTCTTGGGTGGGGTGAGACCTGCTGTAGATTTGTGGGTCTCAACCAGGCTGCTAAGGTGCAGAGAGATTTTTAAAAATGCAAATATGAGCAGAACTTCAGTACACTTGGTATCAGTGAGCGAGAGCTTCTTACACCTAATTGGAAGAACCTCCCTCCTTGTTAAGTCCCTATAGAAAGAGCAATATCTTTAAAAATATCTTAACCTTTTCATCAAACCCTTGAAATGTCATAGTTCTGTGGCATATATCAAAAGGCAAAGTGACATTTTATTCATGACTGTGGAATTGGCTTGATCTTTAATGCTTTTGTTGGAACGAGCAAAGTGCTATTTCCCCATAAGGAGTCGAGAGAGAGGTAAAGTGTTATTATTTTGTGGCTTGCTTCAGAAGATGACAAACAAGAGGATTCTTTGAGGTTTGGGCGGAAGAGAATACATTATTTAGAAGCTCTGTGAGGAGAAACTTGAGGTCTTTATGCTTGTAGGCTGAATAGCAGAGTTTTAAAGATGCAGTCCGGGATCTTAAGCACAACAAATTGGTAACATATTGCACAAATTCGATTCGTTAAAATATCGCACGAATTGCAAAATGTATATGATATATCCCACAAAATGAATAACGGGGACCCGTCTTGGCTCGTGAGCACCACTTTCAAAACTACTGTCTGAAATTGTACACAATTTTGAGAGTGCCATCTTTAATTCTAGAATCTTCTAAAACATTTGTTGAAATTCTGTAATGATTGAACAATGTTTTATTGTTGTTTTTTGACAGGAGTGCTGCTGGCTGGAACACTAACAACACACACACACACACAAACTCCTACCCAGATTCATGAGGTAATTTACCACAGGCATTTTGTGATAGACTGATCTATTATTTGACTGCCTGCTTGGTTTCCCCACTGCCGTAGATTGATAATTGTTGAACAGTGATCCGTCTTAGACACTTATCTACTTCTACCCTTATCTACTCATTAACAATGTAATGGCAGTTTACTAGAAGACAGTCTGACAGGTGGGAGGTGGGAGTGAAAGAGGGAGAGAGTGGGGGGGGGGGGGCTCTCGCTTGTCTTTCTGCAGCAGACAATATGGTGAGCAGTATGTTTGGACCATGGAATCGCAATGAAATCACAGAAATGAATTGCAATACATATAGAATCATGAGAATCGCAATTGTGATAATATTGTCCCTGGCAATTCCCAGCCCTAGAAGGTTGTTTTGTTGGGAGTTACAGTGAGTTATGCAGCCTTGAGGAGAGGAGTGTGGGGTCGAATGCAGAGTCATGAGGGCAAATATAAGGTGACACGATCGGTTTGTCTGATGTTTGTACACGTCTCCATCACCCTGCCCTGGTTATCCTTAGGGCTGACTGGCCCTGACTAGCCCTGCTGTCTGTGGGGACCATGTTCAGTTAGCAAGCTAGGCACGTACACTGGCTGTCAGCAAAGCTTGTGCGTGTCTGTGTGACTGACTGTATTACCCATTTCAGACAGAAGATGTAAAACAAAAAACAAAGGCAATGTTTATATCACCCCCTTTCCAACAGCCTCTTCTTTACCAATTTCTTACAGGTATACATACCCCTTTTATACATATCAGTGGGTAACTGGCAAATTGGGAAGGGTGGGGGCTGGGGGGGTGTTGGTAACCGTTTTCACTCACACACTATACGGGTTGAAAAGGGCAGATTTGGTCAGTTAATAAGCTCCTAAATAATAACGTAATGACCGTACAGTATCATGCTATGCATGACGTCAGAGCTCTTTTACAGTGCTGTGTTGGTTTTGACTGACAGCCGAGCTGAACTTGAGCAACACGCACAATGAGAAGACGCCCCTATCCCTTCCGGTAATTGGGCAACGCTTTAGCACATTTTTTTGGTTTGTCTGAGTGAGGGAAATGCTGTAAAGTAAAAAGGACTCTGTGTGTATTTTTGAAAGATAAGACGTTGAGGATTTATAATCAAATACCTCTTTGATGTCGTACAAGCAAGCCAAACAGCCGTGCAAATGTGCACTTCACGTCTCCAAAATCATAAAGCTCATACAGTGTCAGCGTTTATGATCACTTTATGTGATGTACAGTTGCAAGATGACATGGCGTCATACCCTGGGTTGTTCTGAATAGAAGAAGCCCATGTTTGTTTATTGTGAAGAAAATTTTCTGGCGCACATGCACCTGAATACAATCATGACTCCTTTCCATGCACACCAAAATGTATTTTCTTTATTGCCTTTTGACAGGTAACACTGTAGGATAATATTTTATAACTTAGCTAGTCATGTTGGCAATAGAACAAGCTTTCAAATCATTCCCACCTGACCCAGATTGTGTTTAATAAATGGACAGTTTTTGGATTGCCTAAGCAACAACAGTAATTGTGGGATTGTTCCAAACGAAACAACTACAAGTTGTTACTTGCTCCAATTCCTCAACGGAATAGCTAGGAGAGCTCAAAAAAAGTATCTTATAGTTGAAGACTCTTCTTTGAGTCATAAAAGTGCATCGAAATTGCTTAGGAACTGTGCACACTTTGCGGCCACTTGGAGACACCAGTTATTCCTCCCACTCAAATCCTTGTAATTGTTTTGTCTTATGTTGCACCCGTTCCACATTTTCCAGGAATATCATGTTATTGAATGTATCCAGAGTGTTTTCAGATTTCGTTATCAACAAATGCTGCAAAAAGTCCAGTAAATGTAAAATGAACATAAAATCAACAGTGTAATGTTTGGATTCAGTCTTGTCGCAAGTGAACTGTTGCGTACTCACCTTTGGATGTGTTCTCACATTTTCCCATTATCTCCAAACCGTTCCCTTTCAATTGCTACCAACGATATGCCTTTCATATTTATTCTGAAAGAAACATTTCAATATAGCCCTATCCATGCTATTTCAGTATCCTATATTATAAGGAGCTTACGAAGTCAAGCATATTGCTCAGCCTATGTTTAGAGATTGTTTCTATAATACTGAGTGTGCAAGTAGCAAGTCCAATGTTTTATAAAGAATGCAGTCTGGTATCAACCCGGTCGGATCTGGCCTTGCTGCGAACAAGAGCGTCTAGCCGAGTAAGTGTCCTATTTGAACCCGCTGTAGGTAGGTCAAATCATTCCTATGTCAAATCGAATTGTATTGGTCACGTACACACACTGTACCCAGCAGATGTTATTGGTGTTGCGAAATGCTTGTGTTCATAGCTCCAACGGTGCAGTAGTATATAACAATTCACAACAATACACACAAAACTCAAAGTAAAAGAATGGAATTAAGAAAGAAATATTACAAATATTAGGACAAGCAATGTCAGAGTGGCATTGAATAGATTACAGTATATACATATGGAATTAGTAAACCAGTATGTAAATATCATTATTAATGTGACGAGTGTTCCATTATTAAAGTAACCACTGATTCCGTGACTATGTACATAGGGCAGCAGCCTCTAAGGTTGAGTAACCGGGTGGTAGCCGACTAGTGACAGTGACTAAGTTCAGGGCAAGTACTGGGTGGAGGCCGGCTGTGATGGCTATTTAACAGTCTGATGGCCTCGAGATAGAAGCTGTTTTTCAGTCTCTCGGTCCCAGCTTTGATGCACCTGTACTGACCTCGCCTTCTGGATGATAGCAGGGTGAACAGGCCGTGGCTCGGGTGGTTGATGTTCTTGATGATCTTTTTGGCCTTCCTGTGACATCGGGTGCTGTAGGTGTCCTGAAGGGCAGGCAGTGTGATCGGTGATGCGTTGGGCAGACTGCACCACTCTCTGGAGAGCCCTGCGGTTGCGGGCAGTGATACAGCTCAACAGGATGCTCTCAATGGTGCATCTGTAAAAGTGTGTTAGGGGCCAAGACAAATTAGGGGCCAAGACACATTTCTTCAGTCTTCTGATGTTAAAGAAGAGCTGTTGCACCTTCTTCACCACACTGTCTGTGTGGGTGGACCATTTCAGATTGTCTATGATGTGTACGCCGTGATGTGTACGCCGAGCAACTTGAAGCTAATCAAAACAGAGTGAGTTTTTAAAGTGTTGGCTCGCGTCCCATTTGGCACCCTATTCCCTTTGTAGTGCCTACATTTGCTCTGTTCAACAAAAGTAGTGCACTAAATAGGGAACAGGGTGCTTTAAAGTGTTACTGTAGCACCGCTCCAAGGCATTTGAGTGAGAAACGCATAATTTCAGTTGCTAGGTCGAGATGCTTGCAGCTAGCTTTTAATTGCATTTCATATATGAGGTGTGCTGTGCCGTGGAGAAGGTCTGAGTTCACTGAGACAACAGTCATCACCTCAGTCAGCACTGCTCAGCTCCGCATTGCTTTGTCTTCCTTGAGACAACACTAATTAAGAAGCACTGAGCGAGAAGCTGAGGGAGATGCTCGGCTCACTCTGGGGTGATGTGGAGGAGGCTGTATGGTGACAAAAACAGTCGGTGAACTGTCATTTTATTTTCAGGTAATTGAGAAACAGTGTGGAATTAGCAACGACACTACAAACTAGGATATCCAGAAACTGCCCTCTCCAATAGAAATCCTTGATCATGCTGATAGGCGATGTCATTTTGACGCTGGCTAGGTAAGCTAATGTGCAGAAACACGTCATCAGGTCTAACGGTCGTCTCGTGCCGACGTGCATGTGCAGGCCGTCCAATCAAAGGCACTCCTTTTGATATAAAGTTGTTTTTGACTAAAATGAATACGTATCACTTTCGCGAGGTTGGAGTAATAACATGTTCAGCTACTTCAGACATTGGCTCGAAACTAGGTTTTGGCTTTAGATTTGGAGAAAATGTATAAATTCTCCCATTGAATCCCCAAACCCCTGTCTGGTCTGTCGAGTCTTCTTCACAAGGTGTTTCTCGGAACTATGGCAATGTTTGGGCCTCTGGGTTTAGAAATTAGTCTAACAAATTGTGAACAAATGTGTTATTTGGGGTCTATTTTGGTTCTAAAATGTCCAATCTCGGTCTTATATTTAAATAACAGGTCTATTTATTGTCAATTTTTACCCCCATTGTCTTTTAGATGAGGTTGATAGTCGAACCAATTAGGCTGTGTTTACACAGCCAGCCCAATTCTGATATTTTTTTTCCCACTAATTGATCTTTTGACCATTCACATCATATCTTTTTCAGAGCTGATCTGATAGGTCCAAAGAGCAATTAGTAAAAAATAAAAATAAAAAAAATATCAGAATTGGGCTGCCTGTGTAAACTCAGCCTAAGACACAGAACCAGTCTATTATTCCTTAAAGTAGACATAACAGTTATTATATTACATTCATTCTGGGAAAAATCGAAATGATTGTGTTTGTTGTGTACTTACCAACTATTTCCAGATTGCTGGGGACACCAACAGCCTGTATCAGATGCGACATTTATCTTTTTCTCCTGTTATCTCCCTCAACGAGACACTGAGGTGAGGTGGTAGTCTCCACTGTAGATCTCCCGAGTTCCCGACTGCTCTCCTTGTTCACATAGACTACTGTTTGTATTTACCTTGAGGCTTCCTGCCTTCCCTCTTCGCACCTTGTCCCAAATACTCAGAGCTAGCTGTTGACTGAGAGAGCAGTATGGTATTGATATCATTCTCTGTTTCACATCCTTGTGTACAGAATTGTTTTAGCACTAAGCCGTGTTCAAGAAATAGGACCAGTCTAATCCAACAAAAGGCTGTGATTGTGAAATGGTTTGACGAAGCCGAGGTCCAGGCAGGGCGCTAAACGCAAAGCCGTGTGGGTCGGGAAAGCTAAACACCTTGTCTGAGAGCATCGAGCGAGTGTGTGTGTGTCTGCAGAGGAATCCAGCTGTTCTTTTGGTGATTTGTTATGGACCAGTCGAGTGTAAAGTCATACTTACTTAAACACATAAGGATATTAAAGGATCAGAGAGGCTAGCTGTATTTTGCACAAAGCTCTCAAATAAATAAACACAGAAAAAGTCCTGGTTAGCTTTTTAAGCTGCAATGCAGGCCCAGGACGAATGGCATCTGCTATGTTAGTGATGGGGGGGGGGATAATCGATTGTATCATATCGGGATATTATTCTTGATGATATATCGTATCATTTTGACAATATCACAATATTGTTTTTGCACTTGGTGTCTGTACCTGCACCAAAATTCCAGTATTTGTCCTTTGTCCCTATATTTCCATTACTGATCAAGTCTCGTTATTATAGCTCTGTCTTGTCGAGACTTCAGCAGACTAGGGTGAGCAATATGTTTGGGACATCATATCATATCAGCACCTACGTATCGTGATAATATTGTATTGTGAAGTCCCTGGCCATTCCCAGCCCTACTCAGTATATAACCTTGTCTCCTATTGTCACTGTTTGCCAAAACAGACCACAAATATCTGGGACCAGGTAGATAGATCGTGTCTGTTATAGCAGCATGCATGAAGCTCTTGGTTGTGTAATCACTTAGGAGCAGGCCTGGGATTCCCATTAAGATGTTATGAGGTGCTTAATCAAATCAAATCAAATTGTATTAGTCACATGCGCCGAATGCAACCTTACAGTGAAATGCTTAATACAAGCCCCTAACCAACAATGCAGTTTAAAATATACGAATAAGAATAAGAAATAAAAGTGACAAGTAGTTAAAGAGCAGCAGTAAAATAACAATAGCGAGACTACATACAGGGGGTACCGGTACAGAGTCAATATGCGGGGGCACCGGTTAGTCGAGGTAATTGAGGAAATATGTACATGTAGGTAGAGTTATTAAAGTGACTATGCATAGATAATAACAGAGAGTAGCAGCGGTGTAAAAGGGGGGGGGGGGGGGGTGGCAAAGCAAATTATCTGGGTGGCCATTTGATTAGATGTTCAGGTGTCTTATGGCTTGAGCGTAGAAGCTGTTTAGAATCCTCTTGGACCTAGACTTGGCTCCGGTACCGCTTGCCGTCCGGTAGCAGAGAGAACAGTCTATTACTAGGGTGGAGGCCAAGGTAAGGGCTGAGTGAGGATCTATATACTGTACAGTACAGGTCTCCTGGGCTTCTTATCCACCAGGGTCCCATGTAACATTCTCACACACACACATACACACACACACACACACACACACACACACACACACACACACACACAAAGGAGAGAGATGATGCCATGCCACGAGCAGCAGCTCCCTGTATGCTTATCAGTGCACATTAAAGCTAGTCTCTAATGGTCTAGTGTGTGTGTGTGCGTGCCTGTAATGGTCCATCTGAGACTTGGTAGTCTCCACACTGCAGTATCTACATGCTGCAGTCTAGATCCTCTTCCTCCTCATCCCAAATGGGACCCTATTTTTTTCACCAGAAACTATGGGGCTATATAGGGAATGCTATTATAGGGTGCCGTTTGGCACGCTACCCTATTCCCTGAGACTCAGCAGAGGCTGAATTAGCCTGCCGGCTGCTATAGCTTCCTCCCCTGTTAGAGTTTAACTGCCATGCAGATATTATACCCTCAACAGGTTTATTGTCATTGTCCTAAATAGTACCCTTTACCCTATACAGTGCACTACTTTTGATTGGAGCCCTGGTCAAAGGAAGACCACTACATAGGGAAGAGGTTACAATTTGGGAGGGAGCCATTTGTCTTTTTGTTTTATGGGATTATTATTTATGGCAAGCATTATGGTAGGCATACCTTACCTCTGCAATATACTGGCCCCCTGAGAGGAGCTCCTTACTAAGAAGAGACAATGATGTGTCCTAAATGGCACCCTATTCCCTACATCCCTCAAATTCAACTCTGGACCTCAAAGCCAGTTCCACTGCTTTTTAAAAAAGGGTTCCCCTCTATCCAGGGACTGATTTAGACCTGAGACACCAGGTGGGTGCAATTAATTATCAGGCAGAACAGTAGAACAGCAGGCTTCAGACCTCATAGGGTAAGAGTTTAATAACCCTGCACTATATAATACACTACACTACCATAGGGCTCTGGTCAAAAGTAGTGCACTATGCAGGGAATAGGGTGCCATTTAGGACACAGTCAAAGGATGGTTTTAGAGGTTGTTCCAGCACACAGGCAGTGAGGGAATATTTGGCTCCATCAGCAGCTTGGTTTATTATCGGTCAATGAAATTCGGTCCTATGGATGGTATATAGGCCTAGATTTGATGTATCTCACATTCTCACTGCAGAGGATGGAAATGATGCTGTGTAGAATTAGTGGGTTGGTTCCGAGTTGAAACCCTGTGTAGGTTATATGAGACCGATCGGCTTGATTCAGTCTTATGTTGCAACATTTGAAATGCTGTTTTTGACATCAGATAAAAGTAGACTCGGAGCGAGAAAATAAGGTTGAGGAACAATGTGATTATTATTTTACAAGGTGTGAATGTCTGAACATTGCACCCAAAAATAAACTGGCCACATTCTAGACATAACTTTGTAAGGACTGCGTTTGTGCACAATGTTTCTGTAAAAAAAACAGTGTAGCCAGCTCAAACGCTGATTGTTGCGTCCACAGGGACCACTGTAGATTAATCACACCCGTTTGTTGGTACGTGTGAAACGGTTAACGCCCGCCCGCTTAAGCCGTCAACCAGCTGCACCAATGTGTCGAAGGAAACACTGTTCAACTGACGACCGAAGTCAACCTGCAGGCGCCCGGCACGCCACAACAAGCCAAGTAACTTTTTTCTCTCTGCTTATTTGTAATCAAACACCATAATTTTCTCCCTCTCCTTAGCTATCATACTCTAATTCCATCGGGCATTCCACTGGTTTCAAAACCCCAGAAAGTGGAGCAATTCTCATCTCTCAGCATGTCCAGCCCACCCATTATCTCAGCCAATCATGGCTAGCGGGAAGGTTCCTGCCTTTTTCGGTGGCTAAACCAACCTGGCTCGTAATTTAACAATTTTATTCGTATTTACAGATAGCATACAAATTTGTTATTAAGGTACATGAAAGTTCACATTTTTTGGAAGGGATTTCTGCCCCCCAAAAAAACACATTTTGACTGAAAAAAGTTTACGTTCAAATGGCTCTCCTGTGAAGTAGTGATGCTTGACATATGCCTAGTTTCCTGAAACGAGTCACATATAGTAGCTACTACTCTTAAACCATTGGTTACCATCTACCGTAGTGCCCTTCGCTTTATTACAGGTGACAGTTTCAATTCTCATCACTGCATCCTATATCAGGTTGGCTGGACCTCTCTCAAGTCCCATAGATCACTTCATTACTCACTTCTTGTTCACAAAGCTCTGCTCTACAAACTTCCAGCATACCTCCCTTCCCTGTTGAAATATAAAAATATGAGATACCAAACTTGTTTGCAGGGTTGGTTAAGTTTGGTAACTCCACCTTTAGTTTTAACACACCTCAGTTATGGAATACCTTACAAAACAAATGACACATTCCCTGGTGCCCATCAGGTAGTTTAAAACTCTGTTGTAAAATGTGTTTGTGCAATTGTTTCAATTGACTATTATACAGTAACTTATTGTAATAGCATGATGTAATGTATTTATAACGGTCTTGTAGTTTTTATCTTTTTTGGTGTTGTGTTGATGGATATTTATTTTTTCTCCCTCTGGGCACCATTGCAAATAAGACACTGGTCTCAATTGGGCTCCCTTGAGTAAATAAATGTAAGTAAGAAGAGATCGCCTACTGCTGTGGTGCATAATCGGGTTGTATTGAGCACAGCTATCCATAGGGGCCAGAGCACTGCCTCAGCCGCCTCCATAGAAGGACCTTCAAACCCTCACTGGCCGGATTCTCCTTTGATCCTGAAGTTGCAAGCATGCACAAGGTATTGGGTTCTTCACAACCTTCACTATGACCATTATGCAACCTTTTCATGCTTTTTTTAAATGATGTGAAAGCAAGCTTTGCTTTTATACTTACAAGACCATCGGGCTTGATTGAGCTGTTTTGTCTTGTAGTAATGTGGTGTCTTCCTGTATTTCCTTAAACCTTTATTTTATCAAAACATCATAAAAAATATTTTTGGTAAGTAGGTGCCCAACATAACAAAATAGTTGTATAATTTTTTATAGCAGTGTACTGTAAAGTTTTCCCTCATCAATTTACACACAATACCCCATAATGACAAAGCATAAACAGGTTTTTAGACATTTTGGCGAAAGTATAAAAATAAAAAAATCCTTCGACGTCATGTCTTGGTATTTGCTCTGACATGCACTGTCAACTGGGGACCTTTTATAGACAAATGTGTGCCTTTCCAAATCATGTCCAATCAATTGAATTTAACACAGATGGACTCCAAGTTGTAGAAACATCTCAAGGATGATCAATGGAAACGGTATTCACCCGAGCTCAATTTCGAGTCTCATAGCAAAGGGTCTGAATACTTACGTAAATAAGGTCTTTCTGTTTTTCTGTGTAAATAAATTCCCCCCAAATTTAAAAAAAAACCTGTTTTTGCTTTGTCATTCTGGTGTATTGTGTGTATTTAATCCGTTTTAGAATAAGGCTGTAACGTAACAAAATGTGGGGAAAAAAGATGTGGAGGTCCTGAATATTTTCTGAAGGCACTGTACATCTCCAGGGAGTTCATACCCAGGCAGAATTCCTGGTAGGCCTACTCTTAATGATGTAGAACGTTAGGGTGTTGCTTAGGAAGTGTAAGGTTGTGACATTCTACTATATCTCACCCCTCAGGGGTGTGATAACACCGGGCGTTAGTGACAGTTGGTGTTAGTGTGTCTTGGCCTCCGTTATTGTTAATGAGAAGCCTCTACGTTTGAGGATAGACAGCATAAGGAGATCTAGGGCACACATCCCAAATGACACTCCGTTCCCTATATAGTAGTGCACAACTTTTGACTCGGGCCACGTGAATGAAGGGCTATTACACACCTTCCACTATAGGTTGACGTGGTGAAGAGAATGACCGTGTGTACAGGAGGGGTTGCACGGATGGGCTTCTTTCAGCCACAGATGAAGACGTCTATAAATAGCATATGGTAACGGCTCTGCCAACACACTTGGCACAGCCTGGGAAAGAGACAGAATTTGTTGGCGCGCCTACACATTAATACGCAGTTGGTTTTTATATCTGTACCTAATGCAGATAGGAAGCTACTGGAAATGTGGTTTATTAACTGTTGAATAGTATTCCAGGTAGTTATTGAACAGTAAGGCTACTTCACTTTCTTTATTTTACTGTTACAACAGTTTGAACAGGGGCCTGTTTGTCCTATGCAGCTTTTTTTAGCAGAGAAGTGAAGGAGCCTGCGTGTATAATGTTCATGTTCTCAGTCAGATAGGGGTGGGTCCGATAGCCTAGTGGTGGCCCCTTGAGGAGCAGAAGGGCTAATCGTTCTATAAAGTCATGTCGTTAGTGTAAAAAGGAATGACGTGAAAGGCTCACCACTCCTCTCTAGCTACGACATTAGGGAATTCATGTTTGTCAAGCCAAAGGAGTGTGGGAGGGGAAATGGGGGGCTGAAAGACATACAGTTCTGTCACCTCAATGTTATGCTTGGATTGAGACGGGAGAATATACATCACTGTGTCAAATCATGCAAGGACGGGATAGGGGGTACTTTATCACCCAGGGTGAAGTGGTACATTATATCTGTGCTAGGAAGTAGGTTATGGGCTGCAAAGGCCTTTTTTTTACTGTACAATGAAGTCAATGGGCTGGATTTACCCAAAAATGAAGATGTATTAATCAGGAAATTAATGTGACTTCACTAAACATTGGAGACATTAATTAGCATGGTACACTTTTCCCCCAATTTCTATATATTATTAGCATGACGTTAAAATGTACACATTGCCAAAGCATTCTCTCTCTCTCTCTCTCTCTCTCTCTCTCTCTCTCTCTCTGTATCTCTCTCTATCTCTCTCTCTCTCTCTCTCTCTCTCTCTCTCACTTTATTGACATGGCAAGTTCATTATTACTTATATTGCCAAAGTATACATATCGAAAAAATAAAAATAAATATTTAAATATAAAATATATATTTATATATAAATAAATGGTGGGACCAACAGCAATAATAATAGTAGTAGTGGACATGGGATTACCATTAACAACAACTACAACAACAATATTAATGAGAACAACAATACATTAAAGCAATGGTAGTAGACCAGTGTCAACATGACTGAGAAGACACATGATGTAGAATGAAAGACAAAACAAAACAAGATGGGAAATATTATCGACATTACTTTGCACTTTTCACTGGCTGTCCCTCAGGTTGTGGCAGGAGGACACATATTTGGCTGCCAAAACTGCACATTTTGGCTTTTCACCTAATAAATACAGGTATTTGATTTTTTTTCTTCATCTTTTATAGTTTCAATTTCTTTGTATTGAATTATAATTTTGGGAAAGAAATATTCACTTAGGTCTGAGTATTTGTCACAGTGCAGTAGGAAATGCAGCTCTGTCTCTACCTCTCCCCTGGAGCAGAGTGAGCTCAGCCTGTCCTCTCTGGGCAGCCAGGTTTGTCTGTGACGACCGGCCAGACTGTGCTCCCTGGGCAGCCAGGTTTGTCTGTGACGACCGGTCTCTATAGCCAGACTGTGCTCACTGAGTCTGTACCTAGTCAATGTTTTCTATCAGTCACAGTGGTCAGATAGTCTGCCACCATGTACTGTCTGTTTAGAGCCAAATAGCATTGAAGTTTACTTTGATTTTTTGTTGTCTTTCCAATAGGTGATATATTTTTCTTTTTGTTTTGTGATGATTTGGTTGGGCCAGATTTTCTGAGTGCTGTCCTGAGGCTCTATGGTGTTGGTTTGGGTTGGTGAACTGAGCCTCAGAACCAGCTGGCTGAGGGGACTCTTCTCTTATTTCATCTCTTGACATTGTAGAGCTGTGTGATGGAATGTTTTGGGGTCACTTGTTTTTAGATGGTTGTCAAATTTGATGGCTCTTTTTTCTATTCGAATGAGGAGGGGGTATTGGCCCAATTCTGCTCTACATGCGTTATTTTGAGTTTTTCTTTGCACTTGCAATACAGTCTTGCAAAACTCTGCATGCAGTATTTCGATTGGATATTTTTCCCATTTGGTAAATTCATTATTAGAGACTGGACCCCATACTTCACTGCCATATAGAGCAATTGGCTCTATAACTGATTGAAACATGTTGAGCCCGATTCTAATTGGAATTTCGATTTTGATGTTCCTTTTAATGGCATAGAATGCCACAGCTACCTGTGTTGCTGATATTTTTGGGGAAAATCATTATATTAGTTTAACGGTCAGAGCCCAGGTCTGACAGAACCTGTGAAGATGATCTAGGTGCTGCACCAGATCTTCTGCGAACAGCAGACACTTGATTTCAGTGTTGTGTAGGGTGATACCAGGTGCTGCCGATTCTTCTAATGTTTTTGCCAATTCATTAATGTAGATGTTAAATAGTGTTGGACTTATTGGGCAGCCCTGTTTCACTCCCCGTCCCTGAGAGAAGAAGTCTGTTTGCTTGTTGCCAATTTGAACCGCACATTTGTTATTAGTGTACATTGATTTAATAAAATCATATGTTTTCCCTCCAATACCACTTTCTATTAGTTTATAAAAAAATAGTTTAAAAAAAAAATCCAATCTGGTTTCTGCTCAGGACGTTGTGTTCGTCAAGGAAATGATGTAGTCTGCTATTTCTAATATTGCAGAGAATTTTTCCCAAGTTGCTGTTAACGCAAATTCCTTATTATTTGGGTCAAATTTGTCTCAATTTTTATAGATTGGTGTGATCAATCCCTGGTTCCAAATATGGGGGGAAATACCTGCAGTGAGGATAATGTTGAAGAGTTTGAGTATAGCCAATTTGAATTTGTCTGTATATTTGATTTCATTTAAAATACCATCAGCACCACAGGCCTTTTGGGGTTGGAGAGTGCATAGTTTTTCCAATAATTATTATTCTGTAATTGGGGTATCCACAGGATTCTGATAGTCTTTGACTGCTGATTCAAGGATTTGTCATTTTTCTTGTATATATTTTTGTTCCGGGCTCTTTGTTATATTGCTGTAGAGGTTTGCAAAGTGATTTCTCCACATATCCTCATTTTGGATAGCCAATTCCTCATGGTGAGGTTTGTTTAATTTATTCCAATTCTCCCAGAAGTGGTTTGATTCTATGGATTCCTCAATTCCATCCAGCTGATTTCTAATGTGCTGTTCCTTTTTTGTTCTTAGGCTGTGTTTGTATTGCTTCAGTGTTTCCCCAAATTGAAGGCGTATATTTTTGTTGTCTGGTTCTCTGTGTTTTTGATTAGATATATTTCTCAATTACTTTCTTAGATTTTTGCAATCATTATCAAACCATTTTTCATTATCTGTTATTTCTGGTTTGCTCTTATGCTTCTTTAGATTAGCCGAGGAGGCTAATTTGTCAAATATAAAGTTTATGTTCCAAACGGCTAAATTTACACCTTCATTGCTGTAGGAGAATGCTACGGCTAAAAAGTTGTCCAGGAGAGATTGTATTTTTTGGCTACTAATTGCTTTTTGGTAGATGTCTGTACTGTTTGCACTCCATCTATAGGCCTGTTTTGTACCATGTCATTTATTGGGCTGTGATGCTTCATGGTTGGGTTCTGCTCTTCTCAGATACACTGTGATTTTACTGTGGTCTGAGAGAGGTGTTAGTGGGCTGACTGTGAAGGCTCTGAGAGACTCTGGGTTTAGGTCGGTGAGGAAGTAGTTGCTGCTGCCAAGGGATGAGCTGTAGGTGTACCTACCAAAAGAGTCCCCTCTCAGCCTACCATTGACTATGTACAGACCCAGTGTTCGACAGAGCTTTACGAGATGTACTCCGTTTTTGTTTTTCACTTTGTCATAGTTGTTTCTGTGGGGGTATGTGGGGAGGGAAATGTCTCTCTCTCGCTCCTACAAAGTTACTTTTAAAAAGCTTTTTCTGTCCACATTTTATACCACATTTTAAAGCCTTGGCCTATGACTCAGTCATCTGTAAGCAGTGGCAACAACCATGGACATGCATTGTGATTCACTACAGCCACAGAACTTACATAGACCAACAACACCATTACCCATTTTATAGGTGCCTTTTATTTTCCCCAAGCTGTAAAGCCAAGTTTCCACTAATAAGCGTTTTATACCAACAGGCTTGTGGTGGATGACAGCTTCAATAAAGTGTATATAGTTGTATTTAAGGGCTGGGAATTGCCAGGGACCTCACAATACGATATTGTCACGATACTCACATGTTTTACATTTGACATTTTAGCAGATGCTCTTATCCAGAATGACAGTTAGTGCATTCATCTTAAGATAGCTAGGTGGGACGACCACATATCCCAGGCATGGTAAGTCCACTTTTCAGAAATAAAGTAGCAATCAGAAAAGTCAGAGCTAGAAGGGGGGGGGGGGGGGGGAGTCAAGTACAAGTGTTCAGGACTTGTCTTTATTTATATATATACTGGACAAAAAATGTACACGCAACATGCAACAATTTCAACAATTTTAGTAAGTGACAGATCATATAAGGAAATCAGTCAATTGAAATTCATTAGGCCCTAATCTATGGATTTCACATGACTGAGAAGGGGCTCAGCCAATCAGAATACGTTTTTCCCCGCAAAAGGGCTTTTTTACAGACAGAAACACTCCTCAGTTTCATCAGCTGTCTGGGTGGCTGGTCTTAGACGATCCTGCGGGTGAAGAAACCAGATGTGGAGGTCCTGAGCTGGCGTGGTTACACGTGGTCTGCGGTAGTGAGGCCGGTTGAACGTACTGCCAAATTCTTTAAAATGACATTGTTATGCGGCTTATGGTAAAGAAATGAACATTAAATTCTCTTACAACAACTCTAGTGGACATTGCTGCAGTCAGCATGCCAATTACATGCTCCCCCAAAACTTGAGACATTTGTCGCATTGTGATGTGTGACAAAACTGCACATTTTAGAGTGTCCTTTTATTGTCCCCAGCACAAGTTGCACCTGTCTAATGATCATGCTGTTTAATCAGCTTCTTGATATGCCACACCGTTCAGGTGGATGAATTATCTTGGCAAAGGAGTAATGCTCACAGGGATGTTAACATATTTGTGCACAAAATGTTAGAGAAATAAGCTTTTTGTGCATATGGAACATTTCTGGGACCTTTTATTTCATCTCATGAAACATAGGACCAACACTTTACATGTTGCGTTTATATTTTTGTTCTCTGTGTGCGTGCGTGCAACAAGATCTTAACCCAGTTGAACACTTATGGGAGATGCAGTAGTGCCGCCTAGGACAGCGTTTTCCACCACCATCAACAAAACACCAAATTATGGAATTTCTTGGAAAAAAATGGTGTCACATCCCTCCAGACACTTGTAGAATCTATGCCAAGGCACATTTACAGTGCCTTGCGAAAGTATTCGGCCCCCTTGAACTTTGCGACCTTTTGCCACATTTCAGGCTTCAAACATAAAGATATAAAACTGTATTTTTTTGTGAAGAATCAACAACAAGTGGGACACAATCATGAAGTGGAACGACATTTATTGGATATTTCAAACTTTTTTAACAAATCAAAAACGGAAAAATTGGGCGTGCAAAATTATTCAGCCCCCTTAAGTTAATACTTTGTAGCGCCACCTTTTGCTGCGATTACAGCTGTAAGTCGCTTGGGGTATGTCTCTATCAGTTTTGCACATCGAGAGACTGAAATTTTTTCCCATTCCTCCTTGCAAAACAGCTCGAGCTCAGTGAGGTTGGATGGAGAGCATTTGTGAACAGCACTTTTCAGTTCTTTCCACAGATTCTCGATTGGATTCAGGTCTGGACTTTGACTTGGCCATTCTAACACCTGGATATGTTTATTTTTGAACCATTCCATTGTAGATTTTGCTTTATGTTTTGGATCATTGTCTTGTTGGAAGACAAATCTCCGTCCCAGTCTCAGGTCTTTTGCAGACTCCATCAATTCTTCCAGAATGGTCCTGTATTTGGCTCCATCCATCTTTCCATCAATTTTAACCATCTTTAACCAGCATTAGTGAGGTCGGGCGCTGATGTTGGCCGATTTTAGGCCTGGCTCGCAGTCGGCATTCCAAATCAGGTCAGTGCTTTCTGCAGGCCAGTCAAGTTCTTCCACACCATTTCTTCATGGACCTCGCTTTGTGCATGGTGGCATTGTCATGCTGAAACAGGAAAGGGCCTTCCCCAAACTGCAGCCACAAAGTTGGAAGCACAGAATTGTCTAGAATGTCATTGTATGCTTTAAAGTTAAGATTTCCCTTCACTGGAACTAAGGGGCCTAGCCTGAACCATGAAAAACAGCCCCAGACAATTATTCCTCCTCCTCCAAACTTTACAGTTGGCACTATGCATTGGGGCAGATAGCGTTCTCCTGGCATTCGCCAAACCCAGATTTGTCCGTCAGACTGCCAGATGGTGAAGCGTGATTCATCACTTCAGAGAACACATTTCCACTGCTCCGGAGTCCAATGGCAGCGAGCTTTACACCATTCCAGCTGACGCTTGGCATTGTGCATGGTGATCTTGGGCTTGTGTGTGGCTGCTCGGCCATGGAAACCGATTTCATGAAGCTCCCGTCGAACAGTTATTGTACTGACGTTGCTTCCGGAGGCAGTTTGGAACTCGGTAGTGAGTGTTGCAACTGGGAACAGACAATTTGTATGCGCTGCGTGCTTCAGCACCTTTCTGTTACCTTGTGTGGCCTAACACTTGGCGGCTGAGCCATTGTTGCTTCTAGACGTTTCCACTTAAAGTTGACTTGGGCAGACATTTGATGAACTGACTTGTTGGAAAGGTGCCACGTTGAAAGTCACTGAGCTCTTCAGTAAGGCCATTTACTGCCATTGTTTGTCTTTGGAGATTGCATGGCTGTGTGCTCGATTTCATACACGGGCCAGCAACAGTAGTGGCTGAAATAGCTGAATCCATTTATTTGAAGGTATGTCCACATACTTTTGTATATATAGTGTACAGTTGAAGTGGAGTTTTTTCAACCGCTCCACAAATTTCTTGTTAACGAACTATAGTTTTGGCAAGTCGGTTAGGACATCTACTTTGTGCATGACACACGTAATTTTTACAACAATTGTTGACAGACAGATTATTTCACTTATAATTCACTGTATCACAATTCCTGTGGGTCAGAAGTTTACATACAGTAAGTTGACTGTGCCTTTAAACAGCTTGGAAAATTCCATAAAATTATGTCATGGCTTTAGAAGCTTCTGATAGGATAGTTGACATCATTTGAGTCAATTGGAGGTGTACCTGTGGATGTTTTTTTTAAGTTTTTCAAACTCAGTGCCTCTTTGCTTGCCATCATGGGAAAATCTAAATAAATCACCCAAGAACTCAGAAAGCAAATTGTAGACCTCCACAGGTCTGGTTCATCCTTGGGAGCAATTTCCAAACGCCTGCAGGTACCATGTTCATCTGTACAAACAATAGCACAAAAGTATAAACACCATGGGACCACGCAGCCACCATACCACTCAGGAAGGAGACGCGTTCTGTCTCCTAGAGATGAACGTACTTTGGTGCGAAAAGTGCAAATCAATCCCAGAACAACAGCAGAGGACCTTGTGAAGATGCTGGAGGAAACAGGAACAAAAGTATCTATATCCACAGTAAAACGAGTCCTATATTGACATAACCTGAAAGGCCGCTCAGCAAGGAAGAAGCCACTTCTCCAAAACCGCCATAAAAAAGTCAGACTACGGTTTGCAACTGCACATGGGGACAAAGATCATACTTTTTGGAGAAATGTCCTCTGGTCTGATGAAACAAAAAAAGAACTGTTTGGCCATAATGACCATCGTTATGTTTGGAGGAGAAAGGGGGAGGCTTGCAAGCCGAAGAACACCATCCCAACCGTGAAGCACGGTAGTGGCTGCATCGTGTTGTGGGGGTGCTTTGCTGCAGGGGGGTCTGCTGCACTTCACAAAATAGATGGGATCAAGAGGATGGAAATTTATGTGGATATATTGAAGCAACATCTCAAGACATCAGTCAGGAAGTTAAAGCTTGGTTTTAAATGGGTCTTCCAAATGGACAATGACCCCAAGCATACTTTCAAAGTTGTGGCAAAATTGCAAATTAAGGACAACAAAGTCAAGGTATTGGAGTGGCCATCACAACGCCCTGACCTCAATCACATAGAACATCTGTGGGCAGAACTGAAAACGCATGTGCGAGCAAGGAGGCCTACAAACCTGACTCAGTTACACCTGCTCTGTCAGGAGGAATGAGCCAAAATTCACCCAACTTATTGTGGAAGGCTACCTGAAACGTTTGACCCAAGTTAAACAATTTAAAGGCAATGCTACCAAATACTAATTGAGTGTATGTAAACTTCTGGCCCACTGGGATTGTGATGAAATAAATAAAAGCTGAAATAAATAATTCTCTCTACTATTATTCTGACATTTCACATTCTTAAAATGAAGTGGTGATCCTAACTGACCTAAGACAGGGAATTTGTACTTTGATTAAATGTCAGGAATTGTGAAAAACTGAGTTTAAATGTATTTGGCTAAGGTGTATGTAAACTTCCAACTTCAACTGTATGTGAATTAGGAAATTAATACAATATGAGCGATTTAAAGTGAACTCTTAGTCCACACAAGTCCCCATCATCAGCTTTGTATCAGTCAGGCCATGTAATAGACCTGTAATAGACCTGAGGCTTTAGGTCAGACAATAACTATTTACAATAATGAGTTATACAGTCAAACACCAATTCAACATTCTCCTTATGTAAGTAAGTGGCAGATATCTGACATTAATCTTTGTATTGAGATGTTGTATTCTAGGTAGGACTATTATTAAAGAGAGGCTCTGTGTCCCAAATGGCACCCTATAGTCCCTTCATAGTGCTTTCCTTTTGACCAGATCCTTTTTGGGGCCTGGTCAAAAGTTGTCGACTATGTAGGATAGGCGTTGGAAATGTAGGATGATGGATTGGCGTATGGTGGGCCTCGTTGTTCTTCTGAGGGGACTGGAAAGATCACCTGCTTTGTTTTCCTCTAACATCTACAGCCATAGAACACCCCTGAAGAGGACTAATGGGAAGGTTTCACCTGGCACTTTCTTTCAGGCACCTAGACACAAACTATGAATCTATAAATAAATAAATAGTCATATTTTTTTCTCTCCCTCATCCCCCCCCCCCCCCTCTCCCAACCCTCCCCCCTCCAGACGGCGAGAAGGACCACCCTAAGACCGAGGCGGGGGTCATCTGGAGGGTGACCGGCGGTCTCTTCAACATGACCAGAGGGGCGGTCGGCGCGACATGGGGAGGCGTGGCCTGGGTGGGCTGTAAGAGCTATGACATCACCAAGACGGTGGTGACCAGCGTGCCGGCCGCCGGCGTGGGATTAGTCAAAGGGGGCGTTTCCGTGGTGACGGGAGGAGTTGGAGCAGTAGGGTCCGCAGTAGCCAGTAAAGTGACACCAAAGAAAAAGGATAAGTCGGATTAGGCCTAGACCCAACTACCACCCCAATCTATGCGTCCTTCATTATCTGTCTGCTGTGCATAGGATCCATCTGGTTACTGATGGTAACGATTCAGAGTTGAGATAAGCCCAAGTACCTTGGATTTCCACGTAAATCATTCAACGACATCAATGGGGAAACTTGCGTGAAAAGCCGAGTTAAGCTTGCGGATCTCAAGTCAGAATACTACCCTGAGGCAGCCATTACAGAGGGAATTTTATGGGATTTGTGATGATATAGGAAGGTTGAACTTACTGCCGATGTACTTCTGAGAGGGATCTCATGTTTTTGTGATTGACCTGGGTGTGGGAAGGGCATAATAATATGACGACCACGCACAATGTTTGTCATGCATAAGAACAATTTGGTAGCGATTCAGCAAGGACACATCTACACATTTCTCAAAGACTGGAGTTGATTTAAATTCTTCCAGTTGTATTATCTTTACGTTAGTATGAAAACAAAGTGAAAGGTACTTTTTACACAACTTAATTTCACCAGTTTGACATCGGTGATTGGAGAACACACACCAAAAACGACGTGTGTATGTGAAGATGCACAGAGTGCGTATTATAATAGATATGTGAATAAAAGGTACATGGATCCTATTGATGCAGATAGAGAAGGTAGGAGAGGGACTTTGCAGTCTTGAAACTCCATTGCAACTTGGATTTTTTTTTTTTTATTGTACAACAGGTGAGGGGATTTTTTATTTTTTTTGAGTTGGAGACCTGTTAAATAAAGCGTGTTGTTGCATAGAAACGGATCTAAAAAAATCCTGAAAGACACCTTTTTGTATACATGTTACTTATATCAGCAGAGGTCCTGGGGTGTTTAAAGAAATGAAGCACCATTTCACCACCAACACACACACACACGTACGTAAGGTCAAGGGTCATAGTTCATGCCTGCATGGCAAATGTCACCCTATTCCCTTTATAGTGCATTACTTTTTACCAGGGCCCTCTTGTTTAAAAGTAGTGCGCTATATAGGGAATAGGGTGCCATGTGGGACTCATCCTATGTCATTCACTTGTATGGACTTTCCTCAAATCTATATATATGTGCCTACCTGTACAATGTAGATACATTAGATAGATAAGTACGGACATTCCCGGAGTATGAGGGCCAGTTGAAAACTAACCTGCTTTTTCTTTCCACGAATCCCACTTCTGGGTGCCAATATGTTTGGCATGAAAATGAGTTGACAAGATGCCAGAAACAGATCTGGGTACAGGCTAATTCATTTCCACATGGTTTACATTGTTACCATAGTGCTGAATTACTGTCCATTCTGATGAGACATTAGGTGTACACTTTTTTTTGTATTTCAATATTCACTAGAAAGAGAACACTCTTGGCATGGTATTTCCACGCCCTTACGTTAAGCATTGCATGCTTCAAGTAGTCGTTTTTCCCTTCTCCCTGTTTATTATTATGACAAGTCTTGCCTATTTCATTTTATGCTTTTTCCTCTTGTCCTGTCTATTTACTGTTTTCCTCATCTCTTACTTCTGCTAGTTAATATATGTATTGGGGACTCTGTTACTATAACCCGATGTGTGTTCCAAATGACACCCTGTTCCCTATTTAGTGCAGCACTTTTGGCCAGGGCCCATAGGGGCTTTGGTCAAAAGTAGTGCACTATGTAGGGAATAGGGTGCAATTTGTGACGCATACCTGGACCTTTAAGACCAAGTAGATTTTTCTCTATGATAGAACTATTTTTGCAAAAACTGATGCTGTATTCTATAAATAAAACTACTCTGTATTTGAATTCAGATTGTTGCATTTTATTCGGTTGCTAAAGAGGATACTGCTTTATGTCTGTATGTATGACCCTCTGTCCTCTCTCTACCCCACCCTCACCCTCAGAGGAAGTTATGGGTCCAGTTATAGGTCCAGCTGATAGCAAGGAAATCAATAACATGTATTGGAAAAGCAGAGAAATTTGTCAGAATATTCCAAAGTCTGCTTTTGTATTACATAGTATCCATTTCCTTGACTCATATCTCAGTAAGCATGACTTTCTACTTCTGCTGGTGTTGATGACTATTCTCTCCTCCTACTCTCCTTATACTGTAGTGGACGTTTTCTGTGTACAAGGAGCAGTGATAGGAGATGAGGATAGATGTTCAGGTTGGGTTGTTTTCAACCACTCCAAAGGTGTGAAATAATGTATTTTCCAGTTTCTATTTCATCCGTGCGGTTGATTTCGGCTTTGGTATTGCCTCTATAATCTGTTCAGTGACACATGGCAACAGTCAGCACTACACCTATTACAAGCCTCTATGGGCCCCGGTCAAAGGTAGGGCACTATAAAGGGAATAGGGTGTCATTTGGGACATTGGCTCAAGCTGTGCTCCATCATCTCTCCCCTGTGCTGTGCACTGTACCAAATCACCAAATCACCTAGGCAAAGGGAAGAGTTGGATCTATCTCTGATGTTACTGTCAGCCCTCGTCTAGCAGCTGTGCCTCTTACTAACATGGTCTCCGCTCCTGTCCAGAGTGATGGAGGGGGTAGGAAGTACTGGTTATTGCCCATAATTGTCCATATTAAATGGGCATAATCGGATCCTACAGAGATACATACAGACCCACAGTATTCAATGCTTGCTATCACCCCCTCAGAGCAAATCATGTCGACTTGATAGGTCATACCAGTGCTCAAGCATTGAATACGGTTACAATGTCTCCCTATTGGTATAATTTATGCCCATTTAAACAAAGGGAAGTTCAAGTATACCTTTGTACTTGAGATCCCTTTGAACTTGAGATCCTTTTACACAAGCTCCTCGCCCCTGAATGAGACATGAGCTCCCCTAAATGCAACGAATGTCAAACTTTGGGTGTGGTCTCTAAATAATGCTAATTTAACCGTTCTCCTATTGGTAAATATGTTTTACAGTGGTACATATGAAAATAAGAGCTTCCAAATGAAATGAACACCCCCACTCCCATGGTTTAAACCACCTGGTTCCCCAACTGGCGGCCCTTGGGTTGAATTTGGCACGTTGGTGGTTTTATTTGGCTGCCAAAGTTTTCTGAACAAAATAAATATACTTTTTTTCTTTCATTGTGGTACGTAATAAACTGTAAAAACACCAGGAAATCAGCTCCAAGTGATTTTAATTTAAGAAATCTGTCCCCAAGTATCCCCACATATAATAGAGACACGTGATCATATAGAAATGTAACAAGGTTTGAAATTATTATGTTTTAGTCAAACAATTCTGTTTGGGCTTCTTGCGGTCTATCATTGCAGTGTACAAATTATTCGTAATTATGTTTAGGCCCCTTGACCACCCGCTCAAGAAAAAAAATCTACCCGCGGCTGAATCTAGTTGATGATCCCTGGTTTAAACCATTTATTTCTACGTGACTGCACAAACCGTCTCCCTGTCCAGAGCTGTCCACTCAGTAGGGCTGAATTTCAGCTGAGCACCTTTAAACACACAGATCTTTTTGTTTTACTTGCTCATTTTTTCCCACTTGTTTGCCATACACCCTCCTTAAGGATCGGACAACTTCCGGTGAAACTGGAGGGCGCGCAATTCAAATAAATAATCATAAATATTATGGATATTAAACATTTATGTACATATAAGTGTCTTATTTTGGCTGAAAGCTTAAATTCTTGTTAATCTAACTGCACTGTCCAATTTGCAGTAGCTATTACAGCGAAAATATGCCATGCAATTGTTTGAGGACGGCGCCCCACATCAAAATATTTTTCCACCGACAGGTTTCATACATATGACGATAAAATATTCAATTACTTTTTGGAAATCTTCCTCTGATTTGTCATCCAAAGGGTCCCAGTTATAACATGTAGTGTCATTTTGTTAGATCAAATCATTCTTTATATCCCAAAAAGTCAGTTGAGTTGGCACCATCGATTTGAGTAATCCACTCGTTTAACTTGCAGAGAAAGGAATCTGAAAATCTACCCCTAAACTTTGTTTCAACAAGTCAAAATACATTTCTATTTACTTCTATTTACTTCTATTTACTCCTCAGATACCCTAAAATGTAATCAAACTATAATATTTATTTCGGAAAGAAGTATGTTCAATAGGACACCGATTTTAGCAGGTGCGTAATGTCTTCATGGCGCGTGCAACCATGAATTTCCAAGACTGTGTCCCTCTACTAAAACTGTTATTTCTTATTTGTTTTTGAAGTTACAAGCCTGAAACCTTGAACATAGACTGCTGACAACCTGGGAAAGCCATAGGAATTGCATCCAGGGAGCAAATTTTCATTTATCTCTTGCCTTTCTAAGAGGAAAAACTTCTGGTTGGTTTTTCTTTGGATTTTCTCCTACCATATCTATTGTGTTATATTCTCCTACATTATTTCCAATGGTACCAATTATATGCATCTACTGGCTTCAGGGCCTGAGCTACAGGCAATTTACTTTGGGCACGTCATTTAGGCAGGAAGTGGAGAAAAAAGGGTCCTAGACCTAAGTTATTTTTAAAACATAGCCTATGCCTCTATTCCAATGCATTAGATGTATCCATTGATTTATCATTGTTTGCTGTTGTCAGTCAGCTGTTTAGAGCGCTAATTGCTTTATTTTTCAGGTGCGCTCGGGTATTGGTGTTCTCTGTGCCGTCCATAGCTAAAAGATGTAGACCATTTATTTAGCTTTTATTTTCTATCAATATTTGGTTTTTTTCCTGGATCAACTGATGATGGTATCACTAGACAACTAGCCAATAGCTAGACATCAATGCGCATCTAATCCATCCAACATTAATGACAGTAGGCCTATAGTTGACTCTTTCGGTTAGAAGGATTTGATTTTGCAATGGCATAGGCTTACATTATTAAGGATTTGTGTGCCCATGAGAACTGTTCATGGCAAGAGATAATGAAATGTTACATAGGCAAAGCTACACTTACAGTATCACTGCTCAGGCTAAGACCCAGATGCAGACACAGGAGGCGGATAGTACAAGTCTCAGGGTTTATTGCAGTACAAGGGGCAAGCAATCGTTGGGCAAAAGCAGGCACATATTCATAATCCAAGTCAGAGTCAGTCAGGTAAAGGATGGCAGGCAGGATCAGGAAACAGGAGACAAAGGGCTGTGAGACAAAGGTTTAACTCTAGATACATGGAGAGTGGAAAGTATATGGAGGGTGCGGAGCAACAGAAGGTGAACAGCAGAGGGACTAAGAACCTTAGAGATCGGAAAAGGACTGATAAAATGGGGCGGAAAGTTTGCAGGAATCCATCCGAAGGGGCAGATCCCGAGTAGAAAGTCTCAAAACCCCTGCCCAAGACGGAAGCGGGGAGCAAGGGTCCAGTGGCGGTTTGCCTGTTGTTGATACCTTGGAGGTGGTCTTGAGAAGAGCAGCCCGGGCTCTCTTCCAGGTACAGCGACGGGCGAACATCTGGAAGAAGGTATGCTAGCCACTTGCTCCGGGAAGAGCGGGGGCTGAAAAGGCGAGAGACCAGTAGCAGAACAGGGAAGGGTGTTGCAGGCTTATTCCACCCACACGAGTTGCTGGCTCCAGGTGGTGGGATTGGGGAGATGAGGCAACGAAGAGTCGTCTCCAGGTCCTGATTGGCTCGCTCCGACTGGCCGTTAGACTGGGGATGAAAACCAGAGGATAGGCTGGCCGACAACCCAATGATGGTGCAGAACACCCTCTAGAACCGGGATGAGAACTGAGGACTGTGATCGGAGACCATGTCGACCGGAAGACCATGGATCCGGAAGACGTGCTTCACCATGTGCTGGACCGTCTCCTTAGCTGTGGGAAACTTAGGAAGAGGCGTAAAATGGGTGGCTTTGGAAAACATATCCATGGTGGTGTTGCCGTCTGATGGAGGGAAACCGGTGACGAAGTCCAAGGATATATGGGACCAGGGGCGGTGAAGAACAGGGAGTGGTTGAAGGAGGCCAGCCGGAGCTTGCCGCGGATTCTTGTTTTGCACACACACAGTGCAGACGGCAACACATGTGGAGACGACAGTAACCATAGTGGGCCACAAAAAAAAAATTGGGCCGACTGGAGCCAGGGTGACAGGTGAGTCTCGAGGAATGTGCCCATTCCAGGACTGTACCCACCCCCCCCCCCCCCCTCCCCCACAGTGAGAACACTGTGCCTTGTGGACCAGACTGTCTATTCTCCAGATGATAGCAGGAAGTAGGGAGGATGGTGTCAGGGTCTGATGATGTAGTAGCGGGGCTTTAGAGACATGAGAGTGCATCAGGCTTCACATTCATGGACCCCGGGCGGTAGGGGATAGTAAAATGGAAACGAGTGAATAACAGGGCCCATCTCACCTGCCTGGAGTTGAGTTGAGGCGCTGCAGTTGAGACACTGGGCAGTGCAGAGATATTCCAGGTTCTTATGGTCCATCCACACCAAGAATTTCTAACCAATGCCTCCACTCCAACACCATCTTAATTGCGAGAGACCATATGAACGGAACCTTGGGAGAGGAGAGTGCAGAGAGGGGGGAAGCAAGGGTGCTGTAACCCTGGGTGAAAATGACCGTAGAAATTAGCCAACCCTAGGATACGTTGCAGCTGCACTCTGGATGTGGGTTGAGGTCAATGATGAAACTCACATTTCTTCGCATTCATGAAAAGCTGGTTCTCCAGGAGATGCTGGAGGACCTGTCGGACAAGGAGGACGTGCTTTTGAGCTGACCCGAGAATAAATGAGGATGTCGTTGAGGTTGACAAACACAAATTGGTTCAACATGTCACGGAGCACATCATTGACCAGGGCCTGGAACACTGTGGGAGCATTGGTCAGTCCAAACGGCATCACAAGGTGCCCGCTAGCCGTGTTAAAGGCGGTCTTCCACTCGTCTTCTTCCTGTATCCGAATCAGATGATAGACGGTCCGAAGGTCCAACTTGGAGAAGATGACCGCCCCTAGAGATGGCTTGAAAGCCGAGGAGATGAGTGGTAGCGGGTAATGTTTTTTAACCACAATGTCATTAAGACCCCGGTAGTTGATACACGGATGCAGGGTCTTGTCCTTCTTCTCCACAAAAAGAACCCTGCTCCTGACCTGACAGGGTATAAAGGGCCGACGCGGAGGAATAAATGTGGTGCGGCCAGAGGTGAAAACCTCACGTAAGTCCTGGTACTCTGTGGGAACGGTGGAGAGATATGAGGCTTTACCCAAACTCGCAGGGAGACATCCCGGGCAGGCTGCGCCGACTTCAGACAATGTGTGTGGAAAAACGTACTCCAACCCGTGATGGAATCCGTAGTCCAGTCAATTAAGGGGTTGTGCCTCTGGAGCAATGAGAACCTCAAAATCATGGGTATATGAGGAGACTCCAGGAGCAGAAACTGCATAGACTCACTGTGGTTGCCTGACACTCGCAGGCTGATAGGAACCATATTGTGGGCAACTCTGCCAATAGAGTGCCAATCCAGTGCTCTGCTATCCATCGGGGTGGAAAGGGGTTGGCTGGAGATACCCAGCTCCGACACCAGGGTAGTGTCCATAAAGTTCTCGTCAGCCCCAGAGTCAATGAGCATTCAGATGGATTTGGACTGGTCTCCCCACAACAGGGTAGCATAGAGGGGGTTACGAGTAGTGAGAGATTGGAAACTCCCAGTATGGCTCACCAGTGTACTCGTACCTACTAATGAGCCTGGTCTTGTAATGGGCAGGTAGATAAGAAATGTCCCATAGCTCCACATTACAGACAGCTTTTGGTGTTCAGTCTGCGTAAACGCTCAGCAGGAGACAATCTAGCTCTGCCCAGTTGCATGGGCTCCAGATGAGGCGAGTCAACAGCCCTCTGTGATTTCCGAGGGAACTCGGGTGACACCGGATTCTCTTGGAAATGTAGACATCAGGGATTCCTTGGAGGCGATGTGGAATTAGAGGACGAGCGAGGGCGACAGGGAACAGACCCCCTCTCCCTCCTACGTTCCCGTAGCCGCCCATCGATCCGAATGGTCAAGGCTATGAGGGAAACGAGTTCCATGGGCTGCAAACTCATCTTTAATCACCTCCGATAATCCGTGACGGAAGGTGTCGAACAGGGCTTCCAGGTTCCAGTCACTCTGCGGCTGCGATGTGCCCTCCCGGAGATCAGAGTTATCAGGTACGCTGTCTTCGAGCAGTCCGAGGGGAATGAAGAACGCTGCAGCTCGAAGATGAGGGAGCACTGGGAGAGAAATGGGAGAGAAATTGTGACTCCTTGGGAGGAGACAGCATTGCAGAGCTGGTTCGAGTTTGCTGGATCAGTCATGGCCAGTTCGTACTGTCACGGCTCAGGCTAAGACCCAGACCCAGTTCCAGAATCTACAGCGTAGCGCTCCGGAGGAGGTAAGCAAGATCCTCGGGACACCGGGGTAGGCTGAGAAGAAGCGCCGCTGGTGGTGAGGTTGCTGAGAGTCTTTGGGATCACTGTTGTGGCTTGCTGCCTAGTTGGGAACCCGTGGAATTGCTCCAGCAATGTATTGAACGCGTAGTCTTGGCTTTCTGCCAGGGTATTGAGTCCCTCCATAAGGCTTTGCAGTAACTCCTTGTGTCTTCCAATGGTGACTCCTTGGGAGGAGACAGCATTGCAGAGCTGGTCCGAGTCTGCTGGATCAGTCATGGCCAGTTCGTACTGTCACGGCTCAGGCTAAGACCCAGATGCAGACACAGGAGGTGGCTAGTACACGTCTCTGAGTTTATTACAGTACAAGGGGTAGGCAATCGGTAGGTCAAGGCAGGCAAATACTCGTAGTCCAACTCAGAGTCAGGCAGGTACAGGACTGCAGGCAGGATCAGTGTCAGGACAGGCAGAAAGGTCAGAAATGGGGAGACTAGGAACACACTGGTAAGACTTGACGGGACAAGACGAACTGGCAACAGACAACCAGAATGCGCAGGTATAAATACACGAGGTAATGGGAGACACCTGGTGGGGGATAGGAGACAATCAAAAGACAGGTGAAACAGATCAGGGTGTGACATACAGTGCATTTTCCGAGATCTCCAAGATCTAGGAATCGTTCAGGGTTTAAGTTCAAGGTTCTAATTCAATTGTTGAATGCTTAATAATTACAAATAGCACTGTCATAAATGTAATTAATGTAAGGAAAGAAAGGTAGTGTTTAATGTCACATGATCTGTGAAGACTCAACTCATGAATTATGGACAACTCATGAACTAGGGTGTAAACATGTTTTGGTTCAACTCGTGTATTATACTGAATGTAGTCTACCTGTTCTGCGTTTGTTCATGTGTGTAAAATTGCCTCAGCTGAGAGGGTAGGTTACTGGCAGTGGCGTAGGCCTAGTGCAGGGTAAACACAACTAAACGCAGTTTACCCACCTTTTTCAGAAAATTGCACTGAAAGTATAGGGACTTTTTCCCCCGTGACTGTAGCCCAGTGTAATACAATGACTGTGTGTGTTAGGGTGACCATCCCCCTTTTCCTCGGGACAGTTTCAGTCCCATTTCAGGTGTCCTGACTTTTTTAGGCTACAAAAAAAGGTAAATTTGTCAGGGAGACACTTCAATTAATGTAAGCCTCATCAATGACATTCATCAAATGTCATTAGGCACACGTTTTTGGTGTTTTGTAACTGATGTGTTTTTCCATTCATCAAACGGTGTGATTGTACACGCATTGCACTGTTTGGATTATTTTAGAGTGGACAACATGCACAGGTAGCCTACTTTCTGAGGTGATTTGTTTGACAATAAAATGAAAGCATCATGACTGATTGTGTTCATGCCACATTAAAAGGTCATTAGTTTTTACTGTTAAATGAGGTCTTTATTATTAGGCACCCCTTTTGGGTGTCAGGGAACATGCATGGAGTAAAAACGTGCATTATTTTCTTTGGGAATGTAGTGAAGTAAAAGTTATAATAAAGTAAAGTACAGATACCCCCCCCAAACAACTACTAAAGTTTTACTTTAAAGTACATCTTAGTTTGAGATCCCTTCACAGTTTAGGGACGTGTAAGTAAGCCTTGGTTTGAGATCCCTTTACAGTTTTAAAAGATATAAAAGACCAGTGGTATAAAAGACCATTGTTACTTCATACAGAAGCTTTTGTTAAAGTATCAGCAATCTTTGCCCATGACTACTGTACCAGCCGGCTAGGGTAGGCTTTCCTCTTTTTGGGCATCTCATTTACTTGCAGAGTTGAACAGAGGTACTAAACTAAGAAAAGAACAGAACTGTATCTCTGTCAACCTGCAAATAACTGTAATGCAATCATTGTGAGTACAGATTGTTCTCCTCCATTCATACTGTAGTACAGCTCTCTCTTTCTCTCTCTCCTCCTCTCTCTCTCCCTCTAGCTCATTCTCTCTCACCCTCTCTTTCTCTCGCTCTTTCTCATTCTCATCCTCTCTCTTTCTTTTTAACTCTCATTCTCAACCTCTCTTGGTGGTTTGGCAGGAATATACACAGATGATTAGAGGCATTTCAACAACAACAAAAAAAAGGTTAGAGAGAATGGATGGATGGGATCCTGAGGGCTTTTCACTGTGGCAGAATGGTAATCTGATTTGCCATGTGCGTGCTCATCCCGACAGTCCCAAAGTAATTACTTTAGTATTGGCAAGATTGGGATGTTGACAATTCTGAGTTATTACAGCAAAATTGAAAGGAATTGAGTCACTATCCCCTATCAATAAGATTTGTTCAAATAATACTCAATCAACGTTTTAAACCCACGAAAGCATGCTACTGAGAATAAGGCAGTTTATTTGCTATGGTTGATTCTAAGAAGAAAAAATACAAACTAACACCCTACCGTTGCCTTTCTTGCACTAACACTTGCACGTGTCATTTTTTACTAGCGCTGACTGCTTTATTGAGGAAAAGTTGTACTTATGACTGTGATATGTAGTTGTCTTACCTATCTACCTTAAGATAAATGCACTAACTGTAAGTGGCTCTGAATAAGAGCATCTGCTAAATGACTCAAATGTAAATGTATTTGTAGCTAGTATGGATATTGGAACATTACCTCTGTCTGTTGTACTGCACACAACATATCAGTAAATAGCCAGCATAAATATATCTGAACTCGGGCTATACAGTATATTGTCTTGATAGAATGATAGAGTGACCACAGGGCTGTGGATTGCTGCCTCAGCACACTTGTTTATAGATGAAAAAGCAATACATGTTGGAGTGGTCTGATAATGTGTGTTCATTTCAAAGTAGAAGGGGTCTTTCAAATTGAGGCACTCTGCACAGACATAATCTGTTCCCAGACCAGCAACCTTATAAACAGTTTCTTTGAGGAGTAAAGAACTCAACTTTATGAATGACACCCCCTTAATGTTTCAGAGAATATTCAACAGAGGTTGGGAAAGGTCACTTCCCTGCCTGTCCTTATCACTGTCACTGTTTTATGCAAAGCAATAACAAGGGCCTTCCTCACGTTATTGTGACAGCAAAATTATGCATTTCTGTAGATTTTTTTTAAACTTAAAATATCTATTCTATTCCTTCCAGAAACCATAACACCCACTATCCTGACAATGTTGTGAAGACAGCAGCTAGTTTAATTCTTACTTAGTGCTTCCTGAGACAAATCAGCAACAGCAGCTGTCTCCTATTGCCTGCCTGCTCCACATCGTCAATAGATGACTTGGAAGTCTAATTAAACAATTCCAACACCTCGCTGACATTTGGTCAATCCAGGCAAACTCCAGTCTCCAGTCTCTGTCCTTAATGGTACCCTATTCCCTAAATAGCGCACTACTTTTGACCAGAACCCTATGGGCCAAGCCTGGAATTTTGTGATTTTAGGGGCAAGGCCATTGGCCTTCAATTGGTGCCCAATCTGCCGTGCCCATTGAATCAGATGGCTTATTCATCACAAAACCATTTGATGTTGGCAATTATTTTAATTATTATTTAATTGGCAAAGTGGGCAAACTTAGACAGGAAATGCCCATGACAAACAGTGAGCAATTATATTAATCTATAAAAAAAATAACTAATAATGAAAGAAAAGCAGTGCAAGTTTGAATTTTGTAAAGTTAGTGTGGGAGAGGTGTAAAAATTATTGTTAACGATCAATAAGGACAAACCTGGCATTGACAACTTAGATTGAAAACTACTGAGGATGGTGGCTGACTCTATAGCCACTCCTATCTGTCATATTTTTAATCTGAGCCTAGAGGAAAGTCTTTGTCCTCAGACCTGGAGGGAAGCCAAAGTAATTCCGTTTCCCAAGTGGTAAAGAAGCTTTTACTGGTTCTAACAGCAGACCTATAAGCTTGCTGCCAGCTCTTAGCAAACTGTTGGAAAAAATTGTGTTTGACCAAATACAATGCTATTTCTCTGTAAAAAAAATTAACAACATACTTTCAGCATGCTTATAGAGAAGGGCACTCAACATGTACTGCACTGACACAAATGACTGATGATTGGTTGAAATAAATTGATAATAAGAAGATTGTGGGAGCTGTACTGTTAGATTTCGGTGCAGCCTTTGATTTTATTGACCATAACCTGTTGTTGAAAAAACTTAAGTGCTATGGCTTTTCAACCTCTGCCATATTGTGGATTAATAGCTATCTATCTAATATAACTGAAAGGGTTTTCTTTAATGGAAGCTTCTCTAATGTGAAACATGTGAAGTGTGGAGTACTGCAGGGCAGCTCTCTAGGCCCTCTACTTTTTTCTATTTTTATCAATGACCTGCCATTGGAATTAAACAAAGCATGTATGTCCATGTATGCTGATGATTCAACCATATAAGCATTCAGCAACCACAGCTAATGAAGTCACTGAAACCCTTAACAAAGAGTTGGTCTGTTTTGGAATGGGTGGCCAGTAATAAACTGGTCCTGAACATCTCTAAAACTAAGAGCATTGTATTTGGTACAAATCATTCCTTAAGTGCTAGACCTCAGCTGAATCTGGTAATGAATGGTGTGGATGTTGAACAAGTTGAGGAGACTAAATTACTTGGCGTTACCTTAGATTGTAAACTGTCATGGTCAAAACATATAGATTCAATGGTTGCAAAGATGGGGAAAGGTCTAGCCGTAATAAAGAGATGCTCTGCTTTTTTGACACCACACTCCAAAAAGCAAGTTCTGCAGGTTCTATTTTTTGTCTAATCTTGATTATTGTCCAGTCGTGTGGTCCAGTGCTGCAAGGAAAGACCTAGTTAAGCTGCAGCTGGCCCAGAACAGAGTGGCACGTTTTGCTCTTAATTGTAATCAGAGGGCTGATATAAATACTATGCATGCCAGTCTCTCTTGGCTAAGAGTTGAGGAGAGACTGACTGCATCACTTCTTCTTTTTGTAAGAAACCTTCATGTGTTGAAAATCCCAAATTGTTTCCATAGTCAATTTACACACAGCTCTGACACACACACTTATCCCACCAGACATACCACCAGGGTTATTTTCATAGTCCCCAAATTCAAGAAAACATACAGTATTATATAGAGCCCAGATTGCATGGAACTTCCTTCCATCTCATATTGCTCAAATAAACAGCAAACCTGGTTTCAAAAAACAGATAAAGCAACACCTCACGGCACAACTCTCCCCTATTTGACCTAGATAGTTTGTGTGTATGCATTGATATGTAGGCTGCATGTGCCTTTTAAAAAATGCATGTAGTTCTGTCCTTGAGCTGTTCTTGTCTAATGATGTTCTGTATTGTGTCATTCTGTATTATGTTTCATGTTTTGTGTGGACCTCAGGAAGAGTAGCTGCTGCTTTTGCAACAGTTAATAATGGGGATCCTAATAAAATACCAAATAACCAATCTGCCTGGGCACCAATGTCATCTGCTAGGGCACCAATGTCATCTGCTAGGGCACCAAGGCCAATTCAAATAAATTAAATAGCCAATTAAATGTATTTAAAACCCTAAAAACAGTAGCTACTCTGTTAAGATAACCATAAGTATATGTAAATATCCATAAATGTACATGAGTGTAGGTGATAGCCTATGCGTATTGGCTACTGCCTGTCATGTTCAGACCGATGCTGACATGAGGGAGGCGCCTGGAAATGTAGCCAAACTTTAATGAGACTTTTAACTACATATATATATATATATATATATATATATATATATATATATATATATATATATATATATATATATGTAGTTAAAAGTCTCATTAAAGTTTGGCTACATTTCCAGGCGCCTCCCTCATGTCATGTATGTAGCCAAACTTTAATGAGACTTTTAACTACATATATATATATATATATATATATATATAGGCTAAACGCCAGTCATTTTTGACAAATATAATGTAAGATCGTTATTAATATCTAAATGCTTGATTCTGTCGACATACTTGAGTCACTGTTCATTCCAACGGGAGAGAAAGACCCGTGCCTGTCGCGCACTGCAACATCAACCACCTTGCACTTGTTGGTGCGTGTTTTTGATCCTCCCTCTTTCTAACATTTCTGAAGGATAATTTAATCTCTGTCATATGCCGCTTGTATTTCCAGTGCACTTTTGAGAACGGTGTTTTCCCGCTATGTCGAGGTTGTATTCATTTGGGATCTATCGCATCCCAGAGTATGTTTGTAATATTTGTTTCCTGCACAGAAGGACACGCTGACCAATAGAATAGGTCAACATTTGTACTTTGGGGGATAGTAGATTGACATAGGCGAGTTCCCTTGCTGTTCGTTAGGCCTACTCATCTTGTTGTCTGACGAAAGTACATGTGGGCAGTTCTTCTAACATCTTCAATATGCGCCTTGGAATTCGATCAGGAGGATGCGCGCCGTTGCATCCCGGATGTGTCTGTCTCAACTGTAGCCTACGTCGGAGCTGAGAGAGCCATGGAAGCAATGTTCCCTCTAATTATTTAGCGAAAGACACAATCCTCACATTAACAACCCATACTTGTTGATGCGTCTTTTTTGATCACCCTTCTTTCTAAATTTCTGAAGGATTTTTTTTCATCTCTGTCATATGAAACCGCTTGCATTTCACGTGCACTTTTGAGAATGTTGTTTTCCCGCTAATTGCATTTTGGAACATTCGTGTTCATTGCCTACTGCCCTGTGCGGATGGCTGCGTTTATAATGTGAAGAAATAGCCTAATCGTTTATCAACATTTTAAGATAAACATTCTGATCTGTTGCATCAGCCTCATTGCTTTACTTTTTGTTATGTCAAGGTTGTATTGATTTGGGATATAGACATTTGGGAAGCAGAAGAAGCCCGAAGGAGGGGAGATTACAAACTCGGTTTAAAGAGAGAGGAACTTGTGCATTTCAGGTAAAATAACAACCCAATGTTTATATCACAGGACAAATTATCTAGCAACAGGAAGCTAGCTAGCTTTTGCCATAAATGCTTTTCGACCTGTCCCCAAATTAATATAATTGTTTCAGAGTTCGTTTTGATATTTCAATCCGCATGTCCGCGTGTGCGAAGGTGCATGCGGACGCACGGCACAAAATGGTCTGGTCAGCATGTGTACCCGCTTTAATTTACAGTTTTAACAGTGGCCAAGTAGGCTACTATGGCTATTTGATCATAATGTGGGCCTCCTAGATTGGCCTACCATTACAAAAAAAAAAATGCAAAATACAATACTGCCCCTTTAAGACAAAAAAAAGCTCTGTACCTGACTAGCTTTTCAAAGATGTTTAGAAATGTCCTCATTTTGTGCTCTTGTAGAAAGCAATCACTCCCCTATTGCTGACTACTACAAATTATCTATAACTGGGCTTATAACTCACTAACTAGCTAAATATATTAACAAAAGTTGCACAAGTGACTACAGCTCTCACTTTGATCTCAAATCATCTACTCGCGACCGCTCATGCTGTAAACACAGTCCAGTTCATTGTAAATGGCACAGAATCGTACTCCGATGCATTCTGCCTACAACAAAATCTCGAGTTTGTTTTGTTGTTGTTATGTTGCATTGAAAGTGGGTAATATTGTGTTGATTCGATCACACTTGCCCCAGTAAAGGGAAACATTGATAGTGTTTACAGGGAATACAGTAGTCACCAACTTTTTTCAAGATCACTTTCTGAGTCAAAATGCAAGATGATATCTACTGCTCAGAATTTATTTTAACATGACTTAAAAAACGTAAGCCTATGCAACATTAACCAATTAAAAACAGACCTGTAGCAATTGGGTTCGTGCAGTAAGCTATAGATAGGCCCATTACATTATCACAGCCTATTAGCTTTGCTTGAATTGCCCTGCCAATGCATTGTTGTTCAGGACATTTTTTTAATTATATTTAAATTATATTATATTTATATGATCACACCCGTAATTGATCCGTTGTTGTATTACTTGTGAGCCACAGCTGAGTGAGCTATAATTTACTTTTTATTAGAATTTTACTGTGCTGTTGGTGCCTGCATCTCATGGTCAGTCTCAACAGAGGGCGAGAGCAGCAGACTGAGGGTCTACTTCTCAACATCCCTACACTCCCCCTTTCCATCACTGACACTGACCAAAAAGGGGACACCGTTTTCCAGCTGATGGCGAAAACTCGAGACGCACAGCATTATTTCTGCCTCATGCACAAATTCATGTTGTTACTCCTATGAACAGAGAAAGTGAAATATTCCTTGATATTAAAAAAGACTCAAGAATAATAACAACACAAGCCTATCGATACACGTTCCTACTCATTCATTACTGCTGCAGTGCTTGTTGTAAGCGCTGGCTGGAAATAGGAAGAATGCTCATTTTATGGCTTATAAAAATGTTGAATACAAAGTGTTGACAGTGCTGAGTAAGAACATAAACATGAATTCACTCATTAAAACAGCAGCTCTTTGCTGTGTTCGTTGACAGTCTCTCTAGTCATTGTTTCAAATGTTTTGAAATCTCACAGCTACAACTTTGCTGTAGCTTTCTTTTATGCCTGCTTTGTTACTGCAGACACGGTAATCTGAGTCATCCGATTGGCCAGCGGTAGGCCTATAGTGTACTTGATTTGCTCTCCGGGCCCGCCAGGAAGGCAGAGTTTGTAACTTCAGACACATGAAATGGTTAACAATGGCAACAGTTTGCCTACCCGGTGCTCAGGGCTGCTGAATCAGGTGCACCTACCGCCAACAGACTGAGACTAATAAAAAAAAGGCTTTTTTTGGGGGTCTTTTACAGAAATGTTTTGCCATCGACTAGGAATTCCTTGGTCAATAGTAGTGTACTATATAGGGAATATGATGCCATTTGGGATGCATTCATTGTCAAATCACTGGTGTCCTGCACTTTGGTGATCTTTGGTGATTGTGTGTTGACAACCCTCAGTTAAACTATAATAACATGATTAAAGGGCCACTCCCCGATTCTTACTCTAAACCCTCAATAAAATGTAAACAACACAATTAAGGTTGACCTCAACATTCACATTTTTATTGCATGGTTGTTATCATATGCCTACACACACACACACGTCAGCATTTATCAGTAAGGTATGATTAGGTACATTCCCTAACAATGTTGTAAGGTAGGTCCAGTTTCCTTGATGTACAAATATCAACATTCGCTTTTGTCAATGCAACAGCCAGCATTCAGGGATCTTAAGTAGGATGGTGCTTTACTGTAAGTTTGTTCATGTCAATTAACCTAACATTATTTACTGTCTCTTCGATATCGCTAAAACATTGATACTGATATCTCCAAAGAGCATTCCTACATTATGTTTTTTGTGCTCTTCTGAATGTCTTGACTTGAATCTTACCACAGGAGTCTTCAAGGTTTCTGAGGTTTAGTGCAAATCTGAGAAGAAATTAAGGCAACAATATAAATATATCAAAAATAGTTGTCGTGATAGACCTTGCTTTGCTACAAAAAAGGTAAAAAAGTTTTGTCCTCGATGAGAGTCAGAGACAGATTTTTCAGCTCCTCAGGGGAACTGACAGTCTTATAACCAAGCTCCTGTAGAACTTGCTGACACACAGTCTGTGTGTAATCAACCATGTCATAAGACAATTTGAGCCTCCAGCTTTCCGCATTGGCAGCTGAGTCCCGAACAGTGCCGTATTTATGCTTGGCGGACAGATCGTTGCTTCCCCTGGTGTTGTTCTGGATCCAGTCGCCTACGTTCTTGTCCATGATCAGACCCAGGTATTCATAGATCTCCTTGGTCTTCTGGAGAGGGTTCCTGGCCAGGTCCTCATACCTGACCAACATGTACCTCCCTTTGAGCCAGGGGGGCCTGCTGAGGCCCGTTGTCACAGAACCCAGGAAGTCCTCACAGACCATGGTGAGCTGGGTGAGGTCCAGGTTGTAGGGCCTCCTCCCAGTGGCCTTCCAGATCCTCCAGAGTCTATAGGTGTCCCTGAAGGTCTCGATGCGGGAGGCCAGGATCCCTCGGGGGTCCCTGACCAGCTGGATCACCTTGAGGTTGAGCCTAGGGTCCTCCACCAGAGCCCTGAGGTCACTCACCTCCGGTATCCTCACCGTCTTGATGGCCACATGGCGCCTCTCACGGCAGGTGTCCGACGCCAGCGTCATGTTGAGACCGCCACACCTCCTGACGCACTCTCCTTCATCAATGTTCAACTCTCCAGGACTAAAGGCGTCGCAGACGGGCAGGGAGCAAAGAGCCTTACTTGCTCCCCTCCGGAACAGCTTGTCTGTGCTGTGATTGGCCGGCTGGGGTTTGATGTAGCTCTCCAGGAAGTAAAGGTCACAGTCGTAGAGGCTCCGGAGCAGGTCCCTGCTGGCCCCCAGCATCACCCTGGTGTCGCCTGCTGTCCTGCTGTGGGACAGGCGGGGGAGCAAGGTGGTCTGGACGTGGTAGAGCGGCTCAAACAGATAAAACACATCCTGGTGCTGGTTGAACAGCTGACCCACGAAGGAGCTGCCGCTGCGGGTCGTGGCCAGGATGAGAACGTGTGTTTTTCTGGAGACGTTGGAGGTGAAGTAAAGGAAGTCGTCACAGATCCGCTGGTCAAAGGACGAGTCCACCGCATCCTGCCACAGCATGCCGCAGTTCAGAGGGTTTGAGGCTGTCACTGGACACATCTGGAATGGCTTGGCTGTGAACGTCCTGATGGCTGTGTACTGGATCGCTATGGACAGTAAGGCTAGCAGAATCACAGCCTTCCAGGAACATTGCATGGCTGAATTCATTCATTTAGATAGATGATACAGTCTGTTCAGATCCTGTTGGAGCAAAAATAAAAAATAAATAATAGGATAATACTTTTAGAACGATTATTTGTGCTGTATAGAATACCCACACATAGACAGAAAGGAGCAGCAAAACAGCATACATTAAATACAGTCTCACTCCAAAATAAAAAAGTTAGCGTTTTGAATCCCATAGATGTTCTTCCTAGACAGTTACTGTGGTGACCTTACAAAACGAATTATAATTGTTGTTTTGTAGAACTGTAATAAAGGAGTTACCTTCATATAATACTGTCAAATACATAAATCAAACCCAAGTTGGATGTTTTGTTGTTATGTTCCATAGCCTTTCTGTCCTTTAAGCAGCAGGCAACCCCAAATGACAGTTTATGCATTCAGACAGCTTACAACTAACTTCAAAGACTCTAGGATGCCTAGGGTCTAAGATTCCACAATGTAGATTCTAATTTACATAATGGTCATATTTGATGTAGATTCCACCTGAAAGAACTTCGCCATCTTCAGATCTCGAACGGCAGTAGGCCTAATACAATCATGTGCTATTTATACTGTAAACGCTTCTATAGTCGACTACTATCTCTAATCCCTATACTCCACAGATAAGAACGATGGTTTTTAGCTTAAAAATGAATTGATCTAAATTACCAATAAACGTAGCTAAGAAGTTGTTGGTCAATACTGGTGGCACACAACCCATAAGTCTAAATGTGTCCAAAATAAACATTTATTTTTACTCTGTAAATGTTTAGTGTTTTATTTTCCCATAGAATTAAAAGCTATATGCTTATTATATAGGTGTAGGAATTCAGTGATATCATACGGTCTAATGCAAATACACTGTGATAAAAGGCTGGCGGCACCTGTGGAAAAGTAATTTCTCGCGCAACGCCAAGTCACAGGATAGATGTGACAGCGAACAATTGACGACAGCGCCGAGATGTGATTTACCGCAGTGCAACAGAATACGCTTTCATTCAAAGATGATTAGCCTACACAAATGGGCTAGACGTCTAGGCATGGCCTCAATAATACTTTTTATGTTTTTAAATAACGAAATAACGGTCATGTTATTCTTAAGAGCCTACACACAAAACACAGTTTAAACAGAAATAAAAGAGATCAACCTCAAAGCATCCAATAAGCTACTTTCTTACCTCATAAATTCATAGTGGGCAAAGGCAGGTGCTCGTGAAAAACACCATAGAAAAGCAATGCAACGGTTTCAAATGTCGTCACAAAAATCTGGTATTTTAGGACTAAACATTCTTGAAGGGCAGCTTCTCTGTCTTCTTCCCCCGTACATCTGAGTAGCACATCGAGAGAAACTGTTCTCGCAGATAGAAGAGTCACAATCAGTCAGTGTTAAATAAGGAAAATATCATGATAAGAGAAATTAGTCGAAGCGCCAGGCAGAATAAGACAATTGAACTCCAACAGGGTAAAATAGATTCGAGAAGGATGCTGCAACCGCAGCCTTCGCAAAGCCCGCCGCCGTATATTCCAGATTGCCTTGACTAATGTGCGTGTTGTAGCCTAGGCTATGGCTTGGTGGTGTGGCTTTGTGTGAGGTGTGCCAACCAGAGCCCGTTCTGGACTACCCCAAACCTCCCCTACATCTCCCCTCCTACCCACAGCCCCTGGCAAAGCACACGACTTGGTCACGAATAATAATAATACTATTTAAAAAAAAACAGAATACAGCCTAAATTACGATGTAGACACATACACATGGAGGAGTTGGAGGTCAGCAGATCTTGCTTCAAATGCATACATGTTTGTATTTAAAATACTTATTTTATATGCATTGGAGTACTATTTTCAAATAATTTTAAGTATTTAAAGTTATATTTAAATAATTTCCTATAAAATACTTGGCTATTTGAAACTATGTTCTAATATATTTGTTAAATACTGAGATGTACAATCAGTATGAAGACAGGGGATATGCAAGTCATCGATTAGGTCTAGCATAAAAGAGAGAGAATGCGTGAGAGAGAGCCTGTACGAGAGAGAGACAGAGAGATAGAGAAAGAGATAGAGAAAGTAAATGACGTCTTATATAGCAGGGACTGAATATTACATTTTCAATGTCCATTGTCACACTGGGGATTCTGGGGATGACGCAGCAGTATGAAAGGGATAGAAGAAGAATCCTGTTTCCATCTAAATCAGCTGGATCTGGACCTAAGTCAGCTGGATATTAATGAATATCCTGTTCTTCTAGTTCCCCATGTGTCTTACAAAATATGAACATCTGATTATGTAGCATACTGCTCTGATAGCAAACAACGGCCTTTGCTTTAGTGGCAACTGAATGACAATCTCAAGGTATACAGTGCATTCAGAAAGTATTGAGATTTTTTTCAACATTTTCTTACATTACAGCCTTATTCTAAAATTGATTAAATCGTTTTTTCCCACTCATCAATCTACACACAATGCCCCATAATTACAAAGCAAAAACGGCATTTATACATTTTAGCAAATTTGTTTTAAAAAAAAACTGGAAATATCACATTTACATAAGTATTCAGACCCTTTCAGTACACAGTACTTTGTTGAAGCACCGATGGCAGCATTTACAGCCATGAGGCTTCTTAGGTATGACGCTACAAGCTTGGCACACCTGTATTTGGGGAGTTTCTCCCATTCTCTGCAGATCATCTCAAGCTCTGTAAGGTTGGATGGGGAGCGTCGCTGCACAGCTATTTTCAGGTCTCTCCAGAGATGTTTGATCAGGTTCAAGTCTGGGCTTTGGCTGGTAGCTCAAGGACATTCAGATACTTGTCCCAAAACCACTCCTGCGTTGTCTTGGCTGTGTGCTTATGGTCATGGCCCTGTTGGAAGGTAAACCTTCACCATATTCTGAGGTCCTGAGTGCTCTGGAGCAGGTTTTCATCAAAGAGTCCTTTAGGTGTCTTTTAGCAAAGCCCAAGCAGGCTGTCATGTGCCTTTTACTGAGCAGTGTCTTCCGTCTGGCCCCTTTGCCATAAAGGCCTGATTGGTGGAGTGCTGGAGAGATGGTTGTCCTTCTGGAAGGTTCTCCCATTTACACAGAGTAACTCTGGAACTCTTTCAGAGTGACCATCGGGTTCTCGGTCACCTCCCTGACCAAGGCCTTTCTCCACCGATTGTTCAGTTTGGCCAGGCAGCCAGCTCTAGGTAGAGTCTTGATCCTTCCAAAATTCTTACATTTAAGAAAGATGGAGGCCACTGTGTTCTTGGGGACCTTCAATGCTGCAGGCATTTCTTGGGTACCCTTCCCCAGATCTGTGCCTCGATAATCCTGTCTCTGAGCTCTACAGACAATTCCTTCGACCTCCTGGCTTGGTTTTGCCTCTGACATACACTGTCAACCGTGAGACCTTATTTAGACAGATGTATGCCTTTCCAAATCATGTCCAATCAATTGAATTTACCGCAGGCGGACTCCAATCAAGTTGTAGAAACATCTCAAGGATGATTAATGGGAACAGGCAGGATGCACCTGAGCTCAATTTCGAGTCTCATAGCAAAGGCTGTGAATAATTATGTAAATCAGGTATTTCTGTTTTTTATTTTTAATACATTCGCAAAAAATTCTAAAAACATGTGTTCGCTTTGTCATTATGGGGTATTGTGTGTAGATTGATGAGAATTATTATTTTTTTAAATCAGTTTTAGAACTTTAGAACTACTTTCCAAATGCACTGTATATTTAAATGATAAAGCCAGAGAAGTCCGTGTTTGTTGGATATATTGGCATGGGTGTTGTTAGGACCGACACAAAGTCGAGGTCCGGCATACTGTGGCAATATATTCTCCAAACACCGGCTTCGAGGGCATTATCACTTTTATCCAGCGGGTTACCAATAATGACAGACATATTTTAATTAAAAGCTTTATTTTGATGAATGTATTCATACTATTTCATCCTACCAAAAAGATATAGACCCGAACACAAATCTAGCGTGGCTCCCCAAGCCGACTGATCGTTCGTTCTATCGGTTCGTTTGCCAGAGACTCGACCCAGTCGTTCTGTCTTTTTGTTCTGTTCGTTCTAAATGTTCCATTGCCATACTGGCTGACAACATTCTTATCCCTTGCTTGCTAGTTAGCCAACTATGGCTAACTTATAGTCACGGCAAAAAAAAATGCAGCCAAAATAACAGCAAATTAGCAGCATTTGCATTTGTTTATTAAGCTGTTTTCTAGTGACATTTATTTTGATACACCCGTAACAATGAGTTAATGAGGCGCTATTTCGCCTGGCATAGAATATGTGCTCTCTTGTCAGGACACTGTTGTTCAAAGGAGCTAGCCAACAACACAGCTAACACAATCACTTGAAAATGAACCTGGAAAAACTGCAAACTAGCTGCAATTTGTTTCATTTGATATTTTTTAAATGTACGTTTCTTTGTATATATACATAAAAATGATGCCAGGTGATTCATGATTTCAACTGGCTGAGAAAGGCTGCCTGTCTGTCTCTCGTCCCGACTCCCGACACGTCCATTACTATTGGACAGCTGGAGATCAAATTTGAATATTGAAACAATGTTGCAAATGTTGAAGAGACAGACTGCAAATACATTTCTACCCTCTCAATATTCACTTTCTCACTCAGTCAGAGTGTGTGTGTCTGCGAGCATGCGTGTGCGTTAAGGTTTTGTCTAATGAAAACAATCTAAGCTTGATCTTTTGATTCCAGGATTGCTGGAAGGACTGTGAAGGGTGCGTGTAATAGAGAAGTCTGAAGTGGTAATGTCATCAGCCTGTGAAGGACACGGGAGAGAAGAGGTAAAGGAAAAACGAGTTGTCATGTTAAAGGACAATGTAGGCATCTCCTTGAGAGAAATATACAAAAAAACATGTTTAACTCTCAAACCTTTAGAAGCATTGACTTTAATCTGTGTTGTGTGGGCTTAATAAAGGGAGACCGCGCTCCCCGATTTAGCCTCGTTTTAGATTTGGTTCATTAAGAAAATGCTAGCGGCCATGGCTGAATTCAAATGTGAGTTGTTTTCTCCTTCGCATATAGTTGGTCAGGCTGTTCATTTTGGACTGTGGCATGTTGCCCAACTTCTCTTCAATGGCTGTGCAAAGTTGCTGGATATTGACGGGACCTGGAACAAGCTGCTGTGCAAGTCAACCCAGAGCATCCCAAACATGCTCAATTGGTGACATGTCTGGTAAGTATGCAGGCCATGGATGAACTGGGTTATTTTCAGCTTCCAGGAATTGTGTACAGATCCTTGCGACATGGGGCCATGCATTATCATGCTGAAACATGATGTGATGGTGAAGGATGAATGGCATGACAATGGGCCTCAGGATCTCGCCACGGTATCTCTGTGATTTCAAATTACCATCAATAAAATGCAATTGTGTTTGTTGTCTGTATTATTATGCCTACCCATACCATAACCTCACCGTCACCATGGGTTATTCCATTTACAACGTTTACATCAGAAAACCAGTCGCCCACACAACGCCATGCACTGGGTCTGTGGTTGGACATACTGCCCAATTATTTAAAACGATGTTGAATGCGGCTTATGGTAGAGAAATTAACATTCAGTTATTTGGCATACAGCTCTGTTGGGCATTCCTTCTGTTGGCATACCAATTGCATGCTCCCTCAAAACTTGAGACATCTGTTACATTGTGTTGTATGGCCTTAAATTTTCCCCAGCCAAAGGTACATCTGTGTAATGATCATGGTGTTTAATCAGCTTCTTGTTATGCCACACATGCCAGGTGGATGGATGATCTTGGCAACGTAAAAATTCTCACTAACAGGGATGTAAACAAATTGTAAACAAACTTGTGCACAACATTTTAGAGAAGTAATCTTTTTGTGCGTATTGAACCTTCCAAGAGTGTGCAAAGCTATCATCAAGGCAAAAGGGTGGCTATTTGAAGAATCTCAAATATTACATGTATTTAGATTTGTTCAACGTTTTTTTGGTGACTACATGATTCCATATGTGTTATTTCATAGTTTTGATGTCTTCACTATTAGTCTACAATGTAGAAAATCATATATATATTTTTTTTAAACCTTGAATGAGTAGGTGTTCTAAAACCTTTGACCGGTATTTTACACGTAACCCTCGTTGGATCTTGTTTTAATCCACGTCCTGTTTCGAGGCACAGGCCTAATTGTTCAGTTCTAGGCAATCTTGTATCTATTCCAATTCAAGCCAACCCCATGGTATTTTCTTATAGAGGATTACCTGCTGCACATGGCATGTTGATATTAGAGACTGTCTTTTCTGAATACCCACAGCTGTAGCCTTGGGCTGATTCATGTAAATGCCAGCAGTTTGATTTCGAAGTTAGATGTTATTATAACTCTGGTTTCTCAAACCAATGCGGACATTCTGGCTATGACTGAATCTTGGTTAAAGAAGTCTATGCCGGACTCTGATGTGTCTCTGACAGGTTATAATGGTTTTAGGTTTGGCAGAGGTCTAACTTGTATTGACTCAGGGGTTTGAATACTTACAGTATGCAATCAAGATATATTAGTGATTTATTTTACTTCCACCTTGACATTAAAGTATTTTGTATAGTTCGTAGACCAAAAATGAAAATGAAATCAATTTTAATCCAACTTTGTAATCACAACAAAATGTGGAGTGTGAATACTGTCTGAAAGCAGTGTATACTTTTTACTTGACAATTGTTTCTGGTGTTATCCATAAGATCTGGAAAGTGGAACATGTCCTCCCCCTACATAAAGGAGAAGATCCTTCTGACTTAGATAACTACCGTCCAATTTCCAAATGATCTGGCCTTTCCAAAGTTTTAGAATCCCTGGAAAACTCTGATAAAAACTTTTTTAACTTCTCACTCCATTTTTAATGTGCACCAATCCAGTTTTAGACCTGGACATTGCACCATTTCAGCTGCTATGCTTGTTTTAGATAATGTATTAGATTGCTTAGTTCATAAATCATTGTGCTGCCTTAATTACAGACCTTTCAAAGGCCTTTGACACTGTTGACCATCGCATTCTCATTCAAAGGCTGATTGAAACAGGCCTGGATCAGGCTTCTTGCAAGTCCTCAACTGGCAGCTTCAAAACACCTGTGTCAACGTCAACAGTGAAGAGGCGACTCCGAGATGCTGGCCTTCTAGGCAGAGTTCCTCTGTCCAGTTTCTGTCTTCTTTTGCCCGCCTTAATCTTTTATTTTTATTGGCCAGTCTGAGATATTGCTTTTTCTTTGCAACTCTGCCTAGAAGGCCAGCATTCCGGAGTCACCTCTTCACTGTTGACATTGAGACTGGTGTTTTGTGGGTACTACTTAATGAAACTGCCATTTGAGGACTTGTGAGGTGTCTGTTTCTCAAACTAGACACTCTAATGTAGTTGTCCTCATGCTCAGTTGTGCACCGGGGCCTCCCCCTCCTCTTTCTATTCTGGTTAGAGACAGTTTGCGCTGTTCTGTGACACAGCGTTGTTCGAGATCTTCAGTTTCTTGGCAATTCCTCGCATGGAATAGCCTTTGTTTCTCATGACAAGAATAGATAAATGAGTTTCAGAATAAAGTAATTTGGTTCTGGCCATTTTGAGCCTGTAATCGAACCCACAAATGCTGATGCTCCAGATACTCAACTAGTCTAAAGAAGGCCAGTTATATTGCTTCCTTAATCAGCACAACAGTTTTTAGCTGTGTTAACATAATTTCAAAAGGGTTTTCTAATGATCAATTAGTCTTTTAAAATGATACACTTGGATTAGCGAACACAATGTGCCATTGGACCACAGGAGTGATGGTTGCTGATAATGCGCCTCTGTATGCCTATGTAGATAGTCCATTAAAAAAAAAAACATCCATCTACAATAGTAATTTACGGCCTCCCAGGTGGCGCAGTGGTTAAGGGCGCTGTACTGCAGCGCCAGCAATGCCATCAGAGTCCCTGGGTTCGCGCCCTGGGTCGTAACCGGCCGCGACCGGGAGGTCCGTGGGGCGACGCACAATTGGCCTATCGTTCCGGGTTAGGGATGGATTGGTCGGTAGGGATCTCCTTGTCTCATCGTGCACCAGCGACTCCTGTGGCGGGCCGGGCGCAGTGCGCGCTAACCAAGGTTGCCAGGTGCACGGTGGCTGGCTTCCGGGTTGGATGCGCGCTGTGTTAAGAAGCAGTACGGCTGGTTGGGTTGTGTATCGGAGGACGCATGACATTCAGCCTTCGTCTCTCCCGAGCCCGTACGGGAGTTGTAGCAATGAGACAAGATAGTAGCTACTACAACAATTGGATACCATGAAATTGGGGAGAAAAAGGGGTAAAAATTCAAAAAAACAAAACAATAGTAATTTACAAAATTAACAATGTCTACACGGCAGGTAGCCTAGTGGTTAGAGCATTGGGCCAGTGACCAAAAGGTTGCTAGATCAAATCTCTGAGCTAACAAGCATCTGTCATTCCGCCCCTGAACAAGGCAGTTAACCCACTGTTCCTAGGCTGTCATTGTAAAAAAAAATCTTAACTGTCTTGCCTAATAAAATACATTGTATTTCTGATCAATTTGATGTTATTTTAATGGACAAAAATGTGCTTTTCTTTCAAAAACAAGGACATTTCTAAGTGACCCCAAGCTTTTGAACGGTAGTGCATCTGGATATCTGAATCGACAAGATGTAATGTTTAAAAAAATATACGGATGAGCTAGTTAAAAAAGCTACAATTTAAGGTGGGCTTCTTTTTTAGAATTAGATCTCTCCTCTCCCTAAATAACAGGAAGAAGATTGTACAGTCAACTTTCCTGCCAGTTCCTGACTAAGGTGAGATCATTTACCAGATTGCAGCAGCAACTAGTCTTAAAACTTCTGGATGCCGTCTACAATAGCACCCTTGGCTTTCTCACAGGTGACCGTTTTAGTACTCACCACTGCATCCTGTATCAGAAGGTTGGCTGGTCCTTATTTATTTTTTATTTCACCTTTATTTAACCAGGTTGGCTAGTTGAGAACAAGTTCTCATTTACAACTACGACCTGGCCAAGATAAAGCATAGCAGTGTGAACAGACAACAACACAGAGTTACATATGGAGTAAACAATAAACAAGTCAATAACACAGTAGGAAAAAAAAGTCTATATACATTGTGTGCAAAAGGCATGAGGAGGTAGGCGAATAATTACAATTTAGCAGATTAACACTGGAGTGATAAATGATCAGATGGTCATGTGCAGGTAGAGATACTGGTGTGCAAAAGAGCAGAAAAGTAAATAAATAAAAACAGTATGGGGATGAGGTAGGTAAATTGGGTGGGCTATTTACCGATGGACTATGTACAGCTGCAGCGATCAGTTAGCTGCTCAGATAGCAGATGTTTAAAGTTGGTGAGGGAGATAAAAGTCTCCAACTTCAACAATTTTTGCAATACGTTCCAGTCACAGGCAGCAGAGAACTGGAAGGAAAGGCGGCCAAATGAGGTGTTCAGTGAGATACACCTGCTGGAGTGCGTGCTATGGGTGGGTGTTGCCATTGTGACAAGTGAACTGAGATAAGGCGGAGCTTTACCTAGCATGGACTTGTAGATGACCTGGAGCCAGTGGGTCTGGCGACGAATATGTAGTGAGGGCCAGCCGACTAGAGCATGCAGGTCGCAGTGGTGGGTGGTATAAGGTGCTTTAGTAACAATACGGATGGCACTGTGATAAACTGCATCCAGTTTGCTGAGTAGAGTATTGGAGGCTATTTTGTAGATGACATTGCCGAAGTCGAGGATCGGTAGGATAGTCCGTTTTACTAGGGTAAGTTGGGCGACGTGAGTGAAGGAGGCTTTGTTGCGAAATAGAAAGCCGATTCTAGATTTGATTTTGGATTGGAGATGTTTGATTTGAGTCTGGAAGGAGAGTTTACAGTCTAGCCAGACACCTAGGTACTTATAGATGTCCACATATTCTAGGTCAGAACCATCCAGGGTGGTGATGCTAGTCGGGTGTGCGGGTGCAGGCAGCGAACGGTTGAAAAGCATGCATTTGGTTTTACTATTGAAGTTCTGTAGATCACTTCATTACTCTCTTTTTGTTTTACTGCACACGCTTCCAACGTACCTAACTTCATTGCTAAAGTACAAAAGAACGAGCTACGAAACCCACGAGGTTGGTTAACTCTGGAGCTCCCTCTGCTCTCGACCATTTTAGGTAAATCCTCCTTTAGTTTTAGTCCCCCACATTGTTGTAACAACTTGCAAAATTATTTTCATCTTGATTCCTTGGTGCCGCTACCGCAGTTTAGGACTGGTGTTAAATTAATTCATTGAGGATTGCAGTTGTTTTAATTGATTCTAATGATTTTTTGTTGAAATTTTAGTATTTTAATTGTACCTTGTAGTTTTTTTATATTCTTAAAAAAAAATTTGGAATGTTAATTTTCTTGATTGTGAACATGTTTGTACTCAGGGCACCATTGTGAATTAGACCCTGGTCTCAATTGCGCTGTCACACCCTGACCTTAGAGATTCTTATTATTCTCTATCTTTGGTTAGGTCAGGATGTGACTTGGGTGGGAAATTCTATGTTTTCTGTTTTTTTGTCTTTGGCCGAGTGTGGTTCCCAATCAGAGGCAGCTGTCTATCGTTGTCCCTGATTGGGGATCATACTTAGGCAGCCCTTTTTCCCACCATTAGGTTGTGGGATCTTGTTTTCTGTTTAGTTACTGTTGCCTGACAGAACTGTGCGTTTTCGTTTTTCTTATTTTGATTTAGTGTTTTTTTTAATTAAAATCATGAACACTTTCCACGCTGCGCCTTGGTCTACTCTTTTTACCACCAACGAGAGCCGTTACAGAAGATCCCACCAAAAATGAACCAAGCAGCGTGGCCAGGAGAAGTGGACGTAATCCTGGATGGAGAAGGACCCTGGATGCAGTCCGGAGAGTATCGCCGTCCAAGGGAGCAGATGGAGGTAGCGAGAGAGGAACGGCGACGATACGAGGAGTTAAGTCAACGACAGAAGCCCGAGAGGCAGCTCCAAATACATGTTTTGGAGGTGGCACACGGGGAGATTGGCGGGGTCAGGGTTTAGACCTGAGCCAACTCCCCGTGCTTACTGTGGGGAGCGTGTGACCGGTCAGGCACCATGTTATGCGGAGATGCGCACTGTGTCTCCAGTGCGCATTCACAGCCCGGTGCGCTCTGTGCCAGCTCCCCGCATTTACCGTGCTAAAGTGGGCATCCAGCCAGGACAGATTGTGCCGGCTCAGCGCTCCTGGTCTCCGGTGCATCTCTTCGGCCCAGGATATCCTGCGCCGGCTCTGCGCACTGTGTCTCCGGTGTGCCTTCACAGTCCAGTGTGTCCTGTGCCAGAGCCCCGTAGTTGCCATGCTAGGGTGAGCATCCAGCCAGGACGCGTTGTGCCAGCTCTACGTTTCAGACCTCCAGTCCGCCTCCACGGCCCATTATATCCTGCGCCGGCTCTAAGCACTATGCCTCCAGTGCGCCTTCACAGCCCATTGCGTCCTGTGCCAGCGCCCCGCACTTGCCGGGCTAAAGTGAGCATCCAGCCAGGACGGGTTGTGCCAGCTCTGTGCTCCAGACCTCCGGTGCATCTCCATGGCCCGAAGTCTCCAGTGGTGATCCATGGCCCAAAGCCTCCAGTGATGATCCATGGCACGAAGCCTCCAGTGATGATCCATGGCCCGAAGCCTCCAGTGGGGATCCATGGCCCGAAGCCTCCAGTGATGATCCATGGCCGGAGCCTGTAGTGATAATCCATGGCACGAAGCCTCCAGTGATGATCCAGGGCACGAAGCCTCCAGTGATGATCCATGGCACGGAGCCTGCAGTGACGATCCTGGCAAAAGAGCCTCCAGCGACGGTTCCCAGTCCGGAGCCTGCAGCAACGGTCCCCAGTCCGGAGCCTCCAGCGACGGTCCCCAGTCCGGAGCCTGCAGCAACGGTCCCCAGTCCGGAGCCTCCAGCGACGGTCCCCAGTCCGGAGCTTACAGGGGGTTCCTAGCCTGGAGTCCCCGACGACGATCTACGGTCCGGAGGCCCCGGCGACGATCCCCGCACCAGAGGCTCCACTGAAGTGGGGGAGCCTCAAGCGGAGCGGGGTCTGCATCCCTCACTGGAGCCCCCACTGAGAGTAGATGCCCACCCGGACCCTCCCCTATAGGTTCAGGTTTGCGGCCGGAGCGCACCTTTAGGTGGGGGGGGGGGGGGGGGTGTACTGTCACGCACTGACCTTAGAGATCCTTATTATTCTCTATGTTTGGTTAGGTCAGGGTGTGACTCGGGTTCGAAATTCTATGTTTTCAGTTTCTTCGTTTTTGGCCGAGTGTGGTTCCCAATCAGAGGCAGCTGTCTATCGTTGTCTCTGATTGGGGATCATATTGAAACAAACTCAACCTTCATTTACGTTTTGATGCAATTTTTTTTATTTTATTTATTTAACCAGGTAAAACCCATTGAGGTTAAAAACCTCTTTTGCGAGGGTGACCAGGCAAGAAGGCAAAACTGGGAAATAGCAGCTTGTCCATAAAACATTACAGAAAAATACAGAATACACAAGACAGTGTCACAAGTTAAAGATACAATTGAAGTTTAGAAACAACTGCAGTTATCACAAACAGTTTTGTCGAGAGTCTTAAAAACAGGCAAAGACTAACTCTCCTAACTTTAAAATCTTCTGAAGCATGTTCCAGGATGAAGGGGCATTATGCGAAAAATATTTATTTTCCCGTCTAGCCTTACACGGAACCCAAACCGGCTGCGCGCGTGCGCCATCGTGCATGAATTTATTTTGACCCCCTACACCAAACGCGATCACGACACGCAGGTTAAAATATCAAAACAAACTCTGAACCAATGACATTAATTTGGGGACAGGTCGAAAAGCATTACACATGTATGGCAATTTAGCTAGTTAGCTTGCACTTGCTAGCTAATTTGTCCTATTTAGCTAGCTTACTGTTGCTAGCTAATTTGTCCTGGGATATAAACATTGAGTTGTTATTTTACCTGAAATGCATAAGGTCCTCTACTCCGACAATTAATCCACACATAAAACGGCCAACCGAATCGTTTCTAGTCATCTCTGCTCCTTCCAGGCTTTTTCATCTTTGAACTTATATGGTGATCAGCATCTAAACTTTCATACTATTACCACGACTACCGGCAAAACAGTTCATCTTTCAATCACCCACGTGGGTATAACCAATGAGGAGAAGGCACGTGGGCATCTGCTTCTATAAACCAATGAGGAGATGGGAGAGGCAGGACTTTCAGCGCAATCTGCGTCAGAAATAGGATTGGCTTCTATTTTAGCTCTTGGGGTCTCAGACGCTCGTTGGGGCGCGCCAGCAGTGTGGGTGCAAAAATTGGATAACATGGATTTCTAAATTTATTTTGCGACGCCCGCGCAAGCGACGTGTCCGGTCTGGTCAGCATGTTAGGGACAGACGAGGACTGTGAACGAAGACTATATTGAGTGACTAAACTGGTCCGTAAAGAACAGAGATACAAAGGGAGTTGTCCCATCCATGCTTTGTACACAGAAGTGTACACAGAAGTGTACCAGTGCTTTAGCCTCCTAGTGGAGAGAGAGGTCCTTTGCACCATAGCATACAGATCACAGTGATGGGTAAATGATCTAGCGTTTGTAATGAATCTTAAAGCACCATGATACACTGTGTCCAGAGTTTTCAAGGTACTTCCTGAGGTCTGCATACAAACAATATCACCATATTCTAGCACTGATAAAAAATGACTTTGAACACGATATTTTCTGACTAACATTGAAAACCAAGATTTGTTTTAGTAATAGAAACCCAATATCAACTTCAGTTTCTTGGTCAAGGTATCAATGTGCTGTTTAAAATTCAACTTTTCATCTAACCAAATCCCAAGATACTTATAGGAGGTGACCCTATCAATTTGCTGGCCTGTTATAGTTAAAATCTGCAACTTGCTCCATCTGTTAACTTTCAGAGAAGAGAAAACCATACATTTTGTTTTCCTTTTATTAAGTGCGAGTTTCAATTGGATAAGCTGCCTTTGAATAACATCAAATGCCAACTGTAAGTCCTGAAAAGCCTTCTCAATATTAGACACGCTAGAATAAATAATTGTGTCATCAGCATACAGATTGAGATTTGCAGAGTCAACAGTCTTCCCTATATAATTTATAGACAGTGTGAAAAGGATCGGACCTAAAATTGAGCCCTGGGGATCTCCTTTTGTAAGCCTTCGAAACTCAGATTTCATACCCTACTGAGCTACTGCCAAAAAGGTATTTTTGGAACCAATCCAATGCACCAACTGTAACGGTTTTCTTTATGAGAAGGAGAGTCGGACCAAAATGCGGCGTGTAGATTACGATCCATGTTTATTGTGACTATAGCAACACGAATCTAAATACAAACAGTGCAAAATAATAAACGTAATGAAAACCGAAACAGCCTAAACTGGTGCAAACTAACACTAAGGACACAAAGGACAATCACCCACGACAAACTCAAAGAATATGGCTGCCTAAATATGGTTCCCAATCAGAGACAACGATAAACACCTGCCTCTGATTGAGAACCACTTCAGACAGCCATAGACTTAGCTAGAACACCCCACTAGCTACAATCCCCATAAATACACACCACATACAAAAACCCATGCCACACCCTGGCCTGACCAAATAAATAAAGATAAACACAAAATACTTTGACCAGGGTGTGACAGAACCCCCCCCCTAAGGTGCGGACTCCCGAACGCACCTCAAAACAATAGGGAGGGTCCGGGTGGGCGTCTGTCCATGGTGGCGGCTCCGGCGCGGGACGTGGACCCCACTCAATCAATGTCTTAGTCCCTTCTCGCGTCCCTGGATAGTCCACCCTCTCCGCCGACCATGGCCTAGTAGTCCTCACCCAGAACCCCACTGGACTGAGGAGCAGATCGGGACTGAGGAGCAGCTCGGGACTGAGGCAGCTCGGGACTGAGGGGAAGCTCAGGAGTGAGAGGAAGCTCAGGAGTGAGAGGAAGCTCAGGAGTGAGAGGAAGCTCAGGCAGGTTGATGAATCTACCTGGCTGGCTGGCGGTTTCGGCAGATCCTGGCTGACTGGCAGATCTGGAAGAGTCTGGTCGACTGGCAGATCTGGAAGAGTCTGGTCGACTGGCAGATCTGGAAGAGTCTGGTCGACTGGCAGATCTGGAAGAGTCTGGTCGACTGGCAGATCTGGAAGAGTCTGGTCGACTGGCAGATCTGGAAGAGTCTGGTCGACTGGCAGATCTGGAAGAGTCTGGTCGACTGGCAGATCTGGAAGAGTCTGGTCGACTGGCAGCTCTGGAAGAGTCTGGTCGACTGGCAGCTCTGGAAGAGTCTGGTCGACTGGCAGCTCTGGAAGAGTCTGGTCGACTGGCAGCTCTGGAAGAGTCTGGTCGACTGGCAGCTCTGGAAGAGTCTGGTCGACTGGCAGCTCTGGCTGCTCCATGCTGACTGGCTGCTCCATGATGACTGGTAGCTCTGGCTGCTCCATGCTGACTGGCTGCTCCATGCTGACTGGCAGCTCTGGCTGCTCCATGCTGACTGGCTGCTCCATGCTGACTGGCAGCTCTGGCTGCTCCATGCTGACTGGCTGCTCTGGCTGCTCCATGCTGACTGGCTGCTCCATGCAGACTGGCTGCTCCATGCTGACTGGCGGCCCTGGCTGCTCCATGCTGACTGGCGGCCCTGGCTGCTCCATGCTGACTGGCGGCCCTGGCTGCTCCATGCTGACTGGCGGCCCTGGCTGCTCCATGCTGACTGGCGGCCCTGGCTGCTCCATGCAGACTGGCAGCTCTGGCGGCTCCTTGCAGACTGGCAGCTCTGGCGGCTCCTTGCAGACAGGCAGCTCTGGCGGCATCCTGCAGACAGGCAGCTCTGGCGGCTCCTTGCAGACTGGCAGCTCCATGCAGACTGGCAGCTCTATGCAGACTGGCAGCTCCTTGCTAACTGGCAGCTCCTTGCTAACTGGCAGCTCTAAGCTAACTGGCAGCTCTATGCTAACTGGCAGCTCTATGCTAACTGGCAGCTCTATGCTAACTGGCAGCTCTATGCTAACTGGCAGTTCTGAACAGGCGGGAGACTCCGGCAGCGCTGTAGAGAAGGAAGGCTCTAACAGCGCTAAACAGGCGGGAGACTCCGACAGCGCTGGAGAGGAGGAGGGCTCCGACAGCGCTGGACAGGCGAGGCGCACTGTAGGCCTGATGCGTGGTGCTGGCACTGGTGGTACTGGGCCGAGGACACGCACAGGAAGCCTGGTGCGGGGAGCTGCTACCGGAGGGCTGGGGTGTGGAGGTGGTACTGGAAAAACCGGACCGTGCAGGCGCACTGGAGCTCTTGAGCACCGAGCCTGCCCAACCTTACCTGGTTGAATGCTCACGGTCGCCCTGCCAGTGCGGCGAGGTGGAATAGCCCGCACTGGACTATGCAGGCGAACCGGAGACACCGAGCGCAAGGCTGGTGCCATGTAAACCGGCCCAAGGAGACGCACTGGGGACCAGCTGCGTAGAGCCGGCTTCATGGCATTAGGCTCGACGCTCAATCTAGCCCGGCAGACACACGGAGCTGGAATATACCGCACCGGGCTATGCACCCGCACTGGAGACACCGTGCGCACCACTGCATAACACGGTGCCTGTCCGGTCTCTCTAGCCCCCCGGTAAGCACAGGGAGTCTGCCCAGGTCTCCTACCTGGCATAGCCATACTCCCTGTTAGCCCCCCCCCAAGAAATTTTTGGGGCTGCCTCTCAGGCTTCCATCCGCGTCGCCGTGCTGCCTTCTCATACCAGCGCCTCTCTGCTTTCACCGCCTCCATTCTACGGTAACCTTCCTCGCACTGCTCCAGCGAATCCCAGGCGGGCTCCGGCACTCTCCCTGGGTCGGCCGCCCACCTGTCGATCTCCTCCCAAGTAGTATACTCCATACTGTACTCCTCCTTGGGCTGTTCCTGTTGTTTCTTCTCCCGCTGCACCTTAGTGCGGCTACACTCCCCTGGTTTAGCCCAGGGTCCTCTCCCGTCGAGGATTTCCTCCCATGTCCAGAAATCCTTATTGCGCTTCTCCTCGCGCTGCTCCTGCCTGTTGACACGCTGCTTGGTCCGTTGGTGGTGGGTGATTCTGTAACGGTTTTCTTTATGAGAAGGAGAGTCGGACCAAAATGCGGCGTGTAGATTACGATCCATGTTTATTGTGACTATAGCAACACGAATCTAAATACAAACAGTGCAAAATAATAAACGTAATGAAAACCGAAACAGCCTAAACTGGTGCAAACTAACACTAAGGACACAAAGGACAATCACCCACGACAAACTCAAAGAATATGGCTGCCTAAATATGGTTCCCAATCAGAGACAACGATAAACACCTGCCTCTGATTGAGAACCACTTCAGACAGCCATAGACTTAGCTAGAACACCCCACTAGCTACAATCCCCATAAATACACACCACATACAAAAACCCATGCCACACCCTGGCCTGACCAAATAAATAAAGATAAACACAAAATACTTTGACCAGGGTGTGACACCAACACTTAAACCAACCTTTTTTAGTCTATACAACAGCAGTCTAGACTTTATGACCAAAAATACCCTATTTACACTTTTTAGTATATTTTGACAGTAGAATAAATGTTTCTGACTCAAATCAATGGCACATTTTTTTATATATATATATTTTTTTATTTATTTTTTTTACCCCTTTTTCTCCCCAATTTCGTGGTATCCAATTGTTGTAGTAGCTACTATCTTGTCTCATCACTACAACTCCCGTACGGGCTCTGGAGAGACGAAGGTTGAATGTCATGCATCCTCCGATACACAACCCAACCAGCCGCACTGCTTCTTAACACAGTGCGCATCCAACCCGGAAGCCAGCCGCACCAATGTGTCGGAGGTTACACCGTGCACCTGGCAACCTTGGTTAGCGCGCACTGCGCCCGGCCCACCACAGGAGTCGCTGGTGCGCGATGAGACAAGGACATCCCTACCGACCAAGCCCTCTCTAACCCGGACGACGCTAGGCCAATTGTGCGTCGCGCCACGGACCTCCCGGTCGCGGCCGGTTACGACAGAGCCTGGGCGCGAACCCAGGGACTCTGATGGCACAGCTGGCGCTGCAGTACAGCACCCTTAATTTTTTAAATGAGAAGTTGTTTTTTAGGTGTGGTTGCTCTGTGGAAAACTGCTCCAAAAAGATTTCAGTGAAAATGTATAAAATCTTATCAAATCTCCAGAGAGTCACACGTAAAAGACAACAACCAAAAACGTAGTAACTAAGTATTAGGTAAGGCTGGCATGGCTTGGCTAGCAACATCATTGAGCTAATGCAGCTTGAATGAGAAGAGATGTTCTCAGCACCACTCTGTCAGTCTAGCTGCATTTAAAAAAAGGAGAAAAGTCTAAATTTGTCCCAACACTTCAGGTTGGATCTGATCTCAGAGCTCAACGACATCCCAAATGGCACCCTATTCCCTAAGACTCTGGTCAAAAGTAGTGCACTACATAGAGAACAGGGTGCCATTTGGGATGCAGACCCAGTCCCTTAGTGCAGCTGGAGATGTGATGGCTGCAGGCCAAAACAGACAGTGCAGAACACCAAGTCGGTTGTTGGAGAGAACATGAATAGCATTTATTGGTGCCAATAGCTAACAAGTGTGCTTGCTGAAAGCAGGAAAGAGCACTGTAATCCAACATACTAATTATTAGTGTACTTGCTGAAGGCAAGCTCTAGCTGGTCAAGGTGGTGGCATAATACAGTGTGCTACTTTGGATCCACAGACTTGCCCAACTTGACCTCTACATACAGGACTATAGATCAAGACTAAAGATTGTGACTATAGCTCAAGACCAACTAGATTGTATATCCTGACCAATACTAACTACACATATAACTTGGCTGTAGATCAAAGATAACTAATAGCTGAAGCAAGCACACATATTTTCTTCAGAAAATGTACCTTTTCTTGTAGCTTCCTATTATTCGGACTTTTAAGTATTAAATCTGAAAACAAAGCGAGAGAACCTTCGCACGTGGTCTCTCATGGCCTCTCTCCCTTTACCTCTCCACTGCCTCGTCTCTTCTCTCATCCCCCTCTTATCTCTCCTCCCCCTCTCTTCTCTCCTCTCCCCTCATCCACCTCTCATCTGCAGTCCCCGGCCTCAACACTTCTGTTTTTCCTCTCCTACTGCTCAATTTGCTTGAAGCCAGCCTGCATTTGAAGTGGGATTTTCTCTCACCCACCCCCTCCAAGCAATTTCAACCAAACCCCCAGACTGCCAAAGTAAGATTATGGTTGGCTTTAGCTAAATCACTTTTATCTTTGTGTGTTCAACACAACTTCAATTTCAATCAGCATGTGTGCTCAGGCATTGGAAAATGTCTGCCTGCATATTGGGCAGGCTCAGTGTGGCTCAGTGTGGCGCAGCGCGGTGTGGCGCGGCAGGGTAAGAAGTTGGTGGTGGAGCGGAGATGGGCCTGTGCTCCACATTGGTGAACGTTTGTAATAAGCTTTCCATATGTGTCAAGCAGCCTCACATACAGGTCTGTCCAGTCTTCTCCATGCCACACCACTCTTTATCTTCAGTAAAGCAAAGCGACTCCACAAATAAGTATTTATGAAAATGGCCAGCTAATTCTTAGAACCTGTGTGGTACCTTGGTGTAGTGCATGCAAGGAGTACTAATCATTAAGGAGAGACACACAAAAAAACCACCAAGTCTGCATCCCAAATGGCACCCTATTCCTTATAGAGCACACTACTTTTGACCAGGGCTCATATAGGGAATAGGGTGTCATTTGGCACGCAGCCCAAGGCTAAAGGCCGACAATAACTCCAGCCAGGTAGAGAAGGGGAGAGTCGCTGATAGCCTGAGATATGACATTAACTATAAGAATAAACATTTCCCATCAGTGCTAGCATGCCAATTAAGAACTGAATCGTTAAATCGTTTCCCTATATGGCCACATTCCCTCTATCTGTTCATTATTTGATCTAAACACAATCACTAGCTACAATATGGAGGGAAATACATCAACATCTGTGTTTGTATAGTCGTTAAGTCACACAGGCTAGAGAGAGTTTACAGTTGGAATAAGATTAAGACAAGCTCTGTGGGAAATGACTGTGACATGCTGTAATAATCAACTTTGCAAATGGCTTACACCTCTACAGTTCCACACCTCCCACAGACATTGTGAGGGTGAGATATGAATAAGTGAGATATAAATAGCCCACCTTGTGTGTGTGTGTGTGTGCGTGCGTGTGTGTGCGTGTGTGTGTGTGCCTCCCATAGCTGATCATTTGAATGAAGAAGGAGTCAAGAACATGCCACAGTTGGTCAAGGTTGTTCCCTCGCCGTCTGTGGATGCTTCCAGGGACGAACTGGGACCAGAAATTAGCCTGGACATTTTTAACACACTGGCCCATTTATTCTCCTTAAGGCCCCCACACAGGCCCATTGTTTTCTTCAGGCTCCCGTTATTAGCCAAAGAAATTATAATTCTTTGCATTTGCCCTATGGCCAGTCCGTTTCCAGGTCCCTCCCTCCAGATGGGACAGCTGTCTTGATTTGGAATAATTGAAATGATTTGGTGTAGAGGAGAGAAGAGAGAAGTGCTCGGAAAACAGTGTGCTGTCAGGTTCAACTGTAATTAAGACATGCACAGCGCACGGCAGTCTGGGGTTACGTCTCAAATGGCATCCTATTCCCTATGTAGTGCACTACTTTTGACCAGGGCCCTTAGCCCTCTGGTCAAAAGTAGAGCACTATGTAGGGAATAGGGTATAATTTGGGACTCAACCTGTGTGTTTTCCATTATTCAGAGAAGCTGTATGTTGACAGAGGCCACCTCTATTAGATTAGCTAGGGAGGGAATTAGCTTTATGGCACCAGCTTTTAGTTTCAGCGAACAGCTCAGAGTTTTACGCCGTAGTAAGCTGATCAAAACGCTCTAGAGTCAGAGGTTAAGGCTACATTTTCCCATCTAGTGTGGAAGTGTAACATATATTTTTGAACAGTACAGCTATGAAATGTACTTTATGCTTTTAGGCCAATTCTGTTATCTTCTTTTTGTTGCGATTAGATCGATGTTGAATAGAAGCCCATTACCTACAATTGCATGGCTTTTCTTGTGATCTGTGAAAGTCTTAAACAAACACACAAAAAAAGAAAGATGTTGATTAAACATACAATTGTAAGGCAAACAGTTTGCTCGACAAAATGTTCACACACAAACTTTTTGTTGTGAGTTTGCTCAATAAAATTGTTGTTGAATCTTCTTTTTTTTACAGTGCAGAGACCCTTGCAAAGAGACTACTGACTCTTAGTAATTATACCTTGGTAATATATTTTGTGTGGGGACCCATTTTGGTGTTGTTATTGCACAGTAATATACTTTCTGTTTGACATTTTGATGTGGATCATTATAATTTGTATGAATGTATCTGTATGAAGGAAAGCTATATACATCCAATTTGTGGTAGGAAATATATGGCTTTTTATAAATATCTGATACCCTCCCCTATCTTTGATGAAACTTACACACAGCACCCATCTAATATGTAGTAGAGGTGTGAGGTAATAATGGTTTTCTATATATTTAGTTTCTTCGTCGTACACAGTAGATTTAAGATTTCAGAATTTCTCACGCTTTATATGAGGGTTGGTTGGAGGGGGGGTGTTACTTGATACACAAGCGGTAACACCAGTATTTGTAAAGAGATTACATTGACATTAGCGCTTTGTGGAGAAGTAAAATTATAATCTTGGTGGAATTAAAACGACAATTCATTCCTGTTGCTAATTAACCTTGCCGAACCACTGAGCCACACAGTCCTCACTGTAAATTACAGAAGGAAATATTATTTCAACCCAAACGTGACCAGGGCTAGTAATGTGAGAGGAAGGGCTTTTAATGGCCACTAACAGTGATGTATGCTGCTCAAATCTCTTTCTAGTGAGAGCTAAATGCCTTCATAGTTCACTGCTGTTGTGCTTTTTCTAATTGAATGGGTGGCATTTAGGAATATTATATCATTGTTATTACCTCAAATAATAGACCAATGAACATAATAGACCTTAATCTTTATGGTGGATTTTATGTTGGGTGGAACTAGGATAGGCTTTTGGTATTGCACTATGCACCGCATAAGGCCTATTGTAACATGAGGCCTGGCTGTAAATTGGTCTGGATAACAGCGTCTGCTAAATTACCTAAATGTTATGTAAAAAATGTAATTTGCAGACAGTATGAATATGAATATTGTAGATTAGTCAAGCTGGACAATAAGTTTGACAGTCTCTCTAGAAAGGAAAATATGCCTTTGAAAAGTTTTCTGAACTATTAAAGAACACGTCCTTTGAAAAAGTTTTCCAACAGATGAACAGTTTATGACTGAGGCCTTGCCTAACTTTTGGTTCTAATCACCTGAACTGAATAGACGGGGACATCTCTTGTTATCCCAGATCTATCCCTGGAGTGGAATGGAAGTGGTGCCCACCATATGTCTGTTCAAACAGTACTCTTCACCCCAAGTGTTTCATATAACCAGATACACACTCAGCTCCTCAGGTACTCTACCATGAACAGCTCCTTAATTAAAATGAATTAATGATGGATGACAGAAATTCTCCAATGTAGCCCAAACCCTGCTACTGTATGAGCCACACTCAACATACAGTATACAAACATACAGTATGGTGGGCCTGATCACCAACGTCGATGAGACAGCCTATAGGGAGCAGGTCCGAGAAAACATATTCCTCAACGTTGGCAAGATAATCATGGACTACAGAAAACAGAGGGCCGAATACACCCCCATTCACATCGAAGGGCCTGTAGTGGAGCGGGTCGAGAGCTTCAAGTTCCACTGTGTCCACATTGCTAAGGACCTATCATGGTCCAAACACACCAGCAGAGTCATGAAGAGGGCACTACAATGGCTCTTCCCCCTCAAAGGGCTGAAAAGATTTGGCATGGGCCCTCAGATCTTCAAAAGTTCTACAGCTGCACCATTGAGAGCATCTTGACTGGTTGCATCACCGCTTGTTATGGCAACTGCTTGGTGCTACAGAGGGTAGTGTGCACGGCCCAGTACATCGCAGGGGCCGAGCTCCCTGCCATCCAGGACATCTATACCAGGCGGTGTCAGAGGAAGGCCCCTAAAAATTGTCAAAGACTCCAGCAATCCAAGTCATAAACGGTTCTCACTGCTACCGCATGGCAAACGGTACCGGAGCGCTAAGTCTTGGGCCAAATGCCATCTACCTCCAAGCCATGAGACGAACTAGTTAACCAAATAGCTACATGGACCATCTGCGATGAACCTTTTTGTACTAACTCTTTTTGACTCTATGCACGCACACTGGACTCTACCCACACACTCACACATACTTACACTGACCCTCCAACACATACACACACACTCATTCACACATAACGTGTACCCACAGGCACACATTCACCACACACTTCCAAGCTATTATCTATTCTGTTGCCTAGTCACTTTACCCCCACCTATATGTACATACAGTTGAAGTCGGAAGTTTACATACACTTAGGTTGGAGTCATTAAAACTAGTTTTTCAACCACTCCACAAAAACTATAGTTTTTGTAAGTCGTTTAGGACATCTACTTTTCCAAAAATGTTTGCAGACATATTATTTCACTTATAACTCACTGTATCACAATTCCATTGGGTCAGAAGTTTACATACACTAAGTTGACTGTGCCTTTAAACAGCTTGGAAAATTACATAAAATGATGTCATGGCTTTAGAAGCTTTTGATAGGCTAATTGACATAATTTGAGTTAATTGGAGGTGTACCTGTGGGTGTATTTCAAGGCCTACCTTCAAAGTCAGTGCCTCTTTGCTTGACGTCATGGGAAAATCAAAAGAAATTGGCCAAGAACTCAGAAAATAAATTGTAGACCTCCACAAGTCTGGTTCATCCTTGGGAGTAATTTCCAAACGCCTGAAGGTACCGCATTCATCTGTACAAACACTAGTACACAAGTATAAACACCATGGGACCACACAGCCATCATACCACTCAGGAAGGAGACGTGTTCTATCTCCTAGAGATGAACGTACTTTAGTGCAAAACGTGCAAATCAATCCCAGAACAACAGTAAAGTACCTTGTAAAAGTGCTTGAGGAAACAGGTACAAAAGTATCTATATCCACAGTAAAACGAGTCCTATATCGACATAACCTGAAAGGCCACTCAGCATAGAAGAAGCCACTGCTCAATAAAAAAACAGACTACGGTTTGCAACTGCACATGGGGACAATGATCGTACTTTTTGGAGAAATGTCCTCTGGTCTGATGAAACAAAAAATATAACTTTTTGGCCATAATGACCATCGTTATGTTTGGAGGAAAAAAGGGGGAGGCTTGCAAGCTGAAGAACACCATCCCAACCATGAAGCACGGGGGTGGCAGCATCGTGGTGTGGGGGTGCTTTGCTGCAGGAGGGACTGGTGCACTTCACAAAATAGATGGCTTCATGAGGCAGGAAAATTATGTGTATATATTGAAGCAACATCTCAAGACATCTGTCAGGAAGTTAAAGCTTGGTTGCAAATGGGTCTTCCAAATGGACAATTGACTGACATTTTACATTCTAAAAATAAAGTGGTGATCCTAACTGACCGAAGACAGGGAATTGTGACTAGGATTAAATGTCAGGAATTGTGAAAAACTGAGTTTAAATGTATTTGGCTAAGGTGTATGTAATCTTCCGACTTCAACTGTATTTACCTCAATTCCCTTGACTCTGTATTGGTACCCCATGTATATAGCCAAGCTATCATTGCTAATTTTGTATTTATTTAATTATTATATATATTTTCTTCTATTATATAAATGTTTGATTATTGCATTGTGAATTGTTGGGAAGGGCCCATGAGCAATGTTCCCTCAAATGTATTTCAGCATCGAGCAAATTTCAGGCCTGCTGAGCACAAACTTGAACGATGTGTAAATTCTGTGCAACTTCCAGCGTGGGTTTACTGTGAACACAGGTTATACCCGCCTTAAGTTACAGTTTCAAACAGTGGTCAAGTAGGCTACTGTGGGTATTTGATCATAATGTAGGCCTACCAGAGAGGCCTACCATCAAAAATAATGGAGAAAATGATTCCGTAACATTTGAACCTGTTCTATCATTCAGGCTACAGTCGCGGCCAATGTGTGGTGTTCATGGTAGGCTGACAATCCATGAAACTTTTGAAAATAACATGCAGGGCTTAACATTAACTTGTTATCCACTTGTTCGTCAGACAAGGAGGTGACTGGAAAAGTTGATGTGTTGTTTGATGCAAGATACCACTTTACAAAATAAAATCCATTATTATTCCCATACTGTACCATTATTACAGAGAATCAGACAAATGATGCTACCCTCTGCCTATTAGCTATTTAGCTTATTCAAGCCTTTCTCAAAATACAACACTGCCCCTTTAATACCAAAAAGCTATTTACTTGACTTGCTTTTTAAAGATATCTAGAAATGTACACTTTTTGTGCTCTTGTAGATAGTAATCACTCCCCCATTGCTGACTACAAATGATCTATAACTGGGCTAATATGCCACTAACTAGCAAAGGATATGTACAGTGTGCACATGTGGCTACATGCTGTCGTGTAAAGTACTTAAGTAAAAATACTTTAAAGTATTACTTAATTCATTTTTTGGGGTATCTGTACTTTACTTTACTATTTACATTTCCGACAACTTTTACATTTACTTCACTACATTCCTAAAGAAAACAATGTACTTTTTACTCCAAACATTTTCCCTGACACCCAAAAGTACTCGTTACATTTTGAATGCTTAACAGGACAGAAAAAATAGTCCAATTCATGCACCTGTCAAGAGGAAATCCCTGGTCTTCCTTACTGCCTCTGATCTGGTGGACTCACTAAACACAAATGCTTTTTTTTCCTTTTGTGGTTATTATTTACTTTTATATATTTATTTTTTAGCGGGTGCTTTGTTTATAATTTATGTCTGAGTATGGAAGAGTACCCCTTGCTATTCGTAAATTTAAAAAACAAGACAAATGTGCCTTCTGGTTTCCTTAATATAAGGAATTTGAAATGTACACTGCTGCTACTCTCTGTTTACTATCTATGCATAGTCACTTTAATAACTCTACCTACATGTATATATTACCTCAGTTACCTCGACTAACCGGTGCCCCCGCACATTGACTCAGTATTACTTTGTCTTCTTTTTTTCTTCCTTTTTCTTAAAACTGCATTGTTGGTTAAGGGCTTGTAAGTAAGCATTTCACTGTAAGGTCTACACATTTTGTATTCAGCGCATGTGACAAATACAATTTGATTTAGGCCTACTGCAGCTCTGATTGGTTATGGTGCACCGGTCTGTGTAGAATACGGGATGAGTAAGGGGTGTCAATTAATAGAATCCTACACTGATGTGTTCTGCCTTCAACAAAATCTCTTGCATAGCTAGTTTTGCATACTCAGTCTTGCGTAGTTCATTTCGTTTTGGTATGTTGCATTGAAAGTGGCTAATATTGCGTCGATTCAATCACAACTCCCACAATAAAGGGAAACGATGATAGTGTTAATTAACTAAGGAGGAAAACTTGAAAAAAAAAGTTGAGTGAAGTTCAATCTCATGCTTCTCTGCGTGGGCTGATATTTCTTCTGTGCAGCAGTCCCCGGGGAGCTGAGTGTCCGGGTGCAGTTTAGAGGGTACACCAGCCAGTGAATAAGCATTTCACCGTTTGTTCACACCTGTTGTTTACAAAGCATGTGACAATTAAACATTTGATTTAAACTTTGATTTGATACCTTAGCGAATCTCTAGTGGGGGATTGTAAAACATTTCCTACAGTATGAATCCCCTCCTTCAACAGTATAGGCTAGCCTAGTAGGCCCCATGTCAGTCAACAAGTACAGTAAGTCATAGCTCTTGTCCTGCCTTGCTTAGCTCTGCCAATATACAAGCAAAGCTGTATATTGACTCTGCTGATTTCCTGATTCTCATGGTCAGCTACAGTGCTTCATGGATAACTGTGACCAGTGAATTAAAACAAGGTACAATAGCTCTGTCCCATGTTACCCACAGCCGTTACCTTCCTCGCACTATTCTTTGATACCAGACATTCGACACTGTTGAGCTTCATTGAAAAGCCGCTTATTCTCTGTATATCTGCCTTAAACTCTCTATTGTGTATATTTCTACCACTGTGACTGCTGTGCTGTGTTATTACATAAAGAGGTTCAACTCTGGTGCTAAACAGATACTTTAAAAAAATCTTTGCCGTTAAAGTCAAATTTGAAATGTTGTCTCTGTTATCTCTCTTTGCAACAGTGTGTACTGTAGTCTTGAGTTTATTGCCTACAATGATGCATTTTGTGAGATGTGACACAATTCCGAACTTTTAAGTTGATTCAATGTTCTTGGACATTCTTACTGTAATATCAAGCCATCAAATGTATTGCGTGGGGGGGCATCATATTCTGTGAACTTTTTTCCTTATCCTTTACCAAGGTAATTCATCCACCTGACAGGTGTGGCATATCAAGAAGCTTATTAATTTAAACAGCATGATCATTTCACAGGTACACCTTGTCCTGGGGGACAGTAAAAGGCCACTCTGAAATGTGAAGTGTTGTCACACAACACAATGCCACAGATGTCTTTTGAGGGAACATGAAATTGGCACGCTGACTGCAGGAATGTCCTCCAGACCTGTTGCCAGATAATTATATGTTCATTTCTCTACCATAAGCCGCCTCCAACTTAGTTTTAGAGAGTTTGGCAGTATGTTCAACAGGCCTCTCAAACACGGATCACGTATAACCACGCCAGCCCAGGACCTCCACATCCGGCTTCTTCACCTGGACAGCTGATGAAACTGTGGGTTTGCACAACCAAAGAATTTCTGCACGGGGAAGCTCATCTGCGTGCTCATCATCCTCACCAGGGTCTTGACCTGACTGCAGTTCGGCGTCGTAACTGACTTCAGTGGGGAAATGCTCACATTTGATGGCCACTGGCATGCTGGAAAAGTGTGTTCTTCACAGAACTGTGCTCTTCACGAATGAATCCCAGCGTGTATGGCGTCGTGTGGTCGAGCGGTTTGATAATGTCAACGTTGTGAACAGAGTTCCCCATGGTGGCGGTGGGGTTATGGTATGGGCAGGCATGAGCTGCGGACAACGAACACAATTGCATTTTATCGATGGCAATTTGAAAGCACAGATACTGTGACGAGATCCAGAGGTCCATTATTGTGCCGTTTATCCACTGCCATCATCTCATGTTTCAGCATGCACGGTCCCATGTCGCAAGGATCTGTACACAATTCCTGGAAGCTGAACATGTCCCAGTACTTCCATGGCCTGCATACTCACCAGACATCCCACCCATTGACCATGTTTGGGATGCTCTGGATCAACGTGTACGACAGCTTGTTCCAGTTCCCGCCAATATCCAGCAACTTTGCACAGCCATTGAAGAGGAGTGGGACAACATTCCACAGGCCACAATCAACAGCCTGATCAACTCTATGTGAAGGAGACATGTCACGCATGAGGCGAAAGGTCGTCACACCAGATACTAACAGGTTTTCTGATCCACGCCCCTACCTTTTATTTTTTAAGTTATCTGTGACCAACAGATCATATCTGTGTCCCCAGTCATGTGAAATCCATAGATTAGGGCCTAATTTATTTATTTAAATTGACTGATTTCCTTATATGAACTGGAACAGTAAAATCTTTTAAATGTTTGCATGTTGCATTTACATTCGGAAAGTATTCAGACCGCTTAACTTTTTCCACATTTTGTTACGTTACAGTCTTATTCTAATATGAATGTTTTTCCTTATCTATATACAGACAATACCACATAATGACAGAGAAGGAAAAAAAATGAAATTTTTGCAAATGTATTACAAATAAAAAAACAAAATACCTTATTTACATAAGTATTCAGACTCTTTGCTATGAGACTCGAAATTGAGCTCAGGTGCATCCTGTTTCCATTGATCATACCTGAGGTGTTTCGACAACTTGAATGGAGTCCACCCGTGGTAAATTCAATTGATTGGACATGATTTGGAAAGGCACACACCTGCCTATATAAGGTCCCACAGTTGATAGTGCATGTCAGAGCAAAAACCAAGCCATGAGGTCAAAGGAATTGTGCGTAGAGACAGGATTGTGTCGATTCTGTAGCATTGAAGGTCCCCAAGAGCACAGTGGCCTCCATCATTCTTAAATGGAATAAGTTTGTAGCCACCAAGGCTCGCTGGCCGCCCGGCTAAACTGAGTAATTGGGGGAGAAGGGCCTTGGTCAGGGAGGTGATCAAGATCCCTATGGCTCCAGAGCTCCTCTGTGGCGATGGGAGAACATTCCCGAAGAACAACCATCTCTGCAGAACTCCACCAAACAGGCCTTTATGGTAGACTGGCCAGTAAAAGGCACATAACAGCCTGATTAGAGTTTGCCAAAGGGCACCTAAAGGACTCTCAGACCACGAGAAACAAGATTATCTGGTCTGACGAAACTCTTTGACCTGAATGCATAGCGTGGAGGAAACCAGGCACCGCTCATCACCTGGCCAATGCCATCCCTACGGTAAAGCATGGTGGTGGCAGCATCATGCTGTGGGCGAAGGTTCACCTTCCAACAGGATAAAGACCCTAAGCACACAGCCAAGACAATGCAGGAGTGGCTTCAGGACAAAACTCTTGAGAGAGCTGGAGAGGATCTGCAGGGAAGAATGGGAGAAACTCCCCAAATACAGGTATGCCAAGCTTGTAGCGTCATACCCAAGAAGACTTGAGGCTGTAGTAATTGTAAATGTAAAAAATTGTTTTTTATAAGTTTACAAAATGTCTAAATCCCTGTTTTTGCTTTATCGTTATGGGGTGTTGAGTGTAGATTATTGAGGGGGAAAAAAACGTTTTCATCCATTTTGGAATAAGCTGTAACATAACAAAATGTGGAAAAGTGAAGGGGTCTGAATACTTTCCGAATGCACTGTATATTTTTGTTCAATGTATTTATAAAACTTGTTGTCACAGTAAGAAATGAAGCATTTACATTTGATTCTAATGTAATGAATTAGTGGAAAACACAACAAAGACACTTGTTATGATCTTAATTGGTTGGTGAATAAAGATAATTTCCTGGAGTTACGGTAAAATATGTCAAAAGAATGATTAAATGGCTGTGGGTTCTAAATGTCCTACTATTCCCCATGTAGTGCACTACTTTTGACTAGGGCCTTGGTCAAAAGCAGTGCACTACTGTATATAGGGAGTGGGATGCCATTTGGGACATAGAACAAGTATCCATTTCTATCTGGACAGCATCCCGGAGCTTTTCTTATCAGCCTGCTGTCTGTCTGGGATTCAGAGAGGCCATAGTCCTCTCCTTTCACAGAGGCATAATGGTTTCTCTGAGAGTCAATCCATGTCTGGAAAGGTGGCTAGGTACAGAGGGAGGCTTAATGTATGTCACAAAGAGCACCCTAATCACTGTGTAGTGCACTACTTTTGACAAGGGCCCATAGAGTGCCATTTAGGACGTAGCCTTGAGGTATTCCGAGAAGCCAAACGAGACCTTGGACTTAGAAGTCATCACAAAAGGTCTCTCTCTATATGTCTCTCTCTATATGGTGAGATCCAGTCGCTTGAAAGAGAGGTAAAGGTATCCCGTCTGCAGTTATATACACAGACAGATACAACTCCGTGGCCAGTTTATTAGGTACACCACCGTGTTCATGAAAATGATTCGCTCCTAAAGACAGTGGGTCACGTAGCCTTGGCTTGCTATATAAACCGAGGCCGACAGGCATCAAGGCATTCAGTTACTGTTCAATTGAATGTTAGAATGGACAAAACGAGTGACCTAAGCGACTTTAAGCGTGGTATGATCGTCGGTGCAAGGCCCGCCGATTCCAGTATCTCAGGCAGGGCCGGCCTCGTGGGGTTTTCACGCACGTCAGTGTCTAGGGGTACCGAGAATAGTGCAACAAACAAAAAACATCCAGTCAACGGCAGACCTGTGGGTGAAAACAGCTTATTGATGAGAGGTCAAAGGAGAATGGCAAGAATCGTGCAAGCTAACAGGCGGGCCACAAACAGGCAAATAATGGCGCAGTACAACAGTAGTGTGCAGAACGGCATCTCGGAACGCACAACTCGTCAGTCCTTGTCACAAATGGGCTATTGCAGTGAATGACCACACTGGGTTCCAGTCCTATCAGCTAAAAACAAAAAGAACCGTCTCCAGTGGTCACACGATCACCAACAATGGACAACTGAGGAGTGGAAAATATCGCCTGCTCCGACGAATTCCGGTTCCTGTTGCGTCATGGTGATGGCAGAGTCAGGATTTGGCGTAAGCAGCATGAATCTATGGCCCCTTCCTGTCTGGTGTCAATGGTACAGGCTGGTGGTGGTGGTGGTATAATGGTGTGGGGAATGATTTCCTGGCACACATTAGGTCCCTTGATACCAATTGAGCAATGTGTCCATGCCCCAAATAATTTGGGCTGTTCTGGAGGTAAAACAGGCTCCGACCCGGTACTAGATGGGTGTACCTAATAAACTGATCACTGAGTAAAAGCACAGACACTGTTTCTGAAACAACTTCCATTCCCAACGTGTTCGTATCTCAGAGGTCCCACTGTAGAACCAGTCTGTCTTGGAGCCTCTTGATTGGTGGATTTAAGAAATAAAGTGGGCGTTGTTCCCCCGGAGTTAGATCCCATCACTGTCGTACAGAGTCTTCTTGAGTTTGCCATCCCTCTACAGCCTAATGAAGAGGACATAGGGTGACTTAAAGCCAAGCTGTCAGTAGGGGTCATTCAATTCTGTGAGAGTTCAAACATGAAGGAGATATATGTCAACAACATGAAACATGCAATGTTACTGGACTGTAAAGTGTCTGGTTACTGGTTAAAGGTGAGGTCTGGTGTGCTTTTCATCATTCAGGATGGATGATATTAATGAGGCTGACACTGAATGCTCTTCAGACCGGGGTTCAAATACTATTTGAAATCATTTCAAATAGTTTAGCTGCGCTTGAATTAGCTTGCCTGTTGCATGTGAATCGATAGAAAAATCCCAAAAGTGCCGTGCAAACTCTACCCAATTGATACACAAGCTCAAAGTATTTCAAATAGTTCAAATAGTATTTTAAACCCGATCTGATGCTCCTCAGTGACCAGACTACTGGTTATGAAACAGCAGCCTCATTCTGAAAGGTTCCTACGTCCCCACTGACCCCTTATTCCATTGAAAGTGCACTCCTTTAGTAGTGCAATGTGTAGAGAATAGTGTGACGTTTGGGACATAACCGTTGGAACCAACAAAAACTCTGCAAGTGAAAAATAAGATGCGTTGTATAATTTAGTACTTTACTTTAAAACCCCTGTTCTCTAAGTCCAATAACCATTCCTTTCATGTCCTGTAAGCCATCTGGGTATTTTTTTAAATCCAAAACAGTGTTAGACAACAATGTCCTACAAAGATATTCACAGACGGTAGTCCCAAGTACAAAAGGCCTACTGTGCTTCATGAGATTTGCTTTTGAATCCAGCAGAGTTTGTGTATGGTTATTAAATGAATATCTAAGTGAACAATAATTATGTTCCCATCGATCTGGGTATTTTTTATCCAAAACAGTGTTAGACAACAGTGTCCTAGAAAGATATTCCCAGACAGTCGTCCAAATACAAAAGGCCTCATGTGCTTTATGAGATGATATGCTTTTGCATCTGTCAGTGTGCTTATACAGCCTCCCTTTCTTTGTGTATGGTTATTAAATGAATATCTAAGTGAACAATGTTTTCTAACATGAATAAGATATAAATTATTCAGTACAGAAGAAGAATCTCCAGTTGTCTCACTGGCTGCATCCTAAGTGGCCTCATGGGTGCATTTAGGATAATTATTTTTCATTTGTGGGAATTGGATAGTGTGGTGTTTTAAGGAGGGGGGGGGGGTAAATCAATGCCCCCTGTGCAAGCCCAATCTACTGCAGCATGTCTGCATCAGGCCCTGGTTACATCCTAAATGGCACCCTATTCTATATAGGGAATAGGGTGCCATTTGGGAAACATCACCAGTCCTTTCTACTCAGATCTGTGAGAACTGAGAAACACCATCATTCAATCACTCATTAATTTCACACATGTATTGTATTCACAGATTGACTTATTGATTAATCCTCTCTTTCTCAGATACCTCACCTTTTATGACTTTGCATTTTCAAGCATTTCTCACCAGAATTGGATTGGTTACTTTTACCTGAAATATGGCTCATATTTTCTCAAGATATTATTTGGTGTCACAGCCTGCTCTTCACTAATGATCAAATCATTGTGCCAGCCAAACACTGTATTGGATTTCCATTTATACTGCATGGGCTTGGGAGCCACGGGCTACGTTCCAAATGGCACCCTATTCCTTATATAGTGCACTACATTTGACCAGGGCCATGGGCACTATGGAGGGAATACGGTGCCATTTGGAATGCATAGAAATGCCGTTGTTCCATTCCTCCCTCTCTCTGTTCATTCTCTCCGTTCCCCAGGCCTCTTCCTGGTAATGATCTCCTCTGATGTGTAATTTCTCCTTGGCAGCGACAGTCTCCCAGCAGAGCAGAGGGGAGAAACTCTTAGATGATCCTCCACGCCATCAGACTTATTTTCTGCTCTTCCCTACGCCGTTACCCTAATGGAAAAGAAAATCCCCTTTTAGAAACGCTTTTGAACCAGACACGGCAGGCTACATCCAGTATCTTCCTAATAGATACAAAAGTTAGACACAAAGAAATAAGATATTGGAATTTTAAAAGTTGACAATACTGTTTATATCCATTGTTTATGTTTAGAATATCTCATTTAGACAAGTCAAAGGCCTGAATGTGACTGTCCACTGTCTGCTAGTGAGACATACATGTATTTATCTCCTCTCTCGTTTCTCCTTTCTGCCATCCAGGACCTATAGTATACCAGGAAGTGTCAGAGGAAGGCCTGGAAAATTGTCAAAGACCCGAGCCAACCCAACCATAGACTGTTCACTCTCCTACCGCATGGCAAGAGATACCGGAGTGCCAAATCTGGGACCAAAAGGCACCTAAACAGCTTTTACTCCCAAGTCATAAGACTACTGAACAGTTAATCAAATGGCTACTATTGCATTTACACTTTTTTTGCACTGAGTCTCTTGTACTGACTCTACCCATGCACTCACTCATACTTACACTGACACTTCAACACACACACACACACACACACACACACACACTACACACACTACACACACACACATATTGATGTCACACACATACTTTCACTCTATCCATATGCTGCTGCTACTCTGTTCTATTGTCTATCCTTATTGCCTAGTCACTGTTACCCCTATCTACAAGTACATTCTACTTCAACTACCTCGTACCCCTGCACATTGCCTCAGTACCGGTACCGCTTGTATATACAGTGTAGCCTCATTATTGTTATCTGTGTTACTATTTTCTGTTTGCTAATGTTCTTACTTTTTAACTCTGCATTGTTGTGAAAGGGCCCGTAAGTAAGCATTTCACAGTAAAGACACGTGGCAAATAAAAATGTATTTGATTTGACTTTCTCCTTTTTCTTCTTTCCTCCTCTTTTTTTTGTCTCATCTCATCCTCTCTTTTTTCTTCAGCCAGGATGATGAATGTGTAGACGGAGGCAGGAATAAATGGCCTTGCTCTAATTACTGCTCGTCTTTATCACAATGCTGCACAATACATTCCCCTCCTCCTTCCATTAATAATGCACTCGAGTAAACTTAAATTAAACTTCAACCGGGCTACTTTACTTCCCGTTCACCCTTCGTTAATTCTGTTCATCTGTTTTTTCCGTCCTCCCTCGTTCCATTGTCCCGCCATCTTCCGTCCTTCCATCCGCCCATCTCTCCTCCTCCCTCCATCCGCCCCTCTGTCCATCCAGCCATACCCTTTCCTCCGTCCCTTTGTCCATCCGTCCCTCCATCCTCCGTCCCTCCTTCTTGACCCATCTGGAGCTACAGGATGAATAAGGATAAATCATTAAATAGTACAGATTTATGAGCGCTAAGCTTTCTTTCTATGGAACAGATTACAGGAGCAACACAAAGGCCTGAGCGGGATTAGCATGGTTATATTGTTGCTGTATGACATATCTGAAGCTGACAGCTGCTACTGAACATTTAGGGCTCAGGCATAAAGAACCCAAAAAATCATGACACATGCTGTAGACTATAGCAGACATTCATGTACATGACACATCTGGGACACATTAGCCCCTACAGATGTATTTTTCTATATTCCCTCATATTCAATCCCTTATTTTTGATTTGGCGGTATTTTCCTAGATAGATTAAGCTTTCTAAGACGTTAGTCTTCTGAAGAATCCAGTGAGTCATGCTCAGATGGAAAATGTAATCATGTTTTTAGGGATGTGGATGGAACAGAGTGACTTAACATGCTATTTCCTACGGAGAAAATCTATTTGAATAGGTCTATGTGCTTCACATGGACGGGTGACACAATACAGATGTACATGCAGCCACTCCAGGACTACACACAGAAAGATAGAAATCGCAGGGAGGTAAGACTGATAGTATGGCAGAGGGATGAGGACACGTGAGACTGAGTGACTGACTAAGTGAGGGGGTGGTCCAGGGATGGAGACATGTGGGACTGAGTGACTAACTGAGTGAGTGGCCCAGCCCAGGGACAAACTATACAGAGGTTGGACTCACTCACTGACCCTGAGGACGGTGGGTTGACTGGCTGATCCTGCTACCTGAAGGCTAGCCTTAATGATGATTAATCGAGGCTAGGAGAACTAATGAAGATACTGTCTGAATCTTAAATCCCTCAATCCCTGGCTATGAAGGCTCCTAGTCTGCTGCAGGGAGAGGGCCGGGCCCCCTGCCTCTCCAACCCTGTCTGTGTCCGACATGGCACGAAAAATAGTACACTATAAAGGGAATAGGGTAGCATTTTGGACACAGCCCCTCTCTTCCCAACCATCTCATCCTCCCCGTGATCTGGGTGTGTGTTGAGGACAGTAAAAGACAGTGACGTGACATCTATCCTTTCCATTTGTTTGTCCTTAGTGTTAATTATCCCTCTCCCGGTCTGTTTAAGCTAGATGTCGTGACTTTACTTTCATTAATATGATGATTGTTATTTATCTCATCAACTAACTGTGTTTAATTGTTACCCGATTAAATTAATCATGTGACAATTAACTCATTAGGGTTTGGGGCACCACGAGAGCAGTTCTTTAAAGAGTTACCATCTCCCGAATTAAACTCTAAATGTCTTTACCTATCACATGTATAAATAGTCAATGTATTATTCATAACCTCGTAACATATCATTATTCTGAACAGTCGCAACCTTGCAACTGCAAAAACCTGAGCTTTACCTATGATTCAGTACTACACAAATTGGTTCAATTGTTTATTTACTAGCTAACTAAATGATAACACAGGATAAACATACACACTAATACATTAGAAACAGGTCCCTGGTGGACTAACAACAATATGGCTGCTTGTTACAAAAGACATGGAGAGGGCGAGAGAGAGAGAGGGACAGAGACATAATACTTTAGTACATTTAGAAACTACTCTCATAGTAACCATATACTTTGCACACAAACTGCCCTCTTTGAATAAGAAATCATGAATGTATTTCCGTGAATTGTCTTGGTTCTCCGTGTATTTCTGTCGGAACCAGGAAAGGGAGTTGGGCCTTTTTCGTTGTACGCTTCTTAGGCTCTGATTGTCCAAAAGGGGTTCCCACCCATCTTCTACTGTTGTTCTCTCCGATGCACAACGCATCGGATAGACACATCACACAAATAATTGGCAAGCTTTCCAAGTTACATTATTTCCTTCATAACATTTTTAATGACATCACAAAATAATACCCAAAACGTCACCAGTGTTCTACAGATCTGACCATTCCTCACGTTCAATATTATAAATATTGTTCCAGTATTCGATTTAGAACGTGTTAGAGGTCTGTTGAAACAAAGGCACATTCCTTGGGTGAATTTGGAGAGGGAGATGCCTGAATGTTCTATCCTGGATTTACAACAGGGTGTGTGTGAGTCATTAACACCAACCAGTTCCCTCCTCCTCCCCTCTGTAGGTGAGAGAAGGTCTGGTTTAAGTTATTTATTGCAAAGCTGATAAATAACCCACCAGGTAAAACCCCAAATCCTTAAGCACAGGCACCCTCATAGTTATCATCCTAACCAAACTGCCCTCCAAATACACCTCTGCTGTCTTCAACCAGGATCTCAGCGATCACTGCCTCATTGCTTGCGTCCGTAATAGGTCTGCGGTCAAACGACCACCCATCATCACTGTCAAACGCTCCCTAAAACACTTCAGAGAGCACACCTTTCTAATCGACCTATCCTGGAAGGTAATTGACATCATTCCGTCCGTAGAAGATGCCTGGTTATTCTTTAAAAGTGTTTTCCTCACAATCTTAAATAAGCATGCCCCATTAAAAAAATGTAGAACCAGGAACAGATATAGCCATGGTTCACTCCAGGCCTGACTGTCCTTGACCAGTACAAAACATCCTGTGGCGTACTGCATTAGACTTGAATAGCCCCCGCGATATGCAACTTTTCAGGGAAGTTAGGAACCAATATACGCACTCAGTTAGGAAAGCAAAGGCAAGCTTTTCCAAACGGAAATGAAAACAAACTCCAAAATGTTTTGGGACACTGTAAAGTCCATGGAGAATAAGAGCACCTCCTCCCAGCTGCCTACTGCACTGAGGCTAGGAAACACTGTCACCACCGATAAATCCACAATAATTGAATTTTTTTACAGCTGGCCATGCTTTCCACCTGGCCACCCCTACCCTGTTCAACAGCCCTGTACCCCCCACAGCAACTTGCCCAAGCCTCCACCATTTCTCCTTCACCCAAATACAGATAGCTGGTGTTCTGAAAGAACTGCAAAATCTGGACCCCGACAAATCAGCAGAACTAGACAATCTGGACCCTCTCTTTCTAAAATGATCCACCAAAATTGTTGCAATCCCTCTTACTAGCCTGTTCACCCTCTCTTTCGTATCGTCTGAGATCCCTAAAGACTGGAAAGCTGCCAAGGTCAATCCCCTCTTCAAAGGGGGAGACACTCTAGACCAAAACTGCTACAGACCTATATCTATCCTACCCTGCCTTTCTAAGGTCTTCAAAAGCCAAGTTAACAAACAGATCACCGACCATTTCGAATCCCACCGTACCTACTCCGCTATGCAATCTGGTTTCCATGCTGGTTATGGGTGCACCTCAGCCATGCTCAAGGTCCTAAATGATATAACATCCATCAATAAGAGACAATACTGCTTAGCTGTATTTATAGACCTGGCCAAGGTTTTCGACTTTGTCAATCACCACATTCTTATCGGCAGACTCAACAGCCTTGGTTTCTCAAATGACTGCCTCGCCTAATTCACCAACTACTTCTCAGAGTTCAGTGTGTCAAAATGGAGGGCCTGTTGTCCGGACCTCTGGCCGTCTCTATGGATGTGCCACAGGGTTTAATTCTCGGGCCGACTCTTTTCTCTGTATATATCAATGATGTCGGTCTGCTAGTGATTCTCTGAACCACCTCTACGCAGACGATACCATTCTGTATACGTCTGGCTCTTCTTTGGACACTGTGTTAACTAACCTCCAGACGAGCTTCAATGCCTTACAGCTCTCCTTCCGCGGCCTGCTCTTCAATCGATCGCTACCAGCACCTGCCCGCCCGTCCATCATCACTACTCTAGACGGTTCTGACTTAGAATATGTGGACATCTACAAATACCTAGGTGTCTGGTTAGACTGTAAACTCTCCTTCCAGACTCATATTAAGCATCTCCAATCCAAAATGAAATCTAAAATCGGCTTCCTATTTCACAACAAAGCATCCTTAACTCATGCTGCCAAACATACCCTGGTAAAACTGACTATCCTACTGATCCCTGACTTCGGCGATGTCATTTCCAAAATAGTCTCCAAAACTCTACTCAACATATTGGATGCAGTCTATCACAGTGCAATCCGTTTTGTCACCAAAGCCCCACCCCCACTTCCGGCGCCGACAGAGATGGCCGCCTCACTTCGCGTTCCTAGGAAACTATGCAGTATTTCGTTTTTTTAGTTATCTCTTACATTGGCACCCCAGCTAGTCTTTGGTTTTATTACATACAGTCGGGAAGAACTACTGGATATAAGAGCAACGTCAACTCACCATCATTACGACCAGGAATATGACTTTCTCGAAGCGGATCCTGTGTTTTGCCCACCACCCAGGACAATGGATCGGATCCCAGCCGGCGAACCAAAACAACGTCGCCGTAAAAGGGGCAGACGAAGCGGTCTTTTGGTCAGGCTCCGGAGACGGGCACATCGCGCACCGCTCCCGAGCATACTACTCGCCAATGTCCAGTCTCTTGACAACAAGGTTGATGAAACCCGAGCAAGGGTTGCATTCCAGAGAGACATAAGAGACTGTAACGTTAAGAGACTGCTTCACTTCACGGAAACATGGCTCACTCGAGACACGCTATTGGAGTCGGCACAGCCAGCTGGTTTCTTCACGCATCGCGCCGACAGAAACAAGCATCTTTCTGGTAAGAAGAGGTGCGGAGGGTATGCCTTATGATTAACAAGATGTGGTGTGATCATAACAACATACAGGAACTCAAGACCTTCAGTTCACCTGACTTAGAATTCCTAACAATCAAATGTCGACCGCATTATCCAGCAAGAAAATTCTCTTCGATTATAATCACAGCCGCATATATTCCCCCTCAAGCAGACACCGACGGCCCTGAACAAACTTTATTTGACTCTATGTAAACTGTAAACCACATATCCTGAGGCTGCATTCATTGTAGCTGGGTATTTTAAAAAGGCTAATCTGAAAACAAGACTCCCTAAATTCTATCAGCATATTGTTTGTGCTACCAGGGCTGGTAAAACCCTGGTTCATTGTTATTCTAACTTCTGCGACGCATATAAGGCCCTCCCCCGCCCTCCTTTTGAAAAAGCTGACCACGACTCAATTTTGTTTCTCCCAGCCTATAGACACAGACTAAAACAGGAAGCTCCCGCGCTCAGGTCTGTTCAACACTGGTCCGACCAATCTGATTCCACACTTCAAGATTTCTACGATCACATGGATTGGGATATGTTCCGCACTGCGTCAAACAACAACATTGACAAATACGCTGATTCGGTGAGCGAGTTTATTAGCAAGTGCATCAGCGATGTCGTACCCAAAGACACTATTAAAACATTCCCAAACCAGAAACCGTGGATTGATGGCAGCATTCGCACGAAACTGAAAGCGTGAACCACTGCTTTTAACCAGGGCAAGGTGACCGGAAACATGACCGAATACAAACAGTGTAGCTATTCCCTCCGCAAGGCAATCAAACAAGCTAAGCATCAGTATAGAGACAAAGCAGAGTCGCAATTCAATGGCTCAGACACAAGAAGTATGTGGCAGGGTCTACAGTCAATCACGGATTACAAAAAGAAAACCAGCCCCATTGCGGACCAGGATGTCTTGCTCCCAGACAGACTAAACAACTTCTTTGCGCGCTTTGAGGACAATACAGTGCCACTGACACGGCCCGCTACCAAAACCTGTGGACTCTCCTTCACTGCAGCCGACGTGAGTAAAACATTTAAACGTGTTAACCCTCGCAAGGCTGCAGGCCCAGACGGCATCCCCAGCCGCGTCCTCAGAGCATGCGCAGACCAGCTGGCTGGAGTGTTTACAGACATATTCAATCAATCCTTATCCCAGTCTGCTGTTCCCACATTCTTCAAGAGGTCCACCATTGTTCCTGTTCCCAAGAAAGCTAAGGTAACTGAGCTAAACGACTACCGTCCCGTAGCACTCACTTCCGTCATCATGACGTGTTTTGAGAGACTAGTCAAGGACCATATCACCTCCACCCTTCCTGACACCCTAGACCCACTTTGCTTACCGCCCCAATAGGTCCACAGACGACACAATCGCAACCGCACTGCACACTGCCCTAACCCTGGGTCTCGACCCCGCCCTGTGCAATTGGGTACTGGACTTCCTGACGGGCCGCCCCCAGGTGGTGAGGGTAGGCAACAACATCTCCACCCCGCTGATCCTCAACACTGGGTCCCCAACAGGGTGCGTTCTGAGCCCTCTCCTATACTCCCTGTTCACCCATAACTGCGTGGCCATGCACGCCTCCAACTCAATCATCGGGTTTGCCGACGACGCTACAGTGGTAGGCTTGATTAACAACAACGACGAGACGGCACACAGGGAGGAGGTGAGGGACCTGGGAGTGTGGTGTCAGGAAAATAACCTCACACTCAACGTCAACAAAACAAACGAGATGATGGTGGACTTCAGGAAACAGCAGAGGGAGCAACCCCCTATCCACATAGACGGGACAGTAGTGGAGAGGGTAGTAAGTTTTAAGTTCCTCGGTATACACATCACGGACAAATTGAATTGGTCCACACAGACAGCGTGGTGAAGAAGGTGCAGCAGCGCCTCTTCAACCTCAGTAGGCTGAAGAAATTTGGCTTGTCACCAAAAACACTCACAAACTTTTACAGATGCACAATGGAGAGCATCCTGTTGGGCTTTATCACCGCCTGGTACGGCACTCTGCTCCGCCCACAATTGTAAGGCTCTCCAGAGGGTAGTGAGGTCTGCACAACGCATCACCGGGGGCAAACTACCTGCCCTCCAGGACACCTACACCACCCGATGTCACAGGAAGGCCATAAAGATCATCAAGGACAACAACCACCCGAGCCAGTCAGTACAGTACAGGTGCATCAGACAGGGGCCGAGAGACTAAAAACAGCTTCTATCTCAAGGCCATCAGACTGGTAAATAGCCACCACTAAAATTAATATTGGAAAAACTGCTGTAAAAAAATTTCACTATCCACTTTTAACAATGCCACTTAATGTAATGTTTACATACCCTACATTACTCATCTCATATGTAGACACTGTACCCTATACCATCTACTGTATCTTGCCATCTTTATGTAATACATGTATCACTAGCCACTTTAAACAATGTCACTTTTATGTTTACATATCCTACATTACTCATCTTATATGTATATACTGTACTCTATACCATCTACCTCATCTTGCCTATGCCGTTCTGTACCATCACTCCTTCATATATATTTTATGTACATATTCTTCATCCCTTTACACGTGTGTGTATAAGGTAGTTGTTGTGGAATTGTTAGGTTAGATTACTCATAGGTTATTACTGCATTGTCGGAACTGGAAGCACGAGCATTTCACTACACTCGCATTAACATCTGCTAACCATGTGTATGTGACAAATAAAATTAGATTTGATTTGATATACTACCCACCACTGCGACCTGTATGCTCTCCTTGGCTGGCCCTCGCCAAACCCACTGGCTCCAGGTCATCTATAAGTCTTTGCTAGGTAAAGCCCAGCCTTATCTCAGCTCACTGGTCACCATAGCAGCCCCCACCCATAGCAAGCGCTCCAGCAGTTATTTTTTGCTGGTCACCCCCAAAGCCAATTCCTCCTTTGGCCACCTTTCCTTCCAGTTCTCTGCTGCCAATGACTGGAACTAATTGCAAAAATCCCTGAAGCTGGAGACTCAAATCTCCCTCACTAACTTTAAGCACCAGCTGTCAGATCAGCTCACAGATCACCGTACCTGTACATAGCCCATCGGTAAATAGCCCATCCAAATACCTCATCCCCATACTGTAATTTTTTCAAACTTATTTTGCTCCTTTGCACCGCAGTATCTCTACTTGGAGCCTTCTGCACATCTATCACTCCAGCCTCTATCACTCCAGTGTTTAATTGCTAAATTGTAATTATTTTGCCACTATGGCTTATTTATTGCCTTACCTCCCTTATCTTACTGTCGTTCTGCCCCTGAACAGGCAGTTAACCCACTGTTCCCAGGCCGTCATTGAAAATAAGAATTTGTTCTTAACTGACTTGCCTGGTTAAATAAAGGTAAAAAAAAAAAAAATCTTACCTCATTTGCACAAACTGTGTGTTTCTATTGTGTTATTGACTGTATGTTTCGTTTATTCCATGTGTAACTCTGTGTTGTTGTTTGTGTCGCACTGCTTTGCTTTATCTTGGCCAGGTCGCAGTTGTAAATGAGAACTTGTTCTCAACGGGCCTACTGGCCTCAACTGGCCTATTTAAAAAAAATCCAGGTGGCAAGGTGGCATAGTTACAGCGGTGTTTGTCAGACAAGGAGACATCCTGAAAATCGGTCTTCTGATAAAAACGTCTGTAGCATCTGTAACGGTTTGGCCTAATATGAGAAGCTTGTGATGGTGTTCTCCCGTTTGCTCTACACAACCCCCACAAGTGTCACAGGACACACACTAATATGACCCCAAATCGAAAGGTGAGACTCTCACGTACACTACCGGTCAAATGTTTTAGAACACCTACTCATTCAAGGTTTTTCTTTATTTTATGATTTTCTACATTGTAGAATAATAGTGAAGACATCAAAACTATGAAATAAGACATATGGAATCATGTAGTAACCAAAACTGTGTTAAACAAATGAAAATATGTTTTATGTTTCAGATTCTGCAAATAGCCACCCTTTGCCTTGATGACAGCTTTGCACTCTTGGCATTCTCTCAATCAGCTTCATAAGGTAGTCACCTGGAATGCATTTCAAGTAAAAGTTAATTTGTGGAATTTCTTTCTGTTTTAATGCGTTTTATCCAATCAGTTGGGGGTATACAGAAGATAGCCTTACTTGGTAAAATACCAAGTCCATATTATGGCAAGAACAGGTCAAATAAGCAAAGAGAAACAACAGTCCATCATTACTTTAAGACATGAAGGTCTGTCAATACGGAACGTTTCAAAATCTTTGAAAGTTTCTTCAAGTGCAGTCGCAAAAACCATCAAGCGCTGTGATGAAACTGGCCGCCTCTGCTGCAGAGGATAAGTTCGTTGGAGTTACCAGTCTCAGAAATTTCAGCCCAAATAAATGCTTCACAGAGTTAAAGTTACAGACACATCTCAACATCAACCATTCAGAGTTGACTGTGTGAAGCAGGCCTTCAAGGTCGAATTGCTGCAAAGAAACCACTACTAAAGGACACCAATAATAAGAAGAGACTTGCTTGGGCCAAGAAACACAGGCAATGGACATTAGACGGGTGGAAATTTGTCCTTTCGTCTGGAGTCCAAATTTGAGAGTTTTGGTTCCAACCACCGTGTCTTTGTGAGTGAACGGATAATCTCCGCATGTCTATTTTTCACCATGAAGGAGGAGGTGTTATGGTGTGGGGGTGCTTTGCTGGTGATTTATTTAGAATTCAAGGCACGCTTAACCACCATGGCTACTACAGCGTTCTGCAGCGATACGCCGTCCCATCTGGTGGGACTGTCATTTGATTTTCAACAGGACAATGACCCAACACACCTCCAGGCTGTGTAAGGGCTATTTTTTACCAAGGGGAGTGATGGAGTGTTTGAGAGAATGCCAAGAGTGTGCAAAGCTGTCATCAAGGCAAAGGGTGGCTATTTGAAGAATCTCAAATATGAAATATATTTGGATTTGTTTAACACTTTTTTGGTGACTATGTGTCTTATTTCATAGTTTTGATGTCTTCACTATTATTCTACAATGCAGAACATTGTAAAAAATAAAGAAAAACTCTGGAATGAGTAGGTGTTCTAAAAACTCTGACCGGTAGTGTACAGGCCTCACAAGTCTGAAGGTAGCCCTGTACCAATTAAAACGCGTATGGAGGTATATATGGAAGTGCTTTCTTATATCTTTCAAATATAGGGCAGACACTTCAAAACCTACTTCCTTTTGATTTATTTTTAGATGATCTGTTTGGCCATTTATAAATATGTTGTTCAATGCATTTCTATGGGCTACAATCAGTAAGGCCAAATTCAATGTTTCATCAAATAATGCTTTGATATACAATTGTTATACTTACAGTGGTCCTAAAATTCTAAATCAAACAGCTAAATGATCCTTGGTATGACAGTCTTAAAACAATTCCATATAGCTTAGTAGAAACCCAGCCCCGGGCCCTTAGTCCTCAGGGGGTTAAGTGTATACTGAAATTAATATATGAAAAGAGGAAGACAGATTTGGTTGCAGCTGGAGGAAGTAGTGTGACCATAAGCAGCACAGTCTAATTTCCCCTTACTCAACATTTTAACAGGGTACATTAATCATAGACACACTGCAAGTTCTTGTTGTATCCTTCCAACGCCACATTGTCCAGACCGCCTGACAACAGCTGCAATAAACACAAGAACAATGGAGCATAAAGCAAATTGCTGCTGGAATTTACTTACCCAAATGACCGGATAAATGATTACAAATGTAAATCATTAAGCATTTAAGTGCCAAAGAACGGGAATAGGATACACTTGCATCTGCCAGGGATAATTAAATACAGAGGAAGTGGAAGTCTGAGAAAAAGCAACTTATCACACACACACGCACAAGCCCACGCCGCATGCACGCACGCACGCACAGACACGCACAGACGCACAGACACAGACACACACGCACACACACACACACACACACACACACACACACACACACACACACACACACACATATTGATGCCACACACATACATCAGCAAAGCTAGAGAAAAAGTACTGCTGTCCTATCTAGGTGTAGCTAGATGTGCCAGACTATAGAAAACCCATTACTGAGGGAAAGTGCTGTGATTTGTGCTTGTTTAAATCTAGTTAAATTAAGTTAGCTATTTAAAAGCTTTACATTAATTTGTCATTTTGGTCTGAAGATCCATCCCTGGACAAATTACTTTGTCTGAGTCTGAGAGACTTTTGGCAGAGGATGTCGTGAGTCTGTCTGTCTGCACAGTCGCACGCCTGCCCTCCTGCCAACTCGTCCATCCATCCGTCCTTCTGTCTGTGTCCTATACTCTTTATGACCTTTCAGCCATACAATAACTATGTACTGGATTCTACATTTCCATTTCCCATCTGTTGATCTGTGAACAGTGCAAGGACAAACATTCATTTGGGAGACGTCTTGCTTTCCCAAAGAACATTGTTCATCTGACACCTTGACCTCACACACTTTCATTTTCTTTACAACATTACTCTCTTCGCCAAATTCTCTTTTCAAACCATTTTCTATTCAAACTCTTCCCATACACAGTAGCCATAGCTATCAACACCTGCAGTGTCTCTGTAACTTTTGAAAGTCTACTTTTTGTTGTGGACTTTCAGTGGGTGTGTTCCAGGCCTGATATCAACTGACACAGAGAGCGCTAATTCAATCGCAGTCTGTGGCCCAACACTGGGGCTTAAATGAGATCATTGTAATCATATAGGATAGTGTGTGTGTGTGTGTGTGCATGTGTATGTGTGCAGTTTGTTTGTGTTTGCGTGTGTTTGCGTGTCCCTTTGAGGAGGCTTGCGACCTAGCTGGTGTATGTGTGGGCTCTGGCTCAGTCAGAGAGGGCCTTCAGCTTCCACTGCAGTTTTCCACAGTGTGGGAATCTGGCAGGCTGGATAGAATGGGATTCAAATACACACCAACATTTTCTTTTTTATGGTGTTTTACACCAGTATTTGTCTAATTGTCCTCACAGGAAAAAAGAGCAGTGTCACACTCTAGCTGTGGGTCAGGCTTGTTGGCAGATCTATGAAATCTATCCATCAATTATGTCTGGAGTCACA